>NW_023425549.1:0-700000 GCF_014108245.1 Pipistrellus kuhlii
CCAGCCTAGCCGCTGGGGAGACACAGCTGTGCCCGGCCCAGGGCGGCTTGGGTCCCGGAGCGAACACTGGGGTGAAGGCAGCAGGAGAGGGGAGAGCAGTGGCGGGAACGCCCTCACTGCTTCTCCATGCTTTTGCAGAGGGTGCGTTTTTTAACTATTATTCCTTTTAAATTAAAAAGTACACACACACACACACACACACACACACACACACACACACACATTAGAGGCCCGGTGCATGAAATTCGTGCACCGGGGAAGTGGTGGGCAGGTGGGGGTGGGGGGTGTCCCTCAGCCCAGCCTGCATCCTCTCCAATTTGGGACATCCCTCTCACAATCCAGGACTGCTGGCTCCCAACTGCTCACCTGCCTGCCTTCCTGATTGCCCCGAACCATTTCTGCCTGCCAGTCTGATCACCCTCTAACCACTCCCATGCCAGTCTGATCACCCCTTAACCACTACCCTGCCAGCCTGTTTGCCCCCAACTTCCCTCCTCTGCTGGCCTGGTTACCCATACTTGCCCTCCCCTGCAGGGTTGATCACCCCCAACTGCCCTCCCTGGCAAGCCTGGTCCCTCCCAACTGCCCTCCCCTGCTGGCCATCTTGTGGTGGCCATCTTGTGTCCATATGGGGGCAGGATCTTTTCCACATGGGGGCAGCCATATTGTGTGTTGGGGTGATGATCAATCTGCATATTACTCTTTTATTAGATAGGATAGAGGCCTGTGCATGGGTGCAAGCCAGCTGGTTTGCCCTGAAGGGTGTCTCAGATCAGGGTGGGGTTCCCTTGGGGTGTGTGGTGGCCTGGGTGAGGGGCCTGTGGTGGTTTGCGGGTCAGCCAGGCTCCTCGGTGACCCAAGCGGAGGCCCTGGTATCTGGACTTATGTATCTTCTACAATTGAAACTTTGTAGCCCGGAGTGAAGGCCTGAGCTGGCCAGGGCTGCAGATGCTTGGCTTCCTCCATCACTCAGGGAAACCCTCACCTCCTGCTCTTCCAGCTCAGTGGCTGCCGCCATTTCTGTTGGAATTTATTTACCTTCTGTCATTGAAACTTTGTACCCGTGAGTGGAGGCCTGGGCCTCCCAGAGTGTGTGAAAAGCTTGGCTTCCTCCATTGCCAGGGAAACCCAAGCCTCCTTCCTGCTCCCTGTGGCCACAGCCATCTTGGTTGGGGTTAATTTGCATACTCGCTCTGATTGACTGGTGGGCATGGGTGGTGGGCATGGGTTGTGGGTATAGCAAAGTGATGGTTAATTTGCATATTGCTCTTTTATTATATAGTATATTTAATAAGCTTAATTGCTTATTTAATAAGCTTATCTCCTGCATTTTTGTCCCACCCCACCTTTGACTCTACACATACACACACATACACTCATATACTCTCACACACATAGTCACACACATACACACATACGTACACACACTCTCACACATACATTCACACATATACATAAACACAGTCACATATACAAATACACATACACATACTTACATGCACACATACACATGCTCACATACACTCACACATACACATACTCACACACAAACATACACACATATTCATACACCCACTCACATATACAACCACACATAAATTCACACACATATAGACCCACTCTCACACATACACACTCACACATAGTCACACACACATTCACACATATTCACACATACATACACACTCTCACAGATATATACACTCTAACACATACATACATTCACACACATATTCACACACACATAGACCCACTATCACACATACACACTCACACATAGTCACACACATATTCACACATACATACACACTCTCACACATGCATACACTCACACACATATTCACACACACATAGACCCACTCTCACACATACGTACACCACACATACACTCACACACACACACTCACACACATATACACACTCACACTCACATACACACATACACACTCACACTCACAGAAATCAGAGTGAACATTCCAAATAGAGTGATTGGTCCGGTCCATCTTCCCACTGTTTAAAACCTCCCATGGATCCCCTCTGGCCTCAATTGATCTCTCCAGCCTCCCTCCAATCTTCCTCTCACTTTCCCCTTCACTCCCACCTTTACTCACAACTTGTTTTGTCATGAACTATCCCTCCTCCACACGTTGGCATGCTGTTCCCTCAGCCAGAAATATCCTTTACTCCCTCCCTGCCCCTCCTCTCATCCTTCAAAACCCAGCTAAAAGCGTCACCCCTGCTCACATTCCAAGCAAAAACAGCTTACACCACTTTGCGGATTCCTGTGGCTGTGTGCGTCCACCCTTCCAGCTGTTTGATTGGCCTCACCAGTAGCGTCGGGTTCGGGTTAGCCTTGAAATCTTTAAAGGTGAAGTGTGTCCTGAACGCATCAGAGAACTGCATCAAAGAGAACTGGGGGCGGGGACCTGGCATTACACCAAAGAAGAGGAGGCCTCCACCACCGCCCTCCCTCTCCCCCCCTCCACCTCCCAGCTATCTCCCAGAAAGCCCTGCAGAAATCTTAAAGCACTCTGGTCTCCAAATCCTACACTGCCCCCCTCTTTCTGCCCCACCAAGAAAGACACCTGCCATCAGCTCTCAGTACTAGAACTCAGGCAGAGACGACACGGGGTTTCATCTCCCATGCCAACCCCTATCCAACAGTCAGAGCTGCCTGTTTTACAGAGGGTTGGAGGAGTACTGAGGCTTCACCCAGATAGAGCAAGAAGGAGACTCATGGAAGAAAACCATGACCGACTGACCATTTGTGAAAGTCTGTATTTGAGGGAGGAGAGGAAAGCAGTGGTCGGTTGCTATGTCCTTGCAGCCTTGCATGGGCTGTTCCCTAACCTCCCCATTGGCCCTCACCAAGGTGTTGGACTTTGTGAACTGATTCATCACAGTTGAGACGAACTCCTTCATCCGCTGAAAGTCATTTGGGATAATGCTGCCAGAGCCATCAATCAAGAAGGCGATGTCACTCTCCTGCTGGGGGCACTCTGGACCATGGAAAGAGTGCAGAGTGATTAGGTACCCGCCCATGTTGCTTGCTGGTTGAGCATCAACCCATGAACCAAGGGGTCAATGGTTTGATTCCCAATCTAGGCACATGCCCGGGTTGTAGGCTTGATTGCCCAGTAATAGGCATGCAGGAGGAGCAATCCATGATGTTTCTCTCTCATAGGTGTTTCTATCCCTCTATTCCTCTCATGGCCTCTCTTTCTCTCTCTAAAAATCCATTAAAACATATTTTTAAAATAAAAATATGGACAAATTGGAATGTGTTGGTGTCCCTCATTAGGGCACCATAATGCTGGGGTTCTTTTCCCAGCCTTACAAAGGGTTCAGCATTCTGGAGAAAGGGGCTGTGCATAGATTATTAAAAAGGAGTCCAAAGATGAAAGATATTTTTGAAAGACATTGGGGGACCAGGGGAGCTTCAGCTATTATAAAAGGAACTGAAGATTCTTCCTTGGCCAAGGACCCAAGCTTTTATTCAACACAATTTGTCCCAAGGCAAGGTGGAAATATACACTTCAAAGGGTAAGGTATCAAAGGGTAGAATACAGAGCATTATCAGTTTGGGGAATGGCCTACAGCTGTTCAGGTGTTTGGGCAACAGGAGGCAATAAAATGCCCTGAGCTGTCGAGTAGCAAAAAATCCTATTCAGGTTTGGTGTGTTGTGGCCAGCAAGACCCGGTGGAGGTGGGGCTCCAGATGGCTAGCAAGACCCTGTCGAGGCAGGAATCCAGGCCAGGGAAGGAACCAGACCCACAACAAAGAATGTAGCATAACTGTTAGTCATAAAATAGTTCTGTTGCAAGGCTCAACCCCCAGGCAGGCATGTCCTGTTTTCAGTAGCCGCAAGGCAGCACAAACAGACCAAACCAGGTCAAACAGATACTGCTTAAGCTGAAAATAAACCCCCACCCCAGGTGTTGTATAAACTTTAAATGTTACCGTACTAGTGGAGATTTTTTATAACTTATAACTGACCTTACTTTGTTAAAACTTTAGCCAATCATAATCTGCCAGGCATCCCTAAGACGGGGATAAAAGTAGCATGCTTAGAGTGAGTCAGGGCTCTCATTGCTCGCTCCTGTGTCAGTTGAGACGTCAGCTGGGACTCGTAATAAAGGCTTCATAAATTCCAATTTGGTTGACTGGTGGTCGTCATTCTCGGGTCACCACTAACAGGGGGAAGTGCCTTTTAGCCATTTCCAACGAGTAAATTACATATGTGGCTCACCCTTGTTGAGCCTCCCAAGTCCCATCAACCGTTTGACTCTTGTAATTATTACATGCTGGAATGGGTTCTCGGCGGTATGAAAAACAATTGGTTAATTCTGCCCAAGGGAGTCAGGGGAAGCAGTGACATTAGAGCTACCTCATGAAGAATGAGAAATAATTTGCCAGGAATATCATGGAAGAAACAAGTTATGGGGGCGGGGGGGGGGGGGGGGGCGGGGGAAGGAATAGCATCTATAAAGGTTTGCTGGATGTTCTTCCTTCTGCCCTCAGCCCCAAATCTACTTTCTCCCTCCCCTCTCCGCTCCGCAGCCTGGAAGAAGTGGCCCTCGTGGTCCAGAGCAACAGGGCTCTTACCCTCTGGCTTCTCCTTGGATTTGCACAGTCAGGAGCTTCCCCAGGAGACTGGAGGGAGGGAGGAAAGTGAGATCCGCTTGGGTAAGTGAGGAAAGTGAGATTCCTCTCCTCTGGATTCCGGTGACTTTTCCCCTCCTTGTCTTATCAGCTTAGGGGTGGTGACAGGTCTGCTGGCCCCGGGTTCCTGGACTGTCCCTAGTAGCTTAGACCCTACCACATCTTTATGATTAGTCCCCTTGTAAATAGTCCCTTTGAGTTATCTTAGCTGGAGTGTGCCACCTGTCCCAGTAGAGACCCCGACTGATACAAAGGGGATGGGCCTCAAAGAATTCTGGCAGAACCCCAGAATGGACCTGGAACTACCTGGGTAAACCGGTATGAGGGAGATGGAGATGGGGCTGTGACATTAGCAGGGAGCAGTTGGAAAGAGCCTCTCTATCCAAAAAGAAGTTTGACTTTACGCCTTGGGCAGTAAATGGTTCTTAGGGAAGGGAGAGAGATGATGTTTTTATGTTGTAGAAAGGCTGCCTTGGCAGGGAAAACTTGTAGCAGCTTTATTCATGATGTGAAATATGGGAAATGACCCAAACATCCTTCGATGAGTGAATCGGAGAGTGGGACTGTGGGAAATCCGTGCAATGAAATACCACTCAGCAATAAAAAGGAAAGAACTACTGACACACACAACAATGTGAGTGAATCCCAAATGCAAACTCAGAAGCTTATGATTCCATGTAGGTAACATTCTTGAAAAGACAAACTGCGTGTACATAGTGACAGAGAGCAGAGCAGTGAGTGCTGGGCCAGGGGTGAAGGGGTGGAGGCAACTGACTGTAAAGGCAGAAAGGTTTTCTTAGGGGGCGTTGGGGCTCTCTGATATCCTGCTCATGTTGTTTTCCCACAAATAGATACATCTCTTAAAATTCATAAAACTACCCTAAAAATAGCCATGGGGATGTAAGGCAGGGCAAAGGAAAAAAGTCAATAATATTGTAATAGCTATGTATGATGTCAGATGGGTAAGAGATTTATCAGAGTGATCCCTTCATAAGACATATAAATGCCTAATCACTGTGTTGTACACCTGAAACTAATATAATCTATATCAACAGTAATTGAACAATACATTATTTTTTAAAAGAAGAAAAAAAGTCAATTTTATTGTAGGACATGAAAAACTAAAATTACCCAAAAAGTATTGGCTTTTTTAAAATACACAAGCAGCGCCAGCCAAGTGGCTCAGTTGCTTGGCGTGTCACCCGCTGCACCAAAACCATTATGGGACAGGAAGCAGACGCTGGGGACCAAGAGGGAGAGTCTCCCAGTCCACCCCTTAGTGCCATTGCATTTCCAACCAAGTGCATCTTAGGAGAAACGGGAAGGCAGGAATTGGTTTCCAAAGAAGAGTCTTGAGCTCCTGAGAGTGAGGACGGAAGAGAGAGATGTGAGGGTGGGAGCTGAAGCCACAGAAGGGGAGGCGTCAGGCAGGAGGAACACATGGAGGGAAGAGGAGCTGTCACCGGCGCCCTGGGCAGGAGGGCAGGTGGGCAGGAGGGCAGGAGAGCAGGTGGGCAGGTGGGCAGGAGGGCAGGAGGGGAATGTGAGCAGGCAGGGCAGGTGGGCAGGAGGGCAGGTGGGCAGGAGGGCAGGTGGGCAGGAGGGCAGGAGGGGAATGTGAGCAGGCAGGGCAGGTGGGCAGGAGGGCAGGCGGGACAGGCAAGGAAAGCAGGGCAGAAGGAAAGGAGGGGAGAAGCAGGAAGGCAAAGGGAGGGGAGGGGGCGGGACCCCTGAGGCTGAGTGTGGGGAAGGAAGGTCTGCGGGTCACCTTAGAGAGGCCAGTGACCATGAGGTCAGAAAAGACGCTCGCTATTCAGGGTAACAGATGCCATTTGCTAGAGTCTGTGCAGGGATGGGCAGAAGCCAGATGTCAGAGCGTGAGGCCAGGACATGGGGAGAGGGAGTCGATCGGAGAAAGAAAGCCCTTCGAAGACATTTGGTGAAGGGAAGGGGAGTGGGGGGGGGGGAAGGGGGTAGGGTGGCGAGCAGGAGGGGAAGGTTATGTCGGTATAAAGTGTAGTCCTTGATTGTGTCTAAGATGCGGGTATCAGCAGCAGGTTTCCAGAAAGGAAAGGGAGACATTTAAGGTCCAGAGGGAATGAGTGATTGGCCACAGGAGCCCCAGGTTGGGGGCATGAAAGAACCTGTGAGGCCGAGGCAGGGCCTCCTCCAACCCCAGTGAGAGGAGCCTGGTGCCCTCGAGGCGGTGGGACGGCCTGCGGTGTGGTTCTCCCCGGGGAGAAGGAGGCAGCTCCCCGGTGAGGCGCAGTGCGGAGGAACAGACGTAAGGGGAGAAGCTTACACGGAGGACACTGCCCTCGGTTCCAGAGCCAACGTGGAGACGAGCAAAAAGACGGCCCTGCAGTGAGAGGAAGCAGCGGCCGAGAGCAGCTTAGAAAAGGTCCACTCGCTCGCTCCTTCCATCACAAGTGTTTGGGGAACCGGCACCTCCTCTTGAGTTTTAACTGGATTTTTAAATTTTTATTTTTTTTATTTTTATTTTTTGTACAGAATGACACTCTCTTTGAGTGAGTGAGTTGTCAATCCTCACCTGAGGATATTTTTCCATTTTTAGAAAAGATGGGAGGGAGAGGGGGAGAGACACAGAGAGGAAAACATCAATGTGAGAGAGATGCGTTGATTGGTTGCCACCCACATGGGCCCTGATCAAGCCTGCAACCAAGGTTCATGGCCTTGACTGGAATCGAACCTGGGACCCGTCAGTCCACAGCTATGCTCTACACATATAGCCAAACCAGCTAGGGCTTAGCTAAACTTTTTTTTTTTAAAAAATATGTTCTTATTGATTTCAGAGAGGAAGAAAGAGGGAGAGAGAGATAGAAACAACAATGGTGAGAGAGAATCATTGACTGGCTGTCTCCTACATGCCCACACTGGGGATCAAGCCTGCAACCCAGGCCTGTGCCCTGACCCAGAATCAAACTCTAACCCCCTGGCTCTTAGGTCAACACTCAACCACTGAATCATGCCGGCCGGGCTCAGCGGAACTCTTTGACTCACTTCGAAGAAATTGCAGAAGTTCTGAGCTGTAACTTCTGAGATTCGTTTATAAAATACTGTGACTTCTGCTTAGGTGCCTGCTCTCTGTTCTCTCTGTCTTTTTTTTTTTTTTTATATAATATATTTTATTGATTTTTTACAGAGAGAAGAGAAAGGGATAGAGAGTTGTAAAAATCGATGAGAGAGAATCATCCATCAGCTGCCTACTGGGGATGTGCACCCCCTACTGGGGATGTGCCTTCAACTAAGGTACATGCCCTTGACCGGAATCGAAGCCGGGACCTTTTAGTTCGCAGGCTGAGGCTCTATCCACTGAGCCAAACCGGTTTCGGCTCTCTCAGTCTTTATCCCCACCCTGAGGGGAGCCAGCTGCGATGGTGCTCGCTGCTCGCAGTGGAGGTCCCCGTGACAAATAGCTAGGGGGAGCCTCTGGCCACCAGCCAGTGAGGCCCCGGGCCTCCGTGCAACAACCTGGAAGCGAGCTTGGAGGTGGCTTTCAGGCCATCAGATGAGACAACAGCTCTGGTGTGACAACTTGACTTCCATCTCATGAGCAAGCCTTAGGCCAGTGGTCGGCAAACTCATTAGTCAACAGAGCCAAATAGCAACAGAACAACGACTGAAATTTCTTTTGGAGCCAAATTTTTTAAGTGGCATTAAACTTCTTCTAACGCCACTTCTTCAAAATAGACTTGCCCAGGCTGTGGTATTTTGTGGAAGAGCCACCCTCAAGGGGCCAGAGACCAGCACGTGGCTTTTGAGCTGCAGTTTACCAACCATGGCCTTAGGCAGAGGCACCCAGCTTGGGCACGCCCAGACTCCTGATTCCTAGAAGCTGCAAGATAATTAATATTGTTTTTAGCTTCTATCTTCAGAGGGAATTTGTTATGAAGCAATCAATACAAACGCATAGAGCAGTGAGCAAGCTAGGCAACAGCCTTGCTGTCATGGAGCCGACATTGCAGAAAAAGGGGCAGATGAGAAACAGTAGAAAATGGAAATGCAGAATGAGGATGGTAGCTGGGCAATGTGGCAGGGAGTTTGGGTGGGGCCGGCCCAAAGGGCCCTCAGAGAAGGCCTCCTAAGAGGCCATTGGAGCTGAGATGGCGCTAATGGCTGTCAGCTGAGGGATGGGGAAGAGCACACCATGTTGAAGGAAAGGTGAGCTTTGAGCGCAAAGTGTGGAGGCAGGGCCCTTGGGTGTGGTTCTTAAAGAAGAAAGACAGCCAGTGTGGCCAGAGCACAGCAGCTGCTGGAGAAGGGGCAGGAGAGGAGAAGGGGCAGGAGAAGAGAAGGGAGAAAGGGCAGGAGAAGAGAAGGGGTGGGAGAAGGGGTGGGAGAAGGGGTGGGAGAGGTGGGCAGGGGCCTCACCACCTAAAGCTCCTGAGCCTCTGGCCAGGTGACAAGGCACTGACTCTAAGGACAGTGTTTGGAATGTCACCTTACAAAGACGAGTGGCTGTGTCAGGACTTTTCTTGAAGTGCAAGACCTTAGCACGTGGCCCAAGTCTCTTTCTCTCTCTCTCTCTCTTTCTCTCTCTCTCTATCTCTCTCTCTCTTTCTATTAGAACCTTCAACACCTAGACTTCTAAGTCACGCTCCAGACTGAGCAGCCCCAGTCCAGGCTGCCCTGCCTCCAGCCTCTGCTGCCCACCTCCACTGGACGCCACGCCGCCTACCTCGCAGCGCCGAGGGGAGCCTCTGGGGCGGCTGCCGCAGGTTGGATCCAAACAGGAAGCACAAGCCGTTCAGGTAGGTGTTCTCCTGGCACACCTGGTGCAGGGTGGGGCCGCAGGCCTGGAAGGCAGGGTGAGGGGGGCGCTGTCCCTGCTGTCTGTCCTTCTACCCCGACATCTCCATCCTCTGCAAGACCCCAGCCCCAGCAGCCCCAGCTCTCCACACCTCCCCTCAGACCCTCCGTAACCCAGGGCAACTCACCAGCAGCCGGAAAGGGTTGGTGGCAAATGCCAGAGACAGACCCAAGGACATGTTCACCGCCTCCGGGGGCACTGAAGACACACGGTCAAGGTCACAGTCAGGAGATGAAAGGGCCCGAGAGAAGCTAGACAGGGGTCACCTCGACCTGGGGACACAGGCTCATGGGAAAGGAGTGCCCGGGAGTGCGGGGGGTAGAGGCGCCCTACCACACAGAGACTGGAGCTGACCCCAGCGGCGCCAACCACAGAGCCTCCCCCAGAACAAAGGGAGTGAAGGGGGTGCAGGGACGTGCCCCGCAGGACCGGCCGGCCTAGGGAGGGGCTCACCCTGCAGCTGGATGGGCTCACAGGCGGCCGTGCTGTAGTCACACTGGTACAGGCCTCCCGTCTGGTTGGCCGTCTTCACCTCCTGGGGGGCTCCCACCACCACCCTGCGGGGGATCAGGAGCAGATGGCCGCGGGACCCGGGGAAATGGACACGTTGGGGGAGGAGAGCAGGCGAAGTCCTGCCCGGGGAGTGGGAGCCAGCCCGCAGGGTGTCTGCGAATCCTAGAGACACTCAGAGAGAAAGCCTGGGAGAGGCTAACTCGGGCTGGAGGACACAGAGCAAACAGGTCCTTTACAGATGGTCCCATTCACTCTCCTCGGGCTGCTTAGCACAAAGCACAAAGCGGGGCAACTCTTTCCCAGGACTCTGCTTGCGCAGACTTCCACCTTCTGTGAGAAGCGGGTGGCCACAGAGGCCGCAGGGGTTCTGTGGCCGGAGTCCGTGGGGAGAACGACACACGAGGGGTAAGCCGGGGTCCTGCCACCTGAGCCGCCCTGCTGTGCGAGGCGCTCCTGCCACAGAGCGAGGAGGAGGGAGAGTCACCGCCCTGAGAAGCGAAGGGAAGGACGAGGAGAGAAAAAGGTCCTGGTCGCACCCACACTGTGCACCTCCTGGCCTGGCCCAAAAGCCAGCAGAACCACAGACTCCTCCATCTCTGGAGAAGGGATGTCCACCGGCATGCGGGGAGAAAGCCTCCACAGGAAGCTGATAGACCAGGACCAAAGCCCCACGCCTGGCTCCTGCTGCTCAGGGCCGGCAGCACCGGGCGGGTGTGCTCGGAAGAAACTGGCATAAAAACAGGCATACATCAACGGAACAGAATAGAAAGCCAGAAATAAACACACGCCTCTGTGGTCTATTAACGCATGCCAAAGAGGCAATAACACACAACGCGGTAAAGACAGTCCCTTCAGTAAATGGTGTTGGGAAAATTGGTCAGGTACATGCAAAAAAAATGAAACTCAACCACCTTCTTATGCCATATACAAGAATAAACTCAAAACGGATTAAAGATATAAATTTTAGACTGGAGACCATAAAGTCTTAGAAGAAAAGATAGGCAGTAAGATCTCTGGAATTTCTCATCGCAATATTTTTATTGATATATCTACTCAGGGAAGGGAAACAAAAGAGCTATAGTCAATAATATTGTAATAACTGTGCATGGTGTCAGTGGGTATTGGCAATGTCAGGAAAACCCTTAATAAAGTATATGATTGTCTCACCTCTGTGCTGGTGTACGCTGTACACCAGAAACTAATACAAAATAAAATTGAATGTGAACTGTAATGGGGGTGGGGGAGAAATGTGTAAACCCGCGTGGGATAGGAACTGGGAGAAAGGAGTGTGGGAGATATAGTAATAGATAATACTCCTTGGCATTAACTATTCAAAAATAAACCAAGAAAAACAAAACAAAACAAAATAAAAGACAAAGGAAATGCAGGGGCCCTTACCGGGATCCCTCAAGCTGGACCACGCTCTGCCCAAAGCTCTTGGCATTCCCTCGAAAGACCACTGGGTTTTCAGTGTCCAGGTTGAACCCATGACATAAGGCCAAAGCTGGAGGGAAAACAGGGGTGAGGGTCAGGAGGAGAGAAGCACGGAGTTAAGGAAGCAGTTCACACCCTGCCCCGAGCACCTTCCTGTGGGATTCACCCTCACCCAGGGTGGTGATGTGGGGCTCCCCTATGCAGCTCAGAGCCTGGGCAGAGCTCAGCACACTTTTTCCATGAAGGGCCCGATAGTAAAATTTTAAGCTCTGTGGGCCATAGGCAAGTAGAGTATATTATGAACTTATATAATACTTATATATTATACTAGAAGCCTGGTGCACAAAATTCGTGCACTCAGAGAGTGTGATCTGTCAGACCAGACTGCAAGAGCCCTCAGGGGATGTCCGACTCATGGCTTAGGCCCACTCTCCATGCTGCTGCCGAGGCGGGAGAGGCTCCCACCACTGTTGCTGTGCTAGCCAGCTATGAGCCCGGCTTCTGGCTGAGTGGTGCTCCCCCTATGGGAGCACACTGACCACCAGAGACAGCTCCTGCATTGAGCATTTGCCCCTGTGTGTCATAGTGACCGGTTGTTCTACTGTTCAGTCAATTTTCATACTATTATATAGGATATTATATAAGTATTCATTCCCACAAATTTTTCATTGAGGAGATTAAAAATATAATAATAGAGTACACTTTTTGATATAAATTTGCTAATGACACAAGGGGAATTCTTTGGGGGATATAACATTTCTCACTCCACTGGGATTAAATCAGCGTTCCCGAGCATGAACCGATTACAAATGTCCCTCTGCAACCCAAGGCTCCCAGGCTCTACAAGTCGGTGGTGGAACCTTTGCCTTATGCTCATTGACCTGTTGCAGACCCCTGGCCTAGCCCACCCCCTCGGGGGCTTCCAGCCCCTCTCTGAGCCCCAGCCTATGTCCCCACCCTGCTGATTTGCTCAAGACCAAGTTCCTAAAGTCTCTCCTTAGGCAATTTCCTTCCTAGGCAACCCTCAAGCATTTCATTCCGGTCTTTGGCTCATTCTCCACAAATCACAGGCATATAAGAAAACCAAACTTACAATAAATCATTTGATCCACCCATCATTCAACAAACATCTACACCTGGGTCTGTAGAAAACAGAGCTGGGGGCAAAGTGGTGGTGAGGTGGGATCCAAGAAGAGACCCTTCGAGAAGAGGACCCGGTACCTGCTGTGCACACTTTGGCCCGTCCTGTCGCCTCTCTAGTCTCAGGTTCCTCATCTGTGCAGCTGAGGGGCCAGCCGAGCCCCCTTGCATAGCCTATGCATTCAGTCCTTCCTCCAAGCTCTCTGCTTATCTCATCTCGGTCTAGCTCTACTCTCCGCTCTTTCGTGAATCTCTTATCCTCTCCCAAATAGTTTTGTCTCTCCCCAATCTAACTATCTAACTCTGTGATATTCTGCACCCCTTCTCTCTACTCCCGGACTCATAAATTCCTCTCCTCCTCACCCTTCACCTCCCAGCCCCAGCCCCTGGCACACCTGTGAAGAGCAGGACTTGGCGGGTCATGGCCCGGGAGAGCAGGCACCCTGTGACTGAGCGCATCACCAAAGCCAGGAAGGGCATAAAAGAGAAGTAGTCGCTTTTGAAATAAGCTAGAGACTCAAAGGAAGAGGGCGGGGCTTAGTTAGCACATAGTGCCCTTGACCTCCCTCCTGTGGCCACACTCAGCTCCATCCCACCCCAAGGACCTCCTTTAAATGTTTGGTAAAACTCCCCTGTGAAGTCATCTGGCGCAGGGCTTTTGTTTGCTGAGAGGTTTTTTTTTTTTTTATTACTGCTCATATTTCATCAGTTGTTATTGGCCTATTTAGGTTTTCTGATTCCTCCTGATTCAGTTTTGGGTGGCTGTATTTCTCTAGGAATTTGGCCATTTCATCCATATTGTCCAGCTTGTTGGCATATAGTTTTTTATGGTATTTTCTTACAATCCTTTGTATTTTTGTGGTGTCAGTTGTTACCTCTTTGCTTTCGTGTTTTGGTTTCATTTAGTTAGTTCCTCTCCTGTTGTTTCTTGATAGGTCTGGCTAATGGTTTATCAATCTTGTTTATCTTTTCAAAGAACCAGCTCTTGGTTTCATTGATATGTTGTTGGTTTGTTTAATCTCAGTGTCATTTATTTCTGCTCTCATCTTTATTTACTTCCTTCTACTTACTCTGGGCTTTTCTTGTTGTTCTCTTTCTAATTCTTTAAGTTGTAGAGTTAAATAGTTTATTGTTAATTTTTCTTGTTTTTTGAGGTAGACCTGTAGTGCTATGAACTTCACTCTCAGAACAGCTTTTGCTGAGATTTGGTTATTGCGTGTTCATTTTCATTTGTTTCCAGAAGTTTTTATTTCTTTCTTGATCTCATTGATAATCTATTCATTGTTTAATAACATACTATTTAGCCTGGCCAGTGTGGCTCAGATGTTAGTGTTGACTTATGAATAAGGTAACCAGACGTCCCACTTTTGGAGGCACAGTCCCAATTTTAACAATTTGTCCCGCATCCAGCGGCATTTTTAAAAAGTCCCAATTTTTGGAAAGATTCTTTTAAATCTTTTGGACCTTTTTAAAACGACACAGGACATGGGACAAAAGCGGGATATCTGGTCACCTTACCTATGAGCCAGGAGGTCATGATTTAATTCCCAGTCTAGGCACATGCCCTGGTTGAGAACAAGATCCCCAGTAGGGGGCATGCAGAAGTCAGCCGATCAATAATTCTCTCTCATTATTGATGTTTCTATCTCTCTCTCCCTCTCCCTTCCTCTTGGAAAGCAATAAAAGTATATTTTTAAAAAATAATATTCTATTTAGCCTCCAGGTGTTTGAATGTTTTTGAGTGTTTTTACTATAGTTGATTTTTAATTTCTTTCCTTTGTGATCTGAGAAGATCCTTGATATGATTTTAACTTTCTTGAACTTATAAAGACTTGTTTTGTGTCTTAATATGTAATCTATCTTTGTGAATGACCATGTGTACTTGAGAAGAATGTGTATTCTGCAGCTTTGGGCTAACGTGTTCTATAAATGTCAATTAAATCTATCTGATCCAATGTGTAATTTAGAGTCTCTGTTTCCTTGATAATTCTTTGTCTGATAGATCTATCCAGTGAAGTCAGTGGGGTGTTAAAGTCCCATATTATGACTGTATTGCTGTCAATCTCTCCTTAAAGTTCTCTAGAAGGTTTTCTACATATTTAGGTATTCTTATATTGTGCACATATATGTTTACTAGGGTTATATCCTCCTGTTGAATAAATCCCTTTAGTATTAGGTAGTGACCTTTGCTGTCTCTTGTGATGTCCTTCATTTTGAAGTCTATTTTGTCAGATATGAGTATTGCTACCCATTTTTTTTTCTTTTCCATTTGCCTGAAAAAGGTATTTTTTTCATTTCTTCACTCTCATCCTGTGTGAGTCATTTGTCTTGGGGTAGATCTCTTGTAGACAGCATATAGTTGGGTCATGTCTAGTCTGCTGTTGAATCTCTGCATATTATTCTTTATTTCGGTCAATGTATGCTTAATTTCTGATTGGTCCTTTTTCATATCCTTCAGAATCTCATTAAATTTCTCGGAGGTTTCTAGAAGATTCTTGAGTAACCTTATAACCATGGTTTTTAACTCTATATCCAGTATTTTGCTTTCATCCATTTCTTTTATTTGTGACTTGTTTCTTTGTCTCTGCATTTTGGAGGTGTGTTTGTTTCTATGTAGTGGGTAGTTGCTAAGTCTCCTTGAGTTGATAGAGTGGCCTTGTGCGGTAGGTGTCCTATAGGACCCAGTGGCTCAGCCTCCCCAGTCACCTGAGGTGGACGCTCTTGGTGCACCAGTTTGTGAGCTATTTGCACAGTCTTGTTGTAGTTAAACCCTTTATAGCTGTTGGTTTCATGGGAGTAATTGATCATCAGGCCAATTGGCTGTGATGATCAGCTGTGTCTATACTAGAAGATCTGTTGCTCAGGAGACACCCTTATGGGGCAGGACTTGCTTCAGTGGGGCTTTGGTGCTCATTGAGTCTGCCCTCTGAGTGTGTCTTTTATGGATGTGAAGAGCTGTAATTCAGTATGGTCTCACTCTGACCACTGGGTACACTGGCTCTTGGATCTCCAAGGAGGTGCAAGGTCAGCCACTGTCTGGGGCCACCCAGCAGGAGCTACAGAGACATCTGCAGATTCCTCCTCTTTGTATGGGGTTTGGAAGTTCCCAGAAAAGGCCCAGATGTAAAGCAAAGCAGGCTGCTGCTGCCAGTCCTTAGGCCTTATTTTGGAACCTTTGGGGCTCTCTGACCCAGATGCAGTTTGACAGGTTTTAGGCAGAGAAAGGACAGGCCATTCATATGCAAAAAGCCAATGTGCACAGCTTGGGTGGGGTTGTAAATTGGGTAGGTGGGGTCTCTGGGAATCACCAGGGCAGAACAAACAGCAATGGCTGCCAGTCATCCCTGAACCTGAGGTCCCGGGTCTCCACATCCAGTGTTCCCATGCAAAGGGATCAACTTCTCCCCTTTGTATTGGTGGAGTGCACCATCAAATACTGCATTTCCCCAACTTCAGCTGTCTCACTGGGGCTGTAACATTTGAGCTGTGACACTGGAGCAGCAACACAAGCTGTTTTGTTTGAGCTGCTTCACTGGAGTCATTTCACTCGGATCAAGTTTCTCCCATCTCTGCATTCCACATTGGGGACTTGTGTTGACATTGAACTGGTGGCAGCAAACTTTTGTCCACAAAAAAATGCTTTATTATATAATCCTATCCCACAGCCAGATGTTCCACATCGAAGCGATACCCTAAAGCTATAGAAACTAAGAGTATTTAATATTGAATAAACACATAAGGCCAATGGAAAGAATGCTGGGTTTATATACAGAAATCTGATATTAAGACGTCATAAAAGCTTGGGCCCAGAAATGGGAAAATATTGTATGCCCAGCCAGTAGTTGAGCATTGAACTATGAACCAGGAGGCCTCATCTGCATAGAAATGGACCAAAACAGGGCACATGCTGGGTCGAAAGCTCAATCTCCTGTAGGAAGCATGCAGGAGGCAGCCAATCAATAGTTCTCTCTCATCATTGATATTTCTATCTCTCCCTTTCCCTTCTTCTCTGATATGAATTAAAAAAAAAATATTTTTTTAAGGAAAATACCAGGTGTCCAGAAGGGGTCAAAACCACTGTTCCACGGCCAGGCTTGGAGCAGCGGCTGCCAGGCTGGGAGCGGCCAGGCCCGGAGCAGCTGGGTCCGGTGCGGCCAGGCCCGGAGAAGCGGCTGTCAGGCTGGGAGCAGCCAGGCCCGGAGCGGCCGGGCCCGGAGCAATTGGGCCCAGAGCAGCCGAGTCGGGTGTGGCCAGGCCTGTAGCAGCAACAGCCAAGTCCAGAGCAACTGGGTCAGGAGCGGCAGTGACCAGACACGGAGCAGCTGGTTGTGGAACAAACCAGAGCAACAGAGGCCAGGCCCGGAGCAGCCTGGCCCAAAACAGCTCGCTCCTCACCTGCCCCTGCCCCACGGCTGCCTCTCAGACATGGCTGGAAACTTTTGCGGGAACTTGAGGGTCTGCTGAATCAAGTGATGAAGGCTTAGATCTGGATGTGTTGAGTTAGTATAGTCCTGGGGTGTTGATCTGTGAGTGCCTTGGGTGGGGCCTGGATGAGGCTGGTTGTCCTATTAGGAAATGTCTTTTGTGTGAAGTGTATCATTGGGCATGTGGAGGTATTATTGATATGAGAAAATGCTAAGTAACAGATTTGCTATCTGAAAAGGGATTTACTATCGGGGAAAGGGAGGGAGGAAGAGACTGAACATAAACTGTGCACCAATGGATGAGGATGAGGGGGCAGAGGGTGGGGTGGGAACCTGGTGGAGGGGGGAAGAAACGAGGAACCTGTGTAATAATATGAACAATAAAGATTGATTTAAAAAAAAAAAAAAAAAAAAAAAAAAAAAAGAAGGAAATCTTGCCATTTAACAATATAAATGTATCTTGAAGATATTATGCTAAGTGAGGTAAGTCAGTGATAGAAGAACAGGTATGATCTCACTCATATGTGAAAATTAAAACCAAACAAAGAGAAAAAAACAAACAAACAAACAAAAAGGGAACTCACAGAGAACAGATTGGTAATTTCTAGGCATGGGGGTGTGGAGATCAAATAGGTAAAAAGGAGGTCTAAAGATACTAATAGTTCTAAAACACATGAGCCCCGAAGATGTATTGTACAGCATGGTGACTCTAGTTGTTAATTCCATATTATATATTTCAAAGTTGCTAAGAGAGTAAAACCTTAAAAGATCTCATCACAGGAAAAAAAGATTGCAACTGTGTGTGGTAGTGGACATTAAGTAGACATTGTGGTGATCATTTTGTTACACACCTATGTGAAATCATTGTGTTGTACAATAGAAACTAACAATGTTATATGTCATTTATATTAAAATAAAAAAGTTAAAAAAATTTTTCACTTAAAAAAAAAAAAAAAAAACACTGTTCCACCCTGGCCAGTTTGGCTCAGTGGATAGAGTGTCGGCCTGCAGACTCAAGGGTCCCAGGTTCGATTCCAGTCAAGGGCATGTATTATACCTTGGTTATGGACACATCCCCAGTAGGGAGTATGCATGAGGCAGTTGATCAATGTTTCTCTCTGGTTGAGTTTCTGCCTCTCTATCACTCTCCTTTCCTCTCTATAAAAAAAAAAATGTATAAAAACAAAACAAAACACTGTTCCATGAGTGCAGTTGTCAAGGTTTGATCTTCCTGGAGTGGCAGTAACCAGCAACAGTACTATCTTGCTCCCACTTCACAAACATGAAGTCAGTTGCCAAGCAACCCAACAAGAGGAAGTAACTGCACCTTGACATGGAACCCTTCACAAGCACTTCTTTTTGTGCAAGCCTACCTTTTAAAAAGCCCGTCTTTTCGTGCAGGTCTGCTTTGTCCCAGCTTACAAAAGCAGCCACGCAGAGCCAGCCCACCAGCTAGTCCAGAGGACCTTCCTCTCCGCTGTGCTGCCTCCCTGTGCTCAAGCATAAGCTTAATAAACCTGCCTGGAAATTTATCAGAGGCTTCCTCTCAATTTTTATCTCTTAATGAAAAAGCAGCCTGGCCCACATGGCTCAGTGGTTGAGTGTTGACCTATGAACCGGGAGGTCACAGTTCAATTCCCGTCAGGGCACATGCCGGGATGTGGGTTCAATCCCCAGTAGAGGTCATGCAAAAGGCAGCCGATCAATGATTCTCTCATTATTGATGCTGCTATCTCTCCCTTTCCCTTCCTCTCTGAAACCAATAAAAATATACTGAAAAAAGAAAAAAAAAAATTTAATCCCACTTCCCACATCAACTACTGCCCCACTTTTTTAAGCCTTTGACGTTTGACCACTTCTTCCTGTGAGACAGGCCAGTGAGCCAGGACAAGCGAAAAAGGAAAGTTAGAACAGATAGTTGAACAGCAGTTTACAGCCATCTAGAAAATCTAGGTACCAAGCAGTTTGCAGCCCCCTACTAAATCATATCTTCTTTAAACCAAGAACACTTAAGAGTGAATGGTTTGCACCTCTCCCCAACCAGAGGGTAAACAGTTTAAACCACCCAACTCAGAGAGACAGACAGCAGAAATCCAATTACCAAAACACTCAAGAACAGATGAGGCTAAGAGAATAAATCTCATTTTGATACATCAGCATAAAGCTCATGAATGTTCCATTATCCTCCCCTAAGACTTCCCCTAGCAGCCTAGCCTTTAAAGCCCCTAAGAAACCAAGGTCCCAGCTCCAGCTCTTCCTCCCAGAAGCACGCCTGCACCTTCCCGCCGCTCCCCACTTCTTTCCCCAGATGTGCATCTCCTCAACCTACAGGACCCGTGAGGCCGGCAGCCAGGGCAGGGCAGCTCGTCCTGGGCCAACCTCTGACCCTGTCCCCAAGGCCCCTTTTCTCCGACTTCTTAGTGAGCAAAGCAGCCCAGCCTCGGCTCACTGCCCGCCTAGTCCCTCTCCTGTTAGCCCAGGCCCTTCCCATTGCACTGTCCTCAGCTTTAATGAGTGTCCTCTAAAACTCACTTGGACTCCCATGAAATTCTTTCTACATCAAGTCAAGAACCCACATACAGCCCTAGCCCATTTGGCTCAGGGGATAGACCAACAGCCCATGAACACAAGGGTTCCAGGTTCGATTCCAGTCAAGGGCATGTACCTTGGTTGCAGACACATACCCAGTGGGGAGTGTGCAAAAGGCAGCTGATCAATGTTTTTAACTCTCTATCCTTCTCCCTTCCTTCTGTAAAAAATCAATAAAATTTATTTTTTAAAAAGAACCCACATATAATTTGCCCAACCTAGGAAGGCCCACTCAGGGCAAGGTAAAACCTGGACCCAATTTGAACATTGTTTTCTGGGACCCCACCCCTCCCACCCCCCCATCCCCCCCACACACACACACCTCTATTTTCCTCATTCTCTTTCATCCTGGCCCCTCTTCCCAGTTTCTTTTGCCAATCCCTCCTTTTCTCTCCAACTGCATAAGGAGGATCCCAGAACTCAGATCTTGGTCCTATTTTTTACCTACACCCTGTCCTTATAAATAGCAGTAAATAGCATCTCTATGCTGATAACACCAAGGTTTACATCTCTATTCCAGACCCCTCCCCTGAGCTCCAGACTCATATAGCCAACTAACTGCCCAATCCATGTCTAACAAGCACCCCTAACCAAGTATGTTCAAAATGGACTCCTGATCACCCCCAATCCTCATCCCCTCCAGCTTGCCCCAGCTTAGTCTCAAGTACACAAGACAAGACTAGGCCAGACCAAGGCCTGACTGATTCAACCAGAAAAGATACAATGAGCCACATTTAGGTACAAAAAAAAGTGTTTTATTTTGATTTTTGTTTCTTTTTTATTATTTAGGTTGCATTGGTTTATAATGTTAAGTCCTCACTTAACATCATCAATGGGTTCTGTGACTTTGAGCAAAATGACATATAATGAAACCAGTTTTAGCATGGGCTGATTGATATAAATAAGAGTTAATCACCATCTCATCAACCTCATAATGAAGTGATGTTGAACAAAACGATGTTATTTGATGACCTGCTGTTTATAAGTTGTACCACATTGTAATTCGACGTCTATAATATACTACAGTGTGCTCACCCACCAAATTAGACAATTTCCATCCATCACCACTCAATTGACCAGCCTTTAACCATTTTACTATCCCTCACCCCTTCCCTTCTGGGAACCACCAATCAAACTCGTAAATTCAAACACTCCATTACTTACATAGACAGCACAACCAAATTTCCCTGTGGTTCTTGTCCTGCACAACAAAAATGACACCAAAAAAAGAGAGAGAACGAAGATGGTGGCATAGGTAAACACACCTAATATGCTGCCATGCACAACAATTCAAATATACAACTATAAAATAAAACAATTATCGCCCTAAACCCAAGGGAAATCTGGCTGAAAAGAAGCCCTACAACTAGTCTGTATAGGACTCTCTTTCACGGCCCGCGTAGAAAGAGTTCCAATTCAGGGTTCAGCTTCTGGAGAAGGGCCGCACACAAATGAAAAGAGACTTGAAGAAATTCAATTTGGCGATTTGGGGGGCCAGGCGGTAGTCCAACTCTAGTGGGAGAACTACTACTGCTCTGGCCCTGCCATCCCCTTTTATTGAGGCTTTGGGGAAAACATCTTAAGCAATATAAACAGAAATTTACATGTAGCCCTTAGGCAGGAAATAACAGAAACTTTCATGGACAAGGTAGATTCTGCTTCAGCTAACAAAATCTCAACTAAAGGTTAGACCAATTAAGGTTGTTGACCAGCCTTCCTGGCTTCCTGTCAACATCTCTTTCTCAGTGAAACTGATTTGGTTTCCAGCAGTCTGAAAGAGAAAGAGGAGAATTCAGGGTACAAGTGCTGAAAAACTGAGGTAGGAGGGCATGGATGGGGTATGGGCTGGCGGCGGATCCCGGCTGGCAGAGGGTGTTGCTTTCTTCAACCCAAAGAGAGACCAGCTCCCAATTTCTCTGAAATCCAGTTTCTGGGGAGAGGCTAGACTGTCTGCCATCTGGTCGGAAAGTGAGGGTGGCTGGTTTGCAGAGCTTCACGCAAGAATATTTGTTTGCTGTGCTGTGGTGCAAGATGTGGGGAGACACGGAGAAGCGGGGAGACTCGGAGACGTGGGGACTCGGGGATATGGGGACGCAGATGGGAGAGGCGGCTGACGGGCAGCCATTGCTGTTGTCCACGACCCAGCCTAGTGATGCCCTGAGACTCCACCTTGAGACTCTGCCCCTCACAACACATCCAAGCTCCAAGCATCGGCTTTTGCATACAAATGGCCCTCTCAGTTGCAGTTTAACCTAGCAAAGGAGGAGAGGACTGTGGTTCACACTGTAGCTCCTGCAGGGTGCAGTAGCTGAACTGCACCCATTGGAGATCCAGAAGCCAGTGTTCCTAGTGCTCAGTTTTAACCCCTCACACCCATGAGTGACACATTCGGGAGGCGGCCTCAGTGAGCACCAAAGCCCCACTTAAACAAAGCGTGTCTCCAGGGCAGCAGTTCTTCCTTCATAGACACAGCAGGTCCTCACAGACAACTGGCCTGGAGATCAATTCCTCCCAGAGTACCAACAGCAAACAAGGCTTAATTACAACAAGACTTTCCACTCAGCCCACAAAGGGATATAGCAAAGAGACCACCTCAGGTGATTGGGGAAGCTGAGCTACTGACCTCTATAGGTCACCAACCACACAAAGCCACTCCATCAACACAGGGAGGCAGCCAAAATGAGGAGACACAGAAGCATGTCACGATTGGGAGAGATGGAGGAAAGTAAACTACTGGATGACACAAAGTTCAGAATCACATTTATAAGGTTACTCAAGAATCTTCTAAAAACCTTTGAGAAACTTGATGAGATCTCCAAGAAGCTTGGTGAGACCTTCAAAGACCTTAATGAGAATACCAAAAATATGGAAATGGACCAGCCAGAAATTAAGCATACACAGTCTGAAATAAAGAATATACAGAAACTCAACTATAGATCAATGTGCCCCAAGAATCAAACCAAAGATCTGGAATATAAGGAAGCAAAAATCACCCAACCAGAGAGGCAAAAAGAAAGAAGAATCCAAAAGTGTGAGGATAGCATAAGGAGCCTCCAATGCTTAAAGCGCACCAACATCTGGATTTTTGGGGTGCCAAAAGAAGAGAGAGAGCAAAATATTGAAGGCCTATTGGAAGAAATAATGACAGAAAACTTTCCCTACCTGGTGAGAGAAATAGACCTAAGTTCAGGAAGCACACAGAACCCCAAACAAGAGGAATCCAAAGAGGACCACACCAAGACACATCATAATTAAAATCCCAAGGGCAAAAGACAAAGAGAAAATCTTACAAGCAGCAAGAGAAAAACAGCTACGAAGGATTACCCATAAGACTGTCAGCTCGTTTCTCAACAGAAACTATGCAGGCCAGACAGGAATGGCAAGAAATATTCAAAATTATGAACAACAAGAACCTACAACCAAGATTACTCTACCCAGCAAAGCTATCATTCATAATTGAAGGTCAGATAAAGAGCTTCACAAACAAGAAAAAGGTAAAGGAGTTTATCAACACCAAAACAGGATTACATGAAATGTTGAAGGGTACTCTTTAAGAAGAGGAAGAAGAAAAAGGTAAAGGTAAAAAATTATGAACAACAAAAATACATCAAATACATAGCTACCTAAAAATCGGGTGAGTAAAAAATCTGAAGAACAAAATGGACTGGTGAATATAATAGAATCAGGAACATAGAAAGGGAGTGGACTGACAATTCTCAGGGGGAAGGGGGTCTGAGGGGTGCGGGAAGAGGTTGGACAAGAATCTTACACCTATAGATGAAGACAATGGTGGGGGTAAGGGCATAGGGTGGGGTTGGGAATCAGTTGGAGGGGATCAATTGGGGGGTGGGGGAAGAGGAACACCTGTAATAATCTGAACAATAAAGACTTATTATATTTTTAAAATTTTTTAAAAATGACACCAAAAAAAAGGGAGACCACACTCTAGACCACATGTGTCAAACACAAGGCCCTCGGGCCAAATCCGTCCCACCAGGCCTTGCAATGTGACCCGCACCGCGCTGTCATCACTGCACTCCGCTGCATTTCCATCACAATGACAGTTTATGACTGTTCAGTAAACCATTCGGCCCGCGATTTAGGCTGGATTTTATTTTATTTTTTATTTTTTTTATTTTTTTTTTAATATATTTTATTGATTTTGTACAGAGAGGAAGGGATAGAGATAGAGAGTCAGAAACATCGATGAGAGAGAGTCATCGATCAGCTGCCTCTTGCACACCCCCTACTGGGGATATGCCCGCAACCAAGGTACATGCCCTTGACCGGAATCGAACCCGGGTCCCTTTAGTCCCCAAGCCGACGCTCTATCCATTGAGCTAAACCGGTCCCAGCTAGGCTGGATTTTAGATTTTGGCCCTTTCTCTGATTGAGTTCGACACCCCTACTCTAGACTATCAGACAAAGCTGTCTTGGTCTGTAGCTCTACCAGGGGGTGAGACAGAAAACCTCCAACCACATCAGAACCTGGGAGACCACCGAAACTGGCTCAGCACCGCTCCTAAGGGAGGCGGGAGGACAAGTGGGAGATGACCCCGGAGTAGCTCCTCGCCGGCCTCGCATTCTCCATCCGGGAAGCTCACAGGCTTTCTGCTGAGACTCGGGGAGCTGTGGTTCAGGCTGCTGCCTGGGTGACCAATGTGGCAGTGCCAGGGGCCAGGGCACCATGGGGGAGCTGTTCCCCCACATTCAGTGGCAATAGTGTCCTTCCAATGACTCAGACCAAAAGTCATCAGGAAATCCTATGCTGCCTCTGAATGTGTCCAAAATATGACCACTACTCACCAACTCCCCTGTTCCAAAACTGTGGGTGCCACCAGCACCCACCTGGACCATGGCAGTGACCTTTCCCGTGCCCCACTGCTTCTCTACTCCCCCTTCACCAGAGTCAGTTTTCAATACAGTGGCCAGAGGGATCCTTTTAAAACACAAGACACAGACTGCTTGCTGCCAAAACCTTACAAAGGCTCCTCACCTCCCTGGGGGCCAGCCAGTCTTTTCCATAATCTGCAAGACCCTGCGTGATCTGTCTCCCCAGGCCCTGCCCCATTGCCACCCTAAGCTCATCTCCTTCTCTTTGGCCCCTTGCTCCTTCCACTCCAGCAATGCTTGCCTCTTCACTGTTCCTCAAACAGGCAAACACTTCCATCTTAAGGCCTTCACACTGGCTGTTCCCTCTGACTCAACTATTCCTTCCCCAGATTTCCGCAGGGCTCACGCCCCCGCCCCTTCCTGTAAGTGGGTTTTGCAGAATATGACTCTCTCTACTCAGCCTCACAAACCCCTGCTGTTATGCTTCTCCTCCCAAGCTTTTCTGGCTTTGCTCTCAAGAGAACGAGGGTAGCAGGGTTGCCCCACACATTACCCAGGATCACAGCTCCTCTCGTCCCAATCTCTCAACCAATCTCTCCAAACCTTTTCTACACTAATAGTTTATGTCCATCTAGAACCCTCCAAGTTGCTTGGCCCACCGCATTCAAAGGAACTGGCCACTCAGATCCCCCTGAGAAGGTTCTGAGAAGTACAAATAAGAAAGTCCTGTTTTTCCATTACTCTGTATTGCCAGTAAGAAATTTCACCTGAAAGTCATTCTCAACAATCGCATTAAGCCTTTGGGGTCTGGAACCAGACTGCATGGAAGGTTAAACTCCTAACTCTACAAGTGACCTTGAACAAGGTACTCTCTGGACTTCACTAGCTTCCTTTGGAAAACAATGGTAACAATAGACATATCTCTTGGGGTTGCTATGATGATTGAATGAGATAACTGATGCCAGAATGCATGTAGTGAATACTCAGTCACTATCGCCTATCATTTTCTACCCACTGAGCCTTGGGTTGACCAGCCCTGAAGACACGTAAAGAGCATTGGCCTCCAAGTTGCCTGCTGCCCAGCTTGAAGCATCCCGGACGCTCCACCTTCTCCCTCAGTGGTGTAAGCAAGGGGCCAGGCATCAGGCAGGTCAGGAAAACAGGCGACCATAGGTTTTGTGGAAGGTTCAGGTGCTTCCTCCAAGAGCATGCTAAGAGCATGGCTGGCCAGAGGTCACTTGCAGGGCAGGGACAGCCATGAGTGCCACCACCCTGACGTGCTTCCTCTTGCTCCCATCTTTGAAAACAGAAGTCTCTGAGGGCCTGACCTCAGCAGTTCAGAGAAGTGCTCATTCCTGGAACAGGACAGGAAGGACACTCCTCTTTCAAGGAGCAGAACCACACTCTTTCGTGTGGCCTATTTTGCTTTGCGAGTGAAGAGGGTAGAAGCAAATGTCACAGAGCAACACCACCCCACGTGCACAGACAGGCCATTTTTGGATCCGATGTGTCCTAAGATCCTGACTCTGTGCAACCCCTGAAAGGTCTAGGAAGCCACTATAATGGTGTTTTTTCTCCCAATTTTACTAATATTAATGATACAAACAATATTGTAACAATATTAAAGAAAACAACCCAAAAGAAGACGGTCCCAGCACCATAATATGGTGCTTCATTCATGATATCATAACACAGATATCATTAACAAACTTGACATGACAGGGTAGGTTTGATTTTGTATCATGGTTTTGTCCACATGTGTCAAAAACAAGGCCCGCGGGCCAAATCCATCCCGCCAGGCCTTGCAATGTGGCCCGCACCGCGCTGTCATCACTGCACTCTGCTGCGTTTCCATCACAATGACAGTTTATGACTGTTCAGTAAACCATTCGGCCCGCGATTTAGGCTGGATTTTAGATTTTGGCCCCTTCTCTGATTGGGTTCGACACCCCTAGTTTTGTCATATGAAATTTTAGCATAAATATTTTGTGTAGCTTCACAGGACTCCATTTTAGTGCATATAAAATATTTCACTAAGGAAAAGTCGCAGCCGGAGAGGAGGAGAAGGCTGGGTGCCTGCCTGGCGTTCCCTAGCAGGAAGGAAATAAAACCCCCAGACTGGGCTGAACCCCCGAACCAGCGGCGCTGAGCCCCAGTTATGGGCCAGACCCTGGGGACCCAGGCTCCAGCGGAGGGAGACGGGGCTGTGAGACGGGGCTGTGAGGCGGAATCCCGGGGGAGCAGCGAAAGGCGGGGCCCCCAGAGTCGCACGCACATTGTGCACAGAGGACTGAATGTTGACTCTGATGCTGGATTACCCTAGCCGGAAGAAACAAAGCCTCCGGCGGCTCTGAGCCTCAGTCCGGACTGCTCTGAAACCCAGTTCTGGACCGGTCCCTGAGGACCCGGGCTCAAGAGGAGGGAGACGGGGCTGTGAGGTGGAGTCCTGGGAGAGCAGCGAAAGGCCGAGCCCCCGGAGTCGCGCACACTGGGCGCAGAGGACAGTCTGTTGACTCTGATCCTAGAATTCCCTAGGGGGAAGGAGAAAAAAAGCTCCAGACTGGAGGAATGTGACAAGGAGCAGGAGCCCCTGCCGGACACCGGCCAGCCGGGCACCAGCAAGGAGCTGGGCGACGGGGCCCCCGGGGGGGGGGGGGTGCCCCTGAGCCTTCGACCGCTGAGCGCGGGCAACGGAGCCAAGGCCGAGGGCTGCTTCCTGGGCGGCGCCAACCCCAGCAACAGGCTGAAGCAGCGCAGGAGCCTGCGGAGAACAAAGGGGTGCCACAGGCCAACCTGCTGAGCTCCCAGGACAAGGAGGAAGAAACCAAAGAAGTTCTCAATGTGAAGAAGTCAAGTGAGAGCAAAGGATAGTAAAATTACTTAAGAAAGAAAACAAAGAAGATCTTGAAAAATCAAAGACTAAGTCAGAACTCAACTTGCAGGCCAACATTGCAACATAAATGCGTTTAAAAAAAAAAAGGGACGGAATGTTGGAACAGCGGCGGCCAGGCCTGCAGTGGCCAGGCACAGGGCAGGGGCAGCCGGGCCCGGAGCAGCAACAGCCAGGCCCCAGAGCAGCAGCAGCCAGAACCAGAGCATCAACGGCCAGCACTGGAGCAGCCAGACCTCGGGCAGTGGCAGCCAGGCCTGAGGCGGAGGCGGCCAAGCCCAGGTTGGCCAGACCAGGAACACCCAGACCCCGAGTGGCCGGGCCCGGAGAAGCCGGGCCCAGAGCAGCTGGGTCGGGAGCAGCCAGGCCCAGAACAGCAGTAGCCAAGCCCGGAGCATCCAGGCCGGGAGCAGCCAGGCCCGGAGCAGCCAGGCTCAGTGCGGCTGGGCCCAGAGCAGCCAGGTCTGGTGCGGCCAGGCCCGGAGCAGCAGCTGCCAGGCTGGGAGCATCCAGGCCCGGAGCAGCCGGGCCCGGAGCAGCCGGGCCCAGAGCAGCCAGGTTGGGTGCGGCCAGGCCCAGAGCAGCGGTTCCCAGGCTGGGAGCATCCAGGCCCGGAGCAGCAGGGTCTGGTGCAGCCAGGCCCGGAGCAGCGGTTGCCAGGCTGGGAGCGGCCAGGCCTGGAGCAGCCGGGTCTAGTGCGGCCAGGCCCGGAGCAGCGGCTGCCAGGCTGGGAGAGGCCAGGCCCGGAGCGGCCGGGCCCGGAGCAGCCGGGCCCAGAGCAGCCAGGTCGGGTGCGGCCAGGCCCAGAGCAGCGGTTCCCAGGCTGGGAGCATCCAGGCCCGGAGCAGCAGGGTCTGGTGCAGCCAGGCCCGGAGCAGCGGTTGCCAGGCTGGGAGCGGCCAGGCCTGGAGCAGCCGGGTCTAGTGCGGCCAGGCCCGGAGCAGCGGCTGCCAGGCTGGGAGAGGCCAGGCCCGGAGCGGCCGGGCCCGGAGCAGCCGGGCCCAGAGCAGCCAGGTCGGGTGCGGCCAGGCCCGGAGCAGCAGCTGCCAGGCTGGGAGTGGCCAGGCCCGGAGCAGCGGCTGCCAGGCTGGGAGCGGCTAGGCCTGGAGAAGCCGGGCCCGGAGCAGTCGGGCCCAGAGCAGCCGGGTCGGGTGCGGCCAGGCCCGGAACAGCAGCAGCCAAGTCCAGAGCAACTAGGTCGGGAGTGGCAGTGACCAGACCCGGAGCAGCTGGTTGTGGAACGAACCAGAGCAACAGAGGCCAGGCCCGGAACAGCTCTCTCCTTGCCTGCCCCTGCCCCACGGCTGCCTCTCAGACATGGCTGGAAACTTTTGCGGGAACTTGAGGGTCTGCTGAATCAAGTGATGAAGGCTTAGATCTGGATGTGTTGAGTTAGTATAGCGCTGGGGTGTTGATCTGTGAGTGCCTTGGGTGGGGCCTGGATGAGGCTGGTTGACCTATTTGGAAATGTCTTTTGTGCGAAATGTATCATTGGGCATGTGGAGGTATTATTGATATGAGAAAATGCTAAGTAACTGATTTACTATCTGAAAAGGGATTTACTATCGGGGAAAGGGAGGGAGGAAGAGACTGAACATAAACTGTGCACCTATGGATGAGGACAATGGGGGATGGGGAGGGGGTGGAGGGTGAGGTGGGAACCTGGTGGAGTGGGGAAGAAATGAGGAACCTTTGTAATAATATGGACAATAAAGATTGATTTAAAAAATAAAAAATAAATAAAATAAAATAAAATATTTCACTAAGTTGGGAAGTTTTTTTTTTTAAATAAATCTTTATTGTTCAGATTATTACAAATGTTCCTCTTTCCCTCCCCCCCGCAATTGTTCCCATCCACCAGGTTCCCATCCCACCCTCTGCCCTTTCCCCACCCCCGCATTGTCCTCATCAATAGGTGCACAGTTTTTGTTCAAGCTCTTCCCGCACCCCCCACTTCCCTTTTCCCCGAGAATCATCAGTTCACTACCCTTCTATACCTCTGATTCTATTATATTCAACAGTTAATATTGTTCAGCAGGTTTTTTAATTCCCTTGGCTTTTAGTTTCACTTGTTGATAGTTACGTATGTGTTGATCATAATTTTTATCTTTATCTTCTTCCTCTTTCTAAAAAACCCCCTTCAGCAATTCATATAATTCTGGTTTGGCGGTGATGAACTCCTTTAGCTTTTTTTTATTTCTGAAGCTCTTTATCTGACCTTCGATTCTGAGTGATAGCTTTGCTGGGTAGAGTATTTTTGGCTGAAGGCTCTTGCTATTCATCACCTTGAATATTTCTTGCCATTCCCATCTGGCCTGCATGGTTTCTGTTGAGAAATCAGCTGACAATTGTATGGGTGCTCCTTTATAGGTAACTATCTGCTTTTCTCTTCCTGCTTTTAATATTCTCTCTTTGTCTTTTGCTCTTGGAATTTCAAAGATGATGTGTCTTGGTGTGGTCCTCTTTGGATTCCTTTTGTTTGGGGTTCTGTGTGCTTCCTGGACCTGTAAATCTATTTCTTTCACCGGGTGGGGGAAGTTTTCTGTCACTATTTCTTCCAGTATTCTTTCGGTATCTTGCTTTCTCTCTTCTTCTGGAACCCCCATAATTCTGATGTTGGTTCATTTGAAATTGTCCCAGAGGTTTCTTACACTATCTTCAACTTTCTGGATTCTCTTATCTTTTTGCTTCTGTGGAGGAGTGTCTTCTGGCTCTTTATGTTCCAAATCTTTGACCTGATTCTTGCTATCTTCCATTTTGTTTTTAGGACTCTGTATAATATTTTTTATTTCAGACAATATATTCTTTATTTCTAGTTGATCCCTTTTCATATCCTCATAGTTCTCGTATATTTTATCAGCCTTTTCTAGGAAATTCTTGAAAAACCTTATAACCATGGTTTTGAAATCTATATCCAGTCACTTCTTGTCCTCCATTTCTTTTGTTTGTAATCTGTTTTCTTGTCTCGGCATTTTCACAGCTTCCTTGGGTTGGTAGGGTGGCTTTGTGTGTTAAGGTGTTCTATATGGTTCATTGGGTCAGCCTCCCAGTTAACTGACCCACTGGACAATCTTGGTGTAGCCCTTTGTGGGCTGTGTGTGCAGACTTGTTGTTAAGCCTTGCTTATTGTTGGTATCACTGGGAAGCGTTGATCTCCAAGCCATTGAACCGCGTGTGTCCTGCAGGGCAGAGTGCAGGACGAGGCAGCCTGTAAGGAGGACAGCCACATTCTGGTTCTCCAACAAACCCAACTTCAGGTTTTTGTCCTGTTGTCTAATAGGCCCCCGATTTTTAGTCAAAGAATCACAGGGAAACCCTCTTCGAAGAGGCCCCAGTTAGCAGAGAGCGGATTGGGCACAGGGCTGCTCTGTGAGAAGCACACACAATGCACCAGCTGTGAGTTTGGAAAGCTAGAGATCACCTCGGAGCCCAGGACTGAGAGTGAGAGCTGGCCCAACCTACCCCTGGGCGACCGGGCACTGGAGGAACTCTGCCATCTCTCCTGTTCTTCCCCGAGACTATCCTCTTAACAAACATTTACTGAGTGCCTGCTGTGTGCCAGGCGCTATTCCAGGCTCTGGGGGTACAGATGTAAAGAAGAGAGGGAAAATCCCTGCACTCAGAGTGTTTACGTCCTCGGGGGACAACCTGAGTCCCAGACCTTCATAAAAGCAGGGGCGATGTTGTGTTGGCTCTAGCCCAGAGCCCAACACGATGCCTGGATAAGGCTCAGTCCGTGTTTTTTAGATAAACCACATCATACCTTTGGATTTGTATCCAATTTCTAGCACCCTCCCAGCATGCAATTTCCCTCTCCCAAGAAACTCTCAGTTCCCATGTGGAGGACTGTGTTATTTGGGGAACATGACTTCACCCCCAGCTCCACGGGGGGAACATGTGAACTAAGCTAAGCCAATCTATGTATTTCGTACCCCTGACTTCAGTGATTCGTTCAAGTATGTGCCTGTGGCCCAAGCCAGGCCAATCAAAGTGGAACTGAGGACCAAAATGCCTTTTCTCTGTCAGTGTAATGTAAAAATCTGGAACCACTGCAACTACTTTTTGCTACCGTGAAGAAAAAAAAATACTCTTAAGGATGAACCTACTCATCACCAAAATGGAGCCAGATCCCTCATGAAAGTGTGAAACTCTGGATCAGACCACACCTGAAATCCTTTCTATTGATGGACTTTTCAGTTATATGAGCCAATAAATTCTTATTGTTGCTTGACTAGAGGCCCAGTGCACAAGACTCATGCACTCCGGTGGGCAGGGGGTCCCTCAGCCAGGCCTGTGCCCTTTTGCAGTTTAGGAGCCCTCGGGGGATGTCCGACTGATGGCCTGCAGGGAGTGGGCCTAAGCAGGAATCAGACATCCTAGCACTACCATGGAGGCAGGCTGCTGCACTCACCAGCAGTCAGCCCGGCTTCTGGCTGAGTAGCACTCCCCCTGTGGGACACACCAACCACCAGGGGGCAGCTCCTGTGTTGAGCATCTGCCCCCTGGTGGCCAGTGCACATCATGGCAACCGGTCATTTCACCGTTCAGTCAATTTGCTTTTTATTATATAGGTTTCATTTTGAGTTAAATTTTATTTGCAACCAAAAGTATCCAAACTGATAGAGATATTAAGTCTTACATTGGAAGAATGTTCAATCTGACATATAACACAACCAACAGGTTCCAAAAACAGTCCAACACAAATGACAGAACAGGATGTGTAAGTCTACATGAGGTTTCACACACCCCAAAGAAAAAGCAGGAAACATCAAGGGTCTTGCTTAAACATATTGGATAGCTTTTGCTGACAAGTCTGGGTAAGAAGAGACAGTTCAACCCCCTAAGTGCCTTCTTAAAAACCTCTCAACAGTTCCCTATCACCAGCAGTTAAAAGCCAAACTCCTTAGCTCCTGACAAGTTAGTCCACAGATAACTTTCAGCTTTATGTCTAACCACTTAGAGCCCAAACGCACTGCATCAGTTACACGTCGCATACCCTATGTGGAGGCCAGCATCAAGAATGACTCCAATGATATTCCTCTCCAAATATTCATACCCTGGTGTAGCCACCTTCCTCACTAAACACGTCTGGCCTGTGTGACCAATAAAATACAGCAGAGCTGAAGGCCTGTCATTTCTAGGACTAGATTCTGAAAGGCTTTGCAGCTTCTGCCTCCTCCTTTGGAATACTCTCCCTGGAGGCTGGAGGAAGCCACTCAGCATGCTGCGAGGATGCTCAAGCTGGTGGAGAACTGCCCACCAGCAGCCGGAACCCCTCACCCTCCGAGTGAGTGAGCTGCTCTGGAAGCAGGTCCTTCAGCCCAAGTCAAGCCTTCAGGTGACGGTAGCCCCAGCTGACGTCTGACCTTGAGAGACACCTTGGGACTGCTCAGCCGCACCATCCCCAAATTCCTGACTCAGAGAACGCATGGGAGATAAGAAATAGTTATTGTTGGGCTTTGTTCATCTGAGTTTTTAAGCATAGACATCATTTTTTTAAATATATTTTATTGATTTTTTTACAGAGAGGAAGGGAGAGAGATAGATAGAAACGTCAATGAGAGAGAAACACCGACCAGTTGCCTCTTGCACACCCCCTACAGGGCATGTGCCCGCAACCAATGTACATGCCCTTAACCGGAATCGAACCTGGGACCTTTCAGTCCGCAGACCAATGCTCTACCACTGAGCCAAACAAGCTTCAGGGCTTCGGGCATAGATGTCATTTCTTAGCACAGTTTTAAGTTTACAGCAAACTTGAGGGGAAGATTCCCTATATACTTCCAACCTTCACAAAGCCCAGCTATTTTTAACCTTTTTCATCTTGTAAATACATAAACTAATTACTGAAATTTTGTGGCACACCAAAAAATTATTATATGTTTTGCTGATCTCATACAAAAAAAAAAAATAGGTATAATTTTTATTCATTCACACTAGGTGGCGATTGTGTTGGCTGTTATCATGTTTTTATCTGCCAATCTAAGAGAAAAGAGGTCAGGGCCAATATAATAGTAAGTATTGCAAGCTTTAAAAATTCTTGCGGCACACTGGTTGAAAATCACTGGCATAGCCTTTCCGATTATTAAGATCCTCCACCAGAGTGATATATTCACTGCCTTCATAGTTTTGCCTTTTCCAGCGCGTCATGTAGTTGGAATCATACAGTGTAGCTTCTTTTCAGACTAGCTTCTTTCACTTAGCAACATGCATTTAAGTTTCCACCATGCCACTTCAAGGTTTAATGACTCCCTTTCAGTACTGACTAATATTCTCTTGTCTGGATGGACCGTACTTTAACCATTTGCCTACTGAAGGATATCTTGGTTGCTTCCAATTTTGGCAACTCTGAATAAAGCTGCTATGAACATCCATGTGCGGGGTTTTGTGTGGGCATACTTTTCAGGCCCTTTGAGTAAATACCAAGGAGCTTAACTGCTGGATCACACAAGAAGAGTGTGTTTTGTTCTGTAAGAAACTGCCAAGCCATCTTCCAAAGTGGCTGCACCATTTTTGCATTTTCACTGGCAATGATTATTGTTGTTTTAAGTCGTTAAGTTGGGGGTAATTTGTTATGCAGTTTTAGATGACTAATACAGCCTACCGCTGAGCATGTCTAGAATGCCTCCTGCATCTGTGTGTAATCCTTAAGAACTCCTCATTGCTTTCCAAGTGCCACCTCAAGCTGTCACTTTTTCTGAGAAGCCTGCCCTGATTTCCTACTTAGACCCACAGCTTTATTAGAAATTCTCACACCCTGACCGCATTAAATGTGGAATCAGGTTATTTCTTCCATTATAGCCAATTGAAGGCAACAGTTTTCAATTATCCAAATGGGTAGGTATTCCCAAGACTGAGAATGGTACACGCCACATTAAATGTTGCTCGAATAAGTAAATAACTAAAGTTTCAGCTCTGGACAAGACAAAAAATGCCTCACTCTAGTCTGAGGAGCCAAGAAAGGGTGAGAAGGAAGGAAACAGTGGTGAGAATGGCCCAAGATGTCATTGCAGGACTCATCTTGCTCCAAGCTTTTTAGTTCACTTTGAAATCTTCTTCCCCTGGTCACAAAAATGTCTACAAAACCTGGATAAGCAGAAGTGGGTTGTTCCATTTTTGCTCTAACACAAAAACTTAACCTGCATGTAGAAAAGTGTAAAATCCATCGCAACAGAGAACTGGAGCAATAATGTGGCCAAAAGCTGAGTGCGAGGAGGGGCAGAGGCTGTATCTGACAGCACCTCTAGAGGAGGAAGGAACCATCTGGATTTGGACACGTCCTGCTCAGACAGAGCAAGAGGAAATGTGGCTTTAAAAGTTACACCAGTGAGGCTAGGAAACCCATGGGCTGGGGTCTTTCTCCAGAATCTTGACAATGAACATTATTTTGGGAGTAGAGAACAGAAAGGCCTCAGAGGTAAGGCACTGAGTCTAGAAACAAACAGGAATTTGAGGATAAATTGGACTGATGCCCAGTTAGAAACAGGAGGGAGAGGTGGATTTAGAAAGTAGTGTCAAAGAACTCAAAAAAAAAAAAAAAATCCAGAGGCTTTGCTAGAAGTAAATGGTAAAGTTATCCCAGGGTCTTAGAGTTTACAAACTGGAGACATGGCTAGGAAAACAAAACAAAACAAAACAAGAAGTGTTCCTAAACAGGAAGACAAGTTACGAATTCCTACAATAGAAAATGCATTCTTGTGCAAATGCGATTACTAACTCGGCATGATGTCGCAGAAGTGAGGGGAACCAGGTTTGCTGAAGTCATTGTGGTGATAGAAATGCTATTGGCCTCAGAAGCTAGTGAGCTGCTCCATTCTACCCGAGTACAATGTAAAAAATAAATTTAAAATGCATTCTTAAAAATAATCAGTCCTGCACTCTTAGTCCTAGAGGTGGTCCAGGATGGTTACCAGTCAGATGTCAGCCTGTCTAGATGATGGATGTCAGGTGGTCTAGAGCAATGATACCCAACCTCTCGGACCTCACAGACCACCAGTTGGTGACCTCTGGCCTAGAGGATGACCACCAGGAGGTCTGGATGATGAATGTATCAGGTGGATGTTAGGTGGCCTGGATTCGTGAGTCCTTTGGGGCGTAATCTGGAGTCTGTTGCACGTCCACATATTGACACACAATCAGCTGATGTATACCCAGGCCATGACACGGGTCTGGAAAGTTCAAGAGTTTAAGCTCCCGGGCTAGTTAGCACAAGAATAGAATCATTTCCTCCAACCTCAGCCTATTAGGTTTTAGTAATTTAGCAGCTTGATTTTATTTCTTCACACTTTCTTCAATAAAAATTGAGGACAGCCCTAACCAGTTTGGCTCAGTGGATAGAGTGTCGGCCTGCAGACTGAAAGGTCCCAGATTCGATTCTGGTCAAGGGCATGTACCTTGGTTGTGGCACATCCCCAGTAGTAGGTGTGCAGGAGGCAGCTGATCGATGTTTCTCTCTCATGGATGTTTCTAACTCTCTATCTCTCTCCCTTACTCTCTGTGAAAAAACAATAAAATATATATTTTTAAAGAATTGAGGATAAATTATGATTTAGCTATAGATGTGGGAATTAAGTGATTGATCTGAACAATACAACTAATAAGGAAGCATTAGTAGATATATGTCAAAGATTAACTTCCTAAATATATGTTTTATTCGTTTCAGGAAGGAAGGTAGAAGGGGAGAAAGAGAGAAACATCCATGATGAGAGAGAATCATTGATTGGCTACCTCCTGCATCCTCTCAACTGGGGATTGAGCCCATAACCTCTGTATGTGCCCTGACCTGGAGTTGAACCCTGACCTCCTGGTTCATAGGTCAATCCTCAAACACTGATCCATGCATGCTGGGCAAAAATTAACTTTTAAAAATGGAATATAGAGAACTGTGGAGGATCCAAGATGGCTACACAGGTAAACACCTAACTGCAGCTGCACACAACAATTTCAATAAAATACAACTAAAATATAAAATGGACATTACCCAGAACTACAGGAAAGTTGACTGACTGGAAATTCTACAACGAGAAGGAAAGAGAAAACCAGAAGGAAATCAGAGGAGCTGTAAAAGCCTAAGGTACGGAGACACGCTGTGCATACGGAGAGGAGGGGGCGGCTGAGTGCCTGGCTGGCAGCGGGTAGGAGATAAAAGCTCCGGATTGTGCCAAATCCCAGACCCAACAGCGAGGAACCCCAGTTCTAGGCCAGACCCTGGGAACCCAGGCTCAACCAGAGGGAGCCTGGGCTGTGAGGCGGAATCCCAGGGGAGCGGCGAAAGGCATAGCCCCGGAGTCACGTACATTGCACGCAGAGGATGGACTGTTGACTCGGCTGCTAGATTGCCCTGGCGGGAAGGAGACAAAAGCTCCGGACTGTGCTGAGCCCCAGTTCCGACTGCTCTGAACCCCAGTTCTAGGCCAGACCCCAGGGACCCAGGCTCATACAGAGGGAGCTTGGGCTGTAAGGCAGAACCCCAGGGGAGCAGTGAAAGGAGGTCCCAGAGGCACACACATTGCTCACAGAGAATGGACAGTTGGCTGTGCCGCAGGATTGCCCTGGAGAGAAGGAGACAAAAGCTCCAGACTGCTCTGAACCCCTCTTCCAATCCCACTTCCAACTGAACTGAACCCCAGTTCTGAGCTCATTGGGGGAAAGACTAAACTGTTTCGTAGCAGGCGAAACTCGAGGGCACCTCACTCTCAGAGGTGCTTGCAGCGAGTACCAAAGGACCCTGAGGAACACTGAGACTCAGGAGCCGCATAGGACATAGCTGACAGAAACCAAGGCTGTAGGCTCCACCCTGAAACTCCACCCCATACAAGCAGAACACAGAGACTTTTAAGGCTACCAACTCAGGGAAACTATGAAAACGCCGAGACAAGGAAATAGATCACAAACAAGAGTATTGATTGGAGGAGAAACCAAGATGGCGGAGTGGGTGAGCAGCTGGTGAGCCGCTCCCACAATAATTTGAAGATTGAAACTAGTATGAGGGACATCTATCATCCAGGACCACAGGAGGGAGGTACTGGGTGATTGATAGTCAGCAATTAACGTGATGGTGGGAACAGTGAGGGACCGATGGGGCTCTTGGAATGTGACCAGCTGGAGAAATGGAAGAATGGCGGGCCTGGAGCTGTCAGGCCCAGAGCAGCCAATCCTGGAGCAGCCAGGCCTGGAGCAGCCAGGCCCAGAGCAGCAGCAGCCAGGCCCAAAGCAGCCAGGCCCGGAGCAACCAAGCCTGGAGCAGCCAGGCCCAAAGCAGCCAGGCCCAGAGCAGCCAGGCCTGGAGCAACCAGGCCTGGAGCAGCCATGCCCGGAGCAGCAGCATCCAGGCCCGGAGCTGCCAGGCCCGGAGCAACCAGACCTGGAGCAGCCAATCCCGGAGCAGCCAGGCCTGGAGCAGCCAGACCCAGAGCAGCAGCAGCCAGGCCCAAAGCAGCCAGGCCCAGAGCAGCAGCAGCCAGGCCCAGAGCAGCCAGGCCCGGAGTGTTGTGGGGTCGAACCCTTGGTTCAAAATGAAAGGAAAGAAGTAGCAATGCAGCCAATTCGGGTACCAGAGTGTTAGGTCCATCATCATAATGGACTCAGAGAAGCTCCTGTGTCCCTTCACCCAGAAGGACTGAGAGTCGCCCAGACGACAGCAAAGTGGGAGAAGAAAATTGAAGGCTACACAAGGGACTGAGGTGCCAACATGGAGTCATCTGAAGAAATTAAAGCCTGAAGTGGAAGCTACTTCTTTAATCATGTTCCTGTTCATGCTAGCATCTGTTAGCTTCCAGTCTTCTGCAAAGTCTTGTGCAGCAAATCCAAGGACTCTGAGTAAATCTACACCAGCAACAAAAGAGACTCATTTAGTAGCTAAAAATAATAATATGTCCATAATTCTGATTTCTCATATTGTAGTTTTGCATTGGCATTGTTGTTATTGTTTAATAGCCAGAGTTTTGCTCTTGACATTCAAATTTTGAAAATAGCATGTATGTGGTTTAGTTTTTGCATTGGCATTGTTTGCAATTGTTTTTAATTTTAGAGCCCTATTATTGATGTTTAAATTTTATTTTAATTAGTAAAAAAGGGTGAGATGTAGAGAGCCGCCTGAGAAGGCACATGGAAATTCTTTTAATTCTTATCAGCTGAGCCCGAGGGCACTGGCAGAATCGTCTTATCAGTGCTGATTTCTTAATCCATGTGCTTGAAATGAGAAAGAAATCGGACCTGGACTCACCCAGGTCTCGATATGCTAAATCTTGTACCAAAAAACAGGGAGCTTACCCAGATTTTGGTTAATAGGATCTGGGCACACCCGAAACTCCTTTTGACCTGAAACTCCCCTTTGGAAGCCAATAAAAAAAATTAAATGAAAAAAACACCAAGGGAATTAAAAAACCTGATGAACAATATTAACTGTTGAATATAATAGAATCAGAGGTATGGAAGGGGAGTGGACTGATGATTCACAGGGAAAAGAGGAGTGGGTGGTGAGGGAAGAGAATAAACATAAACTGTGCACCTATGGATGAGGACAAGGGGGGGTGGGGAAAGGGCAGAGGGTGAGGTAGGAACCTGGTGGAGGGGGGAAAATGAGAAACTTTTGTAATAATATGAACAATAAAGGTTTATTAAAAATAAAAAATAAAAATAGAATGTAGTTTCTTTGAGAATTAAAACATGTTTTACAAAAGCAGTTTTAATTTTATACCACAAAAGAACAGAAATGATACATGCCATATTCTCTGGTCATGATACATTGAGGTAAAAAATAGAAAATACCATAAATACAACAAAAATGTTTAATTTTTCTTTTTAATATATTTTTATTTATTTCAGAGAGACATGGAGAAGGAGAGACAGAAACATCAATGATGAGAGAGAATCATTGATCGGCTGCCTCCTGCATGCCCCCTGCTACGGATCAAGCCCACAACCCAGGCATGTGTCCTTCACCAGAATCAAACCCGGACCCTTCAATCCACAGGCTGACACTCTATCCACTGAGCCAACCTACTACGGCTAATTTTTTTTAATTAAACATTTTAAGAACATAGAAGAAATATAATATGTTGCAATATGTTTAAAAACATATTGCATACAACATGTTATATTATAAAATAATAAAACACTATTAATAACAGTGATTAAGCTGTGTCAGTATTAAGTGTTTTGCATGTGTTAACTCATCTAATTCTTTATAGAAATCTTATGAAGATGATATTCTCATTTTGTAAATGAATAAACTGAGCCCCACAAAAGTTCTGTAATTATATATCAAGTTTTTACAACAGAGATGACATCTGTCGGGGTGTTTTGGGCTACAAATAATGGAGATTGCCACTCAAACAATAGCCAGCACATCCCAGCGCAGAACAAGGCCGAGGGAACCCTGAGCTGGGTACTCGGCAGCTCAGTACATAGTAAGGACCCATTTCATTTAATCCTGTGACTATGCTAAACTGAGTTGTCCTCAGGTTCCTCTTCACTACTCTAAAGGTTCTCCTTGGTCCTTTATCTGAAGTGTTCCACTTCCACAGTCTCTACTACAATGGTTTGCTTAGCCTCTTTCTGAACCCTCACAATTAAATCCATGAATCTCTCACTCATTTGTTCATTAAAACACTACACATTGAGCAGCCAGTATGTGCTAGGCATTGGGGATCTAGAAATAATCTAAACACACAAAGCCCCTGCCCTCATAGACCTTACCTTCTCTCTGGGAAGTACAGCAGACACGGACAGCACCCTACCCTCAAATCCCTCAGATCCTAACACCCTCAGACCCTGCAGGCCAACTTCCAGATGGCTGCTAGGAACATAACCCGTTAGGCTGAGGTACCACTCTGCTCCCAAGGCAGCCCCCAACCAATGACTTTCAGAAGCTGCTGCATAAATACCCCAGCTCCCTGGAAACTTAGGTGAGATGGTGCTGAGATACGTGCTTTTCATCATTTCCCAGAGCTTGCCCTCTGGATTGATGTCCAGTCACTCCCCGAGGTAACTGGATTAATAATGCACCCTTTGTACAGAGTTTTGCAGGCTGAATGAGTTCTGGAGACTTAATATACAGCATGGTGGCTCTAGTTAATAATTCCATATTGTACACTTAAAACATGATAAGAGTAGATATTAAGTGTTCTCACCATAGGGGAAAAAGTTACTATGTGAGATGATGGATATGTTAATTAGCTTGGTTGTGGGCAATCATTTCACAGTACGTATACATATATCAAATTATCACATTGTACATTATAAGTATATGCAATTTTAAAAATATATTTTACTGATTTTTTTTAGAGATAGAGAAAGAGAGAGGGAGAGAGAGAGAGAGATCAACATGAGAGCATCATGTTGCCTCCTACATGCTCCCCAACCAGGAATCGAACTCCCATCCCAAGCATGTGCCCTGACCAGGAATCAAACCAGTGACCTTTGGTGCAAGGACAACACCCAATTAATTGAGCCACACCAGCCAGGGCTATGCCATTTTTATGTGTCAATTATACCTCAATAAAATGAGAAGTAGGATGCACCTTTAATTTTCTGCCTTTCCCCTTGCCTCTCTGCCAGTGATCCCCACACCACCCTCCTGGCACACAAATCCTGTCTCAGGGTCTGCTTCAAGGAGAATGCAAAACAGGACAGAGAAGCAGCTGATAAGCAAGAATGAGGAAACTCACAGGAAGTCATATAGCAGCCATGTGAAATGCAGCTGAGAGGTTAAGATAAAAACAGAACAGAATCATTGGATTTAGCAACACAAACTTGACCTTCAAAGAGGCCCTAGCAGAGGTGTGGGGCGTGTAAATACCAGACTGCTGTGGCTTGAGGAGTTGGAAAAAAAACAGCTGTGGGAGTTCTGGTCAAGATGGTGGCCTGGGTAAACATAGTATTCACCACCTCCCACAATCATATCAAAATTACAACTAAACTACAGAGTAACCATCATTCCGAACTGCCTGAAATCTGACTGAATGGAAGTCCTCAACTAAGGACACAAAGAAGAAACCACTTGGAGACTGGTAGAAAGGGCGGAGACTCAAAGCAGGCTGGGCCCACACCCATGTGTGATGGATAAAAATCGGAGTGGATATCTTGGCTGCAGAGGTTCTCCTTGAAAAGGAGAAGTCCCAGACTCATACCAGACCTCCCAGCCCAGGATTTCAGTGCCAGAAAGAGAAGTCCTCACAACTTCTGATGAAACTGGTTTGGCTCAGAGGTAGAGCATCGGTCTGTGGACTGAAAGGTCGCAGGTTCGATTCCGGTCAAGGGCATGTACATTGGTTGCGGGTACATCCCCAGTAGTGGGTGTGCAGGAGGCAGCTGGTCGATGTTTCTCTCTCATCGACATTTCTAGCTCTCTATCCCACTTCCTTCCTCTCTATGGAAAATCAATAAAATATATATATTTTTTTTAAATGGAGATTTTGGCTGAGGGAGACAGAGGGCTGCTGGAGTCCCAGGCAATTCTTCTTAAAGGGCCTGTGCATCCATGGACTCACTCTTTCTGAGCTCCAGCACTGGGGCAGCGGTTTGAAAAGCACAGAGACATATGGGGAAGAACTGAAGTGTGTGACATTAGGGCAAAGCTGGTGGAAAAGCTTTCTCCAAGATGGGAGTGCTGGCAGAGGGACTAACAACCTGGCTCACACTGTTCATCCCTCCTGATGACTACCTGAGCCCCACCCCATCCAACTTTCAGACCTACCCAAGCTGTTTCCCATGGCTTTTTTATATGAATAACCTGTCTTGCTCATTTTCAGATTTTCCTAAAATCTCTCAAAAAAGCAGAATCTGGTCACTTGCCCAGATTCAAGTGACCCAGCCCCAGCACTAGCAGCAGCCAACCTGACTCACAGCATGGCCTTAGGCTCTCCAAGTCCAGCACAATTAGCAGCCATCTTCAGATTGCTTTGTAACTCATGCCAGGTGGCCCGGGCTGAACACAGGCAGCAACTGACCTTGGCCTGCACCTCCCAGGAGGCCCCAGAGCCAGTGTACCTAGTGAACAGCTTCGGACGGAGCACATCAAAGCACCACCACCCAACCACCTCCATAGCAACACACTCAAGAGGCAGACTGAGCCCTGCTAAGGTAAGCCCTGCTCTGTGGGGCAGACCCCTGCACAGCTGATCCTCCATGGTGGTCAGCGGTCTCAGCCAGTCCTTGGAGCTGATCAGCCTGGGGGTAAATCCCTCCCATTGATGTGCCAACAACAATCAGGTTTCAACTATAAGAGAAGGGTGTACACAGCCCACATGGGAGTGGGGGTGGAGGTGTACCTGGAGTACCCAGTTCAAGGTGAACAAGATGCTGTGCCACTGGACCCTACAGAACGCCTGCTACATTAGGCCACTCTACCAAGGCTGGGAAATGTGGCAGCTCCATCTAATACAGAGGTCACCAACTGGTGGTCCATGAGGTCCGAAAGGTTGGCAAACGCTGATCTAATACATAGCAACAAATACAGGAAGGCTGTGAAAAGGAGGAGACAAAGAAACAGATACCAAATGAGAAACCAGAATAAAACTCCAGAAAAAGAACTAAACAAAATGGAGACAAACAATCTTCTAGATGCAAGAGTTCAAAAAGTTCAAAATACTGGTTATACAGATGTTTAATGAACTTAGTGAGAACCTCAAAAGCATAAAAAAGGGCCAGTGAGCAATGAAGGATACACTAACTGAAACGAAGAATAATTTACTAGGAATCAACAATAAAACAGATTAAGCTGGGAATCAAATCTGCAATATTGGAATATAAGGAAGCAAAAAAACACCCAATCAGAACAGCAACAAGAAAAAAAATCCCCCACAAAAAAAAAAAAAAAAAATGAGGCTAGTGTAAGGAGCCTCTAGGACAACTTCAAGTATACCAACATTGCATTATGGATGTGTTAGGAGAAAAGAGAGAGCAAGAAATTGAAAACCTATTTGAAAAAATAATGACATAAAACTTCCTTAGCTTGGTAAAGGAAATAAATGTGCAAGTCCAGGAAGCAGAGAAAATCTCAAACAAGATGAATCCAAAGAGACCCACACCAAGACACATCACAATTAAAATGCAAAAGGTTAAAGACAAAGAGAATCTTAAAGCCAGCAAGAGAAAAGCAGTTCATTACCTACCAGAGAGCACCCATAAAAGACAGTTGATTTCTCAACAGAAACTTTGCAGGCCCAAAAGGATTGCCAAGAAATATTCAAAATGATGAAAAACAAGGTTCTACAACCAAGATTACTCTACCCAGTAAAGGTACCATTTAGAATCGAAGGACAGCACTTTCCCTCCTGGAATACATCCACGCCTTTCTCTTACCCTTTTCCCTTTCCTTCTCCTCCCCACACTCCCAGGTGTGTTACCGTTATCTTTCTCATTTCCAAGCTCTGGGCTCTTCTGTTGCCTCCATAACTCATTTCCTCAGTCCGTCTCTTTTATGAGTTACTTCTGTGATTTTAGAAATGTTCTCTTATAAAAGGAAAAAAAAAAAAAAAGAAAGAAAGAAATCAAAGGACAGATAAAGAGCTCCCAGACAAGAAAAAGCTAAAAGAGTTCATCACCACCAAACCAGTATTTATGAAATGGTAAAGAGCCTTCTTTAAAAAGAAGAAATAAAAATTAAAAAATATGAACAATAAAATGGCAGTTCCTGGGCCGGTGTGGCACAGTTGGTGGAGCGTCATCCCATACACCGACAGGTTGCCAGTTTGATTCCCAGTCAGGACACATGCCCAGGTTGCAGGTTTGATCCCTGGTCAGGGGAAATCGGGAGCAGCCCATCAATGTTTCTCTCTCATATCAATCTCTCTGTCTCCTCCTCTCTCTAAAAATTAAATTTAAAAAAAAAAAAAAAGCCTAAGCAACTGTTACAACAGGTCAATGGAACTACCAGTCGACCAGTCAGTCGCATGATGCACACTGACTACCAGGGGACAGATGCCCAATGCAGGAGCTGCCCCCTGGTGGTCAGTGCGCTTCCACAGCCAACCTCCCAAGGTCCCTTCCCTCCCTCCTGGTCTGCCGGCCCCAATCGGCCCCGATTGGCTCCGAGATCACCAGCCAGGCTGAAGAATCCCACCTGTGAACAAATTCATGCACTGGGCCTCTAGTTTAAAAATAATAAAATGGCAATAAAGACATATCTATCAATAGCTGAATCTAAAAAAAGAAAAAGAAAAAGAAATGAACAAGCAGAACAGAAAGAGGTCATAGATAGAGAATTTTTTTTTCTTTTTTCTTTTCTTTCTTTTTTTTAAATTTGTTTGTTTGTTTGTTTGTTTAATATGGAGAACATTTTGATGGTTGCCAAATTGGAAGGAGGTTGGGGAGTACAGGTGAAAAAAATAAGGAGATTAAAAAGTGCAAATTGCCAAAACCAGTTTGGCTCAGTGGATAGTGTTGGCCTGCAGACTGAAAGGTCCCAGGTTCGATTCCAGTCAAGGGCATGTACCTTGGTTGTGGGCACATCCCCAGTGGGGGGTGTGCAAGAGGCAGCTGATCGATGATTCTCTCTCATCGATGTTTCTAGCTCTCTATCTCTCTCCCTTCCTCTCTGTAAAAAATCAATAAAATATATTTAAGAAGAAGAAGAAGAAGAAGAAGAAGAAGAAGAAGAAGAAGAAGAAGAAGAAGAAGGAGTGCAAATTGCTCTAACTGGTTTGGCTCAGTGGATAGAGTGTTGACTACAGACTGAAGGGACCCAGGTTTGATTCCGGTCAAGGGCATGTACTTTGGTTGCAGGCACATCCCCAGTGGGAGTGTGCAGGAGGCAGCTGATCGATGTTTCTCTCTCATTGATGTTTCTAACTTTCTATCCCTCTACCCTCCTCTCTGTAAAAAAAAAAATCAATAAAATATCTATATTAATACAGGGTAATATGATAATTAGGACAGACGTCTTCCCGGTGTCCATCTTGACAAAGCCACAGTGGCTGCAAGGCCCAGAGCTCAGGCCTCTCAACCACCATGGCCTGCAGTGATAGCAGCAGCGGGGGATGGGGTGGCGCCTTCCCCTGTTCAGCCCAATCACCTCCCGCAGGGAGGAAGGCGCCATCTCCATCTACACTGGAGAGAGTGCAGACTGGGCTGAGGGAACACCCCCCGCCCCACGCATGAAATTCACACACTGGGCCTCTAGTATTAAAATTTTTTTTAAGTGCAAATTGGCTGTTACAGAATAGTCATGGGGATGTAAAGTACAGCATTGGGAATATAGTCAATAATATTATAATAACTATATATGGTGTCAGATAGGTGTGAGATTTATTGGGATGATCAATTAGTAAGTTATGTACCCCTGAAACTAATATAATATAATAATGTATGTCAACTGTAATTGAAATTTTTAGAAGTTATTTTTAAAACTAATTAATTAATTAATTAATTAAAGGTTTGATCAAGGAAAAACAAATACTGAAATGCTTGTTTGGGGCTTTTGAGATATTGCTTCCAGGCTTATGCCCTCAGTTTGGCTCAAATAAACTCTTACAAAAAATTCTCTATGCATTGGGACATTTCTTACAATGACCCCTGTTCTCATCCCCCAAAGATAAGGTGTCCGGGCCCAGACATAATCCTTTCTTTTCTTTTGTCAATAGCAGCAATCTCTGCGCCCGGAGGGAGAGGCAATGGCTTTGGGGCTGAGGCAAAAATAAAAATAAAGATTTAACTAATTTGGGAAGATGGGGGAAAGGGAGAAGGAGGGGTAAACAAGAAAAATATCCTCATCTTGTATAATAAAAAATTAAGAAGAAGCATTATGTGTTTCACGAGGGTTTTAAAGGCAAATAATAAAATTAACAAAAGAATTGCTCAGCGGGTCGGGGGGAGGGGGAGGGCGCGTGGGGAAGAAGGACTAAGGGACTGCAGGTTTTTGTAGCAAATTCTTTGTAACTACTGGACTCCTTTAACCACTGTTCTTAAACTTTTCTGACTGCAACCACAGTAAGAAACTGAATTTTACTTTACAACCCAATACTGAGCATACCTCCACGTGTCAGAGGCTACGGGTTGGTGTGGTCACGAATGCACGGCTGCTCAGTGTGGAAACTGGAAGGGCAGGTTGAAAACTGCATAACCTACCCAGCATTCCACTGTCAGGTTTTTGTCAAAATAAACGCAGCTCATATTCATCAGAAAACACAGGCAAATGTATTGATATCCACACTCTCCATACCAGCTAACAACTAGAAATTACCCAAGGCCCACCAACAAGAGGATGGACAGTTACAAATAAACGAAATATTACTATACAGCCAAGTACAAAACCGTGGATTAATACTAGCAACATAAAGTTACATCAAACTTGCAGATCCATGGGGCTGAGGAATAATTGTTGATTTTGTTAGGTGTGATAGCAGTAATATGATTGTGTAAGAAAATGTCAGCTGTTTTTAGAAATGAATAGTAAAGTATGCACACGTGATGGTATGTACACGTTTTGGTGACGGATTTGGAATCTTTATTAAAGTTTTATTTTTACGAATGAATGTCTGCTAAGGTTGTTTTCTACTTTAACACCTGCTTTGCAAATTTACATCAGCGGTAGGAAGGGCTTGATGAAACAGTAAGATTTCTAAGATTTACTTTAAACTATTGAAAGAGGAAGGAAAACATGATCAATAAAGCAAGTGCAGCAAAATCTTGATCACTGTTGAAGCTGGGTGCTCATACTGAGAGGGCAGGGCAGGGCGGGGTGAGGATGCGATCCTGACTCCACTGTGGGGCAGGGCGGAGTTATCCTCCATTCAGTAATTGAACCCTAGCCCTCACCCAACCAATCAGGGTTAGCCGAGGCAGTGACATCACCACCGACCGGAGTAAAACCCCTGGACTGGGCGAAATTCGCTCTCTCTTCCGCCATGCTGCCGGCTTGAGTGGGAGGAGCCCATGCTAGCACGGAAAAGGCTCTTTTGTTTATTGCATCGGACTCGGCTCCCTGGTGGTCCTTGGGGATCACGAAGTCTGGGCGTAACATTACAAGAGGCTCATGATATTCTTCTGCTTTGTGGTTTGAGATTTTCATAAAACCGAGATTTCTAATAAACAAACCCATCCCAGCAAAGTGTTTTCATTGCCTCTTTTATACAGTCCATACACAAGTAAAAATGAAACTAAAAGCATGTGCGGTGATTAAAAGGAGGAGCAAGGAAACCAAAACCCACAAATCCAGGCTCACAGTCCCTCTGAGAGGGAGGCGGGCTGGGCAGGGGAGATGTGTCTTTAGAACTAGCAGACTTGTTGGATTGGGTGCTGGGTTCACAGGGGCTGATTTTTTAATAAACGGGTAGCGGAATGCAGGAGGTATACATAGACCCACTGCTGACAGCATTCTGCCTAATCCAAGTCTGTGCACCGGAGGTTAAAAATAGCACACGGGGTCGGCTGGGGTGGCTGGTGGCTGAGCGTGGACCTATGAACCAGGAAGTCACAGTTCAATCCCGACAGGGCACATGCCCAGTTGCAGGCTCCATCCCCACTAGGGGGCGTGCAGGAAGCAGCTGATCAACCATTCTCTTTCACCATCGATGTTTCTCTCTCTCCTCCTTCCTCTCTGAAAATCAATAAAAATATTTTTTTTTTAAATAACAGCATACGGTTTCTGCCCTTAGGGATCTTACTCTCCCCCGTGAAAGTGAAGTCTCAGAGAGATCTCTGACCTGGACGTGGGAATGAGAGGTTCTGGGTTTTGTTCCGCCACCAACCTGCCACTTTGCTTTAGAAACAAATTCCTGCGAAGGCTGTTTCCTCACCCGGGATACGAGCAATGTGGCTGCTGACGCTCCTGTTCGGGCAGAGAGGGAAACAGCAGAGATCCCTGGCAACAGGCTGCTGGCCCAGGAGGCAAGGGAGGGCCACACCGTCAGCCTCTCCTCGGGCTCCGGGTCTGGCCTCCATTCCTCCCCGGCTCCTCGCCTTTGTAGACAGTGCTGAGCCCATTCCTCCACCGCCCGGACCGGACATCTGCCCTCAGTTTCCCTTCCCCCCACTGTATGCTTCCGACCCAGAAACCCAGACCTCCTGCCTTGCCCCTAATTGTCCTCGGGAAGTCCGCCCTGCCCTGGGCACCTGAAGATCCGACGCAAGGCCTACTGGTTCTGAAACCACCTACACTCCCTCCCTCAGGCCCGAAGGCCCCTCTCGGCTCCACCCAGACACAGGAACCAGCGCACAGCCTGGTCCTCACGCCGGTGACACAGCCCAACAGGAGCCCGAGAGCCTGCTTCGCTGCTGTTCGCCCCCAGGCCAGGACGCTCCCCCTCCTGTCCCCCCACATCCAGGAACTGAGAGTCCTCGGGGACCCTCCACTGCCTCCACTTTCTCTCTGGAGGCTCCGAAGCTCAGACTCAAGCCAGTCAGAGCCGGGGAGGGGGGGCGGGAGAGGGTAAGGGGAGAAGACACACTGTCCGGCCTCTCCCGTCTGTGTGCTCGGACTTCCCACCTGCAGCCGCACCTCCTGCCCACAGGCACCTCCTGCCCAGGGCACCTCCTGCCCACGGGCACCTCCCGCCCAGGGCACCTCCCGCCCACAGGCACCTCCCGTCCAGGGCACCTCCCGCCCAGGGCACCTCCCGCCCAGGGCACCTCCCGCCCAGGGGCACCTCCCGCCCAGGGCACCTCCCGCCCACAGGCACCTCCCTGCCCAGGGCACCTCCCTGCCCAGGGCACCTCCCGCCCAGGGGCACCTCCCGCCCAGGGCACCTCCCACCCACAGGCACCTCCTGCCCAGGGGCACCTCCTGCCCACGGGCACCTCCTGCCCAGGGCACCTCCCTGCCCAGGGCACCTCCTGCCCACGGGCACCTCCCTGCCCACGGGCTTTCCTGGGAACCTCAGCAGACGGCCCTCCTGGAGAACAGGGAGAGGGGAGGGGAGATCGCCTCCCTCCGGGCCCAGGGGCTGGCAGGAGGCCCAGTCTGCACCCCAATCTCTTCACCACAGGTGGGGTGAGGGGTTTCTCGGTGAGGAGCTCCCCTCTCCCTGCGCTAACCTCCTTCATAGTTGCACCTTCCCTGCCCCCACCCTGACCCGCGGCCCCTGACCCCTCCCCCCGCCCAGTGTTTCCTGCACCTCATATGCAGCCTGTTTTCACTGGGGTCTTTCTTCTCTTAAGGTCTGCTTGGGGGAATCCGAACTAAGACTGTGGCATCTCAGAGAACTCTCTGGGCCAACCCCCTCCCACTACAGACGAGGAAACTGAGACCCAGACAGCAAATGACTGTCCCCACCTCCCGACACCGGCATCACCATGGACCCTCCCCCCCACAGCCTCCTCCCCTTGGAAGACCACGGGCCAAACACCTCCACCCTCCGAGAAGTGTCTCCCAGGCTTCACTCTCTCACGTGCCACCTGCACATGCCATCTGCATGTTTATCATACCCGCAGTACCGCCTGTGGCACTAACACGTCTTAATAGACTCTTTTTTACTTAAATGTCCTTCTTCCATGTTAATTTCCGTTTTAAAAATAAAATGATGGGGTTTTTTTGGTTCTTTGGGGGCATAAAGTTTTACTGACAGGCCTGAGGAGGAGCCAGGGGTAAGGGTCAGGGGCTCCCCCTGCTGGACCAGGACGCCCAGGAAGCTGCTGCCTCTTGCCGGTGGGCAGGGTGCTGCAGGTGGCATCCTGGCCCTGGAGCAGGCTGTGCCAGGTGGTAATCCCCTGCTCCCCGCATTTTTTTTTAAGAGATTTTTTTTTAATATATTTTATTGATTTTTTACAGAGAGGAAGAGAGAGGGATAGAGAGTCAGAAACATTGATGAATGAGAGGAAATCACCAATCAGCTGCCTCTTGCACACCTCCTACTGGGGATGTGCCCGCAACAAGGTACATGCCCTTGACCGAGATTGTACCTGGGACCCTTCAGTCTGCAGGCCGACGCTCTATCCACTGAGCCAAACCGGTTTCGGCATTATGAGATTTTTTTTTAATATATTTTTATTGATTTCAGAGAGGAAGGGAGAGGGGAAAAGATAGAAACACCAGGGATGAGAGAGAATCTTTGATTAGCAGCCTCCTGCACGCCCCCTACTGGGGATCCAGCCACACATTCCCCGGCGTGTGCCCTGGCCCTGAATGGAACTGTGACCACTGAGCCTCGCCAGCCAGGGCCTCCAGCTGCATGATGTCCATGAACTGCCGCTGCTCTGGCTTCTGACCTCAGTGTGGGCACGGACGGCACTCGGCGGGTCAGCGAGGACCTGGCCCTGGGCCGGCGCCAAGCCCAGCCTCCGCTCCACCGGCGTTTTCCGCAGAACCGGCCCGGCGCTGCAGCCGGTGCCCGTCTCGCTGCCCTGCAGGTGCTCCGCATGGCCAGCGACCTCTGAGTGTGGTCATCGTCTGGGGGTTTTCTTCATTGAGGAATGGGCAGGACCCACGCTGCCCTGCTCCCCGTCCTCCTCTCTTCCTTTAGCGTGCTGTATGGGGGGCGTGTGAAGAAACTCTGGGGAGGGGTGTCCCCAGCTCCGTGAGAACGGTGCAAATCACGCCGCCTTCTCTGCGTTAGTCTCAGTGCTTCGCTGTGGGCGGAGCTAGAGTGAAATCTGTGTGAGTGAGGCAACAGCACCTGTAACTCACTGAGCTGGCGCTGTGAGCCCAAACCGCAGCCCAGCCCCGCGGGAATGTGCTGGCTGGTTGATTTTCAATGGAGTGAAGCATACCACCCTCCAAAATAAACATTTCTTTATTAAATTACTAGAAGCCCAGTGCACAAAATTTGTGCATGGGGAGAGGGTGTCCCCTCAACCCAGCCTGCACCCTCTCCAATCCAGGACCCCTTGGGGAATGGCTGAAGCCGACAATTGGACATCCCTCTCAGATTCTGGGACTGCTAGCTTCTGACTGTTCACCTGCCTGCCTGCCTGATTGTCCCTAACTGCCCCCTCTGCCAGCCTGATCACTCCTAACCACCTCTGCCTGCTAGCCTGATCACCCCTAACTGTCCCCCTGCCAGCCTGGTTGCACCTCACTGCACCCCTGCCAGCCTGCTCACCCCATGCAGCCTGCTGTTCACTTGTTACTGTGAGGGTATTGTGACATATTACCCTTTTATTAGTATAGATGGGAAAGGGGATGAGGGGTGGGAGTGGGTGGGGGAGAGAGGGAGGAAGACAGAAAGAAGAGGGAAAGGGGCAGTTGGTGACCAGCTGGGGAGTGTCTGGGGAGGTGAACATGAGAAGGCGAGGGAGAGGGTGGCAGCTCTGATGTGGGGCCCAGAGCAGGGCCAGGTGAGGAGGGGAGCTCAGGCCCTCGGGCCAGCATCCTCCGGGTCTCCCCAGCCAGAACCCCTGGTGCTCAGCTCTTGGTGAGGTCGATTCTGGAGCAAAATCCACCTCCGTGCTGACCTGGCGGCCGCCTGGCCCCTCAGGGGGCTGACTCCCTCCTGAGGCTCTTCTCCAGGCCGCTCCTCCTCCAGGCCTTCAGCCTGCACCTCCAGACCGGCCCTGGCCGCACCAGCACCCGCGCAGGCCGCACCGCCCCTCCACCCTCACGCAGGGCCTGCTCCGGTCCACTTGGGTGGGAGGTCGACAGCAGCCATAGCCGGGTCTGCAGGACCACCTTGGCGTCCTCCGGGGCCCCAGGCGCCCTGTCCCACTGCCCCGGGAGGTGGTGGCTGTAGGCGTGGGCGGCCGGGCAGTCGTGATGTCACCTCCAGGTCACCGTTGGCGCCTCCAAGGCACACACCTTGTCCACGTGGAGACCAGGCGGTCGCTGGGGTTCCGCAGGGTGGCTTCCCGTTGCCCCCAGCAGCCGGCTGGCGGGCCACGGGCCCACATAGCCACCACGGAACCCCCACAGGAGACTGAGGGCACGAAGCGGGCAGAGGTCACCCCCCGCCTCGGCTCCCGCCCGGAAGCGCACGGTGCTGCCGCCCCGGCCCCGAGAAGGCGGCGGCCCCGGCCCACAGGAAGTCACAGACCAGAGACGGGGAGCTGTGGTCCGCAGGGGTGCAATAAAATTATGTTTTTAACAAACACACCAACATGGCTCAACATTCAAAAGGTATAACAACGCACGGGGAAGTTTCCCGCCCAGACCCGCCGGCCTCCGGAACCACAATCCCATCTCCAGATCGGCCAGGGAGGTCCCACTGTGCGCACGGTGTTCCCTAACACGCGTGCTGTGAAAGCTAATGTCACACCAAACCCACACAGAAAGGCGGTGTCGCTTGCTTATGAATAGAAAGTAATGCTGAAAATAAACATAGTGAAGACAAGGTAAAATAAAATTTACTTTTTGTAGATAGCCATTTCATTTCTTTAAATAAAATTTATTTTTTGTAGATTGCCATTTCATTTCTTTAAAACGTTGCGATGCCAGTAAGTATTCTACAAAAAAAGAATGCTTTCACAAATTAACTGATTTAATTAACACATTTTTTATTTAAAAAAATAAAATAAATTTTACATAGTGAGGGGGAGGGCATGTATGAGAGTGGGGGGGGGGGCAATGGAAAGATATGTACACATATAATACCTTAATTAAAAAACACATTATTAAAAACAAAATTAAAAATTTACATAATGAATCTAAAAAAATAAATAAATAAGTTCCTGGACGACTTTGCATTCGAACAGGTCGGAGCCTGGGAGGCGCTCTTCCCGGACAGAGATGAGTCAGCGGCAGAGTTGCTGAGGTCGGGAGGGGAGGCCCGCGGAGACCTGGCTGAGCCTGCAGCGGGCAGACGGGGCGGACGGGGCGGACGGGCCGGACGGGCCGGACGGGCGGGCGGGGCGGGGCGGGGCGGACGGGGCGGGCAGGCGGGGCACCGGTGCTCGCCCAGGCGGGCCCGGCTCACAATTGGCAGAACAGCCCTTCCTGGCCAGCCTGAAATGCTCCTCCTTGGCAGAATCAGCGTTGCCACTTCCCACCGTGTTACCTTCTCTGGGCATCACCGCCTCCTTGGTTTTAGGAAGGAAACGGTGCTGAGAGTCCCCCCAAGAGTCAGCCCAGCACACGCCTCTCTCTGGCCTCATCCTCCACCTTGAGGACAGTCAGAGCAGCTCACCATGAACACGGGGGCACACAGAGACGTAGAAAGAAAGGCTAAGTCGCCGGGAATCCCTCCGGTGACATGTTCTGACATCTCTTTAGTCTTTTTTTCAGGGTTTTTTCTCATAATTGCAACCATGATGGATATATATAGTCTGATCTAATGCTTTGTGGTTTCTCACTTCTTTCATGAGTATTTTCCATTTCATTAAAAACCCTTTGACATTTTATCTCACACTATTTGATTGACAAAGTTTCTCAATGGTTTAAAGCAGTGATCTGCAAACTCATTAGTCAACAGAGCCAAATATCAACAGTACAACGATTGACATTTCTTTGGAGAGCCAAATTTTTTAAACTTAAACTTCTTCTAATGCCACTTCTTCAAAATAAATTCGCCCAGGCCGGGGTATTTTGTGAAAGAGCCACACTCAAGGGGCCAAAGAGCCGCGTGTGGCTCACAAGCCGAAGTTTGCTGACCACGAGTTAAAGAAAAAGACAACATGTTTACATGGTGGAAACTGTTTCTACCCATTCGGCCAGGCCCTGGGGCTACTGCCCAGGAGCTCCCAGCTCTGCCAGCCTTGCTGGATTCTCTACTCAGCCTCTATTCGCAGGAGTTGTTTCTAGCAACAACTCAAACGTCTATGATGACCTTCCGTTTTACTAACACAGCATTCCCTCTGGGGGTCTCAGATTCCCTGTCCCAGCCCCCGGGGCAAATGACTCCGAACTCTGTTAAGATGGGGACAACATATGATGGGAATGCTGTCCCACGTTCTTTCTTGCTATATACTCTCATTGGTTTTTAGAGAGAGTGGAAGGGAGAGGGAGAAAGAGAAACAATGTGAGAGCAGACCATCGATCAGCTGCCTCCTGCACGCCCCCTGCTGGGGATCGAGCCTGCAACCTTGGAAGACTCCCAGCCAAGACAGTCGCCTACCCTGGCAAAGGGACGGGCAGAGGTGTAACTACACCTCGGGGGTGTGACTCCAGGAGCCAGGGGAGGGGGGGAGGGGGGCAGGGCAGGAGCTGAGAGGTTGTCTCACCGTCAGCTGGACAGTGTCTGCTTTCCTCATCTCTGAAGAGCCCACAGCACCGGCCATGGCAGAGGAGCAGCTGGACGGCCATCATGACAGCGGTCCAGCTTATAACCACACCAGTCACCTGTCATCTCTTTTCCTCTAACTAACCCGAACCCGGAAGAGCCAGCAGAGCAGGGTGGGGAGGGGAGGAGCTGAAAGGAGAGTGAAAGACCAGATCCCCTTCCGCTTGAGGTCACTGTAAATCGGATGTGCTGTGGGAAGTCTGGATTTGGCTGGACTGCACACTTTCCTGCCTGAAAAGGAGACGGCTCTTCCAGCTGCAATGACCTAAAAGCAGTGCGGCCCTCAGAGCACGGCTGACCCACTGGTAAAAGGCGCTTTTCTGATGTGACCCCTCATGCCCGACCACTTGGAAGTTTTTTATAAAGAAAAGCACAGTCTTAGCTACTTCCTGTGGGACATAAACATGTACAGAAGGTCCTGGAAAACCACTCACCAAACTCGCAACCAGGAAGACCAGAACTTGAGATTGGGAAGCATGATCAGAGAACGTTCCCCTTCTCCGTAAGATATTAAGTATATTCATGCATTATTCACATTTTAATTTTAAAAATAATCTTAAGAACTTATATACCCAAGGGTTTGGAAGTCTAGATCCAACAGCCAGCACCAATGCAAAACTTTATGGATTGCCCGGCTGGTGTGGCTCAGTGGTCGAGTGTCGACCTATGAACCAGGAGGTCACCATTTCTGCTCCCAGTCAGAGCCCATGCCCTGGTTGCAGGCTTGATTCCCAGTGTGGGGGGCGTGCAGGAGGCAGCCAGTCAAGGTCTCTCTCTCATCACTGTTTCTATCTCTACCCCTCACCTTTCCTCTCTCTAAAATCAATACAAACATATTTTTCAAATTTTATGGATATTTCTTATTTCATCTTAAACATCCATGCATAGCCTATACCCCATAATGTGTTTGTTTTGATATGATCGTGATGTTTTCAACGTGTACTTATTGGTTAAGTTAGCTCTCCTGCCGCTGCCGTCACCGAGGAGAGGCAGTCTGGCATAGCCGGTTCTCCAAGAGGCACCGTGACGTGGACTCGGGTCCTCAGCTGGCACCACTGCTGTCCCCTGGGGACACTGGATGCCCGGGAAGAGGCAAGCAAGCCTAGCGGGGTTAGCTGTTTGGAGCCTGGTGTTGTGAGAGTCCTCATTAGTGACACAGAGCAAGCTCTCAGTCTCTGTTTGCCCTGGCAGGTGCCAGCTTGCTCTTGTCCACCGGAAGTCAGGGCCCTCCCGCCCTCCTCGCCCCCCACCCCCTCAGCCGCCAGTTCTCGGGATCCCAGGTCCACAAGGGGAAGCTGAGTGCTGGAGGGACCCACTTCTCGGTTCCCATTTCACCTTCCTACTTCCCCAGGAGGTTCTGGCCGGGCCACACAGCCACCGTCCAACAAGGAACACCCTGATTGGGCAGTTTTCCACACGCTGGCCCTCATGGCTGCCTCTGGCTCAGGGACCTGTCTCTCCTCAGCCAGCCCTGGGCAGGGTCACAGGGTCACTTCCCTCAGGGCACAACCCTCTGGTGGCCGTGAAAAGGAAATTTTCTACGGAGCTCTCACAAAGAGAAGCAAAGGAGCGAGGGCGCGGCTGAGGCGCTGTGAACCCCACGCCCTGTCTGCTCGCAGCCAGCCTGGGAGCATGCGGGGACACACGCTCATGGCCGGGACACACACACACACACACACACACACACACACACACACGCTCCTGGCCGGGGCGGCTCAGTGGAGGAGTCCCCACGACGGTCACCTCCACCCCAGCCTCCTCCCTGCCCTCACTCGGTCAGACGGCCTCCAAGCTGTGGCCTCCGTTCTCTCCCCCAGCCGTCTCCTCGCCCATCTTTGCACATTTGGTCCACCTTGGTGTCTGCTTCTCAGGCTCCCCATTTCCTCAGAAAGTCACCAGCCTTCCCCTGACGCCCATGATGGGGCTCAGGCCGAGGGGCGCACAGTGCAAGGAGGTGCTGGGGTTCAGAGAGGGTAAGAAATGGCGATGCCTCTGAGAGCACCGAAGGGTGAAGGGGGGGCAGGGCACTGGGTGATGAGGAGGGTGGCACAGGCCAGGGGAGAAGGGCAGGGCCCCTCAGATGCTGCGCCAGAGACCGGACTTTCTCCTCTAAGCACCGGGGAGCTGCTGAAAGTGTTGAGCCACCGAGTCACAGGCCCTCGTTTGTGTTTCCTGAAAGATCTGACCTGTCAAGACTGAAGGCCGGGAGGCAGCCAGGAGGTCACTGCCAAGACTGGGTCACCTGTCTCCACAGAGACCTCATGCGGAAGGAGTCCGAGTGCAATCGCTTTATTAACGCTGCTGGATTTCACACCACGTACTTTATTGTTTTATTTTCTAGCATGAATAGGCCTCACTAACCCTCTCTCCTGCGTCCTGGACCAGGGCCCAGCAGGCTTCCTCCGAGGAGCCCAGCCAGGAGTGCCCACCAGCCAGGTCCCGGGGCCTCTTACCAACCACAGCCCTCCATGGCCCATCTCTAGTTCCATCACCATCACCCAACCAAATCCCCACTTTGACCAGTTGTCAGGGGCCCCAGGCCTGTCACACACCAACAGGAGGTGGTCCCAGGCCGGCGTCTCCCCGGGACAGGACCCAGCAGCCTCCAGGCCCACCTGCCGAGCCCCCAAAGGCCCCTCGGCCTCATGGTCACCCGAAGCCCAGAAAGCGGGTTTTGGAGCTAAAACCAAGGAAGGTGTGAACCAGCGGTGAGTGTAGGGCCAGCTCAGAGGGATGGCGCCCTCTAGCCCCCCCCCCCCCCCCCCCCCCCCCCCGCAGCAGGCCCAGCGGGGAGCAGGAGAGCATCAGGCTGTTCTCTTGGCTGACAACTGGGGGAGGGAGGACCTCCTAGTCGCAGACACTCAGTGAGCTTACTCCGCGGGAAAGGGAGCAGGGGGCGGTTTGCTCGGCATGCAGGGCGCGGGCGGTTTTTGGCCGCGGAGGGCTGTGTTTGGGCTTCCTCTGCCTGGCGGCTGACAGGCCTGACCAGTGACTGAGGTGGACGGCGGGCTGAGCAGTCGGTGCCCAGGAGCTTCTCCAGGGCTCGGCACCACCTGGGACCGGTCAGAAAGGTCCCGCCTGGGAGGGGCAGCAGCAGAGTATGGGAACCGCAAGCACGGTGAGAAACAGGCATCCCGCTCTGCTCGCCATGGTGGCCGTGAGAAACAGGAATCCCGCTCTGCTCGCCACGGTGGCCGTGAGAAACGAATCCCGCTCTGCTCGCCACGGTGGCCGTGAGAAACGAATCCCGCTCTGCTCGCCATGGTGGCCGTGAGAAACAGGCATCCCGCTCTGCTCGCCACGGTGGCCGTGCTCCGATTGATGAGGGCACTTCCTCTCTGGCCGGGGCGCCCCGGAGAGGCGGCCTCCTCCCGTATGGAGCTGCTGTCCTCTTGGGAAGGTGAGCAGCTTCTCCCAGACACCAGCCGCCGGCCTCTGAGGGCCCAGCCCTTCGGCCCCGCAGGCCTCTGCAGCCTCCAGCCTGCCCGCCGTGAACTGCCCGCCCGGCACTGCCCTGGGCTCTCTCCCCTGTCACCGCCCTGCACGTCACCAGCCCTGTGAAGACCCCGTCCTCCCGCAGACCTGTCTGTAAGCTGCCCTCTGCCTCCTTTCCTCTGTGCTTTCACTACAGAAGCAGCGGCTGGGGGCAGGGGAGGGGGGGGGGCAGTAGGTGTCTGGCTGGCCTGCTGCTCCCCCTGCTGCCGGCAGGACTGGAGTCCACGCTCCTGTATGGCTCCGCCCTGTCCCTGCTTCACTGGCTGGAGCAGTGACAGGCAGCATGGAGCCCTCTTCCCGTTACACGCCCAGCCTGCTGAGCCACACACTCAGCCGCCTGCGCTTGGCCCCGCCGCTGCTGCCGCTCTGGAAGGATGGCTTTGGCCTCTCCAGCTGGAGACCCTCCTTCCCCACCTCACCCCCAAACGGCCTGGCGGGTGGGCCTGGAGGATGGGCCTGGCGGGTGGGCCTGGAGGATGGGTCTGGCGGGTGGGCCTGGAGGATGGGTCTGGCGGGTGGGCCTGCTCCCCATCGGGAGGAGGGAGGGGAGCTGCAGACCGCCACCTCTCCCCCAGCGCTCAGCTCCTCCCCTCCCCAGGCTCCTGGCCCCTTGCCCTCCCCCCTCAACCTCAGCTCTTCCTGGAACCTGCCTCTCCTGGTCCCCAAACTGGGGTTCCCGCTGACCTGCCTAGACCCCGCCCACACGGCCCCCCATTCACGCCAGAGGCGGACCCTCGGAGCCCCCCACCCCCACCCCGCCTGGCGCTCAGGCCTCTGGGCCCTCGGGCCCCACCAGCAGCAGCGGCTGCGCGTTGCGGCCCTTGTCGTGCCAGCACACGTCGAAGAAGGGGAACACGGGCCCGGGCAGGCGCTCGCGGAAGGCGAAGAGCGGCTCCAGCGCGTCGGGGTCGCTGGCGTCGTAGAAGGCGAGGACGCCGTCGGCGAAGCTCAGGTACAGCCCGATGCGCGCCGGCCGCTGCTCCCGGGGCGGCAGCGCGCGCGGCTCCTTCGCCTCCACGTGCGCCTCCAGCACCTTCCCGTCCCGCTGGCCCAGCAGCCACAGCCCCTGCGACGGCGCCGCCTGCAGCCGCCCGCGCCGGCCCGCCTGCGCCGCCATCACGCCCAGCGCCCAGCGCGGCTTGTCGCCCACCTGCACCTCCCAGTAGTGCTCGCCCTCCGCCAGCCGCTGCCGCGCCAGCACCGCCACCGCCTTGTCGAACCGGCGCGGGTCCTCGGCGGCGGGCGGCGCCTTCTGCTCCGCGCAGTGCGCGCGGCGGCCGCAGGGGGACAGCACCAGGCTGGGGTGCGCCGTGCTGGGGTCGAAGGTCAGCTCCGTCACTGCGGAGAGAGGCAGCCCGTTACCTCCGGAGCCTTCCCCGCCCACCGATGGGCAGCCCGGCTCCTCCCCTCCGGGCCTCCGGGTGGGGGCGAACCCCCTCTGAAGACCGCCTCTCTGACACTGTAAGCGGAGGCCACAGGCTGTGGGGTCAGGCTGGTACAAGGCAGACAGCACCACCCGGGTCACAGGGAGGAGACAGTCAGGAAGCCGGGTCCGGCGCCCCTGTCTCACCACCACAGTGGGGCCTCAGTCAGTCTGGGCCTTAGTCTTCTCCCGGATAAAACCGAGTTCCCCCCATCCCCCGCCCGCCCACCACGTGTGCATGCCCTGGAGCTCAGCTCCTGGGGAGGGGAGTCTGAGCCTTTGGGCCATCAGAGTCAGGGGCTGCCCCGGGTTCCAGCCCTGCAGACCCCCAGGCCCCAATGAACAGAGGTTATCCCCTCCACTGTCCACAGGGGAGGGTCTGGCCAAGGAGCACTCAGGGTTCGAACCCAGGCCCAGCAGCTGCACCTTCCTGTAAGCAGCACCCTCCCCGTCAGGCACCCACCTATAAGTCCCACGCCCTCAGGGGTCCCTCTCTTAGCACAGGTATTAGGGTGCAGAGATACCCTAGAGCAGGCATGTCAGACTCACGGCCCCACAGGCCACACGTGGCCCACAACAAACATTTTTGTGGCCTCGCCAATATAACGGTATGTAAGAAACATTTTAATAAAAACTTTGCAACTTAATTTTTACACAATCCAGTTATACATAATCTATATATATAAAAGGCTAATATGCTAAGTGTCCCATGGTAAGGGTAATGATGTCACATAGCAATTCCTGGCTTCCTCTCCCTAGCAGCTAGCCTCCTTGCAGTTTTTCCAGCCCAGAAACACAACTTGCTTTACAGCCAGGTGCAAACACTTCACAGTTTAACCAAATGTCTGTGAAACGTTTTGAGGCGCCTCATCTCATTTGATCCTCACAGAAGTCCTGGAGTAGGTAGCTGGGAGACTCGGTGGAGTCCTGTTTTCTTTTCATTAGCCAGAAAGTGGAGATTTAGAAAGCTTAGAAACTTGACCTGACTGAAAAGAAATAAGAAATGGTGGACCTTGAAAATGACCTCAGGTTTTCTCACTGCAGGATCTCTCCACATCATTCCTCTGCAGAATATAGTCAAACGCTGCTGCAGTTAAATATTTTACCCTTTGTTCTCCCTGCAGGACTACAATCACAATCTGCTTTGTGTTGATATTTCCTGCTGTGACCCTGAAAGAGGAGTTGGGTGCTTCACTGGGCTGGACAAGTTTAGCTAAATCAGAAAGCAGGTCTGATAGGCAAGTTTATTCTCTATCTATAATAGGCTAAGTTGACTTGCAGATGCACGATAGATATAAAGCTCTTGCTGGCACCAATAACACACGTGTGTGTGTGTGTGTGTGTGTGTGTGTGTGTATCCATCTGTCATTGTCAACCGTGAATTTGATTGGCACTTCTATTATAGAGAAATGGTGAGTAGCAATATTAAAATATTTCGCCCTAACTGGTTTGGCTCAGTGGATAGAGTATTGGTCTGGGGACTCAGGGTCCCAGGTTTGATTCTGGTCAAGAACATGGACCTTGGTTGCAGGCACATACGCAGTAGGGAGTGTGTAGGAGGAAGCTGATCAATGTTTCTAACTATCCCTCTCCCTTCCTCTCTGTAAAAAATCAATAAAATATATATTTTAATTAAAATATTTCTTCTAATTAATTTCCTTTCTATGTGCATGAATTCGTGCACTGGGCTACTAGTTATTAATAATGAACTACAATGTTCACTAATGACTGATCACTATAATTGTGTTGCATTCATTTCCCTTATACGCCTTATACGCAGCTGCACCATTCCTCTCCACTAATACTAGCATCGACTATTTTAGCAGCCAATTGCCAATCATTAGTTTTGTACTGACTTGTTTGATGTGCACAACAGGAAATGTTTTACTTTCGGAGAACATGAAAAATAGGCTTATTTGCATTATGCTTATTAACTTGTGCAGTTATTCAGCGTCTGGTAAGTTTAATGTTTAAGAAAAATATTATTAAAATGTTCTATGATTTTATGCTCACAATGACCCATTTATTTCAGTTCTTTGTATTCAGCATCTCTATGGAAATAAACCTACGTATCTATGAAAACTGAAGCTTTTGTTTCTTTGCAGCCACATAAACTTAAACCTTGTTTATTTGGCCTGTGTTAGCCTTGGAGTTTGACATGCTTGCCCTAGAGTGCAGAGGCAGATGGGCAATGGCGCCTTCTGTGACCTTCCTCGCTGAGGCCTGGAGGCCTCTGTGTGTGGCTGTGGCCTCCCCACAACCACATGTTACAAACAACATGCCTCCGGTACCTGGCATGAGAGCACGGAGCATCTTCCTCCACACCTGGAACTTGAAGTCATCTGAGATGACAGGCAGCTGGATGTCCAGACGGGCAGGTGGGGGGGACTCTGCCAGGATCTTCTGCAGCCTGAGGGTGGGAAGTGTCTGTGAGGGCACTTCCGGAGGAGGCAGGGGTGGGGAGGGAAAAAGCAGTGCCCAGAAGAGAGGACAGGGCTGTGGAGTCCCAGGACCTCTCCACATGATGCCTCTGCTGCCTTTCCCGTCTGGAGAGATGAAAAGTTCTGGCCCCGGCCGGTGGCTCAGTTGGAGCGTTGTCCCATTCACCAAAAGGTTTCAGGTTCGATCCCTAGTCAGGGCCAGTGCAGGAGGCAACCAACTGATGTTTCTTTCTCACGTCAATGTGTTTCTCTCCCCGACCCCACCCCTTCTCTCTCTGCAATCAGTAAACATATCCTTGGGTGGTAATTTTAAGATGAAAAGTTCAGGAGATGGATGGTGATGAGGTTGCGTAACAACATGAATGTACATAATGATACTGAAGGGAAAGTGCGCGCTAAAAATGGTTTGCCGCTGGGGTGGCTCAGTGGTTTGATTCCCCATCAGGCACATGCCCAGGTTGTGGGCTCGATCGCCAGTAGGGGGCGTGCAGAAGGCAGGCTATCCATGTCTCTCTCTCATCCATGATTCTATAGCTCTCTCCCTCCCTCTTCCCATCTCTAAAATCAATAAAAACATATATTTTTAAATGGTCAATTTTATTCTGTGTACATTTTACCACAAAATGTTTAGGTCTTTTGTTGGGATAAGGTCCAAGCCCCTCAGCGCTTCCGTTTGCCCGCCTGCCACACCAGCACACCTTCTCTCACTCTTGCCTTCTCTCAGGGCTCTTCCCCCAGCTCCTGACCTGCTAACTCCAGCCCGTTCCTCCAGCATCCAACTCTGACGGCCACCCGGCCTCCCCCTTCTCTCCCCAGCCACCCCCTTCTCTCCTTCCCGGCCATCCCCTCCTCTCCCTGGTCTCCCTCTTCTCTCCGGCCTCCCCCTCCTCTCTCCGGCCTCCCCCTCCTCTCTCCGGCCTCCCCCTCCTCTCCCCGCCTCCCCCTCCTCTCCCCCGCCTCCCCCTCCTCTCCCCCACCTCCCCCTCCTCTCCCCGCAGCACTGAGCACAGTGATGCCTACGTCCCCGCCCCCTGCCTGGGGGGTTCCTAGAAGGACCAGGTCATTTCTATGTTCAAAGCCGAGTGCAGGGAGAGTGCAGAGGGCTGAGTGGACATGGGGAGGAGGGTGAGCCAGCCGGTGCCCCTGAGACCAGGGCAGGCTGGGGAAGGGGCGGGGCCAGGGTGGTCTCACCTGCTGGTCACCAGGCAGAATTTCTGGAGAGAGAAGGAGAAAATGGCGGTGAGGCGGGCAGGAGAGTCTCTGGACACGACTGGGGATGGGGCGGATGGACCAGGAATGCTGAGTGCGGAGCCAGGAAACATCAGGAAAGTCCAAAGAAACCCACCCTAGCCCTTTATCTGTGTGAATCAGAAAAGGGTACCCCTTCCTCAAGAAACAGCACTCTGCGGTGGAAGACTGTCCCAAGCAGTAAACAAACTGTTACGTGAATGGTCCCCCTGCAGGCGTCTTCAAACTACGGCCCTCGGGCCACATGCGGCCCGCAGAGGAGTCTGATCCGGCCCGCCAGGTTTTTTGGGCAGTGAGCGCAGCCGAGGTGTTACAGTAGGAATTAGTAGTTCATATAGTCTGGCCCTCCAGCTCTCTGAGGGACCATGATCTGGCCCCCACTTTAAAAAGTTTGAGGACACCTGCTAGAGAGAGTGCCTGCAGCAGCCTCCCCGCCTGCCTGTGCAGCCCCGGCTGCTCCCGCCCCTCCGGGCCTCTGGGTCCTGCCCCTCCGGGCCTCGGGGTCCTGCCCCTCCGGACCTCAGGGTGCCCACCTCTCCGGGCCTCGGGGTGCCTGCCCCGCCTCGCGGCGAGCTCTCTGGGCCTGGGCCCGGCGAGGGGCAGAGGAGGGCGGTCCGGTGCTCACCATGAGGAACTCGGTCTGCGGCTTGTCGGCCACCTCCTCCAGCACCTTCTCCATCTGCCGCAGCTGCTCCAGGTACGAGTAGAGGCCCCCCAGCTCCTTCTGCAGGGCGGCCCCCGCCTCGGCCCCCACCCGCTCAGCCTCCTGGTCCAGGGAGCTCTCCAGCGCGTCCAGGAACAGCCGCATCTTGCCCAGCTGCTCCCCCACGGCCCCCCGGAACTGGCGCACGGTCTCCTGCGGGCAGACGGCAAAGGCGCTGGGCGGGGGGAGCCTGCCTGACCCCCGCCCCGGCCCTGCCTGACCCCCTGACCCCCGCCCCGGGCCCTGCTGACCCCGCCCCGGGCCCTGCCAGCAGAGTCGCACCTCCACCTCCACCAGCTGCTGCTCCAGCGCCGCAGCGCTCTTCTCCTTGCGCGCACACGCCTCCTGCAGCTGCAGCTGCTGCTGGGGGAGCTGGGTCTGGGGGGGGGGGGGGGTGACAGGGTGGTCCTGGGGCGCCTGAGAGCTGGTCTGCCCCCCAGGGAGTCGGGCGAGGAGAGCGCCTGGCTGAAGTAGGGGGCTGAGACCACGCAGAAGCCCCGGGACCCCAGTCCTGAGGCCGAGGCCAGGGAAGCTGCGCCCAGGGACCCCGGGCCACTGCGTGCCCCCAGACTGCAACCCCGCCAATAAAGAATGCATGAGAGACTGCCTGGCTGTGTGGACGCCTCCCCTCGGTGACTGGCCTCGCGGAGGGCCTGGGCGGGCTGGGGGAGGGGGGGGGAGGACCTTTCTGGGCACCCGAGGACCGCAGGCCTCGGGCGCCACACCCGTGCGTGGGCGCCGCGCGCTCAGGTCTGACAGCTCCAGCCGGCGGCGCACCCCGACCTGACCCGGTGGCAATGGCCTGTGCACCAGCCCGCGGGCCCGGCGCGCCCGGAGCGGCCAGGTCTGCGCCAGCCTGTCCGGCCGGCCGCCCTGAAGCCGCCTCACAGCCTCCCTCCGCCGCCCACCCCCAGCTCCTCGCCCCGGGGTCCCCGCCCTGCCCTCCCGCGCCCCCCTCCCAACACCCGACGGGCGCCCTGCCCCCTCCCACCGTCCTCCCCGGCCGCCGGCCGCCGGGCGCACCTGGAGGCGCGCGTGGGCCTCGGCGGCGGGCAGCAGGCGGTGGCCGCGGTGCGCGCCCAGCGAGGCGCACACGCCGCACACGAGCGCGCGGTCCTGCTCGCAGTAGACGCTGAGCGGGTCCAGGTGCTCCTCGCAGTGGCCCTGCGGCACCTGCGCCAGCCGCTCGACCAGGCGCGCCAGCTGCAGGTTGGTGCTGAGCGCCTGCGGCCGCGTGGGCGCCTGGCAGGTGGGGCAGGGCACCGTGCCGTCCGCCTCCCCGGCCGCGCGGGCCAGGCAGGCGCGGCAGAAGCTGTGGCCGCACTCCGCCGTCACCGGCGCGTCGAACAGCTGCAGGCACAGCGGGCAGGACAGCTCCTGGCGCAGCAGGCCCGGCGCGGCCGCCATGGCGCGCCTGGCACAGGAGAGGTCAGTCAGGGAGGTCAGCCCCGAAACAGCCCCATCAGGAGCTGTCTCACTCCCAGATCCCAAACACAAGCCCGGGTTCCAAACAGTCCTACCCACTGTCTTTCCCTGGCTCAGCCCCAGGTTCTCCAAAGCCCCATGCCGACCCTCCTGTCCTCCCGCCCCCAGGACCCCGGCCCTCCCCTCCCCACTATCTCCAGGCCCACAGGATCCGGGACTCACAGGGCTGATCAGAGATCACAGGCAAAAAGAGACTCCCGGGAGGCTCAGCCTGAGCGCCGGCCTCAGGGTGTTGTCCGAAGGTAGGTCAGAGGCAAGCGACCCGCCCGGAGCAGGGACGGGCACTGGCACGCACGGGGCAGCTAGCAGTGGGCACCACAGCTGATGGGCAGCGGTGACTGGCAGAGGGATCCTCCCTGCTGGGCTCTGGCCCCAGGACTATATTTAGCTGCTTCCTATCATTTCTGGAAACCATTCTAAAAGTGAAGGCTGAGTGGTCAGGGAACAAGCTGCACATGTCAAGGCCACCTGTCCTGGCCCATCCACTGTCGCCTCTGCTGAAGCCAGCGCTCAAAGCCAGCAGGACACCGGGCCTCTCTAAGAGAGAGAGAGAGAGAGAGAGAGAGAGAGAGAGAGAGAGAGAGAGAGAGAGAGAGAGAGAGAGAGAGAGAGAGAGGAGAGAGGAGAGAGGTCTGCCCTTCCTCCCGGCCTCCACTCCCACGCCTCAATCTGCAGCTTCCCCTTCCCAGTGCGGCCGGCCCAGCCTGTCACCCACTCACTGTTTCCCCAGCTAATGGCTCTCACACCCACAGTATGATCTACAGCCCCCGCCCCCGGAGGTTTTCTTCCTCCAGAGCTGAGGAAAAAGTCTTTTTTCTGTCTCGCCAGAGCTCAGTGCAAGCCCGGGGCCAAAGTTGGCCTCCCTAAATGCTTGAAAGTCAATAATGGACTGGCAGTGAATAAATGAACGAACCGAATCCAGAGCCCGCAGTCCAGAAGCCGAGCTGCCTGGAGCCCTGGTCCTCCCTTGTGCTGATGCTTGAGATCTCTGCTAAAGTTCACTGAGGTTAAGAACCCAAGTCCTGCCTGTGGCCTGCAAGGCTCTGCCCAACGAGACCCCACCTGTCTCTCACCGTCACCCCCTGCTCACTCCAGCCGGGCCTTTGCACTTGTCATCCCCTCTGTCTGGAAAACTCTTTCAAAGGAAGATCTTTGGCCAACGTCACTTTTTCCCTGAGGCTTTCCTAACTCCCTGATTTTAAATCTCACGTCTCCCTTCCCTGCTTTCCTTGTCTTCAAAACATTTTGCATTCATCCGTCTCCTCCTACCACCACACATGTGTTCACTGCTTGTCTCTAACTCAAAGGTAAGTGTGTGGCACACAGCAGGTGCTCAATAAATACTCAACAGAGAAATCAACACAGGAACGTCTGACCTCCCATCACTCCCTCTCAGCCTTTACAGGGTTTCTCTTTTTTCCTCGACCTCTCTGTCTCTCTCAGAGATTCTGTTCCTGTTTCAGTCACGTAACTTCCTCTTTGGACGCTCTCTTTGCCTCTCTCTTGGGATTTTAATATTCATGTTTATGTGTTTTAGGCTGAATTTGCACACAAGGTGTCCTAGGTCAGAGACAGACTTCTCATTGATTCCTCACGGTCGGCAGTCAACGTTTGTCCCCCTGTGCCCGGGATGACGTGATGAGAGCCAGGTCCATTAGCCTGTGAGAGTAGCCAGACACCCCACACGTAAGCAACAAAAACCATTTCTCCTGCCCTAGTTAGGGTGGCTCAGTGGATAGAGCGTCGGCCTGCAGACTGAAGGGTCCCAGGTTCAATTCCAGTCAAGGGCACATGCCCGGGTTGTGGGCTCGAATTCACATGTAGGTGTGAAGGAGGCAGCCAATCAACATTTCTCTCTCTCTCTAAAAATCCATTAAAAATATTTTTAAACATATTTTTATTGATTTCAGAGAGGAAGGGATATATAGTGAGAAAGGCAGAAACATCAATGATGAGAGACATCTCAATGAGTTGTCTCCTTCAGGGACTGCAACCAGGGCCAGGGATCAAGCCCGCAATCCAGGCACGTACCCTTGACCGGAACCGAACCTGGGACCCTTCAGTCCGCAGGCCAATGCTCTATCCACTGAGCCAAACCAGCTAGGGCCGTGGTCGGCAAACTCAGACTCACAAGCCACATGCAGCTCTTTGGCCCCTTGAGTGTGGCTCTTCTACAAAACACCACGGCCTGGGCCAGTCTATTTTGAAGAAGTGGCGTTAGAAGAAGTTTAACTTTAAAAATTTTGGCTCCCAAAAGAAATTTCAATCGTTGTACTGTTGATATTTGGCTCTGTTGACTAATGAGTTTGCTGACCATTGAGCTAGGGCAATAAAATATATATTTTTTAGAAGGGGAGGAGGCAACTGTCCCCCTCCTCTGCTTAAATGTCTAAACAAATGTCCTCGGAAGTCAGGAGAGCTCCTTGCACATCTTGGCGTTTATGACAAGTCTCCAGGCTCTGTCCTCGTCTCCAAGCTGTGGGCTCATTTCTTCCTGATGCTTGAGGATCTTGCATGTTGCACACTGGCCCGATTAGGAAGCTACTCAGGGCTCCCTGGCACTTGGGGCTTAGCCTAGGAACTTTGTTCAAGCTGTAATCACTTGGGCCCCTGAGGAAGAGATAAGAGTTTTATTATTTTTTTGGATCGGGCAATTAACTATACAAATGACTGCAGCCTGGATCTTCTGATATGTGTGCAGTCTCGGGAAGCTAAGGCTTTCTCCCAGAATCCAGAGAAGTTTTATTTCCCTACTGTACCTCTAAGTCTCTGATTTTCTCTCTGCCACTTTTGATGGCTCAGAGTCGGCCTGGGGTTGGTAAACAGGACGGGGGTAGAGGTTAGAGCGTACCTGGAGCTGGTCTCTGAAACCACAAGCCACTTCATTTTGGCTCAGAAAAGTCAGCATCCCGAAGGCAGACTTCACCTGGAGTTTTCATCACTGCCAGGCTGGGCTGAAGGGTTTAGGCTAGGGGTGTCGAACTCAATCAGAGAAGGGGCCAAAATCTAAAATCCAGCCTAAATCGAGGGCCGAATGGTTTACTGAAGAGTCATAAACTGTCATTGTGATGGAAACGCAGCGGAGTGCAGTGATGACAGCGCGGTGCGGGCCACATTGCAAGGCCTGGCGGGATGGATTTGGCCCGCGGGCCTTGTGTTTGACACATGTGGTTTAGGCAATGAGTGGGAACCCAGGACAGGGAAGATAGTCTGCTCATTCCCTTTCTGTGGATGAGCCAGGTCTGACCTCTGATCGTATGAAGGGACATGGATTGTCTACAACAGATTGGAGGACGAGAAGGGGCCAGAGATCATGTCGAGGGGAGGAGGGGAAAAAGGGAAGGAGGACAAGTGTCGCTGACCCTAAGACAGAGCTGGAGCCCAGAGCTCAGAGGCTGCAGGGGAGAGAGGGGTTGTTTTGTTTTAATATATTTTTATTGATTTTTTTACAGAGAGGAAGAGAGAGAGATAGAGAGTGAGAAACATCGATCAGCTGCCTCCTGCACACCCCCTACCAGGGATGTATCCACAACCAAGGTACATGCCTTTGACTGGAATCCATCCCCGGACCTTTCAGTTCGCAGGCCGGTGTTCTATCCCCTGAGCCAAACTGGTTTTGGCAAGACTGCAAGTTTTAGCTTGTCCTAGGGGAGAGCATCCCCAGAGCTGGAGTGGTGAGTGCCATGGGGGATGAGAGCCCCTTGATTTGGATACATGCAACGGGAGCCAGAGCCCCCATCAGGACCACCGCAGAAGCAGGTCCTGATGCTGACACCATGAGCTCAGGAGATCGCCTCCCTCTCTGGCTGCAGCATCTCCAGCTCCAATGGAAGGATAAGGAGGATGATAACACAGCCCTGCAGCCTTGTCACGGGGATTTAACTAGACAACGTGAGCAAACACCAGGGTGTTGTGCGGGCTGGCACCAAAGGGCTTAGGAAGTGCTAGGTTCAAACCTGACTCTACTCTTTCCTTGTTGTGAGACCTTGGGCAAGTTATTTAATGTGATTCACTTGCCCGTAAAATGAGGATCACCTAAGGTTTAGGACCAGAGCATTGGATTGTTATGAAGATTCAACAAGTTAATTCGTGTAAAGCACTTAGAACAATGCCAGACCCATAGAAAATGTTCACTGAATGTTGGCAGTGGATTTCATTACAATTATTATTACTAACTGTTCCAATGAACCGGCATCATCCCCAAATTGAGAAACTGAGGCTCAGAAACTTCAATAAGAACAAAGGCACCTACTATGTGTCAGGCCTGTTCCAAACACTTTGCAATTCTTGTTTTTTTTATTACTTCATAATTCTTAATCCAGTTATAACCTCTTAAATCCATTTGTAACCTTATAATAACCTCATAATTATTCCTCTCTGACTAGGAGGCCATGAGGCACAAAGAGATTAAGTGACTTGCCCAATTCCTGGCAGTGTTTGGGCCCTCTGGACCCAGGAGGCGCAATCTGGCTCCAGCAATCATAGGGTTATTTGTTGGGTAGAGGGTCACACCCAGAAACCAATTTACCACCAACTGCTCTGGCTCTCATCCAGGGGGCAAGGGTGGGCCACGAGGTAAGACTAGGAGGTTCTTTCCTGCCAGGGGTCAAAGCTCAGAGCTTTGAGACTTCCCCAGAAAGGGGCGTCAAGGCAGAAGAGATTACCAGGGATTCCCAGAAAGCTGCCCAAGGCACCCAGTCCCCACCTTCCCAGCGCAAACCACCCGGCAGTCTCCCGGAGTGAGCAGGCTCCTCCTCTACCTCCCTGGGGGCCCTGGGCAACGCACAGTCCTTTTCCTTCATGACACAGCGTGCGGACCGCAGAGCGGGGCTGTGGCCTCCCTGGGTCACACAGCTAAGCGGCAGAGGGCCTGGAATCAAATGTGAGTGGGTCTGACACCCCTGATCTCCTGCGTGTCCCACCATGCCACAGTCCTCTGAAGGTGCTTTGAAAGCCCTAGAGCAGTCTTCAAAGAGGAGGAAGTTGCTGTTAGCATTGCTGTTATTGCAATGCCTGCCCTCCTGAGGGTGTTTGTGGGCAGTCTGGAGGAGGCATAAGTTTCCTTATTCGTAACTCTCCAAGCAATTTGTCCGTTTTTGAGGACAGACATGGCACTGTAAAATGGTGGTTGGCTTCTGGGCCTCGGCGTCTGGTGGCCATGGTTCAACCAGTTTCCTCAGGTGTTACCAGTGTAGGCTTCCAGAGTAACTTCTGAAAACCTCGGTTTCTCCTCTGCGTCATGGGGCTGCTGGGAGAACCCAATGAGCTATGACTGTCGGGTGCTGAGCACAGTGCCTGGCACATAGTCCATTAAAAAATGAAAGCTGTCGTCACTATTGTCTTCACCAGCACTTACCATGGGGTTGGGTTCTAGTAGATCCTTGATACGTATTTTTAGAATAACAGAGACTCTTCCCAAACCCGGTGTCCTCCTGAGTTCGACGTGTACCATGTTCTCACGGAGAACGGGCCCCTGTCACGCAGTACCCCTTGTTCCCACTGAGGTCCAGCCTGGAGCCACTGCAGGGGCGAGGCGTCCAGTCCCAGGGGAGGAACGGCTGTGTGTCCCGGCCCCTGGGCCCTTCGCCTCCAGTGACATCACACCAGGGAGCTGGCACTTGCTCCGAGGCGATGTCAGGTGAAAGCCACTGCCAGTTCTCCTCTGTGTCTGAGCAGGAATGTGGCTGGGGCTGGAGCCAGGGTCACGCTGGGCCCAAAGAAGGCTCCTGGGCGGTGATAGGCGGGAGGAAGCCCTCAGCTCCTCACGCCCAGGAAGCCAGTGAGAAGCCCCTTCTCCTCCGAGTCGGGACACACACTCCCCCAGGTGCCATTTCCTCAGCCCCAAAGGTTCAGTTGAAACACGTGATACTGATTTTACTTAGAACCAAGGCCACCCCATCCAAACTAGGTTTGAAGTGATACAGTGGCGGCCATGTGGCCGGGACAGCTCCACTCTGAGAAGGGGTTGAATTGGACAAGTTCTTTCAACTCCATGGCTCAGACACACAGAGTGTCTAAGAGTCTGCCAAATGTGAAAAGAGCAGGTTCCTAGAGTTCCAGATTCTAGGATTCTTTTGTCACGGCATAGAGGCTCCTCCGGGCAGAGTCTGTGTCAAGCCCTGTGCTGGGAGCTGGGAGCTCAGCCTGGTGGGGAAAGCAGAGCAAACAGACTGGCTGTGAGAAACACTGCAGTAGAGGCACAGCAGGGCATCCTGTGGACATGGCCAAGCAGTAATTCATTCTGCACAGAGAGGACAGAGAGTCCAGACAGGGGACAGAGGGGCAGACAGCGGACAGAGGAGCAGACAGGGGACAGAGGGGCAGACAGCGGACAGAGGAGCAGACAGCGGACAGAGGAGCAGACAGGGGACAGAGGGGCAGACAGCGGACAGAGGAGCAGACAGCGGACAGAGGAGCAGACAGCGGACAGAGGAGCAGACAGGGACAGAGGAGCAGACAGCGGACAGAGGAGCAGACAGCGGACAGAGGAGCAGACAGCGGACAGAGGAGCAGACAGGGGACAGAGGAGCAGACAGCGGACAGAGGAGCAGACAGCGGACAGAGGAGCAGACAGCGGACAGAGGAGCAGACAGGGGACAGAGGAGCAGACAGCGGACAGAGGAGCAGACAGCGGACAGAGGAGCAGACAGGGGACAGAGGAGCAGACAGGGGACAGAGGAGCAGACAGCGGACAGAGGAGCAGACAGCGGACAGAGGAGCAGACGGGACAGAGGAGCAGACAGCGGACAGAGGAGCAGACGGGACAGAGGGGCAGACAGGGGACAGAGGAGCAGACAGCGGACAGAGGAGCAGACAGCGGACAGAGGAGCAGACAGCGGACAGAGGAGCAGACAGGGACAGAGGAGCAGACAGCGGACAGAGGAGCAGACAGGGGACAGAGGAGCAGACAGCGGACAGAGGAGCAGACAGCGGACAGAGGAGCAGACAGCGGACAGAGGAGCAGACAGGGACAGAGGAGCAGACAGGGGACAGAGAGTCCAGACAGGGACAGAGGAGCAGACAGCGGACAGAGGAGCAGACAGGGGACAGAGAGTCCAGACAGGGGACAGAGGAGCAGACAGCGGACAGAGGAGCAGACAGGGGACAGAGAGTCCAGACAGCGGACAGAGGAGCAGACGGGACAGAGGAGCAGACAGGGACAGAGGGGCAGACAGGGGACAGAGAGTCCAGACAGCGGACAGAGGAGCAGACGGGACAGAGGAGCAGACAGGGGACAGAGGAGCAGACAGGGACAGAGGGGCAGACAGCGGACAGAGGAGCAGACAGCGGACAGAGGAGCAGACAGGGGACAGAGGAGCAGACAGCGGACAGAGGAGCAGACAGGGACAGAGGAGCAGACAGCGGACAGAGGAGCAGACAGGGGACAGAGGAGCAGACAGCGGACAGAGGAGCAGACAGCGGACAGAGGAGCAGACAGCGGACAGAGGAGCAGACAGGGACAGAGGAGCAGACAGGGGACAGAGGAGCAGACAGGGGACAGAGGAGCAGACAGGGGACAGAGGAGCAGACAGCGGACAGAGGAGCAGACAGCGGACAGAGGAGCAGACAGCGGACAGAGGAGCAGACAGCGGACAGAGAGTCCAGACAGGGGACAGAGGAGCAGACAGCGGACAGAGGAGCAGACAGGGGACAGAGAGTCCAGACAGGGGACAGAGGAGCAGACAGCGGACAGAGGAGCAGACAGGGGACAGAGGGGCAGACAGCGGACAGAGGAGCAGACAGCGGACAGAGGAGCAGACAGGGGACAGAGAGTCCAGACAGGGGACAGAGGAGCAGACAGCGGACAGAGGAGCAGACAGCGGACAGAGGAGCAGACGGGGGACAGAGGAGCAGACAGCGGACAGAGGAGCAGACAGCGGACAGAGGAGCAGACAGGGGACAGAGGAGCAGACAGCGGACAGAGGAGCAGACAGCGGACAGAGGAGCAGACAGGGACAGAGGAGCAGACAGCGGACAGAGGGGCAGACAGCGGACAGAGGAGCAGACAGGGGACAGAGGAGCAGACAGCGGACAGAGGAGCAGACAGGGACAGAGGAGCAGACAGCGGACAGAGGAGCAGACAGGGGACAGAGAGTCCAGACAGGGGACAGAGGAGCAGACAGGGGACAGAGGAGCAGACAGGGACAGAGGAGCAGACAGCGGACAGAGGAGCAGACAGGGACAGAGGAGCAGACAGGGGACAGAGGAGCAGACAGGGGACAGAGGAGCAGACAGCGGACAGAGGAGCAGACAGCGGACAGAGGAGCAGACAGCGGACAGAGGAGCAGACAGCGGACAGAGGAGCAGACAGGGGACAGAGGAGCAGACAGCGGACAGAGGAGCAGACAGCGGACAGAGGAGCAGACAGGGACAGAGGAGCAGACAGCGGACAGAGGAGCAGACAGCGGACAGAGGAGCAGACAGGGGACAGAGGAGCAGACAGCGGACAGAGGAGCAGACAGCGGACAGAGGAGCAGACAGCGGACAGAGAGTCCAGACAGGGGACAGAGGAGCAGACAGCGGACAGAGGAGCAGACAGGGGACAGAGAGTCCAGACAGGGGACAGAGGAGCAGACAGCGGACAGAGGAGCAGACAGCGGACAGAGAGTCCAGACAGGGGACAGAGGAGCAGACAGCGGACAGAGGAGCAGACAGGGGACAGAGGAGCAGACAGCGGACAGAGGAGCAGACAGGGGACAGAGGAGCAGACAGCGGACAGAGAGTCCAGACAGGGGACAGAGGAGCAGACAGCGGACAGAGGAGCAGACAGGGGACAGAGAGTCCAGACAGGGGACAGAGGAGCAGACAGCGGACAGAGGAGCAGACAGGGGACAGAGAGTCCAGACAGGGGACAGAGGAGCAGACAGCGGACAGAGGAGCAGACAGGGGACAGAGGGGCAGACAGGGGACAGAGGAGCAGACAGCGGACAGAGGAGCAGACAGCGGACAGAGGAGCAGACAGCGGACAGAGGAGCAGACAGCGGACAGAGGAGCAGACAGGGGACAGAGAGTCCAGACAGGGGACAGAGGAGCAGACAGCGGACAGAGGAGCAGACAGGGGACAGAGGGGCAGACAGCGGACAGAGGAGCAGACAGCGGACAGAGGAGCAGACAGGGGACAGAGAGTCCAGACAGGGGACAGAGGAGCAGACAGCGGACAGAGGAGCAGACAGCGGACAGAGGAGCAGACAGGGGACAGAGGAGCAGACAGCGGACAGAGGAGCAGACAGCGGACAGAGGAGCAGACAGGGGACAGAGGAGCAGACAGCGGACAGAGGAGCAGACAGCGGACAGAGGAGCAGACAGGGACAGAGGAGCAGACAGCGGACAGAGGGGCAGACAGCGGACAGAGGAGCAGACAGCGGACAGAGGAGCAGACAGGGACAGAGGAGCAGACAGGGGACAGAGGAGCAGACAGGGGACAGAGGAGCAGACAGCGGACAGAGGAGCAGACAGCGGACAGAGGAGCAGACAGGGGACAGAGGAGCAGACAGCGGACAGAGGAGCAGACAGCGGACAGAGGAGCAGACAGGGGACAGAGGAGCAGACAGCGGACAGAGGAGCAGACAGCGGACAGAGGAGCAGACAGCGGACAGAGAGTCCAGACAGGGGACAGAGGAGCAGACAGCGGACAGAGGAGCAGACAGGGGACAGAGGAGCAGACAGCGGACAGAGGAGCAGACAGGGGACAGAGGAGCAGACAGCGGACAGAGGAGCAGACAGGGGACAGAGGAGCAGACAGCGGACAGAGGAGCAGACAGGGGACAGAGAGTCCAGACAGGGGACAGAGGAGCAGACAGCGGACAGAGGAGCAGACAGGGGACAGAGGAGCAGACAGCGGACAGAGGAGCAGACAGCGGACAGAGGAGCAGACAGGGGACAGAGGAGCAGACAGCGGACAGAGGAGCAGACAGCGGACAGAGGAGCAGACAGGGGACAGAGAGTCCAGACAGGGGACAGAGGAGCAGACAGCGGACAGAGGAGCAGACAGGGGACAGAGAGTCCAGACAGGGGACAGAGGAGCAGACAGCGGACAGAGGAGCAGACAGGGGACAGAGGGGCAGACAGGGGACAGAGGAGCAGACAGCGGACAGAGGAGCAGACAGCGGACAGAGGAGCAGACAGGGGACAGAGGAGCAGACAGGGGACAGAGGGGCAGACAGCGGACAGAGGAGCAGACAGCGGACAGAGGAGCAGACAGCGGACAGAGGAGCAGACAGCGGACAGAGGAGCAGACAGCGGACAGAGGAGCAGACGGGACAGAGGAGCAGACAGCGGACAGAGGAACAGACAGCGGACAGAGGAGCAGACAGGGGACAGAGGAGCAGACAGCGGACAGAGGAGCAGACAGCGGACAGAGGAGCAGACAGGGGACAGAGAGTCCAGACAGGGGACAGAGGAGCAGACAGCGGACAGAGGAGCAGACAGGGGACAGAGGGGCAGACAGGGGACAGAGGAGCAGACAGCGGACAGAGGAGCAGACAGCGGACAGAGGAGCAGACAGCGGACAGAGGAGCAGACAGGGGACAGAGGAGCAGACAGCGGACAGAGGAGCAGACAGCGGACAGAGGAGCAGACAGGGGACAGAGAGTCCAGACAGGGGACAGAGGAGCAGACAGCGGACAGAGGAGCAGACAGGGGACAGAGGAGCAGACAGCGGACAGAGGAGCAGACAGGGGACAGAGGAGCAGACAGCGGACAGAGGAGCAGACAGGGGACAGAGAGTCCAGACAGGGGACAGAGGAGCAGACAGCGGACAGAGGAGCAGACAGGGGACAGAGGAGCAGACAGCGGACAGAGGAGCAGACAGGGGACAGAGGGGCAGACAGCGGACAGAGGAGCAGACAGCGGACAGAGGAGCAGACAGGACAGAGGAGCAGACAGCGGACAGAGGAGCAGACAGGGGACAGAGGGGCAGACAGGGGACAGAGGAGCAGACAGCGGACAGAGGAGCAGACAGCGGACAGAGGAGCAGACAGCGGACAGAGGAGCAGACAGGGGACAGAGGAGCAGACAGGGGACAGAGGAGCAGACAGGGGACAGAGAGTCCAGACAGGGGACAGAGGAGCAGACAGGGGACAGAGAGTCCAGACAGGGGACAGAGGGGCAGACAGGGACAGAGGAGCAGACAGCGGACAGAGGAGCAGACAGGGACAGAGGAGCAGACAGCGGACAGAGGAGCAGACAGCGGACAGAGGAGCAGACAGCGGACAGAGGAGCAGACAGCGGACAGAGGAGCAGACAGGGGACAGAGGAGCAGACAGCGGACAGAGGAGCAAACAGCGGACAGAGGAGCAGACAGCGGACAGAGGAGCAGACAGGGACAGAGGAGGCAGACAGCGGACAGAGGAGCAGACAGGCGGACAGAGGAGCAGACAGCGGACAGAGGAGCAGACAGCGGACAGAGGAGCAGACAGCGGACAGAGGAGCAGACAGGCGGACAGAGGAGTCAGACAGGGAAGGGGCGACAGCGGACAGAGGAGCAGACAGCGGACAGAGGAGCAGACAGGGGACAGAGGAGCAGACAGCGGACAGAGGAGCAGACAGCGGACAGAGGAGCAGACAGCGGACAGAGGAGCAGACAGGGACAGAGGAGCAGACAGCGGACAGAGGAGCAGACAGGGGACAGAGGAGCAGACAGGGACAGAGGAGCAGACAGCGGACAGAGGAGTCAGACAGCGGACAGAGGAGCAGACAGGGCAGGAGAGCAGACAGGACAGAGGAGCAGACAGGGACAGAGGAGCAGACAGGGACAGAGGAGCAGACAGGGACAGAGAGTCCAGACAGCGGACAGAGGAGCAGACAGCGGACAGAGGAGCAGACAGCGGACAGAGGAGCAGACAGCGGACAGAGGAGCAGACAGGGGACAGAGGAGCAGACAGGGACAGAGAGTCCAGACAGCGGACAGAGGAGCAGACAGCGGACAGAGGAGCAGACAGGGGACAGAGGAGCAGACAGCGGACAGAGGAGCAGACAGCGGACAGAGGAGCAGACAGCGGACAGAGGAGCAGACAGGGGACAGAGGAGCAGACAGCGGACAGAGGAGCAGACAGGGGACAGAGGCAGATGCTAGACAGACAAGCTACCTGGTCCCCTCAGCTAGATCACCTTGGGCAAGTCCTTCGACCTCTCTGAGCTTCTGTTTCTCATCTATAAAATGGGGCTACTATTCCCTGTTCCAGAGGGGTTGCTGAAAGGCTTAGAAACAAGACACATGAAGGAACACAGCCTAAAGAGGGGCTCCAATGTTTGTTATTTCTTACAAGAAGTGACTCTTGTGCCACCAGCACGGCTCAGTGGTTGAGTATCGACCTATGAACTTGGAGGTCACAACTCAATTCCCAGTCAGGGCACATGCCTGGGTTGTGGGGTGTGCAGGAGGCAGCCAATCAGTGATTCCCTTCCCTTTCTCTCCGAAATCAATAATATATATATATATATATATATATATATATATATATATATATATATATATTATTATTATTATTTAATTTACAAATGCTGGAGGACAGGCAGGAACCCACCAAGCAGCAGATCAGGAAGAAAAAAGCCAGACAGAGAGCAAGTATCACGTGTGCAGAGGTCCAGAGGTCAATACGGTGGCAGGTGCTGCCGAGGAGGCTGGCAAAGGCCTCCAGGCCACGCCCTGGAGCTTGGACCTGAATCTGGGCGCTGAGCAGGTGGGGACAGCATCAGGTGTGGGCTGGGAGGATGCAGCCTTCTGGCCGCCGTGCACAAAACATGAAGAGGCACAATAACAAACAGCCAGGAGCCGGGGACACTGGCAGTTGGGCCACAAAGGCCACGCATGGTGAGGGTGTTGGCACATGGTACTACCCAGCCCGCGTGGGACAATACAGAAGGATGGGGAGCAGGGCCCTGCTACCTTCTAGAAGCTCTTACATACAACATGCTGTGGGTGACCCAGCTACATTTACCCCTTCGTTCATTCACCCCTAATTCTTCACTGAGCACCTACTGTGTGCCAGCATTCTCTTAAGGCTCGGGACTCATGAAACTCACATTCTGATGAATTGAGATGAAAGCCAACCATAATAAATAAATAAGTGGATGTGTAATGTGTCAGGATCACATCATTAGAAGGAATGGTGCTGGTACAGCCCAGCTGAAGGGATATATGGAGTCCCAGTCCCCAACTGGGAACGAGAGCCAGAATTCAAACCAGGGACTGCCGCCTTCAAGGCCACACAGTTCTCCAGCTCCTGGGAGCTGCCTCTGTGAAGAGAGGCACACCTTCCAGTGCCTGGTCTCCGCCCTGAGCCGCAGGCCCATTCGCTCTTTGTTGATTCCACGAGATTCACTGAGCACTATTACAGGCAGGAGCTGTGCTGGGTGCTGCAGCTGTGACAGTGATTGGACAGCATGATGTGCAGGCTGGGAAGACTGAGGCTAACACATGGAGTCAGCGCAGTGCAGTCACCATTGCTATGAGAGCTGCAGAGAGGAGCAGGTGTTGTGAACTACTCTGGGAGGCATGCTAAGCCTGGGCTCCCTGAGAAGGTGGCGTTTAACTTGAGACCTAAAGTCTCAACTAGTTTATCAGGCAGGAGCGAGGGGACAGACTTCCAGGCTGAGGGAGCAGCATGAGCAAAGGCTGACCGGTGCGAAGGAGCTGGCACATTTGAGGAACTGTGAGGCCAGCGTGGCTGGGACTGAGACAGAGGGAGAACAGGATGTGGTGCAAGACCAGGCTGGGGAGATCCACAGGCCAGACCAGCCGTGCGAAGGGCGAGAGGGGGATTCTGGGCACAGCTTGGGCTCCAATCCCCAGCTTTCCCCTGCTCCTCTGGGGCAAACCACTCGAGTGACTCCCACCCATCACTTTCCCTCCCGTCTAGCGTCTTCTCACCTATAAACAGTGTCTCCTCACCGCGTCCCCAGAACCTCGGCTCCCGGGACCAAAGCCTGGCTCTCCCGGAAGTTGTGACAAGGTTTCAGGAGCCCTGGGGAGCCCCGGACATGCTGGAATATTTGCTAAGAGGCTGAGAGAGAACGTACACACAGCTCTTCTCCCTTTTTTTAATGCCTCGTTTCTTCCCAGTATGTGCAGTTGGGAGCTACAAGGTCCTGGCGGTTAGGATTCTGATTCTTACATCCTCTGGCTGTGAGAGAGGATGCTAAGGTGCAGGGGAAGGTGGAGATTTCGGGGCTTCTGAATTCCAAGATTGGAAGCCTTGGCACTCCGGTGAACCGGTAAGCCGGGTTCCTGGTCCGTGCCAGCTAGTGCAAGCCTGGATTCGCGGGCACCGCCCAGGAGCGCCTCCTCTCCCGGCTGGTCTCCCGGGTCCCACCTTGCGGACCAAATGGAGAGGGTGGGGTAAGGGTGGGGATGGGGAAGGGAGGGGGCGGGAGAAGGGACACAAGGGAGAGACTGGGACGCCCTAGCTCCCACCGAGGACAATGGGCCCGGGCGGGGCGGCGTCGGGGGAAGGCGGGAACCGCAGGGCCCGCCCCGGAGGAGACTTCCTGGTCGGCGGCCGCCCGGTGAGCCCCAGTCGCCGCGAGGGACCCCGGCGCCATGGCGGGCACGCGGGACGCCATCCTGGACGCGCTGGAGGAGCTGACGGCCGATGAGCTCAAGAAGTTCAAGCTGAAGCTGCAGAACGCGCCCATGCGCGACGGCTACTCTCGCATCCCGCGGGGCGCCCTGCAGCGCATGGACGCCGTGGACCTGGCCGACCGGCTGGTGAGCTGCTACCTGGAGGCCTACGCCGCCGAGCTCACCGCCCAGCTGCTGCGCGACATGGGCATGCAGGAGGCCGCGGAGCAGCTGCAGGCCCGCAGCCGCGCCCGGGGTGAGCCCCTGCCCCTCCCTCTCCGGAGCCCCCCGCCCAGCCCAACCCCCTTCCCTGGGCTCTTTCGCTTTCCGTTCCTCCTGCCCCCATGAAGCCCTTCCTGGGGGGAGGAGGCTGCCCGCGCTCGGTCCCCGCTGGCCTCCGGACCCGAGAGCCTGGAGACCCCATAGGCAGGGAGAGGACCGCGTTTGCCTCTGTTTCCTTCCAGGCTCTGGAGCGCCGCCAGCGGGGATGGAAGCCTCTGCTCTCCGGGCGGCAGCCGTATCAGGTGAGGCGTCACACCCAACTCACCTGCCCGGGCACCTCACCAGGCTCCCGCCACCCCCGTACAGCCTGCCTGTCACCTAAACGCTTGCACTGGGAGAGAGCCAACCCTTCCCCTTCCCTCCCACCCACCTGCTCACCACGGGGGCGGAGCCAGGCTGGGGGGATGTATATACATCCATATATGTACATCATACATCCATATATGTACTCTGTACCTGGAGCCCCACCCCCTCAGGGTGCTTTTAGAGCCATTCTGAAGCAAACAGGGTTCTGCCCCAGTTTCCAGCCTGGGCGCCAGCTCACCTGCTCTACCCCTCTCTCCCCAGCCCCGCACTTCATGGACCGGCACCGGGAAGCCCTCGTTAGGCGGGTCACAGACGTGAGCGGCGTGCTGGACGCTCTGCACGGGAGGGTCCTGTCGGAGGAGCAGTACCAGGCCGTGCGGGCAGAGGCCACCAATCAAGACAAGATGAGGAAGCTCTTCAGCTTCGCTCCAGCCTGGAACCTGACCTGCAAGGATCTGTTCCTTCAGGCCTTGAGGGACACCCAGCCCTACTTGGTGGACGACCTGGAAGGGCGCTGAGGCAGCAGCTGGAACTACCAGGGGTTGGACGTGTTTTTTAAATAAAAAGTCAGCTTGTACTTGTGTGGGTTTTCCTGCTTCCAGCCTGGCCGCACCTGCAGAGTCAGCTACACAGCTAAAGGCTGCGGAGGCTCAGGTGCAGCTCACTGCCTTTCCAGGGTGGGGCAGCAGGCTCCCCAGACTGTCACCCTGCCTGCCTGTCACCATGGCGGCAAATTCCTTCCTTTACCATTTAGTGGCTCCTCCAGTGCTGTCCAAGAGGGTCCACCCTTGAGACTCCAGCCAGCCCTGCAGTGTTAGTTACAGGGCGTGCACACAGGGTCTGGACTGTGGGAGCCAGGTGTGTCAGAGGCATTGAACTTAGGGCACGGTGCTAGCTGGCAGAGCTGCTCTTTTGCATCTTCCATGGGAAAGAGTAATTGTACAATTAGAGCAATTTTCAGGGGGAGACAGTAGCATCTAAACATGGAAGATCACAGCAACCAAGTAAAATTCCAGGATTCCTTCTGGCACTGACAGCAGTAGGCTAAATTACTCCCTGCCACCCCCTGAAGGAAGGGGTTATAGTTACACGCTGCCCAGAAAACATGCTAACCAAAAAGCAAAACTTTATGAATTCTAGTAGCTATTTCTTCTTGTGATGGAATTAAAGGAAACATAAGTACATGCAGTTGACCCTTGAACATGGGGGTTAGAGGTGCTAGCCTCCTACGAAGTCCTAAATCCACATATAAAACGCATCAGCCCTCACAAAAACAAAATAGATTCAGTCTGACTGCTGTCCGAGGGGAGGGGCACTGTGGGGCTGAGTGAAAAGGTGAAGAGGTTAAGCCCCCAAAAAACAGATACAAAAGAGCACATCAGCCCTGGCCCGTTCGGCTCCAGTTTGAGTGTCAGCCCTTGGACCAAAGGGTCTCGGGTTCAATTCCGGCCAAGGGCAGGCATCTTGGTTGCAGGTTTCCTCCCCGCCCCTGGTTGGGGCACATACAGGAGACAACTAGTCAGTGCTTCTCTCTGTCTCTGTTCCCTCCCTTTCACTCTAAGAAAAAAAAAAGTAATCAGCCTTGACCATTTTGGCTCAGTGGACAGAGCATCGGCCTATCCACCAGGTTCAATCCCAGTCAAGGGCATGTACCTTGATTATGGGCACATTCCCAGTAGGGGCTGTGCAGGAGGCAGCTGATTGATGTTTCTCTCTATCCCTCTCCCTTCCTCTCTGTAAAAAAATAAGTATATTTTAAAAATCAGAGAGGGGAAAAACACCCTGGGGGGGATTACAAAAACATCTGACACAGAAACAGTGTGGTGATAACAGGGGAAAGGGGAGGAGGGAGTAGAGGAAGGTCAAGGGGGATGAATGGTGATGGAGAGAGATTTGACTTGGGCTGGTAAACACACAATACAATATACAGATGATACATCATCAAACTGCACTGAAACCTATATAATTTTATTAACCAACTAGTGACCCGGTGCACGGACTTGTACACATTGAAATTAGAAGGTGGCCAGCGGGGCAGAACTGGGTGAGACTGGCCAGACACACCCTGGAGCCAACCTCCCGCGGTCCCTCCCAGCATCTGTGGAGGGGGGGGTCTCTCCAGCAGGTGGGGGTCCTCGGCCTGGCCTGCAGGGATCGGACCAAAACCGGCTCTCTGACATCCCCTAAGTAAGGGGTGCTGGAGTGCGAAGGGGCACTCTGAAAGTTACTGTCATAGTACAGGTGCACAGGGTGTGCAGTAAACCAGATTCAGAGCCAACAGTCCCCCAGCAACAAAGCCACAGCTGAAGGTGCAATCATATGACCCCACGAGGAATCGGGTTCCCTCCTCTCTGGTTTTGGGGTACATCCGCGGAGAAGCGCTGCTGCAGTCACTGCAGCTTGCCAGCTCCTGGGTTGAGCATCTGCCCCCTGCTGGTCAGTGTGTGTCATAGCAACACAGGTGAAGCATATAGCCTTTCATATAGATGTGACCCAATAAATGCAAAAAGGTTACAAAAAAAAAAAAAAGCCCTCCACATACAGATATTCCAAAGCATGGTGTACACCCTTGTACAACTTGCATTTGAACTGTGCAGGTCATCTGATAAAACTCCACTTATTAACTGGACCTGCACAGTTCAAACCCATGTTGTTCAAAGGGCCAACTATCTCTCTCCAGAAAAAGCACTTAATGAGCCTGTTAGGGAACCAGGATCGTAGGATGACAACCTGCATATACTTTTCACCAAAATGATTTCTAGTTAGAACAGGGCTGTGCTGGGGGTAACCAGTATGCAAAACAGGAGGCCCTGAGGAGGGCCCGTGGGAGTTAATCAAACAGGGATCCAGGTATGAGGGTATATATAAGGTGATTGGTTCTGTGCCACTCAAAATGATACACGAACCCACAATGAACAAAGCTACAAGATCTCAATCTCCTCACCTAGATGGCACAAATGCAGTTTATTCCCCATGCACACTCCTTCAGGGGTGTATGTAGGATCTCACTGAGTCTGTGCAACATTTCCCTATTCTGTCTGGGTCACCAGAGTAATAGGAGAAAACAAGTGGTTAGCTGTGGGAGTAATCTACCAAGAAGGGATGTGGCTACTTGGGCCTCCAGGAGAAAACGTAAGCTTCCCAAAAGGTGGGAATCAGCCCCACACCTCAGAACCCCATGCTAGTCCTTTCTTTGGCCAGCTACCCATAAAATGCTGATCCAACCTTAACCCTCTTCTACCAAGTCTTCCAAGCCTTATTCAATCCCAGTTATGTTCAATCACATGTTCTTCAAGGACTTACCATTTCCAAGAGTGAATCTGTCTTCCTTTTACCGACCCTGTACTAAGTGTACCAGTTAATAGTGGGTTTTGTATTAAAAAACACAATAATTTCAAGAGAAACATCAAAAGTGCTTTATTCAAAGTAATGTCCATCACTAGCTACATGTTTCCCCATCTTTTAGGTAATTTGTTGATACCATCCCAATAGAATTCTTGTTTTGAGGCAAACCATTCAGAAACTAAAATTTCCACTTCTTCATGTTTTGAAGTACTGCTCAGAAAATGTATATGTGCCCTAGCTAGTTTGGCTCAGTAGATAGAGCATCAGCCTGTGGACTAAAGGGTCACGGGTTCAATTCCAGCCATAGGCACATGCCCAAGTTGTGGGCTCACCCCCCAGAAGGGGGCGTGCAGGAGGCAGCCGATCAATGATTCTCTCTCATCATCGATGTTTCTCTCCCCCTCTCCCTTCCTCTCTGAAATCAATAAATATTTTAAAAATGAATATGCCATTGATTGGAACAAGTGGTAATCTGAAAGAGGACGGTCTGGTGAATATGGCAGGGAGATTAATACTTCCCAGGCAAGATCTTTTAACGTGTCTTTAACTAGTTTTGAAGTGTGTGATGGTGCGTCATCATAAAGCAAAATTATTTTGCCATGTATTCTGGCACATTCTGGTCGTATCACAATCAAAGCATGGTTCAAATTATTTGTTTTCAGTCAAGATCAGTATTAATGGTTTCACCTGGTTTTAGAAGTTCATAATACACTACACACCTTCCTGATCCCACAAATGCAGAGCATTGTCATCTTTCCAAAGCAATTTGACCTTGCAGTCAATGTTGATGGTTGACCTGGATCAATACGTGACTTAGTGAATTTGGGAGTCTCAAAATAAATCCATTTTTCATTGCCAGACTTCCTTCCATGCTGTTGAAGCAACATTTTACTGATGACTTTTGTTTTCCACTTGTCTTTCATTCAGTTGACATGGCACCCATTTTCCTTCCTTTAAAATCTTTCCCATTGCTTGTAAACGATCGGAAATTATTTACTGAGCAATGTTTAATATTTCTACAAGTTGTTTTTGAGTTTGACACACATCTTCGTCCAATAATGCTTGTAATTGTTGGTCTGCAAACTTTTTTGGTTGACCTGGATGACTTTGTCTTTCACATCGAAATCATCACTTTGAAAGCATTTAGACCAGCGTTCACAGTATCTTGAGATAGAGCATGATCACCATAAGCTTCCTGAAATATTCAGCAGCATTTTTCTTGAAAATAATTAAAACTTCCCACAAATGTTTTGGTTTTTGGTTTTTGGGGGGCACAAAATTCAACATTTCTAGGTGTAAAAATATCTATAACACCTTCAGCAAATTTGATATATTTTGAAGCTTGTCAAAATAGCAAAATGGCATACATATCAGATTGCATATCAACATCCATCTATTGAAAAAAATCCGCATCATTAACCAGTACATGTGGCAACAGCAGCAGCCGAACCAAAATTCTACCACAAATCCTACCACGTTACATAAAGCCTAGATTTAGTCAGGCTTGCAATTGCCTTTTCAACTTCATTGGCCCCACCTGGTTTATGCCTAATGTCTTACCTGCTTCTAATCTATCACTTTCAAGGGCCTGAGTGATCAAAACTAATCATGGAAATGGACTCTCAACTCTAACATTAGGACACCTACTCTCACTCCAGCCCAGCCTGTAAGAACCTGCCCAACCTCTCCCTCCTAGCTCTCCACCTACCCCGGCCCAGCACCCGTTTGTTCACAGCCTGTGTCTAGCACATGCCGGTCCCTTGCTTCTGAACATCTTGAAATCTACCTGTCCTAGTGTGCCCATAGGTGTTGGATGCCTTCCTTTGGGCCCCGGGGCACTTCCTATAGAATCTGTGTGTAAAGAAAACCATACTGTCATGGTGTTTTAGGTCTAGTAATAATTAATGTCGTTTTCTAATACTTTTTTTTTAAATCAAATTTATTTAAATACAACAAAATTTAATCAACAATATAGTTGCCGTTGTTTTCTACTACTTGTGCCCAACGCTCAGGAAGCATTTTAATCCCTCTGTTGTAAAATTCTTGTGATTTTGATGCAAAAAATTCGGTCAATGCATTTTTGAGGCATTTCTTCATTATTAAATTTTTTTCCAAGAAGAAAGTTTTGCAAAGAACGAAACAAATGGTAATCGGAAGGGGCAATATCAGGAGAATATGCAGGTTGAGGGAGAACATCCCATTCCAACTGGCGCAGTTTTTCAGCAGTGATTCTTGCAGTATGCGGTCGTGCGTTATCGTGGTGAAGAATTACGCCCTTCCGATTAATCAGCGTGGGTTCTTTTTCTCTTAAGCTTGGGCTAACCTTTCCAATTGGGCTCTATACACTGCACTTGTAATGGTTTGGTTAGATGGCAAAAGTTCATAATGAAGAATTCCTTTAAAATTCCACCAAACACACAACATCACTTTTTTCGCATGCAAGTCAGGTTTTGGCGTGGGCTGCGGAGCCTCATTTTTGTCCAACCATTGAGGCCGCCTTTTCAAATTAACATACAGCACCCATTGTTCACCTCCGGTAACAATTTGCTCTAAAAACGGCAAACGGTTTTGACGAGAGAGGAGCGAACTGCAAATTGTGACTCTTTGATTACGGTTGTTGTCGGTCAACTCATGAGGAACCCATTTTCCAAACTTTTGGACTTTGCCAAGTGCACGCAATTGATTGGAAATTGTTTTCTGTGAACAATTTAAAGTTGTCGCAAGCTCTTGTTGGGTCATTTGAGGATTTTGCACCAAAAGAGCTTGAAGAGCTTCTTGATCAAAATTGGACACATGGCCTCGACCACTCTTGTCATCTAACGAAAAATTTCCCTCGCGAAATTTCTCAAACCAACGCTGGCATTTTCTGGCGCTAACTGCATCTTGACCAAGAGCACTACAGATGTTTTTTGCAGCCTCACTTGCTTTCTTCCTAATTGGAACTCGTAAAGCATGCAGTGCCGAATATGCTCTTCATCCGCCATCTTCTTAGCCCTAGTTTTGCAACAAAAACCAAACCAAACACAAACTTTTTCAAGCAAAACTTGTTAATTGCACTTCACACGTTCTGTAGATACCACGTGTTTGAAGGTTATGTCAATACAAGTCAACGCCAAGCAAGATTTTAAACGAATGTTTAAAAACGACATTAATTATTACTAGACCCAATATGTCCCTAGCTCCCCAAAGGTTAGAATATGATCTGAAATAACTTTTTTTGCTCTCATCTTTAAGCATCACATAACGGGGGGGAGGGAGGGGGAGCAGAACAAAAGACGGTTTTGGTTGGCCTATGTTAATTAGGAAAAAGCCCGCATGCGGGTCCCACCTTCCCTAACCATTTCCTTAACTCCTAGGTAACATTGTTTAAAGTTTTACAGCCTGCCCTGAGTGGCTCAGTGGTTGCGCATTGACCTATGAACCAGGTCAAGGTTCAATTCCTGGTCAGGGCCCATGTTGGGTTGCAGGCTCGATCCCCAGAGTGGGGCATGCAGGAGGCAACCAATCAATGATTCTCTCTTTATTGATGTTTCTCCCTTTCCCCCTTCCTCTCTGAAATCAATTTAAAAAAAATATTCAATAAGTTTTGTACAATCAAGTTCCTTGTCACAGGAAAGGTAGAGGGAATTAGCAAGAAAAGGAGTCTCTGCAGAACTTGAATGCATGGCTTTAAGTATGCTACTGAATCAGCAGCAGCAGCACAGCTTGCACCAGACTTGGACCTACATACTGAATTAGAATCCACAAGCCAATAAAATTATTCAACAGTTCACGTGCATATTCAACTTAAAACCTACAGCTACATACAGGATTCAGCTCTGCCAACTCAGACTGGAGTCAGGTGACAGAGGCCTTCCCACACAGGGGTTTGCCTTTTTACTCGAGGAGACAGTACCCAGAATGGGCCAGTTTTCCTTCAAAATCTAAGGGGGTAGGGGTAGTTAAAAAAACAAACAAACCTAGAACTAACAGAGAGCTCCCATCCTAAAGAGGCTGCAAAGCTCCAAGGACACCACCCTGGACAGCTACTGCGCATCCAGGCAACTGAGCAACACAGCCAGCCTGAAGTGTGTGCGGTGCTGGGTGGAAAGCTTGACTCCTGCTCCCTTCAAGGATTTATTTTCCCACTCTCACCCCACTCACACCCCCACCTTGGAATTCCCAACGTAAAGCCGCCTAAATTTGGTCCCTTATTAGGGGACAAGGAATCCCCAATCTTCAAGCCAACAGGGTGGCTCTCAACTCCTCTCCGCTAAAGAAGCCTTTTCTCTAGCAGCAGAGCTAAAGCCACATCACAACCCGAGGAGCCGAGAACTCTCTCCAGCAGCAAGTCCTGCTCATGAGGAACACACTTTTCCTGCCTGTTCCTGGCCTCGAACAATGAGTATTTTATTTTTTATTTCAGAGAGGAAGACAGAAACATCAATGATGAATCACTGGTTGGCTGCCTCCTGCACTCCCTACACTGGGGACTGAGCCTGCAAGCCAAGCACACAACACTGAGCATGTGCCCTGACCAGGAATCATGACTTCCTGGTTGATAGGTCAATGCTCAACCACCAAGCATGCCAATTGGGCAAATAGGAATTTTAGTCAATGGTCTCCAAAGCCCCTCTAAAACCATAGTACTGAGAGTCTGACAATTTCTACAAGCCCTAAAGCCAAATCTGCTGGCAAGATCCACTGGCCACTTCCTCAGTTTTTTGTTTTGTTTTGAATATATTTTATTTATTTTTTACAGAGAGGAAGGGAGAGAGAGAGCCAAAAACATCGATGAGAAACATCGACCAGCCACCTCCTGCACATCCCCCACCGGGGATGTGCCCACAGCCAACGTACATGCCCTTGACCGGAATCGAACCCGGGACCTTTCAGTCCGCAGACCGACACTCTACCACTGAGCCAAACCGGTTTCGGCAGTTCCTCAGTTCTCATATGCAAACACCAAGAACAATAATTTATATGGAAACTCAAATTATTTCCAAAAAGAAAAGTTAAAACTTAAAGGTTTTCTACATATTGAGGGCCTGATAGTAATAAAGGAGCCTGATTTCTGTCGAGACTGGGGAGGAATGGTTGCAGATGAGACCCCAAGGAATTTAGCCTCTTGTCCCCCATGCACAGTAGTACAGGAAGTGAGACCACAGCCCATGGTGGATCATTAAGAGACAGGGACCAAGTGGGAACAAACATACCTGGATGAAGTGGAGTCTCACAGGGGCTGGACCTAGACCTTAACTCCTGGTTAGTCTACCCATCAATGACTTACGGTAACCTCAGCCCTAGATTCAAATCAATAAAAGCTGGACAGGCTCAATCAGTGTGGCTCAGTTGAGCAACAACCTATGAACCAGGAGGTTCAATTCCCTGGTGGGGGTCATGCAAGAGGCAGCCTATCAATGATTTTCTCTCATCATTAATGCTCCTCTCCCTACTGAGTTCAAAAAACAAAAAACAAAACAAAACAAAAAAAACCCAGGCCAGGCTTAGCAGTGATAGGACAAGCTAAAAAGACTAAACTAAATCAATGAGGACAAGCAGACCTATAGTATACCTCTTCCCACCCACCACCATTATTTAGCCTATCCCAATCCCAATCCTAATTTTTTTAAAAAAAACAGGCAATTCAATAGACTTAATTAAAATAATTAAAAAAGCCAGGCACCTAGTGCTGTAAGATTTTTTTTAATAATAATGAACTGGCAGCAGAACCAGCTCCTCAAAACCAACATTTTTTGCTATTTTTGTCTACATCCATCCTAGATAGGTTCCTACAATAGATCTACCCACTAAACAGATACCTTTTATGTGAGGACTAGCCAATATCACTGAAGCCCATTAAAGGACATGAAAACTTAATACCAACAGTCCCACTCACCATTCGTTTCATACGGATCTTCAACATGTACCCCTAGGAGCCGGGACCAAGAAACCACAACCCCGAACCCTACTAGGTGAGGCAGAAGTACATTTCTGAGATCAGGCCACTCAACCAATCATCTGAGATCAAACAGCCTGGCCACACCCAAGAGATAACTGCTATAATCTTGGCTCTAAATCCAAGGGCTTCTCACATGTACCAAGTTCAATTAGCCAATTCAGACCATTGCCTGGGAGCTCAGCCACACAGCCTACTCTTGGTTTTTGAGCACCCCACCCAGGAGGAAGAGGAAGCCAGAGCTTCTGCTGGTCAGGGGAGACCTCACGATTTACCAATCACCTCTTTAGAATACACGGACAGCAAACAGCACACCTGACAACTTCAACAGAGGAAAGCACTTTTCCACCAGGGCTCCCAGGCACCTTCTAGCTGCTGGCTCTAATTTTCAGTTCTATGTAACTAAAATGCATGCTCAGCAATTGATTGCATTCTCTCAATTTGAGAATTGGTGGGAAAAGTGGGTCTCTGATGGTCAGGAAAGGCACTTTTGGGGGGTCATTGTTCTGAGATTTCAAACTCATTGGTTCCACCCTTTCCCCATCTCCACCACCACATTGAAAGGGAGGACTTACCACCCACAATCATTAAAGCTCATACAAGCCTAGTATCTTATAACAGCAATGGCCTCAGCCTTCTGGGAACAGGCAGGATGAGAGGGGTAAACCACTGCCTCCCTACGTCTGTCCAAGCCCCATCTTTAGGAAAACTAGGTGTACCTTGAAATATGCCTCTAAACTTCCTTTCCCTGCTAACCTTTCCCCTTCTTACCCAAACTGAGAATAAAACAGGGCAAAGGAAACATTGTGCTTAGTTATCTTGCAGAAAACTTGCAGCCTTGAGCTCACCATACCCTCGATATAACCACTAGACATCTGGCACTGAGGAACGAAGGATGGACCAGACCCTTCCATCAGCAGAACCGTTTGCAGCCAGCAGCTATCAATATATACCTACAGACTAGGATATAATAGCTTAAGTGACTGAAGGACCAGTCACTATGATGCACTGACCACCAGGGGCAGACAATCAACACAGGAGCTGCCCCCTGGTGGTAGCGAATTCCCGGAGCCAACCTCCAGAGGTCCCCACCTCACCCAGCGAGACAGCCTGATCGCCAGCCAGGCTGAGGGATCCCACCCATGCCTGAATTCGTTCCCTGGGCCTCTAAAATTAATAAAACCCTGCCTCCCGCTTCAGTCATTGATTCCTTTTTTGGACTCAGCCTACCTGCACCCTTTTATTACATTGGAGACCATGGACTCTAATGGTCTGAAATAAAAGATCCTTTGATACATTCTGGCCTCAAGTCATAGGTGCATGACCCAGCCCACTCAACCTTCCACAAACCTCCCTCAAATTTAGAATCCTCACATAAAAAAAATTCTAAGCAGCCAAAACCGGTTTGGCTCAGTGGATAGTGTCGGTCTGTGACTGAAAGGTCCCAGGTTCAATTCCGGTCAAGGGCATGTGCATTGGTTGCGGGCACATCCCCGGTCAGGGGTGCGCAGGAGGCAGCTGATTGATGTTTCTCTCTCATCGATGTTCCTAGCTCTCTATCCCTCTACCTTCCTCTCTGTGAAAAATCAATAAAATATATATTTTAAAAAGTAAAAATAATTAAAAACAAAAAAGGTGTAAGCAAATGATCATGAGTTTGTTCCCTTCAGAAAAATGGCTTCAGGTTAAAAACAAAGTCAGAACACTAGGGCTCAATCATTCTGGTTCTGTCACATGCCCCACACTTTTTCTGTCTAGGGAGGCCACACAACCCCTGCAGTGAGGTGCCGTTACTCACCTTTGTGCAAAGACCTGACAGCAGCGCCTCCCATGGTGGTCAAATGTGAATACTGCCCCTAAAGGCAATTCCGATTCGAGCCCCACTTTAAAAAAGTGTAAAAACACCCAACCGTCCTTGGAAGGTAAGGCTGCTGTAAACAGTACATACACTAAGACCAGCATGTAAACAAATTTGCTAAAAATTGTTCACAGAGTTGGGCATATTAGGGGCAACACTCATGACATCACATGTTCATTTACCCCATTCATACACCCAACTTTGTGATGAGTTTAATCTCTATTTTTAAGGAGACCACTTGACTTTTTCTCCCCAGGACCAAGTATCAAACACTTTATTCCAGTTCCTGCTGGGCAGGATTATCTGAAAGAGGAAAACACTCCACATTCCTGACCTGGACATAATCCTCTGAAGAGGGGGGTAGAGATAGAAAATTTAACTAAAACGATGGTTTTTAATGGGAACCAGATATATGGTTACAATAACATAGTCCGACAAAAACCCATGGTGGGTCAGAAGTTGAAAAGTTACAAAACAACGAAGGTCACACTGGATATAGAAGAAAAGCCGTTTCAGGACTGCAGGAGGCAGGCTAATATGGCCTCTCCCTTCGATCCTGTCTGTGGTCACCCCTGCAAAGAGAGAGTATCCATTAAGGTCTGCGTTACCAACTTCTCAGCCCACCCCCAAAATCCTAGCCCAAAAAACCTCTCTAAGTGTTGAGTACAGAGATTAGTTTCCAGAGATAACTTTCATCCCCTCCTTCCATCCCCACTAGGGCCACAATCTCAATTTAACAATCTAACTCTCAAAATGAAACAACTTTCTCAACAAAACCATGCAATCCCACCCTAGCTGGTTTGGCTCAATGGATAGAGCATACGCCTGCGGACTGAAGGGTCCCAGATTTGATTCATCAAAGACACGTGAGTGCATTACAAGGCTCAATCCCAGTAGGGGGCGTGTAGGAGGCAGCCAATCAATGATTCTCATCACTGATGTTTCTCTCCCCCTCTTCCTTCCTCTCTGAAATCAATAAAAATGTATTAAAAAAAATAACAACCTTGAACCCCATGACCTGTTCAATTACTTCTATTTCAACTTAGTCTTACCTGGAGTCCATCTTGCCAGGGCCAAAGCCTCCTCTGTCCCCACCACCCCGGCCCCCTCGGAAGCCCCCGCGGTCCCCGCCTCGGCCTCGGTAGCCGCCCCGATCATAGCCGCCTCTGCCTCCACGACGATCATCTCCGTAGCTACCCCCTAGGACAAAAGAAATATGATATATCATATCCCAAAATCTCCCTTACCCTTCCCTCTAGCTTTTCTGCTTAAAATTAAGGGCTTTTTAAAAAAATAGTCAAAAGTATTACATGTGCCTCCCTTTTCTTCCCACTGACCCCTTCTAGCCCACCCCCAGCCCCCCAAAAATTAAGGGCTTTTTGATCCCAAATTCTTATTACCAGCTCCGCCTTTTCCTTACCCATATGAGAGCCTCCTGGTCCCCCTCCCGGGCCATCTGGTTTAGGGGCCTTACACTGGTTGCATTCATTCCTCCAAGAGAAGTTCATGTTCTCGCATGTACTGAGGAAAGAAAATAACTTGAAGGGGTGGAGAGTAAGGCAAGACCTAGAATTGAAAGACTCAGACTCCAGTGACCTTACAGAGAGAAAACTGAGCCTCAGCCCTCAAGTAAGGTAAGAAGGCTTGCTTCTCAAAGACAGGAACAAAAACTTCAATTAGCAAACCCAGTCCAATGCCATTCCCACTACAGTTACCTTACCTAGGAGGTAAGCTCTTAGCCTGTTTCTCTCTATCACTGCAGCCTTGGCTTTACTAGTTTAGAAAACACACAACTCCACCATAACATCAAAGGGCACACGTGTAAGACTGAGAGAAAAAAGTTTCACTCACGGATTAGGACACTTCCAGTCCCCAGCTCGCTGCTGTCCTCCACCGCCACCACCTCCACTTGGGAATCCACCTCGGCCACCGCCACCACTGCCACCACCTCCATAGCCTCCGCGGCCCATGGGTCCTAGTGTAGATACAAACATGGGTCCGGCCCCTTTCCATGTTTAGTTAACCTAGCCTTCTTTCCTATGCAAGCCCTCCCAATGCTGCCCCCTCTTCCCATCACCTCTTTACACGAACATCAGGAAATAGCTCCTCACCTCCTCGCCCTCGGCCTCCACGACCATTGCCACCACCTCGATTGAAATCTGCACGCCGAGTAGCAAATGAAACCTTGATAGGATTCCCAGAGAATTCTTTACCTAAAGAAATAAAGAAGGTATAAAAAGGAGGCTTTTGCCTGACCGGTGTGGCTAAGTGATTGAGCTTTGAACCAGGTCAGTTTGATTCTCCAGGCATGCCAGGTTGCATGCTTGATCCCCAAAAGGGGGTGTGTAGAAAGCAGCCAATCGGTGATTTTCTCTATCACTCTCTGTAAAATCAATAAACATATCCCCAAAAAAGGGGGAGGCTTATTATGACCCATGGGTCTAAAAATAAGCAAGTCTAACACAGATGCCTCATTTGACATGCTTGGAAAGGACACTAGATACAATCAACAAGGTAAGACTCTGCCTTCCTGAAAAGGTTTATAATCTAAAGAGATATAAGCAAAAATAAATACTACTTTAAGTAGCACATAGAGCAAATGTTGAAAGACTCAAAGAAACCCTCAAAATGTAGTCAGTTTCCCAAGGCTTGCTTGCCCGGATCTCCCCACCTGACACCACAACCTCCTCATACATACCATCAAACCAGTCAATAGCTGCTTTAGCAGAAGGTGGGTCATCAAACGATACCGTTGCCTCTCCCTTCAGCTTGCCTGTTTCCCTGTCTGTGTACAGATTAATCATGGGTTGTCCTGTTTTCTTATTTGTCTGAAAAAGGCAACATTGAGATAACATTAGGCTTACAGGACATAATAGTTCTACCCACCTTCTAACTTCCTCCTCCAGAACCTGAGGCTCATCGTAACCATACGTCAGCTCCTCTCTTCTCAGTTACTAGTTCCCACCTCACATGTAATTTGAATAAAAATCAGTAGCTCCCATTCGCTCACATCATATCCTATATAATAAAAGCCTAATATGTATGCTAAGTGTCTGGTTGTGTCCATTCAACCAATCAAAGCATAATATGCCAATGATATGCTAAGGCCGCTTAACAGCTTGGTATGACATGCACTGACCACTAGAGGGCAGATGCTCCGACTGGTTGGTTAGCTTGCTGATGGGGTGTGGCTGCTGCAGTCCCTCCCTAGCGTCTCTCCCTAGCCCGACATGTACCAGTGAGATCCCTCAGTCTGGCCTGTACCCTCTTGTAACCCGGGACCCCTTGGGGGATGTCAGAGAGCTGGTTTCGGATCAATACCACAGGCCAGGCTGAGGGATCCCACTGATGCACAAATTCATGCACTGGGCCTCTAGTTAAAAAGATAAAATTAATGGTTAAGCCTTACAAATTCAAAAGTCTAGAATAGTCCTTTTATCAATTGTTTGCTATTTCTTTTGGAAAACAGCAACAGCAAATGCTCCTTCCTCATCAAATTAAGTTCATAACCATTAAGACATTTATTTTTACTAATGTGTGAAATCCACGTCTGAAACAGATAGGAAGCACCCACCCTGCACCACAAGTACCTTAATAATACCAATCTGCTTGAAGTAATCAGCCACAGACTCGACTGTGACATTCTCGCCCAGGCCTTGCACGAAGATGGTGTTGTTGTCTGAATTATCCTGTTCTGTTTGTGCAAAAGACAACAAGCAAAGATAAAAATGGCTGACTCTTCACCTAAACCGATACTAAACTTCCAAAGGAAAAAAATCCTAAAATAACCAATATAATTTGGTTTATAACAAACAAAAAACCCACATCTCTAATTTTTATTATTTGAATGTCTATATGGCACCCATTTCAGAAATTTAAAATTAGTTCTACAACTATACTTGCACACGTTAATAGCCATTACAGAAACCAGGGCTCAAATTAACTGCCAAATATCACATAATTAAGAACACCAATGTTTGTAAAACTCTTAATTGAAGACCTCAAGGTAAGAAACCTATTTTATACTAAAATCCAGTACAAGCATCATCAAAACAAAGGTACACTAAAATGCTTCCCTATATAAGTCTTCAGTGTTCACTAATTTGATCATGATTTACATCTTAAAAAACCTATACTTTAAACCAGCAGTTCTGGTGCATGGACCATACACATGTATCAGCACTCTTAAGACTTGTTAGAAATGCAAGACTTATTGGGCTAAATTGCTGGTGGAGTAAACTACATCAATTATTTCTGATACATGTTTATTTCTGATACACTAACTACAGCTACGCCTAAACTCCCTCCTTCCCTTCCTTTTTCCTTCTCTACCCCCTGCTCTTTCTCAAAACACATCCAGAAAAGGTCCCATGTTAGCCACCTGTGGACTCACCAGAGTCATGACGAGATCCTTGGTCCCGAGGGCCTTAAGTAACATGGGGGGGAAAGAAAAAAAACAAGGAAAGAGGGGTCGTTAGTCAACAGGTAAAGATTGACAAGGCAAAAACTTAAAACCAAATCCAAACTCGCAAAGTATCAGTTAAGTGCTCACAGTCTCACTCCAAACCCCAGAGAAAATCCTAGGCAGGGCTGGGGGAGAAGACACAGGCCCCTCTTCTTAACATCTGTATGTAACTTGAGTCCCCACAGGGACAACTCCGCACTTCATAAATGCTGCCTCCCCCAGCTCAGGCTGGGAAATGTCCTCAGCACAGATTGGGGGGAGGTGGGAGGCCAAAGGAAACTCATTGAAGTTAACAAACCAACTCATAACTTGGCCCTGTTCTCTCACCCGAGAGAAATGGGCTCACCACCAGCAATGTGATATGCATCCATCCAGCTTCTCCATACTTTTACCACCAAAGACACTTATCCCTCGTGAAACAATTTTTAATTTCTTCTTTAGAAACCTTCTTAAAACCATGTTGTTTCCCCAAAACCACATATGAAAATTTTAAAAATTAAAAACATATATAATAGCTTTATTTCCATAATGCAGCCTATTTTTTTCCAGAGACCACCTTTGACCAAAGTTTCTCTGAATTCACCATATATACACTGTACCCACATTCAATGACACCAAAATCATGAACCCGGGCCTTTGGTTTTAAATGGTGAGACAAATCAAGAAACCTTTTGTTAACCAAACCAGAAAAGTTCCAGCTTACTGGCAGACTTCTCAAATTTGCCATTTTTCATGAACTTAGTTTGTGCTGTTATTTCCCATGAGCCACACATGCTCCCAACCGTTCTTGTGGTCCACACCTTCCTTTCCACAGCTAGTTGCTATTTGCCCATCTGAGTTGTTTAAATACATATATGTAGAATTGAATTGACACCATTCAGTATTTAATGTATAAATACTGTATATACCAACTTCACCATTCTCAGGGCAGTATTTCACATCCCTCTTCCAGAATTAACACTTAAGAGGTTGTTACACTTTTACACATACGCATACAAATACACATACATACATATATATACACACACACACCCTGAACACAATTATCAAAAAGTACCCTAGAGCCAAGTTTGTTCGTGTTCCAGCACACTCTCCAGTTTTTCATAATGCCATGGTCACCAAGTACCAGGTATGGCAACACGCATTAAACACCTATCGACCTGAGTCAAACCAATTTGGTGAAAGACGACTGTGGAGTCTTACCCCTGCCTGCCTCGTTAGCACACATCTGGCAGCAGGTGGCATTCTACCCCACCCCTTTCTGGAGGTGGTTCTGGACACTTCAAAACCTTTGACACTTAAAACACGCTAAGACATCTGGCAAATGAACAATCAGACAAAGCATTGCTGGGAGAGTTGGGAATTTTGGAAACTCTGTTCACTTACCACCAAATTTATTGAAGCCACCACGATCACTTCCGCTGGAGAAGACAAGTTAGAAGAAAGGACATGAAGCTTCCAACAGCTACAAACGGGCGTTTGTTTTTGTGTGTTTGTTTTTGTTTTAGTATTCTCAACAAGGGTATTGTGTTTTGGGAAAGATACAAGTGGCTACTAAAATACATTCCTCTTCCTGACCACCCCTTGTCTGACCTTTGAGCATGTCACACACATGTGTGCAAATTTCTTAGACACAGTTTTGTTTGTTTGTTTGTTTGTTTTTAAGAATTTTGCTTTAAAAGGTTATATATCTATTTCCTCTGGAAAAAAAAAATGACCCATTTTCCTTGGTTGGTCTTCCAACGTAGCAGATGTTTTTTCCTCTTGTTGCACGCAAGTGGTTGACAACCCAATTGTTGGTTTAAAAACCCTACCCCCAATTTACCCAGAAGACATTTCACACCAGGCTGGGGTAGCCCTGAACACACTTCTGTGGTTTTTGCTTTGAAAGCAGCAAGCAGACCCAACCCCATTCCATAAAAAGTCAAAACCAAAGGCAATTTCCCCTTAAAGCGAGACAAACTTAGCTAACTAAACCCTATCCTAACTACTGAGCCGTTTTCCCCCCACCCACCGGGGTCACCCCTTCTACACTTCGAGAAGAGCGGAGTATTTTGCAATGTCACCTTTCATACCTGTGGCACATAAAATGCAGAGCAAGTTAACAGTCACATAACAGTTGTTTTTTCTTTTTAAAGTTTTGCATTAAACACACGCACACAATAGTTTTCCTCATTTCTGTATGGTTTTTTGAGATTGCCCCCACCCACCCTCTGAATACTTACCATATATAAACTTTCACTTTAAAACCCTACTTTAAAAAAAAAAAAAAAAGGAATAACACACTGATGACATCTCTCCCCTTTACAAAGGAGACAAGAGTATGGTCCTTCTAATAATATTTACCTACAGATTTGACGCATGCTTTAACATCAAATCGAAGGTTTTACTTCAAATCAACTACAGCGGGAAGGGAAGGTCCAGTTGGACAGGTCACCAGGGGGAGGGGGACAGTGGAGCAAATATGTGGGATACAACTGTCCAGTGTGTTTTGTCCAAATGGTCTGCACACTTCAATAGCCCCACAAAGCAAGTCAGAAACAAAATCGCCACTGTCGGTCAAATTACTGCAAATAAAGCTCGTGGATTCAAATGACTACAGAATATGGGAAGAGTAGTCAAATCCTGGAAGCTGAAGTCAGATTCACCGTTAACAACTCCCTTAAAAGACACATGGGAACACAACAAGTTTTCCTATTGCCAGGAGTGGGATCATCGGTTTCCCTTGCAGAGAGAAGCCTTTACTTCCATGTTTCCTGCCTAGGATATCAATGACTCCAATCCATACACACCCATGTTTTTCCTTTTCCTTTGGAAATGTGTCAATGCTGAGGTGTGGGTTCAGGCTCCCAAGCTCTCACAAAAATGGGATGGAGGATATACAGTCTATGCCCCCCTGTATAAAGGCCATGACAAATCCCTGTAAGACTAACATGCTCTAAGGTACTGAATCATGCAACCCACCACAAACCCCCCCCCCCCCCATGATATTATACCCTGGCTCACAAGACACCTACCCCATGCCGCCTCTGCCGCCACGGCCGCCGCCACGGCCTCTGGGTTCATAGCCGCCGCTGCTGCGGCTGTAACCACCGCCACCGCCCCGGCCTCGTCCCCCGCGGTCCTGCTGGCCGCCCCCGTAGCCACCGCCACCACCGCTTTGGTCCTGATTGCCATAACCGCCGCCACCACTCATGGAGGACTGATCTTGGCCATAGTTACCTGTCAGAAGGAAAAGATACCGTAAGAGGGGGAAAAAACCCACACACACTGTGAAATGACTTAAAACAGTTCAACCAACCAGGAGATAAGTGACTAGAAATAAATACACAGCCCAGCCAGTGTAGCTCAGTTGTTCACAGTTCCATTCCCTCAGGGCACATGCCCAGATTGTGGGTCAATCCCCAGTTGAGGGTATGAGGAAGCAGCCAATCAATGATTCTCTCATTGATGTGTTTCTCTCTCCCTCCTTCTCTGTAATCAATAAAAACATATTTAAAAAAAAGAGAAGGAAATAAGAAATCAAGACTTTTAAGAACCCTTTTAGGGCAAGGACCAGGCAGAATATCAATCTTTATAGAACCAAGATTATGAGACAAAAACCGAAGACACCTTCTCACCTCCTCCACCCCCTCCGCCACCTCCACTGCTACTGTTGTACTGGTTCTGCTGTCCATAGCCCTGAGGAGGATTATAGGAGCTTTGCTGCTGTCCATAGCTAGGCTGCTGTCCACCATAGCCAGACTGCTGACCATAGCCCCCGCTCGGGGGCTGCCCATAGCTGCTGCTCTGAGAGCTGCTACCGTAACTAAAAGGAAAAAAAACACACAGAATTATAATGCCAACATGTCCACTACTTCCTTTCACTTTTGGTACATCCCCATTCTCTAAATCACATGTGTCAAACACAAGGCCCGCGGGCCAAATCCGTCCCGCCAGGCCTTGCAATGTGGCCAGCACCGCGCTGTTATCACTGCACTCCGCTGCGTTTCCATCACAATGACAGTTTATGACTGTTCAGTAAACCATTCGGCCCACGATTTAGGCTGGATTTTAGATTTTTGCCCCTTCTCTGATTGAGTTCGACACCCCTACTCTAAATCCAACAAAAACACTCCCCATTATAATTGCTCCTATTGGAGTCACATCATTCCTTATCAATTCACCCCTCTCCGTAATTTCTTACCTTCCCGAGGTGCTGCTAGGAGCTGGCTGCTGGCCATAGCCAGGGTAGGACTGCTGCCCATAAGATGACTGAGAACTCTGGCCACCGCCATAGCCACCGGTTGAGCCATATCCCTGGGGAGCTGACTGGGTGCCATAGCCTGCTAACAAGGAAAAGAGCAAAGAAGTCACGAGAGCTAAGAGGAAAAAGAAGAGGGGAAAAACTTTACATATTACCCAATGCTACCTTATTTTAAAAGTCAGCCTCTTAGAAGCTACTTAGAAATTGTGCAAATCATAGTCAAAGAAGTTACCCTTCTCTTCTACTCTAAGGCTAATGTTCCAACTTCAGAGTTCCAATCTCATCCCACCCACCCCAAAGCCAGTCTCCAGGGACCACCACTAACCACAGCCCGATATTCCTACTCATTACCATCGTTTCAACCTGCTCACGTGTCTGCACTACAATTAGGACAATCCATTATTTATACTTCTGGGAAAATTCCACCTCTCATATAGCATATGACATTTAATAGTCTAATCTCAAACATCTTCAGGCAAATCATTTTTCCCCCTATGAGTATTAAAAGCCTAAAACTTTCTCCCCTTTAGTGAATATTTCCCCGACACATTCACTTTCATCCTGAGGTGAAATAGGGAAAAGTGCAGTATAAATAGAAGTAAAAAAAGAAAACAAAACAGAATTACAAACCAATAAGCATTTTTGTTTGAAAGGACTCAACTCCAGAGTCTTAAGGGTTGGATAAGAGAAAAGAAACATGGGGCAGTTTCAACATTTCAGCACTGCTTGGCGGTTAAGAAAAGCAACATTGAGAACAGTAGGAAGAGGCGGGTGACCCACTTAAAAGCACTCACTGTTCTGGGTCTGCCCATAAGAACCATAGGTGCTCTGGCCATAGCCTGAAGTGTCCCCAGACTGGCTGTAGCCACCGTAACTCTGCTGTCCGTAGGGCTGGTTGCTCTGCTGGGAATAACCCTGCCCAGGCTGGGTGGGGTAGGCCCCATAGCTGGAGAGGGGGTGGGGAAGAAAAAACAAAATCAGCAATCAGGAAAACATAGCAACTCCTGCCCTCTGAAAACTTTGGAAGGCCAGAAATGATACTCACCTTTGGGTTGCTTGCTGGGTATAGTCTGCAAAAGAAAAATACAATTACTTTCCGCCACTCCGAAGAAAGGAGAACACAATAAAGAAAAAGGGAATTCTACAGAAACCTTTCTGGATGGAAACACCGAGAGTTGTGGTGGGCAGCCACACTTTCCCACAGACTCAATGGGCTCAGGAGCCGCACATATCCACACGCCTCCTCGTCATGCCCACTCCAGGAGGAAGCTATCACCGAGAGTTAGCTGAAGTCAGGGCTGTGTAAGTGGGGCAGGTTTTAATTACAGCTGGAAGCAGGAGGCAACAGTGTTCGGGATGTGGCCATTCTCTCCACCGAAGAGCAAAATAAAAGAGCAAGCATGTCTACAAAGAGGCCACCCACCCTTTCCACAATTTGAAGACTAGCAGCTGGACTTCTAATGCAAAGACAGGTAACCCAGAGAACTCCGACCCCACAGGACAGAGAGCATCGCCTCAGAGACAAGACCATTGGTACCCACGTCCCCAGCCCCGGGGCTCCAACTGAACCCGCCTTCCCCGGAACCAAAAGCAGTGAAAGCGCCTTTAGACGCCGGCACGAAGGCGCCCGGCCAGAGCACCCCTCTCCTCCGCACAGCACACGGCGCTTCCCCCCAGGAAAAGGGCCAAAGAACCGCGAGAGGGTGTGGCCCGGGGCGGTCGCTCCTTTCCGTTCCCACCTCAGGAAGAGGGGGGTTGGGGGGAGCACGCTCGGCCGGGCCCGGCCCCGAAGGCCGCAGGACGACCCTCAGGAACCACCGCCACCCGCCAGCCGTTAGGCGGGCACGGGCCCGGGATCTCGAACCCCGGCCCCGCGCCGCGTGGCAGCCCGAGAGGGAACGGGGCGGCCCCGCCCCTTCCCGAGGGACCCGTGGGCGGCGGGGGGACCGAGGCCCGTGCGGGACGGGCACCGCGCAGCCTTTGGCCGAGAGGGCCTCGCGACAAAAAGGTCCCAAAAGAGGCGGGAGGGGGCTTCGCGCCGCGAATGGGGGGGAGGGGCCGGCAGAGCGCGTGCGCGCCCCGAGTGCCCGGATGCAGCACTGCGACAAAGCGGCCCGGGCGCCGGGCTGGGGAGCCGGGGGAAAGCGGCTGCAGGGGCCGAGCATCTCCATCCGTATCTCGCATTTCATGCCACCAAGAATCATGCCTCCCAACCCTCACCTCAAGGAGCAGGACTGCGAATGGAAGACATCCCGCCCCGCGCGAGGCATCGGAGCAGAGAAACAAGATGGCGACCTCGGCTTCCCCCCTCCACCCTTCTCTGCTGCTTCCCGCCAGAGGTACCAGATCCTACACGGGATCACCGCCCCGGCCCCACCGAAACACACAAGCCCGGCTGGGAGGCAACGAGCCCGGGTCGGCGCGCCGCCACCGCCTCGCGCCCCTACATACCGTTTGAGGCCATGTCGGCGCACGCGCACTCAGCCGACACGCCGCAAAGCCCCACACCGCACAGCGCCGACGCCTCGAGGACTGAGCGCCCGCCGCCGCGTCGCGGTTTATGTATGCCTCCCGCCTACGTACCGCGGGGGGAGGTACCAAGTGCGGAAAGCCAGGGGGAGGTGTGGCCGCACTCTCAACACTCCAGAAAGTATAGAGGGCCGAGCAGGCAGAGGGGAAGCATATAAACTAAGAACATAAGAAACTTCAAATAATACATATAATCATGCTTTTTCTAACAAAGAACTCTGGTTCGCTCTGGAGGCTAGCCCACGATTACTTCCACCCCTGGCAAGGCACAATGGTACAGTCTAATTACCCTCGGGGGCGGGGCGAGGGGCCAGGGCTTCTGTGGACTGAACTGGAGTCAAAGCGAGAATCGCCGGGCGGAACCGAAATTCCTTGGCCTGGCGCCTTTGGCGGCCCTACTTTCACTCTGGATGGCGATCTGTGCCCATCGCTCACAGGTTTCTACCTGACTGCACACCCAGACCCTCTCGGTTTTCACTTCACCGTCTTTCATATATATGTGTATTTTTTTTTATTGGTTTCAGAGAGGAAGGGAGAGGGAGATAGAAACATCAATGATGAGAGAGAATCGTTAATCCGCTGCCTCCTCCACCCCCCCCCCCCCCCACTGGATTGAGCCCTCAACCCGGGCTTGTGCCCTAACCAGGAATCTAACGGCGACCTCCTGATTCATAGGTCCACACCCGTCAGGCTGGCTGATGCTCAGCCACTGAGCCACACTGACCGGGCCACTTCACCGTCTTTAGGGGTTGTGTTTCTTTCGTCCTTACCAGGATTTGTGAATTGTGACTTTTTTTAAATATTTTTATTTTTTGTAATATATCTTTATTGGTTTCAGAGAGGAAGGGAGAGGGGAGAGAGATATAGAAATATCAATGATGAGCCCTAACCGGTTTGGCTCAGTGGATAAAGCGTTGGCCTGCGGACTAAAGGGTCCCAGGTTCGATTCTAGTCAAGGGCATGTACCTTGGTTGTGGGCACATCCTCAGTAGGGGGTGTGCAGGAGGCAGCTGATTGGTGTTTCGCTCTCATCGATGTTTCTAACTCTATCCTTCTCCCTTCCTTTCTGTAAAAAAATCAATAAAAATAAAATTTTATACATATATATATATATAGAGAGAGAGAGAGAGAGAGAGAGAGAGAGAGAGAATCATTGATCGGCTGCCTCCTGCATGTCCCCTACTGGTGATCGAACCTGCAACCCAGGCATGTGTCCGTGCCCAGAATCGAACCCAGGACCAAAACCCTTCAGTCCACAAGCTGACACTCTATCAACTGAACCAAACCAGAAAGGGCTAAAAATATTTTTATTGGCTTTTTTAGAGAGAGAAGAAGGGAGACGGATAGAGAGAAACATCAATGAGGAGAGAGAATCATCCATAAGCTGCCTCCTGCACCCCCCTCACCCCTACTCTGGGGAATCTAACTCACAATTTGAGCATGTGCCAGACTGGAATCCAACTGTGACCTCTTGGTTCATAGGTTCACACTGGCCAGGCTGATTATAATTTTTTGACCTGCAAAAAAGCATAAGATTTAGCCAGGACCCCTGGATCCTAGTCTGGTCCAGCACTGATCGCCCACCCAAACTGTCACAGCTTTGCCCCCAAATACCCTTGGGACAAGAAAACCTGGTCCCTCTGAACCCTTGCATAGAGTAGGGATCTCTGTTTTTTCCCCTGAAGCCCTACCGAGGAACCAATGTGAAGATCCACAATAACTGATAGTTGTAGAGGGCTTAAGTGTTTCAAAATGCAGTCTTGTGCAGAAAGTAAGGGTATTTCCATTTTATAGATAAGAAAAGTGAGTCCAAGTGCAGCTAAGACTCTGAAGGCCTAATTCAAATCCAGGTCTATGTAGCTGAAAAACACTCCTTTTGTTGGTGCCAGAGACACTTTGCAGTGTTCTGAAGCCTGTTGACTCTCTGTGAGACCAAGGACAAAAAGTGAAATTCAAATTAACTTGGCAACTTGCACTCTAATCAGCCTAGCCTAGAGAAGAAAACTTGAATGTATAGAATAAAACAAGACAAAGGAAGTTGTTCCTGGTACACATGCAGATTTTTCTCCCCAATGTACCTTTGACCTGGGTTCCAGAAGTTCCTTTTTAGATTAGACACGTTTTCCTGGAGAAAAATCCAGAGGTATTTCCTAGGCCTGCTTACAAACTTCTACTAACCCCCTAACTGAGGCCCTGATGGCCTTTGAACACCCTGTCACCCATCCAGATTGGGAGGGCAGCGAGACTCTGGAGTGAGAGGAAAGGAAGTCTACCACTCATTCATTCATTCTACAAATATTTATTAAGTATCTACAGTGTACCAGGCACTGTTCTGGGACCTGAAGATGCACTAGTGTACAAAATAAATGAAGCAATTTAATAACAAAGCTAACATTTAATAGTGAAATATTTATATCCTATCTAATAATAGAGTAATATGCAAGTTAACCATTACTCCGCTACACCCACAAGCCATGCCAACCAGCCACGGCCACCAGCCAAACAGAGCACATATGCAAATTAACCCAACAAAGATGGCAGTTAATTTGCATACACAGAGGGAGGGAGGAATGAATACTGAAGACAGCATAGCAGGCAGAGGGAGGGAAAGTAGAAAGCAAGGCAGCTGTGGCTGCTGGAGGGAAAGCACTGGCAGCACATACAGGGAGGCGCACAGTGGTGGTAGCAGTGATGGTGGCAGCAGTGATGGTGGCAGCCGTGGGAGGCAGCAGGGGTGGTGGGTGTGGAGGGTCAGGCATGTGGGGCGAGGTGGGCAGCGGAGGTGGCAGAGGTGGCTGCAGGGGTGGTAGGGCAGGTGGGACGGGCGGGGCATGCCCCGCCTGTTTCACCCACACCACCCTGCCCTGCTCCACCCCACCCTGCCCTCCACAGCGGGAGAGGTGGGGGAGGGAGGTGGCAGTGGCTGGAGGGAAGCCCCCCAAAAGTCTTGTAGGAATATTCCTGCAACAGGTCACTAGTCCTATATAGTAAAAGGCTGATATCCAAATAGACCGAACAACCGGTTGCTAAGATAGGCACTGACCACCAGGGTGTGTGCACAGAACATAGCAGGCATTGGCAACAGGCAGCAGAGCACAGAACATGGCTTGTATCACCAGACCAAGGCAGGGCGCCAGTCACTGTCATCATCGGTGCAAGCCCCAGGGGATTACTGAAAATTTTTCGCCCTTCCCCCGCGCCCTCTGCTGCAGTCCTGCCCAGCATTCACACCTGTGGGCTCCCAGCGCTGGTCCCAATCACTTGGCATCATCACTGAGTACAAGTGGCAGCTGCCAGCCCTGATCACCACTGAGGGCTTCTCCATCTTCCCCTGTGCCCACCAAAGCATTGCAGCTCACAGTTCCTTTCAAGGTGCATGAATTCATGCACTGGGCCCCTAGTATTAAATATATAACATTTAGCCAAAACCAGTTTGGCTCAGTAGATAGGGTGTCGGCCTGCAGACTAAAGGGTCCCAGGTTGTATTCTGATCAAGGGCATGTACCTTGGTTGTGGGCACATTCCCAGTAGGGGGTGTGCAAGAGGCAACTGATTGATATTTCTCTCTCATCAATGTTTCTAGCTTTCTATCCCTCTCTCTTCCCCTCTGTAAAAACTCAATAAAATATATATTTTTTAAATATATATATATATATATATAAATATATATATATATAACATTTATAATAGGGTAACACTTTGATAAATCTAGCCAAGTGTCAGGCACTCTTCTGAGTGCTTTGAGTATAACTTGTTTAATCTTATTCTTTTTTTTTAATATATATTTTATTGATTTTACACAGAGAGGAATTGAGAGGGACAGAGAGTTAGAAACATCGATGAGAGAGAATCATCGTTCAGCTGCCTCTTGCACACCCCCTACTGGGGATGTGCCTGCAACCAAGGTACATGCCCTTGACCAAAATCGAACCCGGGACCTTTCAGTCCGCAGGCCGACACTCTATCCACTGAGCCAAACCGGTCCCGGCGTTTAATCTTATTCTTCACAATAAAAGATTTATGTGAGGATTACACTTTTCAGATAAGCAAATAGGCACAGAAATGTCCAAACAAGCTGTGCCCTGGGCCTTCTGAGACAGACAGTGGCAAAGCCAGGTCCCCAGCCCAGGCAGCCTGGCTCAGAGTTCCTGCTCTTAACCCCTATGCTCCCACAAACATCACTTGAGCACCACATAAATCGTACCAAGCCTGAAGCATTCCTGGAGAGAAAGATAAGAAAGATCCAGCCCAGCCCTGGCTGGTTTGCCTGCGAACTGAAGGGTCCCGGGTTTGATTCCGGTCAGGGACATATGCCTGGGTTGTGGCCTCAATCCCCAGTTGGGGGCAAGCAGGAGGCAGCCGATCAATGATTCTCTCATCATTGATGTTTCCATTTCTCCCTCTCCCTTCCTATCTGAAATCAATAAATATATGTACAGTACTTAAAAAAAAATCCAGTCTAGCCCTAGCGGGATTGGCTCAGTGGATAGAGCCACAGCCTGTGGACTGAAGAATCTCTGGTTCTATTCCAGTCAAGGCCATATTGCATGGGTTGCAGGCTCAGTCCCCAGTAGGAGGCATGCAGGAGGTAACCTATCAATGATTCTCTCTCATCATTGATGTTTCTCTCTCTCCCTCTCCTTTCTTATTTTTTTATTTTTATTTTTTATTATTTTTAAAATAAATCTTTATTGTTCATATTATTACAAATGTTCCTCATTCCCCCCCCTCCATCGCTCCCCTCCACCAGGTTCCCACCCCACTACCCTTTCCCCACCCACCATTGTCCTCATCCATAGATGCACTGTTTATGTTCAGTCTCTTCCCACACCCCCACTCTCCTTTTCCCCAAGAATCGTCAGTTCACTCCCCTTCCATACCTCTGATTCTATTATATTCACCAGTTAATATTGTTCATCAGATTTTTTAATTCCCTTGGTTTTTAGATTCACTTGTTGATAGTTACTTATTTGTTCTTCATAATTTTTATCTTTATTTTCTTTCTCTTCCTAAAGAACCACCTTCAGCAATTCATATAATTCTGGTTTGGCAGTGATGAACTCCTTTAGCTTTTTTTTTTATTTGTAAAGTTCTTTATCTGGCCTTAGATTCTGAGTGATAGCTTTGCTGGGTAGAGTATTTTTGTTTTTCTTTTTTTTTAAATATATTTTATTGATTTTTTTACAGAGAGGAAGGGAGAGAGATAGAGAGCTAGAAACATCAATGAAAGAAACATCGACCAGCTGCCTCTTGCACACCCCTTAACCGAGGATGTGCCCGCAACCAATGTACATGCCCTTGACTGGAATCGAACATGGGACCTTTGAGTCCCCAGACTGACGCTCTACCACTGAGCCAAACCGGTTTCAGCGAGGGTAGAGTATTTTTGGTTGTAGGTTCTTGCTATTCATTACCTTGAATATTTCTTGCCATTCCTGTCTGGCCTGCATGGTTTCTGTTGAGAAATCAGCTGACAATCATATGGGTGCTCCTTTATAGGTAACTACCTGCTTTTCTCCTGCTGCTTTTAATATTCTCTCTTTGTCATTTGCTCTTGGAATTTTAATTATGATGTGTTTTGGTGTGGTCCTCTTTGTATTTCTTTTGTTTGGGGTTCTGTGCACTCCCTGGACTTGTAAGTCTAATTCTTTCACCAAGTGGGGAAGTTTTCTGTCACTATTTCTTCCAGTATGTTTTCGGTATCTTGCTCTCTCTCTTCTTCTGGGACCCCCATAATTCTGATTCAACTTTCTGGGTTCTCTTATCTTCTTGCTTCTGCGGAGGAGTGTCTTCTGGTTCTTTTTTTTTTTTTTTTTTTTAATATATATATACTTTATTGATTTTTTACAGAGAGGGAGGGAGAGAGATAGAGAGCCAGAAACGTCGATGAGAGAGAAACATCGACCAGCCGCCTCCTACACATACTGGGGATGTGCCCGCAGCCAATGTACATGCCCTTGACCGGAATCGAACCCAGGACCCTTCAGTCCGCAGACATTCGCTCTACCGCTGAGCCAAACCGGTTTCGGCTCTTCTGGTTCTTTATGTTCCAAATCTTTGACTTGATTCTTGCGATCTTCCATTCTGTTTTTAGGACTCTGTATAATTTTTTTTTCAGACAATGTATTCTTTTTTTTAATATATTTTATTGATTCTGTACAGAGAGGAAGGGAGAAGAATAGAGAGCTAGAAACATCGATGGGAGAGAAACACCGACCAGCTGCCTCCTGCACACCCCCCCACTGGGGATGTGCCCGCAACCAAGGACATGCCCTTGACCAGAATCGAACCTGGGACCCCCCAGTCCACAGTCTGATGCTCTATCCACTGAGCCAAACCGGTTTCGGTGAACCTAGGACTCTTAATTCCGCAGGCTGACGCATTATCCACTGAGCCAAACCAACGAGGGCTCAGATCCGGGATTTTTAACGTCTTTTGTGCCAGAGTCTAGTGAAGTCTGTGGACCCCTTCTTAGATAATATATTTAAACTAGTAGCCCGGGGTAGGGATTTGTGCATATTGAAAGGAAATTAATTAAAAGTTGGCCTGCGGGGACTGGGCTAGATGGGCCAGACACACTCTAAAGCCACTCCCCCATAGTCCCATCCTGGCCAGCCACACCTGGGGTGGCGCTGTGACTCAAAAGGCTCTGCAGAGTAAGTGGGGGCCCTTGGCCTGGCCTGCAGGGATCAGGCCAAAACTAGCTTGACATCCCCCAAGGGGTCCTGGAATGAGAGAGGGCACTCTGCAAAGTTGCTGTCTTACAGGGTGTGGAGCCCAAGTGTGCAGTAAACCAGATTCGGGCCGACAGTGCCCCAGCAACAATATAACCCACCAAAGGTGGAATCCATGGCCCTGTGAGGAACTGGGCTCCTTCCTCTCTGCTTTCAGGGTGCATCACCTGAGAACTGCCGCTGCCAAGTCACTGCAGCTCAGCAGCTCCTGAGTTGAGTGTCTGCCCCTTGGTGGTCAGTGCACATCATAGTGACTGGTCGGACAGCGGGAGGGACACAGCATATTAGTTCTTTATATTTATAGACTCATGAAACAAACTGTACAAAACAAAGGAAATCAATTAAATAGAAATACAGTTATCAAAATATTTCTTTAACATCTTTTTGATCAAATATACCCATCTGGTTGATAATACAATAACCATCTTAATTTTGAAGCAGAGTAGAATGTAAAAAAATATTTTGGGGGTTTTGGGTTTTTTTTTAAATATATTTTTATTGAGAGGAAGGAAGAAGGAGAGAGAGAGAGAGAGAAACATCCACGATGAGAGAGAATCATGGATCAGCTGCTTCCTGCAAGTCCCCCACTGGGGATCGAGCCCACAACCCAGGCATGTGCCCTTGACCGGAATCAAACCTGGGACCTTTCAGTTCGCAGGCTGATGCTCTATCCACCGAGCCAAACCGACTAGAGCAGAAAATCAATACCTGCAAGAACAGCGATGTGATATGAAATTTTTTGTTGGTGACAGAGACCCAGAAATAACTGTGATTCATTGCCCACAGATACTGAATTGGGGAAAATGCTGACTTTCAGTTGGAGATACGCTACAGTGGATTCACAGGAGATACGCTACAGTGGATGCTGGAAACCTCAGGTAGCACTGAGCCCTATATGTCCTATGCGTTTCCCTCTTTCTACAGTTGTTAAAGAGAAAACCAGAAGCCCCAAATGGTATCACTCATGCTAACGTCAGTGATACCAAACCTAGGCTTAATATCTCATCTAGCTGAAGGTTCAACCTCTCCCAGAAACATCTTAATCAACCAGTATGGAATTTTCTGGAGGTCATCTGTCACATGGGCCCCACCCCTACCCCCATAGGAAGAAGTAAGCCTTCCATTCTCTACCACCCCTAAAAAGATGTCCTTCCTTCTATAAGAACCTCCCTCTTGCACAGCCACACGGAGCCCCTCTCTATTTGCTAGTTGGGACGTTCCCCATTCACACACCTGATTCATGAACTGCTTAATAAAGCCAATTACATCTTCAGATTTACTCGGCTGAGTTTTGTTTTTTTAACACTGTACACACCTTTCCACCTGGATGAAACACTATGGCTTCTCTGTGGCATATCCAAATTGCCAGCAGCACTGCTTTTGTACTTCGGGGCCATTATTAAGTTATTAAGCAAAATAAGGATTAGCTGAACACAAGCACTGCGATACCACAACGGCTGATCCTATAATGAGTCGGCTACTTGGTGGCTAACCATTGGGTAACATATACGGTGTGGATACACTGAGCAAAGGGATGATTCACTCGACAGATAGACGGAACACAGATAGTGCCAGAAGTCATCACACAACTCAGAATGGCACACAGCTTACGAATTGTTTATTTCTGGAATTTTTCATTTAATACTTTAGGATGGCGGTTGATCACAGGTAACTGAAAACTTCAGGAAGCAAAAGTATGGAAAAGGATTCCAGCCTGTGTGGTTCAGTGGTTGAGCATTGTTGACCTATGAACCAGGAGGTCATGGTTCGATTCCCGGTCAGGGCACATGCTTGGGTTGCAGGCTCAATCCCCAGTAGGGGGTGTGCAGGAGGCAGCTGATCAATGATTCTCTCTCATCATTGATGTATCTATCTCTCATTCCCTCTCCCTTCCTCTCTGAAATCAATAAAAATACATTTTTTAAAGCATGAAAAAGGTGAAACTACTATAATGTTTTCCTCTCCAAATCTGTTATCCTCTGACCCCTCGCAAGGATTCCAGGTTAAACACTGGCTCTAGACAATCTCATCTACATCATGCCTCCCGCCCCCTGACGTGTGGCCAGCCAGGACCCTCCTCTCTCTCGGTCTTCTTTGTTGGGCTGGGATAAGAGAAAACCTGCTTGACCGTGAATTAGTCACCCGTATTACGTATTACGTAGATCCCTTTAATGTTAAACAGATATTACGACCTTTAGGAGAGCTAGTCCTGGAAGACTAAAGGCTTGGGCTGCTGTGCTGGCCAGAACATCTGAACTTCCTGCAAATGGTTGCTGCCTCCAAAGCATCTTCTTGACAAAGCTGGGCTGTTGTTCATGGAGCATTTTGAGATCTTGTTTCCCGTCAGTTTGGCTCAGATACACTCTTGTGAGTCTCTCAGGTGTGCAGGTTTCTTACATCTACAGTTCTGTGGATGAGGCAAGAGCGCTGGAATTCCCACTAGGAAGGTTCTGGGTTGTTGGGCCTAGTGTGTCTGACCGGCGGGGAAGTATCCAGGCTTGACTCTGTCAACATAAGAAACGTCCAAACCTGTCGAGAATTTCTGAGTTTATTTGGATCGAACTGATGACATATGCCAGGGAGCGAGATCCCAAATGCTCTGAAAAAGAGTTTTGCCTTTTCTTTAACGCACTTGAAATTGAGGGAATGTAAGTAGATTATATGGAGGCAGGAGAAAGCAAGGCCAGGATTGGATTACGGGGGGTAGTTAACAGGGTTATATGCTCTCTTGAGAGTGGTCTTGGTTTATTTCAAATGTCTGTTAACCTAAAGGCACAGACACAATGGGCAGGGCTTGCTTAAGGCAAAGATGCATCTTTTACTAAAAAGTTACATGTCTGGGGCATGACTCAGACAGGGATCAGGATCAGATTGCCCTTGGAGGTTACTTTCCATAGAACCCCTTTTCTTAACCACAGTTGGAATGAATCACCTTCCTTTCTCTTTCATGCTTCCTTCAAAACGCACACTTCCAGCAAGCACTACTGCTGTTATTTCCTTCGCAGCGCCCAGGACAGGTAGTGCCCTGGGCGGGGCACTCAGGTTTTGTGTCTCTGTGAGGGGTTGTCACCGTAAACAGAATTAGGAAAGTAAATGCTGGGCAGTAGCTGGGCTGCGCTAAGAGAAAACCTGCTTGGAGCAGCGGGATAAGGGACCCATGGGTCACTGACTGGGTCTCAACAAGAATGGCAGGAAGTCTCCCAGGAGACAGGGCCAGGAGGTGAAATGGCACACAGGATGAGGAGTTTGGTGATCATTGTGACACCAAAGAGTGTGCGCGCGCGCGCACGCGCGCGCACACACACACACACACACACACACAAAAGGCCATCGGCCAAAACAGGTTTGGCTGAGTGAATAGAGCGTCAGCCTGCGGACTGAAGGGTACCTGGTACCTTGGTTGCGGGCACATCCCAGGTGCAGGGTGTGCAAGAGGCAGCTGGTCAGTGTTTCTCTCTCATCAGTGTTTCTGGCTATCTATCCCTCTCTTTTCCTCTCTGTAGGGAATCAATAAAATATATATATTTTTAAAGAGGTCATCGAAGCATTTTCACATCATTGCCTTTCCCAAGGGCCCAAGGCTTTGGGGTACAGCTCTACACACCAAGGACAAAGGAGAGAAGAGAGGAGAGAGGAGAGAGGAGAGAGGAGAAAGGCCACAGAAGAGGAGTGGTACAGGGGCCTCCTGAAAAATATGCAAAAGAATCTGAAGAAATTTGTTTTTTCTGGACTTGTTTATGCAGAGGAGATTTGAGCCCTAACAGGCCAAATATACACACAGTATTTTTACTTATTTACATATTTTGACAGGTACCACTACTGAGAAAAGTTCTGGCTTTTTCTGTGTGGCAACTAAAATGAAAACTACACTTGTAAAAAACATTTTTTAAGTGATGTCTCAAGAGAGCGATCTAGAGTAGCAAGATTCACTTATGTACTTTTAAATTTAGGAGCATCGTTTTAAAAAGGAAAATCAGTGAAATATTTTATACCTGGTCGGTCAGCACGATGAGCCAACCAGGCTGCACACACTGAGAACACACAGACAGACAGAGAGACAGACAGATGCACACATCTATAAGGTAAGGTGACCAGACATCCCGCTTTTTAAAAATTTGTCCCGCATCCCGTGGCATTTTAAAACAGTCCCGATTTTTGGAAAGATTCTTTTAAATCTTTTGGACTTTTTTAAAATGCCATGGGACACGGGAAAAATTGTTAAAAATCAGAACTGTCCCGCCAAAAGTGGGGCATCTGGTCACCTTACTAAGGGCATCTCTAATAACTTTCTCTGTTTCTAACTAAACAGTCTTTTGTGTTTGTTTTGTTTTGGGGTAAGGCTGGCAAACGGCACTAATGCTATCTTTTCTCTGAGCAGAGTGGTTTAAGCTATTCACCCTCTGGTGGGGAGAAGTGCAAACCATTCACTCTTGTGTCCTTGGTTTAGGAAGATAGGCTTTACCAGGTGGCTGAAACTGCTACTCAACCACCTGTCTCAGTTTCCCATTCCGCTTGTCCTGGAATTTTTCTAGCTTTTTGTGTCTGTGTACTTTGTTTTTACAATATTTTTATTTTAAAAAAATCTTTATTGTTTTTTTTTCTTTTAAATATACAGCTTGAGTATCTTTTATTTATTTATTTATTTATTTATTTTTCTTTAATAAATCTTTATTGTTCATATTATTACAAATGTTCCTCATTTTGTCCCCCTCCATTGCTCCCCTCCACCAGGTCCCACCCCTCCCTCTGCCCCTCCCACCCCCCATTGTCCTCATCCATGGATGCACAGTTTATGTTCAGTCTCTTCCCACAACCCCCACTCCCCTTTTCCCCAAGCGTCAGTTCACTCCCCTTCCATACCTCTGATTCTTTTTTTTTTTTTTAATTGATTTTGTACAGAGAGGAAGGGAGAGAGATAGAGAGTTAGAAACATCGATGAGAGAGAGTCATCAATCAGCTGCCTCTTGCACACCCCCTACTGGGGATATGCCAGCAACCAAGGTACATGCCCTTGACCGGAATTGAACCCGGAACCCTTCAGTCCCCGAGCCGACACTCTATCCATTGAGCCAAATCGGTTTAGGCTGATTCTGTTATATTCACCAGTTAATATTGTTCATCAGGTTTTTTAGTTCCCTTGGTTTTCAGATTCACTTGTTGATAGTTATGTATTTGTCCTTCATAATTTTTATCTTTATTTTCTTCTTCTTTCTAAAGGACCCCCTTCAGCAATTCATATAATTCTGGTTTGGCGGTGATGAACTCCTTTAGCTTTTTTTTATTAGTGAAGTTCTTTATCTGGCCTTCGATTCTGAGTGATAGCTTGGCTGGGTAGAGTATTTTTGGCTGTAAATTCTTGCTTTTCATCACCTTGAATATTTCTTGCCATTCCTGCCTGGCCTGCATGGTTTCTGTTGAGAAATCAGCAGATTATTTCAGTGGAAGACAACCCACTGAATGGGAGAACATACTTGTCAATGATACATCTGATAAGGGGTTAATATTCAAAATTTATAAAGAACTAATACAACTCAACACCAAAAAGACAACTGAATTACAAAATGAGCAAAAGACCTGAATAGACACTTCTCCAGAGGATATACATATGACCAATTGCATCAAAGAAATGCAAATTAAAACTACAATGAGATAGCACTTCCCTCCTGCCAGAATGGCTGCCATCAATAAACCAACAAACAAGTGTTTATGAGGATGAGGAGAAAAGGGAACCCTGTGCACTGTTGGTGGGAATGCAGACTCGGGCAGCCACTGTGAAGAACAGTATGGAGTTATCTTAAAAATGAAATTGTCTTATGATCCAGGGACTCCACTTCTGGGAATATAACTGAAGAAACCCAAAACACTAATTAGAAAGAATATATGCACCCTATGTTCAATCAAGTGTTATTTATTGTACAATAGCCAAGATTCGGAAGCAGCCCAAGTGTCCATCAGTAGATAAAAAAGTGTTGCCCAGTGTTTAGATGTCAACCTTTGAACCAGAGGGTCTTGGGTTTGAGTCCCGGTCAAGGGCACATATCTAGGTTGCAGGTTCAAACAGTCTAGGTGGCGGTGAGGTGTGTGCAGGAGGCAACCAGCCTATGTGTTTCTCTCACATCAATGTTTCTTCTCTCTCTCTCTCTCTCTCTCTCTCTCTCTCTCTCTCTCTCTCTCTCTCTCCATCCCACCTTTCTTCCCTCCCTCCCTTCTCCCCTTCCCTTCCCTTTCACTCTCTCTAAAAATCAATGGGGAAAATATCCTCACTCCTTGGGTGAGGGTTAAAAAAAAAAAAATTTTTTTTTAAAGCTGTAGTACATTTACCCAATGAAATACTACTCAGGAGCAGGAGGAGGAGGAGGAGGAAGAGGAGGAGGAGGAGGAGGAGGAGGAGGAGGAGGAGGAGGAGGAGGAGAAGGAAAGGAAGGAAAAAAGAAGAAAGGAAGGAAAGGAAGGAGGGAGGGAGGGAGGGAGGGAGGGAGGGAGGGAGGAAAGAAGGAAGGAAGGAAGGAAGGAAGGAAGGAAGGAAGGAAGGAAGGAAGGAAGGAAGGAAGGAAGGGAGGGAGGAAGGAAGGGAGGGAGGGAAGAAAGGAGGAGGGAAGAAAGAAGGAGGGAGGGAGGGTAGAAAAGAGGGAGGGAAGAAAGGAGGGAGGGTAGAAAGGAGGGAGGGAAAAAAGGAGGGAGGGAAGAAAGGAGGGAGGGAGGGTAGAAAAGAGGGAGGGAAGAATGGAGGGAGGGTAGAAAGAAGGGAAGGAAAAAAGGAGGGAGGGAAGAAGGGAGGGAGGGAAGAAGGAAGGGAGAGAGGGAGGACCAAAAAAGAAAAAGACAATCTTACCCTTTGTGACAGCATGGAGGCACCTGGAGAGTATTATGCTCAGTAAAATAAGCCAGACAGAGAAAGATAAATACCATATGATTTCACTTATGTGTGGAATCTAAAGAACAAAATAAATGAACAAACAACATAAAAACAGACTCAAACATAAAGAACAGATTAACAGAGGTTAGAGGGGAGGGAGATTGCAGGGCCGGGTGAAAAAGGTGAAGGGAGCTGAAACCGGTTTGGCTCAGAGGATAGAGCATCGGCCTTCGGACTGAAGGGTCCCAGGTTCAATTCCAGTCAAGGGCATGCCCATTGGTTGTGGGCACATCCCCAGTGGGGGGTGTGCAGGGGGTGGCTGGTCGATGTTTCTCTCTCATTGATGTTTCTAATTCTCTATCCCTCTTTCTTCTTCTCTGTAAAAAATCAATAAAATATATTTTTTTTTAAAAAGAAAAGAAAAAGGTGAAGGGAATAAGAAGAAAAACAACTCATAGACACAACAGCCAGAGGGAAAGGAGGAGCTAGAAGAGGGGAGATAAATGGTGATAAAAAGAGACTTGACTTGGAATGAACACACAACACAATACACAGATGATATGTCATAGAATTGTGCACCCAAAACCTATATAACTTTATTAACCAATGTCACCCCAATAAATTCAATAAAAAGGGAAAAATAAAATAATATACTTTTTATACAGTCATCTCCCCCTCTTTTTTTTTTTAAATCCTCACCCGAGGATATTTTTTCCATTGATCCATAGAGAGAGCGGAAGGGATGTCCGAATGGGACTGGGGATCAAACCTGCAACCCAGGTTCATGCCCTTGACAGGGAATCCAACTGGAGACCCTTCAATGCTCTGGTTCACGCTCAAACCACTGAGCACCGGCCAGGGCAGTCATCCCTTCTTATCCGCAGTTTTGCTTTTCACAGTTTGTTACTGCAATCAACTGTAGTCTGAAAATATTAGCTAGAAAAATCCAGAAATAAACAATTCATAAGTTTTTTTTATATTTTTTAATTGATTTCAGAGACGAAGAGAAAGGGAGAGATAGAAACATCAATGATGAGAGGAAATCATTGATCAACTGCCGCCTGCACCTCCCACACTGGAGATCGAGCCCACAACCAGGGTGTGTGCCCTGACTGGGAATCGAACCTCGACCTCCTAGTTCATAGGTCAATGCACAATCACTGAGCCACACCAGCCAGCCCAGTTTACGAGTTTTAAGTGGCGCGCAGCTCTGAGCAGCATGGTGAAATCTCACGCCATCGCCAGCCCTCCGGCTCTGTCCTGCACAGTCACCCTCCGCCCAGCCTCTGTCCACCCTCCTACCTGAGCTGCATGCGCTCCTCACCGTTAGTCGCCTGGTGGCTGTCTGTCACCAAAGACGCCACATCCACATGACCTTTGTCAGAGTGTTGTTATTGGTGTTCATTATTATTGTTGTCCATCTCTTACTGTGCTGATATATAATTTAAGCTTTGTCACAAATATGAATGTATAAGAAAACACATAGCATACAGGATTCTATACTACCTGTGGTTTCAGGCATCCACTGAGGGTCTTGGGATGTATCACCACAGATAAGGAAGGACAATGCACACGTCATAAAACAAACATTTGGGGAAAACATGTATATGTATGAAAAGAAAAGAAAGGAAGAAGAAAAAAGCTTTCATTTAGGCAAGTTACATCTATGTATAGTTATATTACAATTAAAATTAGTAATTCTTAAATAAATATTTATTGTTCAGATTATTACAGTTGTTCCTCTTTTTCCCCCCATAGCTGCCCTCCACCCGGTTCCCACCCCTCCCTCTACTCTCATCCATAGGTGTACAATTTTTTTTAAATATATCTTATTGATTTTTTACAGAGAGGAAGAGAGATAGTTAGAAACATCGATGAGAGAGAGACATCAATCAGCTGCCTCTTGCACACCCCCTACTGGGGATGTGCCTGCAACCAACGTACATGCCTTTGACCAGAATTGAACCCAGATCCTTTCAGTCCGCAAGCCGAGGCTCTATCCAGTGAGCCAAACCGGTTTCGGCCATAGGTGTACAATTTTTGTCCAGTCTCTTCCTGCACTCCCACACCCCTTTCCCCCCAAGAATTGTCAGTCCACTCCCTTCCTATGCCCCTGATTCTATTATATTCACCAGATTATTCTGTTTATCAGATTTTTCACTTGATTTTTCAATTCACTTGTTGATAGATATGTATTTGTTGTTTGGAATTTTTATCTTTACCTTTTTTTTCTTCTTCCTTTTCTTTTTTTTTAATATATATATTTTATTGATTTTTTACAGAGAGGAAGGGAGAGATATAGAGAGCTAGAAACATCGATGAGAGAGAAACATCCACCAGCCACCTCTTGCACACCCCCTACCAGGGATGTGCCTGCAGCCCAGGTACATGCCCTTGACCAGAATCGAACCTGGGACCTTTTAGTCCGCAGACCGACGCTCTACCACTGAGCCAAACCAGTTTCGGCTCTTCTTCCTTTTCTTAAAGAATACCTTTCAGCATTTCATATAATACTGGTTTGACGGTGATGAACTCTTTTAGCTTTTTCTTATCTGTGAAGCTCTTTATCTTCAGTTCTGAATGATAACTTTGCTGGGTAGAGTAATCTTGGTTGTATGTTCTTGCTATTCATCACTTTGAATATTTCTTGCCACTCCCATCTGGCCTGCATAGTTTCTGTTGAGAAATCAGCTGACAATCATATGGGTACTCCCTTGTAGGTAACTAACTGTTTTTCTCTTGCTGCTTGTAAGATTCTCTCTTTGTCTTTCACTCTTGGCATTTTAATTATGATGGGTCTTGGTGTGGTCCTCTTTGGATTCCTCTTGTTTGGGGTTCTCTGTGCTTCCTGGACTTGTAAGTCTATTTCTTTCACCAGGTAGGGGAGGTTTTCTGTCATTATTTCTTCAAATAGATTTTCAGTATCTGGCTCTCTCTTTTCTTCTGGCACTCCCATAATTTGGATGTTGGTACACTTGAAGTTGTCTCAGAGGCTCCTTATACTATCTTCATTTTTTTTTTTAATTCTTTTTACTTTTTGCTTTACTGGTTGGGTGTTTTTTGCTTCTCCGTATTTCAAATCTTTGGCTTGTTTCTTGAGATCCTCTAGTCTTCTGTTGGATCTCTGTCAATGTATGCTTAATTTCTAGTTGGTTCTTTTTCATATCCTCAAGGGTCTCACTAAAATTATTGGCAGTTGCTAGAAAATTCTTTAAAAACCTTATAACCATGGTTTTGAACTCTATATCCAGTTGTTTGCTTTCCTCCATTTGTTTCATTTGTGACTTGTTTCTTTGTCTCCACATTTTGGCTGCTTCCCTGTGTTGATAGAGTGCCTTTGTGTGCTACCATGTTTCCCCAAAAATAAGACATCCCCTGAAAATAAGACCTAGCTCAACTTTGGGAGAAAAAATTAATATAAGACACTGTCTTATTTTCGGGGAAACAGGGTAGGTGTCCTATAAGGCCTAGTGGCTCAGCCTCTTCAATTACCTGAGGTAGACACTCTTGGTGCACTCCTTTGTGGGCTGTGTGCACAGTCTTGTTGTAGTTAAGCTTTGATTGTTGTTGATATCACTGGGATGAATTGACCCTAGGCCAATTGGCTGTGAGGATCAGCTGTGTGTATGATGGGAGAACTTGTGTGCTGGAGGTACCCTTATGGGGCAAGACTTGCTTCAGTGGTGCTTTGGTGTGCACTGAGTCTTCCCCCTGAATGTGTCCTTATGAATCTGAGGAGTTGTAATCTGGATGGTCTCACTCTGACCACTGAGTGCACTGGCTCTTGGTTCTCCAAGGAGGTGCAAATTTAGCCTCTGCCTCAGGCCACTCAGCAGGAGCTATGGAGAGATCTGCAGATTCCTCCTCTTTGTTTTGGGTTTGGAGGTGCCCAGATGAAGCCCAGCTGTGAAGCAATGCAACTGCTGTGGGGCTTTGGGCCTTCTTTTGGATGTTCTGGGGCTCTCTGATCCAGCTGCAGTTTGTTAGGTAATTTTAGATTGCAAAGGGCCAGGCCATTCATATGCAAAAGCTTCTGCGCACAGCTTGGGTGGGGCAGGGTTTCAAGGAATCAACAGGGCAGAGCAAACAGCTATGGCTGATCCTCAGCCCTGCCCTAAGAGGCCTCCCCAGTCTCAGTGTCCCTCGGTAATCACTGCAAGCACCTCTGAGAGAAAGCTGCCCTTGAGTTCCGCCTGATGCCAGACAGTTCAGTTTCTCCCCCTATGAGTCTGGGTCCCCAGAGTCTTGTCCAGAACTAGAATTTAGAGCAGTCAGGAGCTTGTGTCTCCCTCCCAATTGAAAAAGACAGCCACATACTCAGTTGCCAGCCCTTTCTGCTCTTGCACCTCCATACCTCTGCACTTTACTTCCACATCTCCTCTGAGTCCCAGTGTGCTTTTCTCTTTCCTTCTCGTTGTAGAATTTCCACTCAGCAGCCTTCCTGTGGTTCTGGATGATGTCCGTTTTATCTTTTAGATGGAGTTTTGAAGTGGTTGTGCGAGGCAGCAATTTCAGGTGTTTACCTATGCCGCCATCTTGATTTCTCCCAAAACTAGTAATTTTTTTTAAAGCACAGCCCAGCCAGTGTAGCTCAGTGGCTGAGTGTCAACCTATGAAACAGAAGGTCAGGGTTCAATTCTCTGGTCAGGGAATATGCCTGGGTTGCAGGCTCAGTCCCCAGCAGGGGTATGCAGGAGACAGCGAATCAATGATTCTTTCCCAACATTGATGTTTCTATCTCTCTTCCTCTCTCAAATCAATAAAAATATATTTTAAAAATAGCCGAGACCGGTTTGGCTCAATGAATAGAGCGTTGGCTTGGGGACTGAAGGGACCTGGGTTCGATTCCGGTCAAGGGCATGTACCTTGGTTACGGGCATATCCCCAGTGGGGGGTGTGCAAGAGGCGGCTGATCGATGACTCTATCTGATCGATGTTTCTAACTCTCTATCTCTCTCTTCCTCTCTGTACAAAATCAATAAAATATATTTTAAAAAAATATAAAATAAAATATATATATATATATATATATATATATATATATTAAATAAATAAATAAAACACACAAGCACACATTTCATTAGCCATCAGAGCAATAACATAAGCACATGCTATGTAGTCTCTGAAAACCTCCAGAGAATGAAAAAGGCAAATGACCTCTTAATATTATTATTAAAACTAGAGGCCCTGTGCATAAAATTCATGCATGGGGGGAAGTGGTCCCTCAGCCCAACCTGCACCTTCTCCAATCCAGAACTCCTCAAGGATTGGGCCTAAGCTGGCAGTTGGACATCCCTCTCACAATCCAGGACCTCTGGTCCTAACTGCTCACCTGCCTGCCTGCCCTAACCACTCTGCCTGCCTGTCTGTCTGCCTGATCCCCCTAAGAGTTCTCCCCTGCTGACCTTATCTCCCTAACTGCCCTCCCCTGCAGGCCTGATCCCCCTAACTACCCTCCCTTGCCAGCCTGGTCGCCCATAACTGCCTCTGTCTCTGCCTCTGCCTCTGCCACTACCACTGTGGTTTTGTTCAGAAGGACATCTGGATGGTTGTCCAGAAGACATTTGACCTAATTAGCATATTACCCTTTTATTAGTATAGATAGTTTTAATATTGCAGATCCTCTACAAGAGTTTGGGAACCCACAGAGGTCTCCAGGCCTCACTTTGAGAACTGCTGATTGAGATTGTTATGCTGTGGTAATAAACAACATCAGAATCTCAGTAGCTTAGCACATGGTTTACTTCTTTTTTTCTTTTTTTTTTAAATATATTTTATTGATTTTTTACAGAGAGGAAGGGAGAGAGACAGAAAGCCAGAAACATCAATGAGAGAGAAACATCGACCAGCCGCCTCCTGCACACCCCCCACCGGGGATGTGCCCGCAACCAAACGCACATGCCCTTGACCGGAATCGAACCCGGGACCCCTCAGTCCGCAGACCAACGCTCTACCACTGAGCCAAACCGGTCTCGGCTGGTTTACTTCTTACTTGGGCTTCATGTCCCCTGAGGGCTGACTGAGGGGTGGCTCTGCATCACTACCCTCAGGCCAAGTTAGTTCTTAAGTCAAAGGGAGAAGCAAGCTCGAGAATGAAAGCTTTGGCCTACTAGCTGTACACGTTACTGCCACTCTCAGCTCTTGGCCAGAACTGTCAGATGGCTCTTCCTTACCACCAGGGGGCAGGGAAGCACAATCCTGCCTACAGTACGGGAAAATGAGCCTTTCTCCTTGGAGAGATTTTTCTTCCTAATATGGGAAAAATGTCTTTCTTAGAAGCCCCGGCAGACTGTCCCCGGATCAGAATTTGACCAATTGCTGCTAAAGAGAAGTAGTGTTAACACAAGAGGCTCAGAACCATCACCACACACCCCTGGGCAGGGGGTGGGGGCTCTTCGTCCATCAACATATTGCTGCCCACCCAATGGCTGAAGAACATTGGGGCCTAGTTAGCAAGAAAGAAGGAAAGAAATGGCTTCACAACCTTTCCCTCTGGCTTTTGGTTTGACTGCACTCACACCAGTAATCACAAATAGTTTATTGAAAAAAGCAGGGGACATACCTAGGGCGTATCTCTTAAAAGGGAGATTTCCCTTGAAAGCAACACTTGCCTAAGAGATATCAGAACTGAATATTGTATTTCACCACAACTAGTTCCAACCGGCTGAAGCTAACAAACAGGTGTGGACTTTGGGCGGCTCCTGGGTGCCAGACCCTCACCAGACCTAACGCCTCCTGGCTAAGAAGCAATGGGACTTGTCTTAGCCAACTGGGTCAGACCATGAATTCATTCCATTCTAGCCAACGTGTTAGGTTTAATTAGTCATTGACATATTACCATGAAATTTTGACTTCTCCCTCTTGTCACCCCTTCTGCTGACTCTCCTCTGCACTGGTGAGTGCCCTTGCCTGGCAGGTACAGTCAGCCTTTTCCTTTTTTAAACTTTTAATTTCACTTATGATTATGATTATGATTATGATTATGATTATTACCAAGGGGGGGAGGAAGGGAGAGAGAAATATCAATGATCAGCTGCCTCCTCACGCCACCCAGGATCAAGCCCACGACCCTGGCAAGTGCCCTGACCAGGAATGGAACCAGCAACCTTTCAGAGCACTCATAGACGAAGCTCAACCAACTGAGCCATCAGCCAGGGTGCTTTTTAAAACTTTGCTGATCTTTTGAAAAATTCATTGCTAATCCCTTTAGAATGATCACATTTTAGCTTTTTGAAATAGGTTTATATGGGACTTTGGTCTACAATTTGACTATCTAGGAAAAGGGTCATTAAACTTTTTAAAGGGCAGATAATGTTTTAGACTTAACAAGTAATAAACTCTGACTTCATAGCACAAAGGCAGCTATAGACAATACGTAAATGAATGGGAGTGACTGTGTTCCAATAAAACTTTATTTACAGCCGAAACCGGTTTGGCTCAGTGGTAGAGCATCAGTCTGCGGACTGAAAGGTCCCAGGTTCGATTCTGGTCAAGGGCATGTACATTGGTTGCGGGCACATCCCCGGTAGGGGGTGTGCAAGAGGCAGCGGGTCAATGTTTCTCTCTCATCGACGTTTCTAGCTCTCTATCCCTCTCTCCTCCTCTCTGTAAAAAATCAATAAAGAAATATATATATTTTAAAAACTTTATTTACAAAAACAAGCTGATGGTTGGGTTTCGCCCCAGAGGGTGTAACTTGCCAACTCCTGAACTAGAATTAAAGCCACTAAACTATGGTCTATTATAAAAATCAACCTAAAAGCAAGGCAGAAATCAAGCTGGAGAACCCTAGCTGTATTCATAGCTCCCAAGATGTAGCCTTCTGTGGAAGGATCCCTAACAAAAAGGGATCAGAAAGCCACAGTTTTCCCTGAGCTAACCCGGCTCAGTACAAGCTGGTCTGTCATAGCCCAGAGTGACCTGCCCTAACCAAGGCAGTAGCCTTTGGTGATCAGAATTTTTTTTCCAAATATATTCTTAGTGATTTCAGAGAGGAAAAGAGAGAGAGAGAAATGATGATGAGAGAGAATCATTGATCGACTACCTCCTGCACGCCCCCTACTGGGGATCAAGCCTACAACCTGGGCATGTGCCCTTGACCAGAACTGAACCTAGGACGCGTCAGTCCACAGGCCAGCACTCTATCCACTGAACCAAACCAGCTAGAGCTAGGGATCAGAAATGTAAGACCAGTTATAGAAAAGGATTATTTGTTTAGTTTTGTCCTTAAACTGGACAAATAATCTACAATAGAACGGTGGCTAGCCCCGCCCAGGACCTTCTGAGTGATGGAAATTTCTGTGTCTGTGCTGCCCAGCGTGTAGCCACTATCTCGTGGGGAGCTGAGCATCTGAAATGTGGTTCATGAGACTGAGGAACTGAATTCAAATTCTATTTAATTGTAACTGTATTTCAGTAGTCCACAGTGGACACCAGAGGTCTAGAGGTCCAGCACATGTAGCTCTAGTCCGGGGGGAACTCTGGGGATTCAATGAGGAAACCTCAACATCCTCACAACAATGCACCCACGTTTCACTAAGCGAGTCTGAAACCCGCAGCTGCCGGCAGCTTCCCTCCGCACACACTCCCTTCAGGTGTTCAGAATTCAGAAAAACTCTACACGAGCTGCAGGAGAAATGTCTGTGACAAGAAAAAACATCCTGCGACATCCTGCGAGGGGTTACAGTGGGCAGAGGAGTGAGCGAAGGAGGCACGCGCGATGGCCGATGGCAATGACAGCTGGGCCGGCGGGCAGAAGCCCGGGGCTGCTTTCCTGAGCGGGTGAGGCCTGGGATCCAGCTCCAGCACCCGCAGCCACCGCCACCTCCTGGGCCTGTCGGAACCTTCAGGGCTGTCGCCTGTGCCTCATCGAGAATAATAAGTATTCCTTCCTCGCGGACTGCGCGCTCTCCTAGCACTGCCTTCCCCTTTCCCACCCCTTTATCTGCCGTCTGCGTACATTCTCTGAAAGCAACTTCCGTCTTCCTTCCCCAAAGCTGTGTGTGGAAGTGCTCACTGAGGGACAAAAGTCGCCACAGCCGGTAATTTCCACCTGCCTGCCGTGTGCGGCGCAGGACACAGGTGCTTGGAGTTCGCATCCCAGCAGGGCACAGGTTTTGCCCGTTGTTGATTGAATTCTTCCACTTCCCCCAGGAAAGCTTAGGTGTGCCACAACAGCGATTGCAGAAAGTGATGTCATCCTCAGAAAAGAGGCTTGGGTACATAAGAGTGCAATGGAAGAGGTGAAGGTAATTATTGTGACAAAACTCACAAAAAAGAATGATGACCTGTGGCCTCCCCCTGACAGGCTGGCGGACAGGAACTTGAAACTGTAATTGCAGACGAACACTTTTCTTTCACTGCTTCACAGATAAGTTACCTGCCCGGCTGGTGTGGCGCAGGGATGAGTGTGGACTCATGAACCAGTCACTGTTGGATTCCCGGTCAGGGCTCACGCCTGGGCTGCAGGCTCAGTCCCCAGCAGGGGGCGTGCAGGAGGCTGCCAATCAATGATTCATTCTCTCTCCTCCTTGATGTTTCTATCTCCCTTCCTCCCTTTCTATCTCTTAAATCAACAAAAACATATTTCTATTTTATTTTTTAATATATTTTATTGATTTTTTACAGAGAAGAAGGGAGAGGGATAGAGAGCTAGAAACATTGATGAGAGAGAAACATCAACCAGCTGCCTCCTGCACACCCCCAACCAGGGATGTGCCCAAAACCAATGTACATGCCCTTGACCGGAATCGAACCTGGGACCTTTCAGTCCGCAGACCGACGCTCTATCCACTGAGCCAAACCGGTTTCGGCAAAACATATTTTAAAAAACAAATAAGTTATCTTATTGATATAAATCAGTCAAAGGATCCTCGTATTCTGCTATTTGGTACAGGACCTGAAAAGTTTCACTTTCAGTCTTATTGGATTACACTTCAAGATGAAACCAATCTAAATTGAGTGTTTTTAAGCTGCTTTGTGTTTAATTAAGGGATCTATTGGTAAGGGAAGGGTTATCTGGCATTTAAATATTGGGTTTTTATGAACCTGAAGCAAATAATTTCTTTGTATACAAACCGAAAATGAGAAAATACATAAACAAGCGTAATGGTTATCTTCACTTGTGTCCAAGTGAAAAGTCCCCACACGCATTAAATTCTATAAATAAAAGCCACCTTTCATGGAAATGTTGCTCTACCAAAACTTACCAAAGCCTGAAAAATGCTGGTCAACTGCAGGGCCCACTGTCCTCTCCCCAGGGCCTGCCTCACTGGCTAACATGGCTCCGTCAGCCCCTCCTTTCAGAACAGGATTTGGTGGAGAAAGTTTCTGTCTAACGGCTGCTATGGTGTGAGGACCCGCGGTCCCACCATGCCCCCAGGGAGGGCCCCACTGCCTCCAACCACTTCCCAAGCGCTTGCCCTCACTCCCATCCCCTCCTGGAAACCCCGACTCCCCCAAGGGCCGGCTCTCCCGCCCAGTGTGTGGAGGAGAGCCCCAGGCTGTGTCTCCGGGGCCCAACCCAGGTCTTCCCTCTGCTCCTAGGAGCCACCTCCACGCGGCGCTGGCCCTTTCACTGGACTGAGGGTCTCTCAAAGGAGGCTGCTCCCTTAGGGCTGCAGGGCTGTGTCCTGCCACAGGCTTCACTGCTGGGGCTGTGTTGCGGGAAAGGATGGTGGTGACTATGCCAGCGTGTCCCTGGACCAGGTGTCCCTGGAGACCAGGTGTCCCTGGACAGGTGTCCCTGGAGACCAGGTGTCCCTGGAGACCAGGTGTCCCTGGACCAGGTGATGAGAGGCCGGGGTGGGGGTGAAATGGAAGGAGCAGCTGTTATTGTTCCTGCCACAGGGGGAGGGTCAGGGCGAAGGTCTGGATCATACCGATTAATTAGCTTCTACTACGGAATATAGTCAATATGACCTCAGCTTTTATCAACGGTCTTCCAAACACGCCCATTCAGAGCGTCACTCCCTGCATGTTACACCCCACTCCATGTTATCTGGAGCACATTCCAGAAAGTCCTGTTCTTCCAGAGAACGCACAGTAACATCAGGACAACACATGGCCAAGGGAATAGGGTGGGCAAATTTAGCAAATGGAAACACAGGGCCGAAACCGGTTTGGCTCAGTGGTAGAGCGTTTGCAGACTGAAAGGTCCCAGGTTCAATTCTGGTCAAGGGCATGAGCTGGTCAATGTTTCTCTCTCATCGACGTTTCTAGCTCTCTATCTCTCTCCCTTCCTCCTCTCCGTAAAATATCAATAAAATATATATTTTAAAAAAGAAAAAGAAAAGAAGCACAGAATGGCCAATTAAATCTGAATTTCAAATACACACAAATAAATTGTCAAGGTAAGTATTCCCCAAATATTTCATGGTACATAGTTATATCAAAAATCTATTTGTTGATTATTGGAAATTCAGATTTAACCAAACTCCTGGTGAGCTTCGATGTGCTTTAAAAGTTCTCCGAGCTGAAGGTCTGCAGCCTGCTCTGTGCTGGCACCTGTGCTGGCACCTGGCCCTGCCCACAGGTCTGCCCAGAGCAGCCCTGCCCAGGAGTGGAATGGCCTCGGGTTCTCGGCTCCTCTTTCCACAAGGAGATGCAGGACCGCCCAGCTCAGCTGGTTCAGCACCTTCAAAAGCTCAGCCAAGAGAAACAATATTTTTAAGAGATTATCTGAGGAATGCCTTTTTTCTAGGCCAGTGATAATCCACCTTTTAGTGAAAAGGCCAATTCAGGAAAGAGTAGCCTGTTACCAAATTTGTAAAAAGGAAAGTATCTTTCTTATCAGGAATGTCGTATCAACAACTTCAGTTTAGGCATGCTTTCATTGTGTCTCCAGTTGCTAAAGGGTTTCATTATTTTGCCCATATTTCAAAAACTACACAATGTGCATGCCCTGGTGTATCTGATGTAATGCTCTACCGTTGACCAAGGTTTGTGGCCAAGGGAAGCATTTTTGGAGCTGGTTCGTTAGCTTTTCCTTAACTGACCCTGGGATCCACTTTACTGCAAAATGTGTTTTGTCTCTTTAAAAACACACACACACACACAAAAAAAAAAACCCATATATTTTATTGATTTTTACAGAGAGGAAGAGAGAGGGATAGAGAGCTAGAAACATCGATCAGCTGCCTCTTGCACACACACACACACACACACACCCACTGGGGATGTGCCCACAACCAAGGTGCATGCCCTTGACCGGAATCGAACCTGGGACCCTTTAGTCCGAAGGCTGACGCTCTATCCACTGAGCCAAACCGGTTTTGGCTGTACAGCTAAAGCACATACAGTAAAGTGTATACAGTAAAGCACATACAGTATACTACTAGCAACAGTACCACTCAATCCAGTTTTGCGTTTCTATACGCCTGGGTAGCGACCACCTCGATCAAGATGTGGGACTTTTCTGCCCTCGGCAAGTTCATCTGTGCTCTTTGCCGGACAGCACTTCCACCAAAGGCAACCACTGCCCTGCACCTATCACCAGCAATTAGTTTTGTTTGTTCTTACGTTTCATATGATTGAAACCACACAGTGTGACATGTATTCACTGAACCTAATTTCTGTGAGAGTTATCCATGTTGCACATGTCAGTGATTCGTCTTTTTCGTTGTTGCCTAGATTTCCTTTGTGGGAAAATACCATACTTTACTTGTCACATTACCTAGCCCTAACTAGTCTGGCTCAGAGCAGAGAGCATCGGCTTGAGGACAGAATGGTCCTGGATCAATTCCAGTCAAAGCCATGTACCTTGGCTGCAAGCTCGATCCCCGGGAGGGAACGTACAGGAGGCAGCTGATCGGTGTTTCTCTCTCATCCATGTTTCTGACTCTCTATCCCTCTCCCTTCCTCTCTGTAAAATCAATAAAAATATGTTTTTAAAATTACCTGGACACTGATGTCATTAGGGCGGAGGGGAGGTGGCTCTTGTGAATAAAGCTGCTAGGGCACTGCTATGCTCATGCCTTTGGGTACTCTCATTTCTCTTGCATCTACTCACAGAAGTGTGACTGTTACCCGGAAACCCCTGGCTGGGCTCCGGCTGCCGGTCGCTGTGTTCTCTAACGAAGGAGGGGTTAAATCTCATCAGGCGTCTATTGGGAAGGCCAGCCAGCAAGAAGACCGGCTGCTTCAAGCATCAAACCTGCCCCCTAGCAGGTGCAGGGGACAGGGTTATACAGGGGACAGGGCCGGGGTGAGGCTGGGAACAGAGTGCAGCCCTGGGGGTCCGCAGACGTCAGCTATTGTCTTTAGTCCTCAGGGGATGAGATGATGTGATAAGATGATGTTTTTACTCCTGGTGGGTCGGTCTGAGCCTGCTTATCTGAGCCATCTGCCTGCTGGATTCACAGCTGAGTCACCTCCTCAATCGCTTCGCACAGGCCTTGAGAAGGAAACTTAAGAAAAACCCAACCCCCCAGTCACAGATGAGAAACTTAACCCCCTATTCACATAAGTACAGGTGCTCTAAGATGGAAAATATACGGTTATTTTCAGCTTAGTTCAGGTGCTCTATCTGTCAGACAGCAAGGCCCCTGCCACTTGCTGGGTCACGATGTAGGTACTTGTTCAGCTTCAGCCAATTCTGGGGAGCAGCCCAGCCTAAGGGGCTCAGCTGGCTGAGCATCTCCCTGCACCAAAGGCTGCTGGTTCCACCCCCATCAAGGCGCATGCCTGGGTTAGGAGTATATGGAAGACAAACGATCAGAACATCTCTCTCTCTCTCTCTCTCTCTTTCTCCCTCACCCCCCCCCCCCCCTTCGCCTTCCCCTCTGTCTAAAGTCAGTAAGCATATCCCCTGGGGAAGATTTTTTTTTTTTAATGTGGTTTCAACCTTTTTATATATATATATATATATATATATATATATATATATATATATATATATATATTTTATTGATATTTTACAGAGAGGAAGACAGAGGGATAGAGAATTAGAAACATCAATGAGAGAGTCATCGATCAGCTGCCTCTTGCACACCCCCTACCGGGGATGTGCCTGCAACCAAGGTACATGCCCTTGACTGGAATCAAACCCGGGACCTTTCAGTCCGCAGGCCAATGCTCTATCCACTGAGCCAAACCGGTCTCGGCATGGAGAAGATTTTTTTAATTCCATTTTTCTCAGGTGATGTTGCCCCACTTTTCATGTGGGTATTGGCAATTGGGCAATCTCTTCCTGTTAAAGTCTGTAGCGCACTCGGAAGATGACTCCAATGAAGCAGCGTGCCCCTAGGATTCATGGCCTTCCAGTCCCTTCTTTCATTGCATCTGGGCAACAGAATGCTGCAGAGACGGCTCTGAGCCACCTGAGGCCCAAGCTTCAGAGGCAGGGCAGCTTCCGCACTGGAGCGCTCTGGAGTTCTAAGCCACCAGTAAGAAGTCTCTGTATTTATTTATTTACTTACTTAACTTATTTTATTGATTTCAGAGAGGAAATGAAAGGGAGAGATAGAAACATCAATTATGAGAATCATTGATTGGCTGCCTCCTGCATGCCCCCCACTAGGGATCAAGCCCACAACCCTGGCATGTGCCCTTGACTGGAATCGAACCTGGGACCCTTCAGTCCTCAGGCCGAGGCTCTATCTACTGAGCCAAACTGGCTAGAGGGCACCAGTAAGAAGTCTCCTCCCTGCTGGAGAGATGTGTGTTGGAGGAGTCACCGAGAGGACAGGAGCACCAATGGGCCTTAGAGCTAGACGCAGGCAACCGGAGGCTCCTCCCTCTCTCCCTTGTCTCCGGGATGTGCGCCTGCCCACCAGCCCCACAGGCGGAGCGGTTCGGAAGGACAAAGACGGGAGAGAGCACTGTGTAGTTGAGGCCATCTGGATAGTATATGTGACTAAACCCAGTTCGTTATAAAGAGGAAGGGAGAGAGAGAGAGAGAGAAACATCAATGATGAGAGAGAATCATTGATTGGCTGCCTCCTGCACGCCCCCTACTGGGGGATCCAGCCTGCAACCCTGGCCGGTCTCCCTGATTGAGGACCCTTCTGTCCTCAGGCTGACGCTCTAGCCACTGAGCCAGAACGGCTGGGGCCTCTGTATAAACGTTGAAGACTTGGGTGAATGGGACAGAGAGCTTCTCCTTTTAGTCACCCAAGTTCAGCTTGTCTGTAAGCTCCCTGGCTTGTTAACCTGCCACCACCGGGGGGAGTGGTCTGCCTCTCTCCAGCCCCTCCTTGTGCTCCGTGCGTGGAGGCCAATGTGCAAACCAGCGCCATGTGGCGTGGCCACACACAGAAAGCCCGTTTTGGGGTTGGTCAGCGAGAAAGATGTGAAGACAGGAAGGGGTCAGAGCGATGCAATGTGGATGCATCTGAAGACGGAGGAGAGGGGCCACACGCCCAGGAGCAAACGCAGCCTTGGCAGCCGGCAAAGGCAAGGACGTGAACTCTCCCTTAGAGCCCAGGAAGCAACACAGCCCTGAGGACCCCACAGTGTTAGCCCCGCAAGACAGTGGCAGGCTCCCACCCTCAGAATTGTAAGGTAACCAATCTGTGTTGTTCTAAGCCACTAAGTGTACACTTTGTTGGGTCAGCCATAGAAAACTAATATAGTTCCCCTTCCACTAGTCCAGTGGTTGGCAAACTGCAGCTCGAGAGCCACATGCAGCTCTTTGGCCCCTTAAGTATGGCTCTTCCACAAAATACCACGTGCCGGCATGCACGTACAGTGCGCAGAAGTCGGTTTTCGGCTCTCAAAAGAAATTTCAATGGTTATACTGTTGATACTTGGCTCTGTTGACTAATGAGTTTGCAGACCACTGCACTAGGCAGGCCGGCAGAGAACTGTGTGTCCAGGTGCTGTGTCTCCTCCCCAGAGGCGTGGCCATATCACCACGCTATTGGCTGTGGTTGGCTGTGGTGCTATTGCCTGGCCCTCAGCGGCACCGTAAACACCAGCCTGTGAAACTCTGCTGCTTTGCCACGCTCCGTGCTGAAGATTCCATCACACCAAGTGCCCTCTCCGTGAGTTCCTGGAAGAGAGAGAGAGAGAGAGAGAGAGAGAGAGAGAGAGAGAGAGAGAGAGACAGGGAGAGAGAGGGAGAGGGACTCCTGCTCGGGTTTCTCTCTCTCGTTGGCAGTTCGGAAGCGTAGACCGGTGGTTCTTAGACAAGGCGCCTCTGGGTGGAGGAGCGATCGGAATCACCTGGGCCGCTCTGCACACTGGCACGGGTCCACGGTAGAAAAGACGGGGAGCGGGTAGGAGGGTGCTTAAAGCAAGACGTGCGTGCCATGAAGACCCTCGCTGCGTACGAACCGCTTGTCCAATCCAGTTGGCTCTCCAACATTCCAGTCCCAGGACCTCCTGACACCCTTACAAACGACAGAGGGGTCCCACGAGCTTTTGCTTATGTGGGTTATATCTTTTGGTATGGATTGCATTTTAAATCAAAACTGAGAAGTGTTTGCCCTGGCCAGTGTGGCTCAGTTGGTTGAGCGTCATCCCCTGAACCGAAAGGCCGCCGGTTCCATTCCAATCAGGGCCATGCCTGGGTTCGGGCTCAATGGGCATGCAGGAGTCACTGATGTTTCTTTCTCACTGATGTTTCTCTCGCTCTTTCCCTCTCCCATCCTCTCTCTCTAAAACCAATAAAAACGTATATTTTAAGAAAAGAAAAAAAGCCTGGGAGGGGGCAGGAGTGGGATGGAGGGAGTCAATGGGGGGATTAAGTTGTAATACTTTCAACAATAAAGATAATTTTTTAAAAAGAAAAAAAGAGAAATAACTTAAAATATTTATTGAATTATTTAAAAGTAATAAATCTTGCCGAAACCGGTTTGGCTCAGTGGATAAAGTGTCAGCCTGCGGACCGAAAGGTCCCGGGTTCAATTCCGGTCAAGGGCATGTGTCTTGGTTGCGGGCACATCCCCAGTGGAGGGTGTGCAAGAGGCAGCTGATCGATGATTCTCTCTCATCAATGTTTCTAACTATCCCTCTCTCTTCTTCTCTGTAAAAAATCAATAATATATATATATATATATATATATATATATATATATATATTTTTTTTTTATATATAATAAATCTGTTAGGTTCCTGAAAAGCTGCATGTTTCTCGTCTCTGCTTCTGGACCCAGCCCTTTGGGATATTATACACCAAGTAGCCTTTGAAAACCCCCATGGCACACCTGACATCATGAGAATGGTCCTGGCTTGGGCACCCCTTGAAAGGGTCTTGGGGACCCCGCCAGGAGTTCCCGGACTATATTTGAGAACTGCTGCTCTAAGACATCATTCTTTTTTCTCTTTTGTTCTTTTTTTTTCAGAGAGAGAGAACGAGCGAGAGAGAAACATTGATTTGTTGCTCCACTTATTGAAGGAGGGAGAGACTGGGAACTAAAAACCCTCATGTCATTCTCCTCCTACCCTCTAATCCCCCCCCCCCCCCCATGCCTGAAACCTTCCAGAAGCAAGGGAGCCCGTGAGGTGGCCCATGGGGTCACTCCCTGGGGGAACAGATCGGCGTGGAGAAGGGGGGAGGATAAAAATGGAGGCAGGGCCTGGATGGTGTGGCTCAGTGGTTCAGTGTTGACCCGTGAACCAAGCGGTCACGGGCTGGATTCCAGCCAGGGCACACGCAGACTGACAAAGGCTGCATTCTGTGCAGGCACCCCGCTGGCTGGCCCTCCCAGCGCACTCTTTCTTGGTTCCAGTAACCTCCCCCTCTCTGCTCTTCAGGCAGGGCTCTCCATTGTCGCCAGCCCCGGTTGCTTCACCGTCCCTTGCTGGTTCCCGTTAACCCTGCCTACACCTTTGTAAATAGTTCCTTCATTAACTCTCCTCGATTTCTTTTTGAGATTCCATATGTGTGGTGTGTCCTCTTTAAGACTTTTTAAAATTGATTTCTAGATAGAAAAGGGGAGGGAGGGAGAGAAACATGGAGGGACTGCCTCCTGCATGTCCCCTACTGAGAATCGAACCGGCAACCTTTGGGTGCACAGGAGGACACCCACACTGGTGAAGGCGCCATATGTTTAAGGGGGCTTGTGTGGATGTAAGCTGAGGGGTTGGGTGACCTTCCCAAGGTCACTCCCACAAAGAGGAAGTGAGAGAACCCCTGAGAGTACTTCTGACACCGAGAAAGGTGGAGTCTTTTCCAGCCTGTCCGACCTGCCCAGCCCCGTCCTGGAATCCCGTGCCGGCCCAGCCGGCGGAGTCTGTGATCCTTTTGTTGGGATGGGATGGGGATTGTATTCCCCAGGGCGCCCTTCCCGGACAGCCCACAGCTTCAGTAACCAGAGCTGTGTGAGAAGAAAAGCCCAGGCCACTGGGGAGCCACACCCCAAACAGAGGTGAGGTCCGGGTGAGTCAGGCCAAGGAGGGGCCACCTGTCCTGTACCAAAGGCCGGGCTCCCCGCAGCCCTGCCTCAGGGCCTGGCCGCCCAGCCCCCGGCTATCCTTCCTGCTGGCCACACCCCGCAGGTGCCTGTAACTGGGACATCTCCTCCACCCCCGGGCCTCAGAGATGTGAGATGGGACAGGGCACTGGGCTGGGCCTTCAGGCTCCCTACTTCCCCCTTCCAACCCCAGAGCCTCTCAGATTCCCAGAGATGGGCTCCGGCCAGGAGGGTGGGGCTGCTCCCGAGACCATTAGGAGTCACAGGCCGGCGCCTGAGCAGTGACAGAGCCGAGGCAGGGAGACACCTTCACCACCTCCGTGCCTCCGTAGACTCAGATGTGCCATGTTCCAGCACCTGCTTCTCCCACTCGTGGCCCTCGGTAACCGCGGGAGACAGGATGGCTGCAAGGGGCCTGGCACTGGCATCTAAGGAGCCGGAGAGCGGGACGCCTGAGCGCTGGCCGGCGGGTCTGGGGTCAGGAGAAGGGGAGGGGGCCATCTGAGGCGGAGGGAGTGGGGTGTCCAGAGGAGAAATTGTGCGGAGGCGGGAGGGGCGAGGCGGCCTGGCGCAGTGGAGAGGGAGCAGAGGTAAGCCAGGGTCAGAGGGCAGGCTGTGAGGGTCTCCAGCCGCTCCCTGTCTTCTCTTTCCAGCCATCAGCCCCCTCCCAGGAGCTTCGCAGGATCCAGGTAAGGCTGTGAGCTGGGGAAGTCAGGTGCAAAGGCAGAAGGATGAGGGCTGGCATGGGTGCTGGGGCGGGGAGGGGGGTGCTGAGAGGGCAGGGAATTGGGGGAGAGGCAGGTGGGTGGGGTGGAGAAGGAAGCTGAGGACCGGGCAGCGTCAGGCGCTGGAGTCTCAGCATCTCCCTCTCTTCACCCTCTGACCCCAGCGCGCAGTCCGGCTCAGGAAGAACCTCAGGATCTGGGTGAGGAGGGGCTGAGGGGCTGAGGGGCTGAGGGGCTGAGGGGCTGGGGCTGGCGGCACTGGGGGAGGTGGACAGGGCCGGAAGCCTGGCAGTGCCCAGTCCTCTTTGTTCTTTGTTCGGGCGGCAAACCGGAATGGAGCGAGGACCGGAACCTTGTCCTGAGTTACCTGGGCCTCCGGGGTGGGTGCCAGGGACGGGATGTGACCTCAGGGTGCCCCCCCCCCCCCCCCCCCGCAGACTGCGGTCGCCCTGAGTCCTCTGCCCGAATCGTGGGGGGCTCAGACGCACAGCCGGGCAGCTGGCCCTGGCAGGTGAGCCTGCACCACAGCGGGGTCCACATCTGCGGGGGCTCCCTCATCGCCCCGTCCTGGGTCCTCTCCGCCGCTCACTGCTTCGTGGAGTGAGTATGCACCCCGTCCAGCTCCCGCAGCCCGGCCCCGCAGCCTGACCCCGCAGCCTGACCCCCCGCAGCCCAAACCGCAGCCCAACCCGCAGCCCGCCCCGACCCCACAGCCCAACCCCCGTGCACAGCTGATTTGCAGACTAGCTGCCAGCCCCCCGCCCGCCCTGCCCCAGAACCAGGTGCTGTGCGCGGTGTCGGGGTGTCGGGGTGTCGGGCTCTGAGTGTGTGGATGCTCAATACCCAAGTCAGAATGACATCGCCCCGCGCCCCAACCCATCTCCCTCCTCCGCCTCCGGCGCGGGGTCCTGCTCCCCCCGTTCTCCCAGCCCCGAGCCCCACCCCATGGGGGCGGCCTAACCCTCCGCCCGGCCTGGCGCAGAAACGGGACCCTGGAGCCGGCGGCCGAGTGGACGGCGCTGCTGGGCGTGCACTCCCAGGACGGGCCCCTGGACACGGCGCAGGCCCGCGCGGTGGCGGCCATCCTGGTGCCGGAGGGATACCGGGGCGTGGAGGGCGGCGCCGACCTGGCCCTGCTGCGCCTGGCCGCGCCCGCCCGCCCCGGGCCCGCCGCGCGCCCCGTCTGCCTGCCCCGCGCCGGGCACCGCTTCGCACCCGGCGCCGCCTGCTGGGCCACCGGCTGGGGCGACGTGCAGGAGGCGGGTGAGTGAGGGGCGGGGGCGGGGGTCGGCAAGGAGGTCCTCCGAGCGGACCGCGCGGCATCCACCGGGCACGGAGGAGGTGGGTGTGGAGGGCGGGCCCGCGGGGCGGGGCCTGGAGGCGGGGTTGCAAGGCACCTGTAAGGGCACCAGGTAAGCGGTCCCTCTTTCTTTTATTCAACAGATATATATATATATATTGGTTTTTTACAAAGAGGAAGAGAGAGGGATAGAGAGTTAGAAACATCGATGAGAGAGAATCATCGATCAGCTGCCTCCTGCACACCTCCCGCAACCAAGGTACATGCCCTCGACCGGAATCGTACCTGGGACCCTTCAGTCCGCAGGCCGACGCTCTGTCCACTGAGCCAAACCGGTTTCGGCTCAACATATTTTTGAGCACCTCCTTGTGCCTGGCACTGTGGTAGGCGCTAGAAATATGCTAAGAGCATAAGCAAATTCCCTGCCTCCTCCCTTTACATTCTAGTGGGCAGACATAATGCTTTTTTTTTTTAGTTACATAAGCAAACACTTATGTTAGAAGGTAAATCCTCATCTCAAGGAAGTTATCTTTCATGGTAACGAGGCCCCACAATAATTCCCGTCTGTGATGAGACCTGTGCAATGCCAAGCCTTAAGAGAGGATACTGGGGAGGAGACGCCACAGTCTCCACTGCAGGGGCCCCATCGGGGCAGGAGGGACAGGAAGGGTCGATTGGGCGCCTCTGGAGTCTGTGTGGCTGGACTGGGCCATCTGACAATGGTCTTGTGAAGTCAGGGCGTACGCTGGCATTTCAGGAAGGTGGGGTGATATGGAGGCCATCCCGGAAACCAGGTGAGGCGGCGTCGGTGGAGAAGACTGTCTCACCTGGAAGACAGAGATGATAGTGGAGTGGAGTGCAAGAAGTGGCAGCAGAGGCTGCAAAAGCAGGTGGGGCTGGCCTGGTTGGCGTGGCTCGATGGTTGAGCTCCGACCTATGAACCAGGAGGTCATGGTTCAAATGTAGGTCAGGGTACATACCCGGTTGTGGGCTTGACCCCCAGTAGGGGGCGTGCAGGAGGCAACTGATCAATGACTCTCTCCCACTACTTTCCTCTCTAAAATAAATAAAAATATATAAAATAAAAAAAAATAAAAAAAAGCTGGTGGGGCTGGGCCATGAAGGCCTTACGGTCAGACTGAGGGCCAGAGTCCCCCTCCAGCTCCAGGGGTAGCCAGGACAACCCCTAAACTTCCCCGGTAGACCCTGAAGTGCACCTCAGCCATCACCTCCCGACCTGGGATTCTAGACGGGGAGGGAGGGAGCTTGTCCCCTCGCTCACCCACTTCTGCTGGATCCTGAGATGTTGTTATCTCCATTGAACGTGGGTTCGCCTGAGGAAAGGATGGAGCCCTCAGGGTTAGACAGTGGGATCCATCGGCGTGTCCTTGGTAAGATCAGAGCGGAACTTTACAAACATTTCTCCAGCAGAACACGTGGCGGGCTGGGAACAGGTCAGTGAGGAGGCCAGGCCCACGGGGAAGTCGCAGTGAAATGCCAAGAGGCCCCAAATGATGGGTGTTCTGGGCTTGAGAACTTACTGAAGGGAAGTGGAGACAGGGTCAAGGATGACACCCTGGCTCCATGCTTGGCAACCTGGTACAGGACTGCATCCAGGGTACGTGGCATCCTTGTTGAAAAGGGCACCTTCGCAGGTCTGACCAGCCCTGCCAGGGCTCAGATCTTAGCCCTCACATCCATCCTTCGCTGGCTGGGCACGTTGGTGCAGTGTGAAACCATAAGCTCTCGTTGGGTGCTTATGGGGTCCCTCTGGAGGTGAGGGTTCGGGAAGCAGGGTGGGGAGGAGCAGGAGAGGGTGACTGGCCTTGGATGTGGTGGGCGAAGGTACAGAGCATCTGACGGAGAGGCCCAGGAGGCAGCTGGAGGGGACAAAGCTGAGTCCTGGGGAACAGGGGACTCCACCCCTGCCTCACAGCATTTCTCTCTTGTTCTGCCCGCAGACCCCCTGCCTCTCCCCTGGGTGCTGCAAGAAGTGGAGCTCAGGCTGCTGGGAGAAGCCGCCTGTCAGTGTCTCTACAGCCGGCCCGGCCCCTTCAACCTCACTTTCCAGCTATTGCCAGACATGCTGTGTGCCGGCTACCCAGAGGGCCGCAAGGACACCTGCCAGGTGAGGGTGGTCCCTGCAGCTGCCTGACAAGGACAGGCAGAGCTGTAGCCAATAGGAGGCAGCCAGGCAGAGCTGTAGCCAATGGGAGGCAGCCAGGTAGAGGTATAGCCAATAGGAGGCAGCCAGGCAGAGCTGTAGCCAATAGGAGGCAGCCAGGCAGAGCTGTAGCCAATGGGAGGCAGCCAGGTAGAGGTATAGCCAATAGGAGGCAGCCAGGCAGAGCTGTAACCAATAGGAGGCGGTGTGAGGAACAGACAGGTGCCATCTTTCTCATATCTATGAGACTCAATAGATGGCACCAATAGATGGCACTGATGTGAAGATTATAACTAGACAGAACTAACTTGGGGCTCAATGGTGGGCACTGTTATTTATGGCAGCATGAGCAGTGGGCTATGTGCCAGACTCTGGAGTGAGTTTAATTTTATTTAGTGTCTACCGTACCGGTTGACTCACTCCAGAGTCTGGCTCATAACCACCACATATTAGCTGTGCAACCTTGGCCAAGTTATTTAAATATCTCTTTATTGATTTCAGAGAGGAAGGGAAAAGGAGAGAGAAACATCAGTAATAAAAGAGAATCATTGATCAGCTGCCTCCTGCACACCCCTCCACTGGGGCCCCAATCCAGAAACCCAGGCACGTGCCCTGACCAGGAATCGAACCGTGACCTCCTGGGTCATAGGTAGATGCTCAACCACTGCGGCACTCCCATTGGGCACCTTGGCCAGGTTACTTAATCTCATGGCCAGACTTTCTCATCCGGAAGACAGAGATGATAGCGTTCCCTACCTCATAGGGTGGTTAGGATGATTAAATTAATTGGTACATGTAAGCACTTAGAATAGTATGTGGTTTTTAATAAGAGCTCAATAACTATTAGCTATTAATATTATTATAACCCCATTTCCAAGCTCTCACTGGGAGCTTGATGGGGCCATTCCAGAGATGAGGATGTAGGAGAACAGAGCATAGCATCTATTAGCATATACTCAATCAATAGTTACCTTTAAAAATGAATTAATCCTTTACAGAAAGGAATTTTCCAGATCACCTTCTGAAGGCCAACATATAGTCTATTATAACTATTTTCCCCACAAACCTTGCTCAGATCACACACATTTTTAGGGTACTCAGCCTGGGTGGGGATTCAAGCTAGCTGATCTTCAGAGTTCCTTCCAATTATGAAGTTCTGTGATGGTAATGGAAATACTCCATATCTGCACTATCCAGGGTAGTAGTCACTAGCCACATTGCCTACTGAACATTTGAAAAACATCTGTAATATGCTTAGTGTAACTGAGGAATTAATTCTTTAACTTTATTTTTAATACATTTTTATTGATTTCAGAGTGGGAGAGGGATAGAAACATCAATGATGAGAAAGAATAATAGATTGGAGGCCTCCTACACATCCCTCACTTGAGCTTGTAACCCAGGCCTGTGCCCTGACCTGGAATTGAACCATGACCTCCTGGTTCATAGGTCAGCACTCAACCACTGAGCCACATAGGCCAAGTTTAATTCTATTTAGTGTCTACTATACTGGACAGCACAGTTCTAGAGGGTTCTGAGCTTTCTTTGTGACCCTTGTCAGGTCACATGGATACCTGACCTGGACTGTAGAGATGTCATAGGGACAATTCCTCTAAGCATGAAATAGCCCTCAACCCGTTTTAGTGTCTGTTCATTGTAGTTCTCCCTCCTGTCTCTCTGCTGCTTTTACATTTCCTATTTTTAACAGCCTCCTAAGTGCTGGCACCTCTGACTCACTTTAACAATTGGGTGATCTTAGAAACCCAAAGCAGCATTTATTTGAGCTATTCATTGAACAAGAATCATTTGGCTGAGTGTCTCCCTGAAGGCATGAAGGTCCATCTGGCACGGCCTTTGATGAATTCGTTTGTCACTCATCTTGGCTGTTCCTCATCAGCCTTTCTGCTTAACAAGTACTTTTTTTTTTTCCCCCAAGCCAAACTGTACCCAGTTTTATTAAAGACTAGTAGCCCATTACGCGATATCACATGCAGTAGGCCACCTGCCACTTCCTCGGGAGCCGGTGGGAACGTGTGCCACAGGAGCGAGCCTGGTGCTGGGAGGGAGCCACGATGCTTCCCTGGGAACCAGAGGGCCCACCAGCTCCTCTCTGGACAGGTGGCTCCCGGTCCCCCAGAGGCCCCCTGAAGCCGGGGTGTCACCGTCAGGCCGCTCCCGCTACCCACTCTCAGCGGCAGCACCCCCAGGACTGGGGACTCCCTCAAGGCTAAGAGGACTGAGCACTGCCATCTTGTGGCTATGGGTGCTGCCATCTTTGTGATGGAGTGATGGTTAATTTGCATATTACCCTTTTATTAGATAGGATACTTTTCATAAACAATCATGGTATTTCAGGCAGGGCATGGGCAGACAATCATTAACAGTATACAACAACTTTCCAACTCCCTTCTTCAGTGAACTGTCAACATCAGAAAGCCACTGTAAGACCCAATGAAGTCTTCATCTGATGCTCTCAACAGGGAAAGTTTAGCGTGAGCGCTGACATTTCACGTTGAGCATGTTGTTTTACAACTTTTCACAAGCCGACCCTGACTCAGGAATTGAAATGAAATATCAATCGGTGGATCCACAATCTAAAAAGGAACTGCTAAAAATATAATAATAATAATAAATAAATAAAATAAAAAGGAACTGCTAAAAAGATAATAATAATAATAATAATAAGTAAAATAAAAAGGAACTGCTGCTCTTGTGAGGGATGCCATCTCCGTGGTGACACTGGAGAGTCCAGATCGCCAACACACTGGAAACCAATTTTGGGAGGTCAGGTCCCAACAGGTCTCTGGGCTTAGGACAGCCGAAGTCTATGCATAAACTGGAGAGGGAGGAAAGGACATAAAAACAAATTTTAGTTGTCCACACCACAGGCGTTTGTGCCAAGATGGCTACTGTGTGTCAACATCAAGAGATCCCTCCTCCCAGGGACCAAGAGAAGGTTTCTCAAAACCCCCCCGTGTCAGTCCAGCTTTGGAGACATTCTATTAGTACTATATGTCCTTCCCCCCAAAATAACAATGACGTGTTCTGTGTGCTAACAGCATAGCTAAAAAAAAAAAAAAAAAAAAAAAAAAAAAAAAAAGGTAAAACAAAATTCTACTTTTTAAAAAATATATATTTTATTGATTTTTTACCGAGAGGAAGAGAGAGGGATAGAGAGCTAGAAACATCGATGAGAGAGAATCATCGATCAGCTGCCTCTTGCACACCCCCTACTGGGGATGTGCCCGCAACCAAGGTATCAAACCCAGGACCTTTCAGTCCACATGCCGATGCTCTATACTAGGGGTGTCGAACTCAATCAGAGAAGGGGCCAAAATCTAAAATCCAGCCTGAATCGCGGGCCGAATGATTTACTGAACAGTCATAAACTGTCATTGTGATGGAAACGCAGCGGAGTGCAGTGATGACAGCGCGGTGCGGGCCACATTGCAAGGCCTGGCGGGACAAATTTGGCCCGAGGGCCTTGTGTTTGACACATGTGCTCTATACACTGAGCCAAACCGGTTTTGGCAAAATTCTACTTTTTTTTTTTTATAAAACTTGATAAAAATAGTATTTCAAACTGTGCAATCACCAGAAACACACAGTTACCAAAAATACACACACTTCACTCCGCATCTCCAGCACCTTCAGCTTTCTGCCTCGTCTGTTTTGACGTCTCCATTTTCTGCAGGGTTATTATTATTATTATTATTATTCCCATCTTTGCCAGCATCAGCTTTCCCTTTCGCTACCTTCTCTCCCTCCTTTGCAGGGGCCTCTTAGGCTTGGGCTCTGGCTCTGGAGGAGCAGGTTGAGCTGACAACCTGCCGGATCTTCTCTGTGGCTTGTCCTTCACCTTGGCTTTATCTCCTTCAGCATCCCCTTCAGCCTTCCTCTTGGGTGTGATGGCGACAGTGGCGGGGCATCGGAGCGGGATGCAGGGATGCAGCAATGGTTGGCCTTGCTGGTCAGGGGGTCGATCTCGTCTCCACCTCCAAGTCTTTCTTTTGCTTAGAGTTGTAGGGAATACAGAAGCTGACTCAGCCAAGGCAGCCTCCTAGGAGAAGGTGGCTGTTTGCTGGTCCAACAGGAGGAGTAAAACCTTTGGAAGGTGGCCCAGAATAAGCTGGCGGTCCCTGGGCTGGTCCCCTGACACGGAGACATCTCTCATCAGGGAGACTCGGGGGGACCCCTGGTCTGTGAGGAAGGAGGACGGTGGTTTCTGGCGGGAATCACCAGCTTTGGCTTTGGCTGTGGAAGAAGGAACCGCCCTGGAGTCTACACTGCGGTGGCTCCCTACGAGGCATGGATCCGGGAGAAGGTGATGGGCTCCGAACCTGGGCCTGTCTTTCCCGCCCAGCCCCAGGGGCCCCAGCCAGGCCCCCCGGAGCACGTGGATGAGAACTGCACCATCGCCCTGCCAGGTGAGGGGGAGGACCCCTGGGTGTCCACTGGACATGGGAGATTGAGTTGGGTGGGCAGTGCTGGGGTCCAGGAGGCCCCCTGACCCAGGCCTCTCACCCCTCAGAGTGTGGGCAGGCCCCAAGGCCAGGGGCCTGGCCCTGGGAGGCTCAGGTGATAGTGCCGGGATACAGGCCCTGCCACGGCGCGCTGGTGTCTGAAAGCTGGGTCTTGGCACCTGCCAGCTGCTTTCTGGAGTGAGTGCAACCCCCGTCTCAGCCAGATTCCTGCCCCTCCCCGCATCGGCCTGGGTCCTGAGTGGGGGGTGGCGGGAACCTCAGTCTGGAGTGCGGGAGGGGAGTTCCCCTGGGGAGGGGAGTTCCCCTGGGGAGGTGCAGGATCCAACTCACAAAGTGGGTCCTGGTCTACGGGAGCGAGGAGAGGGGCTAGTCTCAGTCCGACCCGGGTTATGGAGTTTGAGTGCCCAGCGCCCGGGCGGGGGATACACCATCCCCGCCTGGAAACGGAGCCTAGCGCAGGGGTGAGGTTCCGCGCCGTGTGCGGAGCCCGGCCTACACCCCAGTCTCCCGCCCGCAGCCCCGGCGGCGCAGACCGCCCGCCCCGCGACCTGCACGGCTGGCGCGTGCTGCTGCCCTCGCGGCCGCGCGCCGAGCCGGTGGCGCGCCTCGTGCCGCACAGGAACGCTTCCTGGGACGACGCAGCCGACCTGGCGCTGCTGCAGCTGCGCGCGCCCGTGAACCTGAGCGCCGTGCCGCGGCCGGTGTGCCTGCCTCACCCCGAGCACTACTTCCTGCCCGGCAGCCGCTGCCGCCTGGCGCGCTGGGGCCGCGGCGGTGAGCAGGGGCGCACGGCGGGCTGGCGCGGGGCCCCGCGGCGCTGCGCGCGGACTCCCGCCCTTTTTCTTCCCAGGGCCCGCGCCAGGACCCAACGTGCTGCTGGAGGCCGAGCTGCTGAGCGGCTGGTGGTGTCACTGCCTGTACGGCCGCCAGGGGGCGACAGTGCCGCCGCCGGGGGACCCGCCGCACGCGCTCTGCCCCGCCTACCAGGAGGAGGAGGAGGCCGGCCGCTGCTGGGTGCGCGGCGGGGCGGGGCGGGGCGGGGCGGGGCCTGAGGAAGGCTGGGCGGGGCTGAGCGCTCCAGGGACGGGTTGGGCGGGGCCAGGCGCGCTGGGGGCGGGGCCTGGCCCTGGAGGACCGTGGGGGAGTCCTGAGGCAGCTCTGGGCTCCGTCGGGCTTTCCCGCTACCCCTGGATTTAAAGGGATGATTGACTACAGATTATTAATGGAAGCTGTCCTGGAGGAAAGCCCTTTGCTGTCCTCTCATGGACTCTCTGGTGCACACACGCACGCGCGCGCAGAGGGGGTAACTCACTCTCTTGCTGCAGAACGATTCCAGCTGGAGCCTTTTGTGCCGGGAGGAGGGCACCTGGTTCCTGGCTGGAATCAGAGACTCCTCTGGCGGCTGCTTGCGTCCCAGAGCCTTCTACCCTCTTCAGACCCACGGCCCGTGGATCAGCCATGTGACTCGGGGAGCCTACCTAGAGGACCAGCTGGCCTGGGACTGGGGCCCCGAGGGGGAGGAGACGGAGACACAGACTTGTCCGTCCCACACGGAAACCGGTGGTGAGGAAGGAGGCCTTGGGCTTGGTCCTGGGGGTGCTTGGACCCTGGCGGAGGCTTCAGGGGTCCGCTGTGAGAACCCCACTGAGGCGGCCACCTCCTCTCCCTAGCCTGCGGCCTGCGGCCAGAGCCGGCTCCCACGGGGCTCCGGTGGCCGTGGCTGGCTGAGGTGCACGTGGCTGGTGATCGAGTCTGCACGGGGGTCCTCGTGGCGCCAGGCTGGGTCCTGGCAGCCACTCACTGTGTCCTCAGGTGGGTCTCACCCATCTCCTGGGCAACGGGAAAACTGGGAGACGGGCCCGGGATTCTTGCCATTGTGGGATATCCCCCGTTAGGGCTCTTAGAGCACAGGGGAACCTCTGGGAAGGGTTTCCAGGCAGAAGGGAGATGTGGAGGGAGCAATAATAAAGTGGAATAACTTTGGGGATTCGTCCCACCCCCTCCCCTGGGCTGGGGAAGGCCTTACCATCAGGGGGATGCCGGTTGAGGATGGGCAGGAGGTAACCATGGGCCTGTTCCCACAGGCCAGGCTCCACAACCGTGCCTTACATCGAAGTGTACCTGGGCCGGACCGGGGCCAGCCCCCTCCCACAGGTCCACCAGGTGTCCCGGGCGGTCGTCAGCATCCGCCTGCCCCGGCACCTGGGCCTCCGGCCCCCTCTGGCCCTCCTGGAGCTGAGCTCCCGGGTGGAGCCCTCCCCGTCAGCCTTGTCCGTCTGCCTCCACCCCGGGGGCGTCCCCCTGGGAAGCAGCTGCTGGGTGCTGGGCTGGAAGGACCCCCAGGACCGAGGTGAGAGCCCTGGGTGCCGGGGGTGAGACGCGACCAGAGGCCAGCATCCCTGGGACAACCTTCTCTCCTCTCTCTAGTCCCTGTGGCTGCTGCCGTCTCCATCTTGACGCCACGGCTCTGCCACTGCCTCTATGACGGCATTCTGCCCCCCGGGACGCTCTGTGTCCTGTACGCAGAGGGGCAGGAAGACAGGTGTGAGGTACAGGGGCCTGGGTGTCCTGCCCCAGGGAGGGGGAGGCAGTGCTGGGCAGCTGGACCCCGGAGAGAGGCTCTGCGGGTTAAAACTCTTGGGTTCGGGGTCTGAAATGGGTGGAAGCGGTGTCTCCTGGTTGGACCTTGGAGAGCGACCAGGGCTCTGGGTGCCTGAGGATGGAGACCAGCAGGACTTTGGGCTGGACGCTAGGAGGGGGGGCAGGCACTGGGAGGAAGGGTAGGAGACCTTTGGGCCTGGCTTTTCCTCCGCAGGTGACCTCCGCACCTCCGCTCCTGTGCCAGAGCGAGGGAGGCCCCTGGGTCCTCGTGGGCATGGCTGTTCGAGGGAGCCGGGAGCTGTTTGCCGCCGTCGGCTCCGAAGAGGCCTGGCTCTCCCAGATAGTGGGAGAGGCTCATTTCCTGCCCTCCAGTGGCTCCCCCTACTGGCCCCCTGAAGGCAGCTACCTCTGTCCTCCGGACATGGCCGGGGCCTCAGGCTCCCCTCCTGCTGCTCTGTTCCTGCTGCTGCTGACCCCCCTGATTCAGGAGTGAGGGGTCTGGCTTCCGGACCACCTCCCCTCCTCCTTCCCCACCCCCTCCAGCCCTCTACTTCCTTCCCAGTGGGGTTGGAATGTGACTTAACCGGCTTTCGATCCCTTTGCCAGAACCTCCAGAGCTCCCCACCCACCTAGACTGCAATGGCTTCAGACAACTGGGCCTCAGTGCCTGGATACTTTGCGCCCTGGAATCCTGGGGGCAGCATGAGCCGGCAATAAAGGTGTAAATAAAGACACGTGGCCCGTGGCATTGCTGAGGGCAGGCTGGGGGGATAGAGGGAAGCCCAAGGGGTAGGGCCCCTCCCTCCTGGCTCCGTGAGTCAGGCCTTGGGCTCCCAGGAAATGTGTCCCTGATAACGTGGCAGCTGTCCCTCATTCCTGCCGCAGGGCGGGGGAGGCCAGGCAGCCAGCTGGGTGTGTGTCACCTCCCCAGTGGAATCGGCATCCCAGCACCTGCTGGACACCTCAGCCCAGCTCTGGCCCTGCTGCCCCGCCCCCCGCAGTCAGGAGGACTGGGGTGAGGGTCACAGAAAGGAAGGGTCCAGGGCTCTGGGAATCCAGGGTGTGCCCACACTATCCTGTACCCCCAGAGGGCAACCCCCATCTACACACCCTGATGAATGATGTCCCAAAATAGTCACCTCCAGTGTCCCCAGCACCCATATGACCTCTATACCCTACGAGGGTCCACAACTGTCACCTCCTGCCCAGTGCCCTCGGGCTTGAGGCCCATCACCTCGTATATTCATCCCTCACCTCGCCCAGCACTTCTTGGTCCACCTCCCTGCATTAGTTCAGGCACGTTCCTTGCTGACTACTAAGTCATGGCACAGCTGGGGACAGGGATAAGCCCACGAAGTATGTAGTGGGGACACAGACAGACACCCCTGGCTGGGGATCAGGAAAGGGCCAGAGAGGTGACGTCTGAGCACAGGAGAAGAGCAGATGGGGACCTGGGGCAGGGGAGTGCTTGTGGCGGAAGCCAGAGATGGAGGAAGCAGCGGGGTCACTCTCTGGTTGAGCAGGCAGAGGATGGTGGAGGGCACACCCACAGGGCAGCTGGAAGTTCCCCTTGGGAGTCAGAGGAGGTGGGCAGAGGTCCTTCAGCTGCCAGGTCCCAAGTAAATATCCCCTTGAATCTCCACAGGAACGTACATCCCACTTGCTCCCCATACTCAGTCACCCGTATGCCATTCCCCACAAGCATTTTTAAAATATATATTTTTACTGATTTCAGAGAGGAAGAGAGAGAGAGAAATATCAATGATGAGAGAATCATCGATCGGCTGCCTCCTACACGCCCCACACTGGGGACTGAGCCCACAACCCAGGCATGTGCCCTTGGCTGGAATCAAACCTGGGACGCTTCAGTCCACAGGGTGACGCTCTAGCAGCTGAGCCAAAGCAGCAAAGGCTGCCTTGTGGCTGCTTTTCCATACCCTCAGTTCTGAGGGCACTTCCTTCAGGAGTCCCTGGTGCCAGCCTATCTCAGCTCCTGGAAACACTTCCCGGGTCCCCCATTCTCCCTTCTTTCTCGCAGTTGCTGGTTTGAAATTATTCTGTAATTGCTTGTGATTATTTGTGTCAGAGGGAGTTCAGGGAAGGCAGGCATGGTGTCTGTTTTGTCTCCTGGCCTGGAACAGAGTAGGCACTCGGTAAATATTTGTGAGATGATTGGCACTGCCAGACACGCTCACCGCACACCGATGCGGCTGCGGCTCTTTGGAAGGGCCTGAACCGGCCCAGCCTGGGCGAACCAGGCTCTCAGGCTCAGATCGGGGCCTATGACGGGAAGGGGGCAGGAGCGCTCCGGGAGAACACGGCTGAGCCAAGCCCTGGGAGGCATAACTGGTTTGGGAGACCTGAAAGCCCTGGGCCACAGCGCTGTGGCTCCCGGGGAGCCGGGCCAATGGACATTCCATTCCAGCCTGCCCGGGGCTGTTGTCCGGGGTCAGCCCAGCGCCGGCCGGCAGGCACACACTCACCTGGGGCTGCGGGGCCTGGGGACGGCGGCGCGGAAGCTGGCCGCCCGGCCGGGAGGGCGGGGCGGAGGGCGGGGCGCGCAGGTAGGTGCTTTTCTCCCCGAGCTGCCACCTGAGGCTTTCTGCGGCCAGGCAGTGCGGAGACGTGTCCGCTGAGGGCTGTGCCGTCCCCTTTGTGCCTGCTCCCGCCGGGAAGCCAGCCTGCGACACCTGCCCGCTCCTCCCGCGCGGGCCCAGCATCCTCCCTCCGGGCCGCTCCGGGATCTTGCCGTCGGAACCAGCCCTAGGTCCCTTCCCTTGGTGTCTGCGTCTCCCCAGGGCCCTCACCTGGGTCATGGCCCAGAGGGCAGGCCTGGGGCCTAGGCGGCTGGAGGCCGCTGCCATTCTGCTCTTGCTTGGACTGGTCCGGCCCGGGCTGGGTGAGTTGTACGGGCAGGGGGCATGGGGAGGGGTGCTCCTGGGCTCAGGGACCCCGCACCCTAGCTCTGGGCTTCTCTTCCACTCCGGCTGGGGCTTCCTGGGGGGATGGGCGCTCTCCTGAGAAGTGGCAGGTGCTAAGAGGTCTGGGAACCCGGATCTTTCCGGCTTACCCCTCCCTCCTTCTCTTGCCTTCCAGGAGCCGAGGGGCCGGGGCGAAGGTGAGGCTTGGGGGGGGGGGGCAGGGAGGGAGACACAGACTGAGATTCCCTGGTGTTTGATGAGTGCCTGACCTCTCACCCACCGCAAAGTCTTAGGTCCCACAATAGCTCTGTGAGAGGGGATTGTAGCCCGGGTCCTCCAGATAAGAAGCCCAGGTGCAGGGAAGTGCTTTGCCCAAAGGGCACAGCCAGTGCGTGGCACAGCCAGTCAGAGCTGGAATTTGAATTCCTACGTGGATTGCTTCGAGGGAAACAAACCAAAGGTCTCCTCCGTCTGTCTAAGGCAGTCAGCAGACTGAGTCCTGGCTTCACCACTCGCTGAGCTGGGCTTACTGCTCACCTCGCAAATGAGGCCGACTGCGTTCATCTCCTGGGGCTGTGAGGAGTCCTGAAGAGACAGGCAGCGAAAGCCCCCTCCGGCCTCAAGTTCTGTAGGATTGTCATTATTCTGAGAGGAGGAGCCTGGCGGGCAGTTTCCTCTGCTCCTGGAAGGTGACTTTGAGAAGGGCAGTTGTTCCAAACTGCCAGCCTCAGGGGGCAGGGCAGCCTCCCGCTGTGGGAGCCCAGCTGCTCTGTTCCTTTGTTCAGTGCCCGCACCCACAGCTCCGTCTCCGAGCCCAGCCCCGCGCAGGGCATGGTGACCTGGGGCGCTGCTGGGTCCCGGGCCGTGGGGAGTGCCGGGTGGCGGTGAGGCACAGGGAGCGGGGTGACTGGGCAGTATCAGGGAAGCACAGCCTGGGAGCTCTGGTGCACCGCCTGACTCAGGCACAGGGCAGGGCAGGGCAGGCCAAGGAGGGGCCGCCATAGGCAAATGGAAATTCGCCTAGCAAAGTAGGGCTAAGGAAAGGAATTCTAGGAAGTGACCTTGATGAGCCAAGATCCAGAGGTGAATAAGTGCTGGACCCCATGTCTATGACAGGAAGCATCCTGATGGTTGCCACTGTCATGGGAGGGCTGGGATGTATCTTAAGGGCAGTGAAACCAATGAAACCAGGGAAGGATTTAAGATGGTGTCACCTGGCCAGATTTCTCCTTTATAAAGGTCTTCAGACTTATAAGGGTGGATTGGATAGGAGGCAGAAAGTCCTGGAAGGAGGAAGAAAGGAAGGAAGGGAGGGAGGGAGGGAAGGAAGGAAGGAAAAAACGGAGGGAGGGAGGGAGGAAGGAAAAAAGCCGTAAGAGAACTGAATGAGGGAATGGGTCAAGGTGGCAAAACTGACCTTGCCTGGTAAGCAGTGGGATGGGGACAGAGGGATGGCCAGCTTCTGTGAACTTACTTCCCAGGCTCCAAACCAGATCTCCTGGGCCTTATTGGGAGTGTAGGGCTAAGAACAAGGTATGGGGGCCCCAGAAGGGCCTGACCCCCTCCCCTTCCTCCCTCCCTGGGCAGCCTCTTGCGGTGTGGCCTCCCAAGCACGCATCACAGGTGGTAACAGTGCAACCCCTGGCCAGTGGCCCTGGCAGGTCAGCATCCTCTATGATGGCAATCACGTGTGTGGCGGTTCTCTCGTGTCTGAGCAGTGGGTTCTGTCGGCTGCCCACTGCTTTCCAAGGTACCAACTGGGTTGGGGGCAAGGTGGGGATGCCAAAAGTAGGCTGGAGGTCAAAATTCAGGGATCAATTTAGATAAAAAGTTGGGGTTCTTGGATTGGGTCTAGGGCAGTGGTCGGCAAACTCATTAGTCAACAGAGCCAGATATCAATAGTACAATGATTGAAATTTGTTTTGAGAGCCAAATTTTTTAAACTTAAACTTCTTCAACATAGACTCACCCAGGCCATGGTATTTTGTGGAAGAGCCACACTCAAGGGGCCAGAGCCGCATGTGGCTCTCGAGCCGTAGTTTGCCAACCATGGGTCTAGGGTTATCAATGAAGTCTGAAAGATAAGTCAGGAATGAAGGTCAGAGGTTACAAATCACAGGATAAAACTAGGGCACAGTTTGTGATGTAAAAAATCCTTTGCTGGGATCAGAATCTGGGGTTGGATGCCATAGGGACCAAGGAGCCAGATCTCCTGGGTCCCAGCCTTTGTCCTCCCTGCATGCAGGGAGCACCACAAGGAAGACTACGATGTAAAGCTAGGAGCCCACCAGCTGGACTCCTACACCCCTGCAGCCGAGGTTCGCTCAGTGGCCCAGGTCATTTCCCACCCCAGTTACCACCATGAGGGCTCCCAGGGGGACATCGCACTCGTCCGTCTCAGCAACCCCATCACCTTCTCCCGCTACATCCGGCCCATCTGCCTCCCTGCAGCCAATGCCTCCTTTCCCAATGGCCTCCAATGCACTGTCACTGGATGGGGCCACGTGGCCCCCTCAGGTGAGGTGGGCACTGATGCCTAAGGGCTTGGAGGGAGCCTGACTCAGGGTAGGAGGCTCTGGCTAAGCACCTTTTGCCCCCACAGTGAGCCTCCAGGCCCCCAAGATACTCCAGCAACTTGAGGTGCCACTGATCAGCCGTGAGACGTGTAACTGCTTGTACAACATCAACGCCAAGCCTAACGAGCCCCACTCTATCCAGCAGGACATGGTGTGTGCTGGCTATGTGGAGGGGGGCAAGGATGCCTGCCAGGTAAATGAAGGGGTCCAGTGGAACCAAGGAATCTTGGGAAATGAGGGCTGGCATGGGTGACTGGAGGTCTGGAGCCTGGGCCTGACAGCTGTTGTATGGCTTTTCTCCTCAGGGTGACTCTGGGGGCCCACTCTCCTGCCCTGTTGAGGGCCTCTGGTACCTGGCAGGCATTGTGAGCTGGGGTGATGCCTGTGGGGCCCCCAACAGGCCTGGTGTGTACACTCTGACCTCCAGCTACGCCTCCTGGATTCACCACCATGTAGCGGAGCTCCAGCCTCAGGTGGTGTCCCACCTCCAGGAGTCCCAGCCCGACATCCACCTCTGCAGCAACCATGCGGCCGCCTTCAACTCTGCTCCAGGCCAGGGTTTGTTGGGGCTTACCCTTTTGCTATCACCAGCCCTGACCCTGGGCCTCCTCTAGCCATGGTGGGAGCACTGAGCTACTCGCCCTGGAGGTTGACCCTGTTTCTGGAACTGTCCTACTGTACACAAGGACAGACGCCTGTTCTCAGGAATGGACCTGGCCCCTCCTTGACAGTTTGCCTGAGGCTTTACTCACTCCTTCCTCCCAGGACCCTGTGGGAGCTCAGGGCACCATCATGACCTTTGAGCCCAGACTCCTGGGTTTGTTCTTTGGGACTGTAGCCCAGAGCCAGGAATTTAACTGCCTGTGGTACTGGCTAGAACCTCTGGCCACCTCCTGCCCACAAGCCTATTGGTTGGGCTCCTATGGAGCTCCCAAGGAGCCTTAGCTAAGATGGGCCCTGGCTCTGACGTCTGTGGAAGACTGGGCAGCTGCCCGGCTGACTGCTGCTGAAGGGTTGGCTCCCGTGCCCGACATGCTCTGCCTGATGAGCCCCATCACTGTGCCCTCCTGCTGTCTTCTGGGCTGGAGTTGCCTCTGAGCAGCATGTTTCAAAGGACAGAAAAGGCCCCAATCTTGCCCCAATGGCTGCCAAGCCCCCACTGTGCCCTGATTCCTGGACTCCGGAGGACTGAGCCCCCACCGGAACCGGGCTTGAGCTTGGATCTGGGGTAGAGGGTTGAAGGAGCAAGAAGGAATAAAATGTTTTGAGCATAACTGGCTGTGTGTGTGACATGCCGTGAATAACATCAGCTCTTGGCTTCTTCCTCCCGCCTCCAAAGTCCAGAGCCATCGGCAGAACTTAGTTTATTAAAAAAATGATGAAACAGGCTGTACATATTTACAGGCGAGAGGGCAAGGAGGCACGGGTCCAGCAACAGGGGCACAGGCCACTCACTTCTTGGAAAGTTTGACTTGCTTGTGCTTGGGAGGTGCCCACTTGAGGCAAACAGAGTCCACTGTGGGGAGAAGAGACATGAGAGGCAGGGTTGGACCTCTGGGTCTAGGCCAGGTTTCACCAGGTGAGAACAAGGACAGGCTTGATCCTGGGGAGGGGGCAGGGAAGCCCAGACATGAGTAGCCTGCCCCAGGCTTTGGTCCTGGAAGCTGGTCAGACTGGTTTAAGATCATGTGACAGCAAAAGGAGGCTAAGGCTCCTAGTCGTCCTTACACCTACCCCCGACCACACACGCCAGGAGCCCCCCACCTACCTGTTATAGGTGGTTTCTTATACTGAGCACTTTTGAGGTGCTCCTCTACTAGCTTGGGTGTGACACAGATGACATGCTGGCCTTTCCAGTACTTGACCATGTTGAGGGACTGCAAGGTGCTGATGATGTCATTCTGGGTGATGCTGGTCATCTGGCTGTAGAGAGGGATTGGAGTAGATGCTGGGAGAGTGCCCTTGGGGCTGGCTGGGACAGCAAAAAGGGACAAGGAGACAGATCATGGCCAATCTTAGGAGAACCCTTCCCTCTTGGAGAACTCCAGGAAGCCTCCCTCATGAGATGACGGGGGTGGGGTCCAGGGCCCTCACCTAAGGTCCTTGATGGACAGTGTGCCTCGGAAGTCTCGTAGAATCTCCAGGAGGACCCAAGACCAGTAGCTGCGGTAGCTGAGCTTGCCCAGGTCAGACAGTGGCTTCTCAGGGGAGCCTACTGTGCTCTCTAGCTTGGAGAGCTCATAACCTGGCAGTGGGAGACAGAAGGTCCTAAAATCCCACCCCACCCCACCCCGGTACTTATCTCCACCACAGGGGCCCTTTCGGACGGACAGAACAGGGCCACTCACTAAAAGCAATGAGGAACTTCCCGTAGCCGCGGCGCTGGTAGGGAGGCAGGGTCAGGATGCAGGCCACGTTGTTCCCGTCTGGAGACTCCTTCTCCTGCAGGGGCGAGGTCAGGACTCTGGGGGAGCTCGGCCCCTGCTCCAGTTCACACTCACTGCCCGCCCTCAACCTCGGCTTCCCGACCCAGTACCTTTGAGAAGTAGCCGACAATGTGGGCCCCCTGCCTGTCCACCTCAGTCAAGATATAAAAGACAAAGGGCTCCACGTCGAAGTACAGTGTTTTGTGGTCCAGGAAAAGCTTGGCCAGAAGACACAGGTTCTGACAGTAAATCTGAGGGGTGGAGAGGCAGAGACTCAGGAAGCAAGTACAATGAGCCCATTGAGGCCTGGACAGGAGCTGCCACCCTGCTCTGCAAATGCCAGGCTCCACGGAACAGCCAGTGCCAGTCCGGTAACACTTCACCCACAGCAAGTAATTCTTCCACCCACGTGCGGAGACCGTGCCTCCTCACCAGAACAGGAACAGCACAGGATTTCCGCAGGTGAGTGGGCATACGCAGTTCAAGCCTGTGTTGTTCAAGGCTATGTCCCCAGCACCGAGCACAAGGCTAAGCAAGAAGCCGAGTGCTTGTTAAATATTTGCTGAGTGGAGGACCTCGAGCCTGACTTCAAAGCCCGCAGTCTGCCCGCTTGGCCATGCCCTAGGCTGAGCCTCACCTGCTGCAGGCCCAGACACCCACCCGGCCAGGGACAACGTCAGAGGAACAATGGGACCTTCAGGTAGGCTTCCTGGCACAGATCAAGGGTCCCTCTGGTGTATGCCGCCTTTTATATCCACTCTCATTTGACCCAACAACTGTGTCAGCTCAGCATGGCCAGTCCCATTTACTTAAAGAAAACTGAGGCTCTGGGAGGGAAGGGCTTGTCTGAGACCTCAAAGCTGGCAGAGGGTAAGCCAACAGGAATACCCAGGTCTCCTGGAGAGCCATTTCTGCCACTCGCCCTGTTGCTGCTCAAGAAGGCAGAGCAGGAGACATGGCTCAGTGGATATTCCTTCCCCAAGCAATTAGCACAGGCTGACTGAGCCACCACAGGTCACCAGTAATAAGAAGGCCCATTACTAAGCACCTACTTGCTGCCAGGTACCGCGCTAAGTATGTGACATTGCTATCTCAGTTATTCCAACAGCCCTATTAGGAAAATATGGTCATGACTCCTGCTGAACAGATGAGGAAACAGGAACAAACAATGTTAAGTAATTTGTCTAAGGTCAGCTAGGAAGTGATGGGGTCACTGGAAGCCAGGAGCCACTCGAAGCGTGTCTCCATTAACTGTCCTTCCACGGGAAATGGGGACATTTGGTTCTACCTTCCCAGACTGACAGGCAAAGGCCAGGCTCTCAACAGGAAAGCAGATCCCAATGCCAGAACCTGCCCCATTCAGGCCCGTCCACCAGGAACAAGGAACTGGGCCAGCAGAGCCAGAGCTCTTGGACCGGAAACCTTACACAAAGCAGTTCCGGGGGGGGGGGGAGGGACAGGGGACGACGACGACGACGACGACGGGACACACACCAAACACCTTTTCTTCGGGCAGAAAGAGAAAGCCTTCTAGATACAGCCTCGGGCATGACAATCTTCACTTCAAACCTCAACTATCCCATCAGCAGGAAAGTCCGTAGGGAGAGAATGAACCCCAGTCCCCAAGGCTGGCACGGCAGGCCCACAGACCTCTGTCCTGACGACAGTGAAGATTCCAGAGGTGCCAACGCTCCCATCTCCCCACACCCACGGCCGTGACCCCCAGCTCACCTTGTGGTCTTTGCCATCCACCTCGTACACAGAGATGTTGCTCTTGCGGTAGATCTCCTTTCCTGGGGGCTGTCGCCACTGACACTGGCCCTGGGGTTGGAAGGGGAGAGGGAGGCTTGAGACCTGAGGTTTCCTGCCAGGTGCCTGCATTCTGCCCCATGTGGCTTCCCTACGTGTAGATTCTGGGCTCCACACTTGACCCACATCAAGCAATTCTCCCACCCGCCTGAGACGGCGCCCATCTTACAGAGGACCCCACGGCACACAGGGGCTATGAACCGGCTTGAGCAACACACAGTCGGACGGCTTGGGCCCAGGTCGGCCTGGCTCTAGAGGGCTCTGCAGGGTCCGATCCCTGGCAGTGGTGTTTCCTGAACTGCATACATTTGCCTCCGATTCCACTCTTTGGGAAACATGCGCTGCATGAATAATGAGGTGACACCCTGGCAGCTCGCGTGTACCAATGCCTCCCATCTGTCACTCCTTCCAGGCCCACCGCTCGGGGGCTATGCCTGCTTCTGCTTTTGCACTGAGGAACCTGGCACTGAGTGGCTTTGAGACACGTGCTGAAGGGCAAGGGATCCAAGGAAGGTGCAAGGGCAGAGATTACTGTCCCCATTCTACGGAAGAGGAAACTGAGGTCTGGGAGGGGCAAATTGGCCTAAGTCGCTCCATCAAAAACACAGCCAGGCAGCAATCGGGTCTCTCCACCCCGGGCAGCTTTCCCCGTCCTCCTCTCTGAACGTGCAGCTCTCCCAGGGCCATGGTCAGCGCCTCACCAGGTGGAAGCGGTAGCTCTTCTCGTACTTCATGTACTTGAGGCAGTACTCGCAGAGCCAGAGCTTGGGCTGCTTCCCATAGTCCTCAGGGAACGGTGAGAAGTACCAGGCATCGATTTCGTAGTTCCCGATGTGGATCTTGTCCACATACTTCACCTTGGTGATCTGTGGAGGGCAGTGGATGGCTTAGAGCAAGGAGAGCAGGGGAGAGGGGGAGCCCAGTCAGGACCCCTGCCCCTGCTTACCGCCTCGTGTTCTTTCTCCAAGGCCGCTGTTGTAGGGTCCATCTCTGCATAGGTCTGGGCAAGGAAACAGCAGTGGACAGAGATGAATAGAAGGGAATCTCAGACTGTCCCTCCCCATCCCAGAACCCAGTGCTTCCCTCCTGTCTTCCAGACCTCACATCCTGGCCGACAATAACCATATGAACAGCCAACAGGTGCTACCTGGTTCTGAAGCTGGCTTGTCCACGCTCCTCTCCCATCTGCCCACCCACCCACCCATATATCGCTGACGTCCCTGACACCTGAGTTGAGACCTTTGGCCAGGTGAACAGGGCTAGGACCAGGACCCTGGGTAGTCCTGGGGCTGGTAAGAGCTTCAGCTTTGCAGCGGGATCAGTCCAGATCAGCCAGAGTGGTGGGAGATGAAATAATGATCTTGTCTTCCCTGCTCACAGCAGGATCTGTTGCTGACTCCCCAGTGTGCCTGGACCTCTTTGCTGAACCCCAAAGGAGCTGCCTGCCGCGGGACTGCTCAGAGGTCCCTCCCTCAGGCGTATCAGATTCCAAGTGTCCAGAAGGAACTCATTCTTCCCTCCATGTAAATCTGTTCCCCTCCTGGATTTCCCATCTCACTGGGAGCATCACTCTCAGTCCACATGTCTGAGACCAATCAGGGGCCTATCCTGCCTATCTCAGCCTGGCATTCAATTAACAGCCAAGTCCTGCCAACTCTACCTCCTTGGAACCCCTGGCACTGGTCCCTCTGGTATTCTCCTGTCCTATGCCACACAGCCACGGCCACCTCAGGTCTGGACATTGACTAGGGCTCCTGAGATTCCCAACCTCCAGCCTCAGCCTCTTCAAATCTCCACTGCTCTCAACCCTTCCTTTCCCAGCCTTTGTGCCTTTGCACATAAAGTTCCTTCCACCTCGAATGCCCTTCCTTATCCTATTGCTGCCAGAAAATGCTTACTCAACCCAGCAGAGGGTGAGCCAGGTGACACATGATACGGCAGAACTCCGTGAGCTATCACGTGTAGTTGTGTTTACTGTGCTCTTTCCTGTCCCTCAAGGCCAGCATCCTTCCCATCCCCTCCAGGAGGCCGGACTGGATCCTCCCAATGCAGAATATACCCTGCCTTTCTCAGCCAGGGACACAGGGATCTACAATAACCTCTAACTGCCCCTCTTGGCTCCCCCTATTTTCCAAGTTCTTAGAAAGCGGGACTAAGAGTCACGTTACACTCACAGCACATCCTGTTCCTAGGCCAGACTCTGTAGGAGGAACCAAGGACAGCCTGAAAATGGAGTGGGGACCCAAGAAGGCCTATGACCTACACCAGAGTGGACAGCAGCCTTGCCCTGCAGGTGAGAAGGGAGAAAAGGAGCCAATGTTTTACTCGGAAAGCCCTTCCACAAAGCAGCTGGGCTGTATGGCCTCCTATCTACAGCACTCACTTCTATTTCAGAGAAGTAAACAGGCAGGGAAGGTGAGGTCACTGGCCTGGGGGATGAACTAGCTGCCATTATTCCAAGTACCAAGCACTCCACAGGCATTATTTCATTTAGTCCTCACAATAGGCTTGAGACAAGATTGCTCATTATCCGCTCTGCTCAAAAGAGGAAACTGAGGCACAGAGAGGTGAGGTCACTTGCCCATCACAGAAAAGGTACTCAGCACAGTTGGGCACAGGCCCCTGGTCCAACTCTTGAGTCTAATCCCTGCAAAGATGGGAGAAGAAAGATTTCCTCATTTTCTTCCTCAAATGTCTCCTTAAACGTACTTCCCAGTTCTCAAAGTACAATCCTTTTCTGCAAATCATTAAAGAACTACAAAAACACTGCTTTTCTTAAATGCTGCGATTTATTTAGAATTAAACATTAACTAGGTTCTGAAGAATCTTACTGCCTGTGAACTCGATGATTATCCAGGCTTTGATTTTATCACCCGGCCCACTTGTCATCTGCCTGGCAGAGTGCCAGAGTAGAGGTGCATCTTAGAGACTTAACTGGCCGGGGAATTGGCTGAGGAACCGAGAAACTCAGACCTGTGCGGCCCAATAGCGTATCCACTAGCCACATGTGGCTACTTCAATTGAAATTCATCAAATAAAGTTCAATTCTTAGTACACTAAACATTTCAAGCTCCCAATAGCCCCATGTGGTTACTCTATTGGACAGTACAGATACAATTTATCACAGGAAGTTCAATTGGACAGTGCTGCCTTAGACCATTTCAGTTTTTATTTAATTTTTATCACAAATCACAGTAGGAAGTGCAGGGAGCACGTAAATAAGTTGATGTTTACACATACACATACATGTATTTGTATGTGAAATAAAAACTTCTCAAAATAATACTTACCTTTAATAAAGTGCAATGCACTCTGATATTTTCTCTCTTATCCTATTTCTTTTTTCCATTAAAAAAATTTAAGTGATGGTCACAGCCCACTAAAATGATTTGATAATCTACTAACAGTTGTGCTCCACAGTTAGCAAAACATTGCTGCAGCTGAAACCGGTTTGGCTCAGTGGATAGAGCGTCAGCCTGCGGGCTGAAAGGTCCTGGGTTCAATTCCAATTAAGGGCATGTACTTGGGTTGTGGGCACATCCCCAGTAGGTGTGCAGGAGGCAGCTGATCGATGATTCCCTCTCATCGATGTTTCTAACCCTCTATCCCTCTCCTTTCCTCTCTGTAAAAAAATCAATAAAAAATATATTTTAAAAAAATAAAAAACATTGCTGCAAAGCACACTTAGAAATCACATTAAATCAAAACTAATGTCTGTGTGTCCAGAAAGCTCAGAAAGTCCAGTTCTCTTGCATTCCCCACTTCACAAATCAAGAAACTGAGGCTCAGAGAAAAGTAGCCTCCCAGGGGCAGGCTGGCTTGATGAAAAGAACCCAGATTTTGGAAACAAGTGGCCTATTTCTAGGATGTGTCAAAGTCATGGTTAAGGATTTATGCTCAGAAGTTGGACAGTGGCAAATCTAATTCCCAACTGGGTCCCTAAACTTATAGGTAGCTCCCATATAAATGGGGATAATAATGTTTACCTCACAGGGTTGTGAAACTTCAGTGAGATCATATATTCAAACACTTAGCCTAAAACTTTGGGTCACAAGCCAATAAATGTCTGTCACTATTGTTCTAATTCCAGCCCACCCTTTTACTAGCTGTGTGACCTTAGGTATGTTAGATAACCTCTCTGAGCCTATTTACCCATTTACAAAAAATATATACAGGGTGGGGCAAAAGTAGGTTTACAGAGGTAAGTTTATGAAAGAGTTTATTCTTTTATTATTGTATTATTTTCCATATAAACAACTGTAAACATACCTTTGCCCCATTCTGTGTGTGTGTACATATGTATAAAAGGCGAACATGCGAAGTATCGCCTCCAGGAGACTGATCACTCGCTATGATGTGTGCTGACTATGATGTGTGCTGACGACCAGGGGGCAGCGTGGAGCAAAGGCAGGCCCCAGCCAGCTGGGGAAGGAAGGCTCCAATCAGTCCTGATCACCAGCCAGGCCTAGGAACCCTACCCGTGCACGAATTTCATGCACCAGGCCCAGCAGGGTTCTGGGCAGTAGCAAATGCTCAATATCATTCATTCTTTTTTCTTCCCTTTGGACTTCAAGTCGGTTTGTCTAATGTGGAACAAGAAGATAAAAAACACTGTCTGTGCAGGAGGCCTTCATTCGTCCCAGCTGTGCCATTTGCTAGCTGCGAGACTGTAGCCAAACCCTTGCCCTCTCTGAACCTGTTTTCTCATCTGGGAAGAGCACATGAGGAGAGATAGGTGAGTCTCTGACACACTGTAGGAGCTAAGAAACGGGAGCTGTTTTGGTTTTGGAACTGGGACCCAAAGGAGTTGGCAGAGGCAGCAGAGCCTCTGGGGCCCCGGGGAGGGGGAGGGAGCCCGGACCTTCTGCACATGGTTGATCTCATCATGCTTGCGCTTTTGGTTGCGAGTGATCTTGCGCTCAGGCTGCTCAGCCAGCTCGCTCAGGTACTTCTCCGAGTTCTTCTGCACAGCATCCTTCACAGTCTTGGTCAGTGCCAGCCGGTTCTTGTCTACCCATTCGTCTAGTCGCCGGTTAACTGTGAGGATGCGCCATGAGGGTGCTGCCCTTCCACCCCTCTCCCCCACCCACGCCGATACCCAGGTCACTCACAGCCCACATAGTGCACATAGAATTCCTCTCGGCCCTCCTGGTCATTGACTCGAGACTGGATCACCTCAGCAGAATCTGGGAAGGAAAAAAGCTAGGGTCATCAGGAAGGCAGAGCCCAGACACTGAGAGCTGTTTCCGCTTTCACATGGAAGCTAACCTCACCTGTCCACATCGGCCATTCAATTCAATCACTGCCTGTGAGGTGCACCAGGTCAGGACTGTTATTATTTTGCATTTGAGAAAACTGAGGCTTTCCCAGGCTCACAGATTTGAAAAGTGGTAAGAGCCAATACTTAACTGAGCTTAAGCCTGACTCCAAATTTAATGCTTGGTTTACTATATTCAGTCGTTCTTCAGAGGTCATGAGGGCTGGTTCTGGAGTCAGACAGACTGGGCTTATATGTAATTCCAGCTCCCTATCCAGTTCTCTGCTATTTTAACTGAACAAGTTATTTTGACTTTCTGGGCCTCAGTTTCTTAATCTTTAAAACAGAGATAATAGTGCTCACCAAGCTTTTAGTACAGTGACTGACAACTAGCAGACCATTCAGCAAATGAGGAAGGCAACCACTGCGTGTCTGGCCTATGCTTTGTTGTTGCTAGATACTGAGGACATGGCAATGAATCACAAGCAGTCCTGCCTTCCAGAAGTTCCCACTTTGATGGGGAGGATACCCACAGAAAATGACAACAAAGTTACATACGCAGTGGCTGAGGTAAGAACGTGACAGAAACACACAGAAGGGAATGACTCACTTTGCCTGAAGGGAACCAGGAATAGCATCACAGGGAAATATGTGTTAAAAGGATGAGTAGGAGCAGGGTAGGTGCGCAAGGAGAAAGGGAAGGGCATTCCAAGCAGAGGGAACAGGAGGCAAAAGGTCTTCAAAGGGTACAGTGCGGATTGGTCTGGCAATGACCCTTGCTAGGAGTGGCTAGAAACCAGAGGACACAAAGACGCATGTCATTCAACGGAATTATGAAGGGAAGGGAGGGAAGGGAGAGGGAGAGCCCAGGTAGGGGAGGTCTTTTTAGTTCTGGGAGGTCCTCTCCGCTGGTGGCTCTAGGGGGCAGGTGGAAGGGGAAGTCGCAGACAGGAGACCATGAGGAGGTAAGGTTAAGGAAAAGGGATGAAACCTAAAGTTAGCAAGGAAGTGGGATGGGAGCTCTCCATACACAAGAATTTGGTGATGACCTCACTGGTGGGTTCGTACGACTGCCCGAAACTCCGCGTTCTTCCCCCACGCCCCGCCCCTACCACGCCCAGACCTTCCGAGAACCACCCCGGCCCGACCCGCCCCAAACACGCCCGGCCCGGACTCCGCCCTCACGCCAGGTGCTGTCCGGCCGCCGGCACAGGTAGGTCTCTCCGATCTCCACGGTGACTTCCGGCTCGCCGCGCGCCGGGGTCGGCGGAGAGATGCGGCCCGGGGATGGGGCGGCCCCCTCAACCGCCGCATTCTCCCCGGGCCCGGGCTCGCCCTCCCCCGCGACCCCCGAAGTCGCGGCCGCCACCGCCGCAGCCGCCCCCGGGGCCGCCATCGCTGGGGTGGAAATGACGCAAGAGCCCCGCGCCGGGCTCCGGGCGGCGCGCGGTGGGCGGAGCCTGTGACGTGGCGGCAGCTCATTGGCCGCGGGGCCGCGTCCGGGCGCCGGGCCGCTGCTGCTTAGCCGCGGTTCCTCCTCTCGGGGGGTGGTGGCTGCGCCCCGGCGCTGAGGCCTCTCCCGGCGCGGGGTCAGCTCGGGCTTTAAAGGCCCGGCCCGGAGGCAGCCAGGCCGTGCCAGCTCTGAGGGCGCCTGTGCTCCTTAACCCGCGGCCCGCGGTTAGGGCTGGAGGCCTTTGGCACCCACTCCTGCCCCGCCATTTCCGCCAGCCTAGAGCGGTCACCCCTTTTCTGAAGATGGAAGAAGCGGCCTACTTGTTAAGATGGATAAAGGAGGGGGGGGGGGGCGCTGGAAGAGGGTCCAGGACAGCCAGTAAACCCCTCTAATCTAGCCTTTCCAAAGAATGGGCCAGACCCCCAAAGCAGACGTGCTCGGGACAGGAACTGGTCAGAGGTAGTGGTCATAATGGAGAGGTGCTGGGCTTAGCGACCGAGGAATCCCGGTTTTAGACCCTACTCTGGGGAAGTTTTAAAGTGTTCATTCTCAGTGTTGATAACAGCTGAAACTATATATAACTGTACAAACCACAGAACTGTATTCACCTTCTATATATATATATATATATATATATATATATAGTGGTGCTCAATAAACATTCCTCTTGGCCACTCTCTGAATCTCCAGTTTATAATTTGGCTGTTGGACTTAGAATGAATTCTAAGAGCGGTGACCTCCTTGGGGCCAGAGAATGGGACTCAGGCTACAGATCAAGAAATAGGTATTTGTGGGAGTTGGCAGTGTAAATGCTGGTAACTTGGCTTAGGGAAATGGAGTTTGAGGGAGGGCAATGAATGCCAGGTGTCTGGAAGCATTAAAAAAAAACAACAACAACAACAACAGCCGAAACCGGTTTAGCTCAATGGATGGAGCATCGACCTGCGGACTGAAAGGTCCCAGGTTCGATTCCGGTCAAGGGCATGTACCTTGGTTGTGGGCACATCCCCAGTAGGTGGTGTGCAAGAGGCAGCTAAGAGATGATTCTCTCATTGATGTTTCTGACTCTCCATCCCTCTCTTTATCTCTCTGTAAAAAAATCAAAATATACTAAAAAAAAAAAGAAATAAAAAGTTAAAATGGTAATGTCTTCTCCCACTCTCCAACCCTCTCCTTCATCTTCAATCTTGTTATTCTATCTACCCAGTGTTCTGGTGCCTCACTTTTGACTTCCCCTGACATCTTCAATTAGGGATGCTATTCCTTCTAGGATTACCATAAACTTTGTAAATCCCTGATCAGGGTCACTCCACCAGCCTCCTCACTGTTCTCCCTCCTATCCACCAACCACCATTGGTTCTTCTAATGTGCAAATCTGACTTTTCTCCAAAACTTAAACAGAAGTTTCACCCAGACCCCTGGAGTCTCTTCGTTGCTTATGTGTGCCAAATTACATTCTGTGTGTGTGCAAAATACAGCACCAGAGGTTCCCTCTGACTAAGAACTATTTCAAGTATCTCCCGACAGTGTCTGTGGAGCTTAGCTCTCTTGCCTCCAACGCTGGCAGAACTTACAGCTCTGGTCTTCTACTGAGATCACATCCTTTCCTGGCCTCCCGCTCTTCCCTTTCATGCTTCCCCGACTCCCTTCCGGGAGTGTTTTCTCAACAAACCACTTGGATACAAACCTCCTCAGGTTACGCTTCTAGGGAATCCAACCTGATATGATACACGCTTTCCTAGCTTAATACACATCCATGGGCCCCTGCTGCCTCCAGGGTAAAACCCCTGCTTCGCTGTACAGCAAGGGTGAGGAACCTTTTTTCTGCCAAGGGCCATTTGGATACTTAGAACATCCTTTGCGGGCCATACAACATTATCAACTTAAAAATTAGCCTGCACCCGGCCAGTGTTGCTCAGTGGTTAAGTGTCCACCTATGAACCAGAAGGTAACAGTTCGACTTCCGGTCAGGGCATATGCCAGGTTCCGGCTTCATTGCCAGTGTGGGGCCTGCAAGAGGCAGCCAATTGATGATTCTCTCATTGTTTCTTTCTCTCTCTCTTTTCTGAAATCAATAAAAATATATATTTTTAAATTAGCCTGCTATATTTGCTCAAACATCTAATTAACTCACTCCTAATGCCTTGGCAAGGCCAGACCAAATGATTTTGTGGGCGTTATATGGCCCGTGCCGCCATTCCCCACCACTGCTGTACAAAGTCCTGCAGCTGACTGCTGCCACCTGCCTTTCCAGCTTGGCAAGTCACTGGGTTCCGGTGCCCCCCCATCAGCAGTCCCACCAGGCCTTTCTCCTTCCCTGGCAAGCTGGGCAGGGGGGACTCCCCTGCTCTAGGGGACCCTTTCCTATCAGTCTCCCCACCAGGGCCCCACGGTCCTCTGGAGCCTGCCAGGGCACAACCGTGTGTTCCTTTCCTTGCAGCAGCAGGCACAGGTGGTGGGCAGTATTTTTAACCTTACTTGGGCTCAGGAATCAGGTGGCTCGGGAGGTTGCCCAGTCTGGTGACTTTCATCTCCAGAACCTGTGACTGCCAGGAAGGCAGGAGTCAGAAATGGAGCCTGAAGCTGGGCCAACCTGGGCCTTCAATATTGTCCGAGAAGCAGAAACATTTGTTAAACGAAACGAATGAAAGGTCTTTGAACAAACTGCCAGGCACCCCCAGCCCCACCAAGTCAAAGTGCAAGAGACTTGGGGCAAATTCAGGGTGAACACAATGGCCCAGGGAACCTGAATGGGGTCAGAAACGAGCTCACCTGCCCTCCCCACATGGGGCCCGAGAGGGGGCATTCAAAATGTGAACTTTAATAACAGCAGGTCAGAATGGAGTTCCCCAGGAACAAGAATGATCAGGCCGGTGCTGGGGTCCCCACTTCCTCCCCTCCAAGGCCTGGAGGCAGCCAAACACTGGACCCTGTTGAGGAGGAGGGTGTCCGGCTCCATGTAAGTCCATCTGCTCGGCATCGTAAGACCCAGGATGCAGAGGGTGTGGAGCCCAGTGGCCCCGCCTGGCCCAGAAGGTCCCGGCGGCTGTGGCCCAGGCTGGGCAGCGAGCAGGCCGGGGCTGTGGGGTCAGATGCGGAAGCTCTCCTCCCGGCCATCAATGTGACGGAGCCGCAGGTAGACATCCGTGCCAATGCCCTGCAGGGACTGCAGCCGAAGGGAGCCACCGAGGTACTCGGCGTAAGCCCGCGACGTGGGCAGCCCGAAGCCGAAGCTGGGGGAGGAGGGACAGGACAGGAGCTTCAGAGGCGTGAGTCTCCAAGGCCCCGCACCCTCCAGCATGGCCAGTGGGGCTCACCCGTGCATGGGTCCTGTCTGGACGCCACTGTGCATGTCCAGGTGGCCGAAGAGGGGGTTGATCCGGGGATCCTGGGTGCTGGACTCGGCCGTAGTGAAGTGGTAGTCCATGACCCGGTCCAGGTCTTTGTGAGCGATTCCCCCGCCCCGGTCTGAAATCCTGGCAGGACGTGGATAACAGGAGCTTGCCTCAGCTTGGGGGCAGGAAGGGGGGGCTCACTACCTCCCATGCAGACAGTGCCGTCTTGTCCCTTTTAGCCAAAGGTGGAATGCTGTCCACCCAGCCTTGGGCCTTGTTTTTTGTGAGCTACATTTCTCTATCCTCACTCTGCCTGGGCCACTGACTGCTTATACCTTCTACAAGATCTGACCTTTCCAGCCAGCATTATAGACCGTTTACTCACAACTCTTTCCCCATTCTAGGCCCCTCACTCTCGAACAAAGACAAGGCCCTGGGGCAAGCATGCCAAGCATGTCAAACTTGCCCGCATGCCCGTGCGCCTTCTTTTCTTGGCCCGGTTGGCCTTTGAGGTTGACACGCTTGCCCTAGGCCCTGCACCTGGCCCCGGACTCATTCTTATGCAGCTCATGGCAATCTCAGGACCACAGGGTATCTTGTGACCAAGTCTCAGAGTGGGGCAGGTACCGGTTTGAGGTCAAACAGCAAGTCATAAACATCGCCAGAACAACCCGTCCACCCTAACCCACTCGGGGCAAACCTGATGACGAGATCAATATCGTTGTTGGCGATAGTGATGACCACATCTGGGACATTGTAGGGAGTGTCTAGGTGACTCTCCATCGTGGCTCTATACAGGGGGAAAGACCAGTAGTGGGTGGGGGGACCCCAGCTTCACCCCAGTTCCTGGCTGTCGTCTTCCAGCACACCAGCCAGCCCACCTCATGGCGTTCTTGAGCAGCTCGGGCAGCACGTAGTCCAGCGGCATGGGGATGAAGGGGAAGCGCGCAGCCACGTGGCCGTTGATGCGGACGCGGGGGGCGTTGCCGTACTTGTGCTCACACAGGCGTCTGTGCGGAGGGGCAGTTCAGACCCGGACCAGCGTCCTCGAGGAGATGCTGCTTCGCCCATGCCCCCCCCCCCCCGGGGGGGGTTTTGCAATTTCTAAAGACACTTTTGTTTGTTACAACTGGGAAGTACTACTGACATCAAGTGAGTAGAGGCCAAGGATCCTTCTAAACATCCCAGCAAGCACAGGACAGCCCCTCACAAAACAGAATGATCAGACCCAAATGCTAACGGTGCCACAGTGGAGAAACCCTGTGGTAGAGCATGCTCCAGGCAAGGGCTCAGACCGAGCCTTCCCTGCCCAGAGGCACCCCCTTTCCCCCACCTCTTCAGCTGCTCTAGCCTCACCTGGCAAAGTCCACCCACTTTTCAATGATCTTCTTTGGCGAGAGGCGAGTGCAGATGATGCCGACAAAGTCAGGCTGTCAGGAGAGAGAAGGCCAGGATAGCAGCTGACCTGCTTCTTGGCACCAAATGCTTGCAGCCTCTGGATTGCTGAAATAGCCCCAAGCCCCTCCCAGGTGGACCCGGGACCCGGCGCCGCACCTTGTCCTCATGCAGTGCCAGGTGATGTGTGGCCAGCATGCGGATCCCGAGCCTGGAAGTCAGCGTCTTGTCCAGGAAGTAGCGAACAAGCTTCTCGTCCTGCAAACAGCGGGGCCTCAATGATGCTGTGCCCTCCCCAGGCCCCCCAACAGGCCACCACCGTGCTGCCTCTGACCTCTATGTGCTTCCGGCTCTCACGCAGGCCCTCGGCCAGGAGGGTCACCACGTCTTTGTGGTCGTCCAGCAGCTGCCGCACCAGCTGGCAGTACTGGGCTTCATCTGTCTGGTCCTTGATCTGCAGGCCACAGAGTCATGAGTATGGATGGTCCAGCCCTGACCTCTCAACCCCTCACCCTGCCCAGGCCCAGCCCTCACCGGAGGGAAGTCTGTCAGCTTCTGGAAGGCACGGATGTACAGCTCGTGCTGCAAGGAAAAAGTGTCGTAATTCACAAGAACAACTACCTGTGCCTCCCAAAGGGAACTGCCATCGCCCCAATTCAAGAGGTTCAAACCCCCATCGTGGCCTTTCAAGCCTCTGAATATGCAGGTGTGGGTCCGAGTCCTCTGTGACCCTGACACCTTTTGGCTGGCAAATCTCTGCCTCTCTGGTCCCATCTCCCCATCTGCCCCTTGGCTGGTAGGCACACTGGTCTACTGGGGAAACCCATGCTCCCCGGAGGCCAGCTTACCACGTGCAGTATGGTGGGGTTGCAGCCAATGATGAAAGGCAGGCTGCGGAAGCCCTTGATGCGGTGAGCGATCCTCACTGGCAACTCTTGCTGCAAGTACCGGGCACTTTTCTAGTAGAATAAAAGGAGGGAAAGCAGGGCTGGGGTCTGGGTGGCTGGGCCAGAACTCCGGGAACCAAGAGAAAAAGAAGGGGCAGGAATCTTACCAGAAGGTGGCTGCCATCCTGAGAGCGGCCGGAGTACAGCATCATGGTCGGAGTGAGGCGGACTGAGGGCTGGAGGAGGGGCAGGTGGGGCTTGAGCACTGGATCTGCAACCCTTCATCCCCCACGTCAGCCCCACCCCTTCCCTGGACACCCTCTCCACCTGGACACCCCAATGCGCACCTTCTCCGCGGCCACGTCGATGGCGGACTGGTTGTAAAAGGAGGTGACCGTCTTGGAGCGCTCCCTCGCCATCTCCGCGTGGTGAGTGTCGGTGGCCGATGTGGAGAGGGCCCTGAGCAGGAGTGCGGGCCCGAGGAAGGGCCGGAGGGGAGGGCCGCTTCCCAGCACCGACGCCAGCATCATCGTCCTGCTCCTCTGGGCGCTAAGGACCAGGCAGATGGAGGCGACCCCCACAAGGGGCAAGGTGTGGGCAGGCAGGGCTCTTCTCTTGCCTGCGGGGGCGAAGGCTGTCGGAGGATGCTGACAAGCTCAGCCCCAGGGAGCAGCGCCCATCTACAGGGACGAAGGAAGGAGAGTTGTAAGGATCCGGATCCAGGCGACCCGCACCCCCTCTTCACCTGGGCACCGGTATCCTCAGACCTGGGCAATCTCCTTCACCCTAACCCTAACCCTACCCCTTGGGCAATCTCCTTCACCTTCACCCTAACCCTAACCCTCTCCCCTCTACCACCTCCCCGACACACACAGGCACAACCCGGACCTTGCTTCCCGGGGCTCCTGGCTCCGACCCGGGGCTCTGTCTGGTGGTCCGGCTCCTCGGACCGGTCCAGCTCAGAAGCCTCGCCCCGGCGCCCGGGCGCCCTCGTCCAGGGGACGGAGCCACCCCTGCCCAGCGCCTGCGGACGCGCCCGCCCGCCCTGCCCAGCCCCCGCGGGGCCTGCGGACGTGCGGGGCGGGCATCGTGCGCCCGGGGAGGCTGCAGCGAGCTGCGACCCGGAGCCCCCGCCTGGGTCCCCCCCGCGCAGGCCACTTGGTTCAGCCCGGATCCCCCGTATGGTAGAGGCCGGCCCGCGCCCGCCGCGGCCCAGCGCAATGGCGGGGAGGCGGGCGCGCGCTGCGGGCGGGTCTGCGCCTGCGGCTCCACTTACCGCGGGGCCGGAGCTGGGGCCCGGGTCCGAGCGGAGCGGCCCAACTGTCGCCGCCGGGCCACAGCGCTGCCCTAGCCCTCTGTCGTGTGACGTCGCGTGGCTGTGGGCGCCCGGTGCCTCCTGGGAATTGTAGTTTGGAGCGAAGTACTCTCCACCCGGGAAGCCAGCTGGTTCTGGCTGTGCCCTGCTCCTGCACACCCAAGTAAACCCCACGACTCCCTCCGCAAGGCCTCCTCCGTCTCCGATGGCTCCCTGGGGGAGAAACGGGAGAGGGTGGAAGATCCTTAGATGTAAGGCGCACAGACAAAACCCCTGTATTCCTTCCCCGAGGCCTGGCTTTCTCCTTCCAACCAGACCAGCTCAAACCCCAGCTCAGCCACTTCCTGTCTGAGACAAGTTACTTAAGCTACCCAATGCTTTAATTTCCATTTTGGTAAAATGAGGATGTAGCAACCTTGAGGTTGTTGTGTGGTTACGTGAATTTCTATATGGAACGGCCCTGGAATACCGCCAGGTGTGGCATTAGCATCATATAAGCATTAGAGGTGACCATTCATTCATTCATGCCTGCAAGTAACACTGAGTGGGTGACTGCTCTGCCAGGAGAGGAATCAAATAAAAAACACGGGTCTGGAATCAAATAAAAAACCCGTGCCTGTCTGTCCGGGAAACAGCTTCAGTGTCCGCTGTGATGGGGCTGATGAGGTGGAGGGAGCACCGGGTAGGGCCCGACATTGGTGCAGGTGCAGCATGAGGAGGACCTGGCCAGGCACGGGATCTGGACTGGGAAGGGCAAGATGGCCAGAGAGAGAACAGCTGGAGCATCTGAGGACATGGCTGCAGCCATGTGGACCCTGGGAAGGACAGAGTGAATGGGTGTCTAGTCAGATCAGGAAGGGAGAGAGCCACTGAAAAGATTTAACTGTCAGCTTTGCCCCTGAGAACCCTCTGGCTGTAGTGATGGGGAACATGGGGATTGGTGAGACCAAAGGCAGAGAAACCAGTGAAAAGACAGTTATTTTTTCAAAGCAAGAGATGATGGGAGACTGTTCAGTGTGTGTGCGCGCGTGTACCTGTACTGACTAGATTTTTCTTTACTGTGGTTATGTATTTTATAAATATTTAAAAGTTTTTAAATTAAAATAAAAGGTTAAGTGAAGCAGGTGATATCTTTGGAGCCAAAGGAAGGGGCTCCCCACCCCACTACACACACACACACACACACACACACACACTCCCTCTCACACACACACACACACTCCCTCTCACACACACTCTCTCACACTCCCTCTCACACACACTCTCTCACACTCCCTCTCACACAGACACACACTCCCTCTCACACACACACACACACACACACTCCCTCTCACACACACTCTCTCACACTCCCTCTCACACACGCACTCTCACATTCACATATTCCCTCTCACACGCACACTCATACACACACACACTCCCTCTCACACACTCTCTCACACTCCCTCTCACACACGCACACTCACATTCACATATTTCCTCTCATATGCACACTCATTCACACACACACACACTCCCTCTCACACACACTCTCTCACACTCCCTCACACACATACACACACTCATATTCACATATTCCCTCTCATATGCACACTCATTCACACACACACACACTCCCTCTCACACACACTCTCTCACACTCCCTCTCACACACACACACTCCCTCTCACACTCCCTCTCACACACGCACTCTCACATTCACATATTCCCTCTCATATGCACACTCATTCACACACACACACACACTCCCTCTCACACACACACTCACACTCCCTCTCACACACACTCTCTCACACTCCCTCTCACACACGCATTCTCACATTCACATATTCCCTCTCATATGCACACTCATTACACACACACACACTCCCTCTCACACTCACACTCCCTCTCACACACACTATCTCACACTCCCTCTCACACACGCACACTCACATTCACATATTCCCTCTCATATGCACACTCATTCACACACACACACACTCCCTCTCACTCACACTCTCACACTCCCTCACACACATACACCCACTCACACTCTCACGCAGTCATTCACACACTCTCACATTCACACACTCCCTCTCATGCACACTCATTCACACAACACACACACTCACACATAAACACACTCTCACTCACACACACTCTCCCACCCTTTCTTTTTCCTGGCAATGTGCTGGAGGAAGCCAGGCGGCCACTCAGCTCGGAGGCAGGACTGCCTGAGCCCCTGGGAGCTCCGCCAGGAGCGTGCGCAGAGAAGCAAAGCGGGGTGCTTGCGGGGAGCCAGAGCTGGCGCTCGCGGAGCCGCTGTGTGAGCGGGCACAGGACTGGCACCTGTGGCTGCCACCGGGCGGGGGCGGAGGGGCGAGCGCCTGGGCGCGCACTCTGCTGCCTCCCAGCTGCCAAGGTCGGACACGCAGCCCATGATCCCTCTTGCAGAAGCCTGTCCGCATTTAGAGTGGACAGTTGGTCAGGCTCTCTTCCAATAGCCTCACATGTGCTAATTCACTCAGAATACAAGGCCAGTTAAAGAGCTTCACAAATAAAAACAAGCCAAAGGAGTTCATCACTGCAAACCAGAAGAATTATATGAATTGCTGAAGCGGGTTCTTTAGGAAGAGGAAGATAATAAAGATAAAAATTATAAACAACAAATACTTAACTATCAACAAGTGAATCTAAAAGCCAAGGGTATTAAAAAATCTGATGAACAATATTAACTGGTGAATATAATAGAATCAGAGGTATGGAAGGGGAGTGGACTGACGATTCTCAGGGAAGAGACTGAACAAAAACTATGCACCTATAGATGAGGACAATAGGGGGTGGGGAAAGGGCAGAGGGTCGGTGGGAACCTGGTGGAGGGGAGCAATGGAGGGGGGAAAAATGAGGAACATTTGTAATAATATGAACAATAAAGATTTATTTTAAAAAAATAAAGAAGAAAAGAAAAAAATGAAAACTTATCTTCCAAAAATTTAAAATCTGCAAACCTTGTTTCAAATTCAGTTCTAAGGTTTAAACTTTTTTTCTGCGTATTTTTTAAAATATATTTTATTGATTTTCCACAGAGAGGAAGGGAGAGAGATAGAGAGCTAGAAATGTCGATGAGAGAGAAACATCTACCAGCTGCCTCCTGCACCCCCCCCAAAGGGATGTGTCCGCAACCAAGGTACATGCCCTTGACCGGAATCGAACCTGGGACCTTCCAGTCCGCAGACTGACGCTCTATTCACTGAGCCAAACCGGTTTGGGCATTTTCTGTGTATTTTTGATACGATGCAGTTTCACCTAAACTTGATTTGTTCATGTTGCATGTCTGAAAGTGCGTTAAATCTTCATTTTTCAACTGCTTTTCTCAACTAGCTTACATTTGAATGCTTTGACTTGGTCAGACATGTTTGTAATAATCTGATCTTTTCTTTACAGTTTTAACTTAAACCATTTAGTGTTTTGTTATATCAACCATGAAGGATAAATCTTGCAACCATATTGTGTCAAAAAACAGGCTTGCCCTAGCTGGTTTGCTCAGTGGATAGAGAGGCAGCCTGACTAAAGGTTCCCGGTTCGGTTATGGTCAAGGGCACATGCCTGGGTTGCAAGCTCAGTCCCCAGTAGGGGGTGTGCAGGAGACAGCTGATCAATAATTCTCTCTCATCATTGATGTTTCTATCTTTCTCTTGCTCTCTGAAATCAATAAAATATATATCTATATATATATAAATGGCTAAGTGACCATCACATTTGAAACAACTGAATGGATGACTGAACAGGCTGAGTGGGGCAACCAGGCCAGCAGGGGGGTTAGTGAAGGATGACCAAATGACCCAACAGCAGGCTGCATGGGGCTACCAGGCCTGCAGTGGGGCAGATGGGGGCGACCAGACCGGCGGGGGGCGGGGGGCAGTGAGGGGTGACTAGGCCAGCTGAGGAGGGCAGTGAGAGGCAACCAGGTTGGTGGGTGGAAGCAGTTGGGGACAACCAGGCTGATGGGGGGGTGGGGGAGGAGGAGGCACTAAGGGGTGACTAGGCCAGCAAGGGGGGGCAGTTGGGGGCAACTATGCCTGCAGGGGGGGCAGTTAGGTGCAATCAGGCAGACAGGCAGGTGAGCAGTTAGGAGCCAGTGGTCCTGCATTGTGAGAGGGATGTCCAACTGTGGATCGGGCCTAAATCAGCAGTCGGACATCTCCCAAGGGGTCTCGGAGTGGAGAGGGTGCAGGCTGGGCTGAGGGAACCCCGCTCTTCTCCCCCCCCCCCCCGGCCCCCGTGCACAAATTTTGTGCTTTGGGGTCTCTAGTATATACATAAAAAACCAGTCTTGTGCCTTGATTTTAGTTATTAAAAACTGACATATTTCGCTGAAACTGGTTTGGCTCAATGGATAGAGTGTCAGCCTGCAGACTGAAAGGTCCCAGGTTCGATTTTGGTCAAAGGCATGTACCTTGGTTGCGGGCACATCCCCAGTAGGGGGTGTACAAGAGGCAGCTGATCGATGATTCTCTCTCATGGATGTTTCTAACTATCCCTCTCTCTTCCTCTCTGTAAAAAAAATCAATAAAAAATATATTTTAAAAATAAAAAGAGAAAAGGCATATAAATTCATTTGATGTTTAAAATTTTTTTTAAAAAAACCTGACATATTTCTTCTTTCAAGTTCCAGAATTGTTTAAGAACCTTGGAGCAAGATAGCCAACGTACCTCGGTGTGTTAGGACAAGGCTGAATAATCACTGTCTAATTCACTTAAGAAAACAGTGAACCGTGGCTGATTTAAACTTTGAGATCTTATAAAATTGATAATTTTTTATAGGTATCAACACATTTCCATATTTATTATCTTTGAGCATAATATTTTTCCCTTTTATCCATTTATTATTTTTTAATTTCTTTTGGGGGGGTTGCATCTAACACTTCTTGATGTATAATGCAGTGAGTATGATGAGTCTTGGATCTGTCATAAATTTCACTTTGTTTTTTTTGTTTTTTTTGCAGTAATGCCTCGAAACCATCCTTGTTTCCAGTCACTGAAGGAGCTCCATCTGTAGCTACAAAAGTTAGCTTTGAGAGAGGTAGACTGTATTTTTTTTTGCAGAAGTTTAAAAACATGATTAAATGTATCTTGTCCTATACTAGTGTTATGCATTGGTACTAGTTCCAATCATTCCTCAAAAGTGTTGAAATCTTTATTTCATATCGCAAGCATGAAGAAACACAGCTGAGCTACGCCTCCAATGTCTGCACTCTCATCACAGGCGATGGAAAAAGCTTCGAAACCAGATGATTTTGGTTTGATCTGGATACTTAAATTGTCGGCCAACTCAGTAACTCTTCCCCCAACTGTATTTTGAGACAAAGAGATTGTTTGAAAAGACCTCCCATTTCCAGGACAAACAATTTCTGCAGCTTTAATTAGACATTCCTCGATGAAACCACGTCAGTAAAAGGTTTCGAGTGTTTAGCTATCAGCTCCGACAAGACGGAGCTTGCCTGCACCGCGGCTTTGCTCTTGTGATACTGGAGTAACCATGCCCTGCTGTGTATTCAGTCCCAGCTCCAGCTCTTTCAACTTTTCTTGTCTCGTTAATCCCTCACAATGATCATATTTAATTTATGTTATAACTTTGGTACACTAATAGCATTATTCCATATCAAGCAGATTATTTTATTTTTACTTCACAGCAAATATACTCCTATTCCCACTTTTCTTGGAAATTTCAAAGTTTGTCAGCAATTTTTTGTTTATTTTTACTACCACTTGATTTTGCTAGACACATGCTGAATGCCAAGGGCTAAAATAAACGAGTCATCGTTAACATAAAGTAATAGAACATTTTAATAAAAATTAATATTTTCCCTTGCACATTAACTTACCAGACTCTGAATACCTGCATAAATTAATAGCATCACACAAATAAACCTATTTTTCTTGTTCTCCGAAAGCGAAATATTTCCTGTTGCGTACACCAAACAAGTCAGTTCAAGACTAATGATGTGGCAATTGGCTGCTAAAATATTCGCTGCTAATATTAGTGGAGAGAATTTGTGCACCTGCGTGTAAGGCGTGTAAGGGAAATGAATGCAACATGATTATACTAATCAGTCATTAGCGTCAATGTAGTTTGTTATTAATAACGAGTGGCCTGGTATGCAGAATCGTGTACATTGAAAGGAAATTAAGTAGAAGAAATCTTTTAATATCGCTATTCATCCTTTCTCTATAATAGAAGTGTCAGAGATGAAAGAAAGTTAGCAAAATGTATATAAAAATAATATGTAACTTGATTAATAAATAAACAATAACAACATGATATAACAACAACATAGACGTGATATAAAAACAACATTGATAAAAACAATGACTGATCAATTGATTAAACTTATTCTAATATTTCCCTGTATACCACATTAAGAGTGAAAACACTTTTCGCCGAAACCGGTTTGGCTCAGTGGGTAGAGCATAGGTCTGCGGACTGGGGGGTCCCAGGTTCGATTCCTGTCAAGGGCATGTGTATTGGTTGTGGGCACATCCTGGGTGGGGGGTGTGCAGGAGACAGCTGGTCAATGATTCTCTCTCATCGATGTTTCTAACTCTCTATATCTCTCTCTTCCTCTCTGTAAAAAATCAATATATATATATATATATATATATATATATATTAATATATATATCTATATATATTTTTTTAAAGAGTGAAAACACTTTCAGAGTGCTTGACTAATTTCCCTTGTGACGAAGTATTTACAACTTTAACTTTAACATTACATGCTTTTTGAACTCGAGAGAAAGCAACATATAACTGACCATGTCCGAAACGATTCAGGTAGGAATAGTCCTACCCTGTCTAGGGTTTGTCCTTGTGATTTATTAATAGTCATAGCAAATGCTGGCATCCTGGGAAACTGTCTTCCAATTGATTTAAATGGGAGGCCAGTGTCAGATGAGGACAAATCAATTCTTGGAATCAGAACAACCTCTCCTTCCACAGATCCTGTTAATGCTTCAGCTTTGATAATGTTAGGTTGCAGTCTTTTTTATAACAAATCTAGTGCCATTACAAAGACCTCATTTACTATTAAGATTTCTCAGTAGCATGATGATTGCACCCACTTTCAATTTCGGGCATTCCCGAAGGAGTAATACTATTAAGAAATTTGATGGGAAATTTTTCCTTTTCAGAATTATCTGTTGAGTCAACGGAACCATCATTTTCTGGACAAAGAATCATATATTTAGATATATTTTTAATATTATCTATAGATACACTATTTAGCTTCAATAATAGATATGTTACAAATAATTTCACGGGGGATTTCAATAATATGCATTCTGAGAGCTTTATATGTATCGTGCATGCGCCATTCAATGCTTATTTTTAAATTGCTAGTGCACATCATACGTACCAGCCAGCCAGTTAGTCAGACGGTCAGGCCAATGGACGGTCAGTCACTTAGCCTTCTATATATACAGATCATGTATAACAGGATATTATAAAAATTAAATTACAAAATTTTTATTAAAACGTTTCTTACATACTGTTGTAGGGAGTGGTTATAAGGTAAAGCCTCAGACTGACTTGCTGGCAAAGCTGCAAACAAGTCTCAGCTTAGAAGGCATAGCCCTCTTAGCATAAGTAAGCTTGATCTTGTGACTGCTCCCTAGATCTTCCTGGGTAGCTAATGGGCTGTGGGAGGTGCAGCAAATGCTGCCAGAACAAGTGAAACTCACAAGAACATTGTAACTATGGTGACCACTACCTTGTTTACCTCTGACTATAAAATAAAGTCTCAGCCAGGCACAGAAAATCCACCTAGATTCAGCTTATTCTTTTTGTCTTTTCTTCATCCTTCTCCGGCCCTCCCTCAGGCTCCCAGAACCCTTGGCTGTGCTGGCGCGGCACATACTGTTATATTGGCTGGGCCGCAAAATTATTCATTGTGGATCATAGGTGGCCCGCGGGCTGCAAGCCTGACATGCTTGCTTTACACCATTATTTTTGTAGTGACTTGTTGAACAGTAAAAAGTCCTCTGTGGTCCCCTCATCCTGGTATTCATTTAACTCTATAACTCTATAGTCTCTTCTCACACTGAGTAGGGCTGACCTGTCCCAAGGGGCTAAGGAAGAAATGACAGTCACTTTTGAGGCTAAGTGATAAAGACGTTGTGGTTTCCATCTTGCTCCCGCCTAGAGCACTCATCCTGGAGGAAACCAGCCATAGATGACAGGGACTCCAGGAGACTGTGCAAAGAGGTTAGACATGAGTCCTAGCCCTCTATACTAGTTTCCTATTGCTGCTGTAACAAGTTACCACAAGCTTGGTGACTTAAAATAGCATGAACTTACTATTTTACAGCTTTAAGTTCAGAAGTCTGACAGGGGTCTCACCGGGCTAAGACCAAGATGTCAACAGTTCCTTTCTGGAGAATTGAGGGGAGAATCCATTTCTTTGCCATTTCCTGCTTCTGGAAGTCACCTGTATTCCTCAGCCCATTATCCCATTCCTCCATCTTCAAAGCCAGCAACATTGCATCTCACTGTGCCTTTCTTCCGTAGTCACACCTCCCTCCGACTCTTGTTCTGCATCCCTTTTCACTTTAAAGAACCCTTGTGATTACATTGTACCCCAGGATAATCTCTTTGTTTTAAAATCAGCATTTTAGTTACCTTAATTCCATCTTTCACCTTCATTCCCATTTACTATGTAACCTACATATTCACAGGTCCCAGGGATCAGGACATGGGTGTTTGTGGTGGCTGTCCCTCTGCCAACCATGCTGTCTGGAAGCAGAGGCGTGGGCCTGAGGAGCAGCAGCCAGGAAAAGGAGGAGGGCCAGCAGGAGAGGGACATGTCACAGAAGCCAAAGGAAGAGAGCGTTTCCAAGAAGGAGTGCACTACAGTGACTAATGCTGTTGGGAGGTCAAGCCTGACAAGAACTGAAAAAAATTATCCATTGGATTTACTGTCCTGATGACACCAGCCGTGAGTTGGGGTAGTTCTGGGGTCAAGAGCTAGTTTATGGTGTCCTGGGCAGCAAGGAAGAAGTGAATAAGTCGAGGCTGAGAGTGTAAAATCCTCCCAAAAAACTTGATTGTAAAAGAAAATTCGCTGCTGTTTCTAAAATAGGAAAGAGAAGCACAGTTCAGTGCAGATGAGAAGGAAGTAGAGGGATGGCAGCGATGGGTATAAATGCGGCATCTGTGAAGGGGAGTTCCGCTAGCCCACCGACAACCTCGAAAGGAGGGACTGTTGGATTGACCTGAGCTCAGGGTTAGCCAGGCGAGCCTCACTACACCATAGAACAGAGGTTAGGTTACCTTCAAGGGTGTGGTGAGGTGATAACTGGGAATTTAAGGAGAGAAGAAGAGAGACCGGCCGGCAGGCGGCGCTGGTGAGGCAGGGAGGGATTGCTGAGCAAACTAAGGATATTACTGTCCTAACAGTATCTGAAATAATTTTAGGGAAAATGCTTGGTTCTTGATCGGATCGCACTACTCGCTGGATTTCCTGGTCCCGCTGGTCTCTAGGTCCTGGATGTCCCAATGCTTAGAACAGGGCTTGTCACAGAGTAACCGCTAGAGACCGTTAACTGTAATTGATGTACGTGTGCACTTTTTAAAACTTCGGGACTACATTTCCCTTGAGGCATTGCGGCCGCTTGGACTACAACTCCTAGAATGCCCGGCGGGCCGTCTAGTCCATAAGGACCTTTCATCTGGTTTTCCAGTCCCAGCATTCCTTGTGTTTTCCTAACTCGCCAGCAAGCCTATCCGGTCCTTGGAAGATCCAATTGGATCCGGGAGTGCGCGCCCGGCCGGCCCCGCGCGGGCGGGCGGGAGGTGTGGCCGCAGCGCGCCCCGCCCCTGCTCCGTGGCGGTTGCTTTCCGCGGGCGCCGGAGCGGGACACGGAGACATGGGCTCTACCTGGCGCCGCCCCGGCTGGGCGCGGCTGGCGCTCTGCCTCGCGGGCCTGGCGCTCTCCCTCTACGCGCTGCACGTGAAGGCGGCGCGCGCCCGGGACCGGGACTACCGCGCGCTCTGCGACGTGGGCACCGCCATCAGCTGCTCGCGCGTCTTCTCCTCCAGGTGCGCGTGGGAGCCGGAGGCTCGGGGCGCCGGGCTGTTCGTGGGAGCGGTGCACCGGGGCCAGATGTGCATGGCGGCCAGGTTGCCAGATGGCTCTGGAGTCTGGGATTGTTGTGCCAGGAATCAGATGCTTGGGGACCGGCTGCTCCAGGGGACACTGCCCAGCGAATCGGGTGTGTCCGAGATAGGGATGAGGGGCGGGATGGTGGGGAGGGGGGAGATATTGCTGGGGACTATGGTTATTCCTGGAGTAGTGGATCTGGATCCCAAGGAATAACGGTGACGCGGGAGGAGGGGGAGGTAATGTGTAGGGACCCATGCTTGTCATGAGGATGGCCGTGCCTGGGGGTAAGGTGGCAGGTTTGGCTATGCTTGAGGACCTGGGGTTAGTGGGATGACCGAATACAGAGGGGGCAACGGGCGGCCAGGGCGCTGGAGAATTAGGGTCCAGGTCAGAGAGATCCTACCCCGGATTCCCAGTCTCTGGTAACTCTGTAAAGCAGGTCAACTGTCTATCTCACCATGCCATCTTACGAATTATTGAAGGTCTAGGTAGGATGAAAGAGGGGCCTAAGGGGGAACCTTGGCCAGGCCTGGCCTGGGGTGGGGGGAAGATAGGAGCAAACACATGGACTCCTGACGTGGCCAAGGGAAGCTTCCCCAGGAGGTCATCGGCCTTTGGCCTCAAGCTGGGTAGGGGAATGGGGACATAGAGAAGGACAGCGCAGGTGGCTTCTATTTTTTTTTTTTTAAGTATATATATTTATTTAAATTGGTTTCGGAGAGGAAGGGATGGAGACAGATACAGAAACATGAACGACGAGAGAGAATCATGGATCGGCTGCGTGCTGGGGGTGAGCTCACAATCTGGGAAGTGCCCAGACCAGGAATTACAGGTCTGAGCTCAGCCACTGAGCCACACCAGCCGGGTCGGGTGGCTTCTTGGAAATCACCCCCCCAGGACGGGGCCCAGGGCACTGGGTTGACGACACTCCTCACCAGGGCCTTCCCCTCCACCAGGTGGGGCCGGGGCTTCGGGCTGGTGGAACAAGTGCTGGGTGCAGACAGCATCTTCAATCAATCCAACAGCATTTTCGGGTGCATCTTCTACTCGCTCCAGCTGTTGCTAGGTAACCGGCCCTGCCCGTCATGACAGCCCTTCCTGCGGCCCCATTCCTTGCCATCTTGGGGGCTCGTAGAGCTGACGGGGGAGGAACTAATAAGAGCCTTTCACTTGGCCTTGGGAGTGTCAGAGCCAGAAGGACCCTTAACCGCTTCCTAGGGCACCAGTTTTGTTGGAGAGACGGAGTTCTTTTCGGGGGGAATCTAAGGGCTGTGTGTCTTTCCTCTGTAGATGAGATTTCAGTAGGAAAATTCGCTATTTGTGTCCCAGGGATCACTGAATGGAGAGGAAAACCAAGGGGCCTCTTATTTTAGAGGTTTCCCCAGCAGCCCCTGCTGTCTGGTGGCGCCGAAGTTATGGCAGTTTCTAGAGGCGGCTTGTCCCCGAAGCCCATGTTTGACTTTTCTTCCTTGCAGGTTGCCTCCGGGGCCGCTGGGCATCCCTCCTGCAGTTGCTGAGTTCCCTGTTGTCTCTCGCTGGTTCTGTCTACCTGGCCTGGATCCTGTTCTTTGTGCTCTATGATTTCTGCATTGTTTGCATCACCACCTATGCCATCAACGTGGGCCTGATGGTGCTCAACTTCCGGGAGGTCCAGAGACCCCAGGGCAAGGTCAAGGGGCACTAAGCCCTCACTGACCTCATGCTCTGCTTTTGCGTCAGCCTTGCCAAAGGGGAGCACGTCTGGGTCCTAGAGGAGTCTGCAGCCCACCTCCACCATCCTCCCAGCACTGGACATGGACCGAGTGCGCCAAACTCTTCCTCCACCTAGTGCCTCTGGCTCTGCCCCAAGGATTGGTTTCCAAAGCTCCTGTCTTTGCCCAAGGAAGGAGGGTTCTGAGCAATAAAATGTCTTAAATTGGTTAAGTCTGAGCCACCTATCTGCCACGGGCCCTCGTTCTTGCCTCCTCCGGGACCGGGAGGATATGGGTCGGAGGGAGAGAGGAGCGTCTGCTTGGGAAGGGTGGCTAGTTCCTTCTCCAGCTTGTGGAGTCAGCAAGACTCCAAGGAACAGGCAGGCAGCCGCTGCTGCCCTCGGGAGCCAGCAGCCCTCCTGTGAGGGCCGGGCATGCACTTGCGGGAACAAGCTGCCCTCTGGTTCTGTGCATGTGTGCTGGGAAGTCCTTCTCAGTGCAACCCTAACCCTCTGGCTGCCCTGTCTACCCCTCAAGACAGTCTTGGCAGCTCGGAAGGGCCAGGGCCAGGTGTTTTTGGTTTCTTTTTCCTAGTATCACTGAGCACTTAACTGCATGCCACGCACTGTCTAAGAACATGACATGTGTTAACTCATTTAATCCTTATAGCAATTTGTATGAGATAGGTACTAATATTGTCCCAGTCTTGATGAGGAAACTGGAGGTACAGAGAAGCTAAGGAATGTGCCTGAGATGGCACAGCCAGTGTCTGGAGGGGGGTGGGAAGCCCTCGGGGTTTTAATCCACCAGGGCCAGCTGGCTGCAGCGTCTGAGTTGGGGTCAGGGTTCCTGAACCATCTGGGCTGGCAGGAGTTAGACGCCAGGAACAGGAAAAGAATGCACCAGGAATGTCCTTCCCTCCTGACGGAGTTTTCGACACCAGCGAGAAAGGTGCGCACGCCTGCACGCCCTGCCTGCTGGGCAGGTGGGGGCCCAGAGAGGTGTTGAGGTTTGCCAGGTCTCGGCTAGCAAGTAGCATAGCCCTGACCCCTGGACTGCCAGCCCCGAACTCACTGTATCCGAAGCAAGATGGGAGACGGTATGAGAAATCCACTTGGAAATGAAAAGTGAGAACGGGGAGGGCCTGTAATTACCGGAGAGAGCTTCTATGCCGGGAGAGGCTGCATCTGTGCCAGGCTTTGGCCTAAGTGGTTTTTTTGTTTTGTTTTTAAAGTATTTTATTATTGTGTGTGTGTTTTTTTCATTGTTTTTTAAATATATTTTATTGATTTTTTACAGAGAGGAAGAGAGAGGGATAGAGAGTTAGAAACATTGATGAGAGAGAATCATCGATCAGCTGCCTCTTGCACAATCCCCACTGGGGATGTGCCTGCAACCAAGGTACATGCCCCTGACCGGAATCGAACCCTTTCAGTCCTCAGGCTGACGCTCCATCCACTGAACCAAACCGGTTTAGGCAGGCCTAAGTGTTTTTAAATGAAAACTTTCTGCGTTTTTCGGACAAGGCACAGACCGGCTAAATGTCCAAGGTCACTCAAGTAGTCAGTGGGGTAACTGGCGTTTGAACTCAGTGTGTGAGTTCATGGCCACGGCCCAGAGAGGGGTGGCGAACAGCCCAGGGTCACACAGCCACAGCCCCAGGACCAGGAGCTCCTGGCTTCCTTCCAGCCCAGGAGAGCAGTGACACCTGTCTCCCAGCCAACGGGGCGGAGCAGAGGTGGAGCTAGCGAGACCCGGGTGCTTCTCCGAACCGCAGCACAGGCGGCAGAGTAGCCCGGAGCAGCATGAAGCAGAGCTGGGGACCAGGGCTGCTCATCCTGGGAGCCGTGGTCCTCATGGAGGGTGAGCCATCTGTGCTGGAGTGGGTGGGGAGGGGGGTGTGGGGGCTCTGCCCCAGCAGCCCTGCAGCTTGGTGTGTGTGAAGCCTGCCTGTGGGTGACAGTCCGCCTGCGGTGATACACCGTGTCTGGCTGTGTGTGGGGACGTCTGTGTGGCTGTGTGTCCAAATGGTGTGATATTCTTGGGCTGGAGCAGTCTGTCTGCAGGGCTGTCAGCGCCTGTGTGTGCCCCGTGCCCTGCCTGCCCCTATACTCCCAGCAAAGCCCCTTAGCCTCAGCCCCAGCCTTTCCTCCTGTCCCCTCCTGGCTCCGATGTGCAGTGGGTGTGTCTGTGTGAGCCCATTATGGGAAGAGGCAGGACCGGAGCCTCTTTGGTTGAGTCTGGCAGTTTCTGGAAAGGTGGGGAGTCTGAGTCGACAAAATGGGTGGACATGACGCAGCCTCTAATCCCTCCTCGGCCTCCGTGGCTGAGGGCACAATTAAGCTAATGCTCTCCACACACACAGGCTGCCTCCTGACTCAGTGGCGGGGGCAGGGGCTGGGGAGCTGAAGCGTGGAGGGCTGGCCGGGTCCCAAACTGAACCCCAGGCCCTGTTGCTTAGGCTGGAGTGCTGAGCTCAGCTGAAGGAGAGCTAATTGCTCAGTAGATGCTCTGAGTAGGTTCCAATAAAAGCTGTTCCCGGCCACATATAAATATTTTCTTTCTGGGAGGGGCTGGTGAGGTGGCCACCAAGTCATAGGCAAGGGCCCAGGGCCTACCCCCAGCCTGTGCCCTCCACCAAAGCTGGGCCAGGCAGGTAAGGCCTCCGAGTCTCACCTGTGTCTCTCTTCCCAGGTCTCCGAGCGGCTCAGCGTGGTAAGCCCTGGGGACCGGGGGCTTGGGCCTTACCTGGGTCTGGATGGACCTTGGGTGAGGACAGGATGGGCCTGCTCTCCTGACCCACCTCTGTCCACAGCCTGTGGGCAGCGTGGCCCTGGCCCCCCTGACCCTCAGGAGGGCAACACAGGGCCTGGCGAGTGGCCGTGGCAGGCCAGCGTGAGGAGGCAGGGGGTCCACGTGTGCAGTGGCTCCCTGGTGGCGGACAACTGGGTCCTCACTGCTGCCCACTGCTTTGAAAAGTGAGTTGTGGCTGGGGTCCACAGGGCTTCTGACTTTGGGGGTGGGTGATGTGTCCCCAGACTCACAGTGCTGATCCCTGCCCTTAGAAAAGCAAAGGACCGTTTACCGAGACTATGCTGTGTGCCAGGTACTTAGCACATTGCTCTTAACAGCCTTCATGGAGGAAGCCTTAAAAAAGAGAGTCAGGTTGGGAGAAGGAAAGACCTTGCTTAAAGCCAAGATGGTATTCGTCCGTTCGCCTACCTTGTTGTCTTCCATGGGCGCTGTGCCCCCTGGGCCTTGTCCTCTCTCTCCAGAGCGGCAGTGACAGAGCTGAGCTCCTGGTCCGTTGTTCTGGGCTCTCTGCAGCGTGAGGGGCTGAGCCCTGGGGCTGAGGAGGTCGGGGTGACGTCTCTGCAGCTTCCCAGGGCCTACAACCACTACAGCCAGGGCTCAGACCTGGCCCTGCTCCGGCTCGCTCACCCCACAGCCCACACACCCCTCTGCCTGCCCGGACCTGCCCATCGCTTCCCCTTTGGGGCCTCTTGCTGGGCCACAGGCTGGGATCAGGACATTAATGACGGTAAGTCTACCCCAGGCTGAAGTCCAAAGAGGCAGTCCACTTGCCCAAGGTCACACAACCTCAGCTGCCAACTGTCTGCTTCTGCTCTTCTGACCCACCTCTCTCCACAGAGCCCAGACTCCAACCCCAACCCCAACCCCTTCTTCCAGCTCCCAGGACCCTACGGAACCTGCGCCTGCGTCTAATCAGCCGCCCCACGTGTAACTGTCTCTACAACAGGCTGCACCAGCGGCTGCTGGCCAGCCCGGCCCGGCCCGGGATGCTGTGTGGGGGTGCCCAGCCCGGGGTGCAGGGGCCCTGCCAGGTCTGAAGGGGATGCGAGGGGAGGAAGCAGAGGGGAGGGGCCTGGCTTTGGGCTGGGTGCTGGATCTGTAAGGAGGGGTGGAAGGGCTGCAGAGGATGTCTGTCCAGGGCTGGGCTCAGGTGTCTGTCCTTGGCCCCATTGCCTGCTTCAGGGAGATTCTGGGGGCCCCATGCTGTGCCGTGAGCCCGATGGACACTGGGTTCAGGCTGGGATCATCAGCTTCACATCCAGCTGTGCCCAGGAAGACACTCCTGTGCTGCTGACGGACACGGCTGCCCACAGCTCCTGGCTGCAGGCTCACGCCGGGGGCGCAGCCTTCCTGGCCCAGAACCCGGAGGCCCAGCCAATCAGTGACGCGGACAGCTGTGTAGGTATGCGCGGAGGCCGAGTGTGGTGTGGGCACAGCCAGGCCTGTGTGAGGACTCCTGGGCAGCAGGTGGAAGCCACAGACAAATTTCAGCTCGCAATAGAGAACTGGTTCAGGGCATCCACTAACTGCCATATGCTAATCGGGGCTTTTAAGGGCCACCCTGAGTCCCTAGGATGGGAACAGCCCCCTTTAGGCTGCGATGTTTCAGAACGTTATGGGTTTGGAGTTTAGGTAAGAAGAGGGGCCTGGGGTCCAGCTGAAGGTTTGGGGCCTTGCTGCAAGTTTCCAAGCAAGGACCCAGTGAGATTGGACAGGGCGGGGCTCCCTCTCAGAATTCTGGCTTAAATGATTAACAGGCAAATTGCATGCAAAATAATTCCTGGGAAGGAAGCTATGTCTTAATGGTAAGAGAAGCCCTGGTGAGCCAGAATTCTGGAGCCAGCCCAAGCCCGGAGGGTGCAGACAGGTGGGGCTGAGGGACCATTAGCAGGCCACTCCCTTGAGGCCAAATCGTTGGTTAAAAGCTTAGGCCCTGGTTTTGGAATATCCGATCTGCTACTTCCCTGCAGTTACTGAGCTAGAAAGTCACTTCACCTCTTGGGAACTTTGGTTACAGGGGTAACAGAATTCTACTTGAAAGGTTGTTATGAGGGTTTGACGGTATGTGGGGAGCACTTTTCCAGAAGGCAGATGGGAATCCATGTTGCAGCTTGCGGATCCTTGAGGGGAGAAGGCCCCCAGGCAGAGGCGCCCTCCGCATGGCCCTGGGATGCCCGGCTGAAGCACCAGGGGAAGCTGGCCTGTGGCGGAGCCCTGGTGTCGGAGGAAGTGGTGCTGACGGCTGCCCACTGCTTCATTGGGTGAGCCTGTCTCCCTCCCTCTGTACCCGCTGCCCACCCCGCCGCCCAGTGCTGTCAGTGCTGTCTCTGCACAGGCGGCAGAGCCCAGAGGAGTGGAGCGTAAGGCTGGCCGCCGGACCAGAGGAGCACAGCCTAAAGCAGCTCATCCTGCATGGGGCTTACACCCACCCCGAGGGGGGCTACGATGTGGCCCTCCTGCTGCTGGCCCGACCTGTGACATTAGGCCCCAGCCTGCGACCCCTCTGCCTGCCCTACGCGGACCATCGCCTGCCTGAAGGGGAACGTGGCTGGGTCTTGGGGCTGGCCCACCAAGGAGCAGGTATGTAGGACCGGGCCGCCAGCAGCTACCCATCCAGCCTAGAGGCCACTGGGGCAGTCGGGTCTTTCCCTCCCCCACCACAGGCACCAGCTCCCCTCAGACAGTGCCCGTCACCCTCCTGGGGCCTAGGGCCTGCGGTCGGCTGCATAGAGCCCTTGGGAGCGATGGCATCCCCATTCTGCCAGGGATGGTGTGTACCAGTGTTGTGGGTGAGCCGCCCCGCTGTGAGGTAAGCTCGACCCCTGGCATCCTCAGCCTGTAGCTCAAGTACAAGGCCTGCTCTCTCCTCAAGTTCAGCCTTTCTGCCAACTGGCACCCTAACCCCTTCTGCCCCTCACAACTGCTTAGGGGTAAGAGGAAGTCACCCAGTGTCACCTGACCCTGGCAGGGCCTGTCGGGGGCACCACTGGTGCACGAGGTGAGGGGCACATGGTTCCTGGCTGGGCTGCACAGCTTTGGAGATGCCTGCCGAGGCCCCGCTCGGCCTGCAGCCTTCACAGCGCTCCCCACCTACGAGAGCTGGGTCAGCAGTTTGGACTGGCAGGTCTACTTCGCCGAGGAGCCCAAGCCCGAGCCCGAACCCGAGCCCGAAAGCTGCCCGGCCAACATGAGTACGTGGCCCTGGGGCCTCCTGCTGCCTCTCCCCTCTCGACCCCTCTCTGTCTAGAAAGATCTGCTCTGAGTCACCTCTAGAGGCCTGAGTGGGTGGAGCAGGACAGACCATCTGGATCAGATTGTCTGTCATCGTGGGCTTGGCACAGGCCTCTCAATCTCTTGAACCTGTTCCTCCTCCATCCCAGGGGCTGTCAGCACCTCCCTCCTCCTCCTCCAGGAGATGTGAAGCCTCCACCCACCTCTTCCTCTCCCACAGGCCAACCAGCCGACTGCTGACAGGTGGCTCTGAGATGCTGCACACACATCACTGCCTCTGCTTCCCCCCTTACCCCCCCTTCCTCCCGCCACACACACACACACACAGTTCCAGGCGCTGGGCAGGCCCAAAAGCCCAGTGGGCTCTGGGAAGGAGCCTGCCTGGATTGGCAGCTGCCCCGTCCCCCCTGCATGACTGGGAGATGTCACCTGTAGATGCTCCCCACGCTCAGCTCTGCTCTCCGACGCAGGTGTCCGTTTTCCCTCTTCTTCATCCCCTCACAGAATCACACCAGCCACAGACTTGGAAAATTTTCTTTTTTGGGGGGAAGGGGGGATGGTGATGCATTTTTCCTTTTTTTAAACTTAAATAAATTGTTACAAAATAGACTTTAGAAAATAAGTTACAAATTGTAGCAAAAGCCCTCCCCCACCCCCCCCTCCATAGAAGACATTCCTATCCCCGGCTCTCTGAACCTGCCTCCCTGGAGGTGGGTCTGGTTGGTGAGGGTGGCCGCCCCGCAGACCCGCCACAGGTTTCTTGTAGGACGATCAGAGTGAACTGCATGGTGACAGAGGCGAGGGGAGGCCCTTCAAGGACAGGGACAGAGGAGCACCTCACCCCTCTCGGGAAAGAAGCCAGAGCTGGGTCTTCTTCGCAGGGGAGAGGAGAAGAGATGGGGGTGCCCAAACTACTCCTGAGTAGAACATGGAGGCCAAACCTTGCCCTGCAACCTGCACTCTTGCCCTGTAGTGATCTTTGGAGAGTGAGGCTCAGAGGGAGAAGCTGAGCTCTGCAGGCCACTGGGGTGAAGGGTCCAGAAGTGGGGTCGTGGGGGTGGGTGGAGGGGGCAATGACAGGCCCGCTGCTGGTGCCTCTGACGCTCCTGGGGAGAGAGAAGTTACTGAGGGGCACACTCCACACAGCTGGCACTCCCCTCCCCAGCCCTGCCCATGGCCCGGGGAACCTGGAGGAGAGCCCTACAGCCTCAGACTCCCAATGAGTTTCCAGACTTGGCTAACTGGCTCCTCACTCATTCCCTAAAGGTTACAAGACATCTTTTATCTTGAACGCCATCTCATCAGCTCTTAGGGGAACCTCAGCCACCATCCCCTCCTTCCCTGACAATTTCTGGTCAGGGGCCCGCCATCCCAGGACACCCACCCTCCTTGGTGGCCACCAAATGGAATGGGCTCTGGGAGATCTCTAGAGGTGCAACGAGCAAGCCCCGCGCTTGCTGAGGGAATAGGCAGTCCCAGCCTCATCTTCCAGCTCGGCTGGGTGTGGGTGACTCTGAGATTCCCCGATAGAGAAGGGTGATAGGGGCTAATGACTGTTGTTGCTACAGCTGGGCCTGGCTTCAAAGAAACCATCACCTGTGACTCAGCTTCCAGTTAGGGTGCTGGCAGTAGGGGGTGTGCAGGCAGAAAGGGTGGTTTGGTTGGATCCTGAACAGGACGTAACAGCAGGTAGAGAAAAGGGTTGAATAAAGAGAAGAGGCATGAGGCAACACTGATAGGAAAGGACCAAAGGTCTAGTTTGCAAGAAAAGCAGAGAGGGAGCAGAGACCAGATGCAGGGAGCTGGGGGCCATTCACTGGCCTAACTTCTCTGGCCGAGTCAGCACAGAAGCCACAACGTCCAGTCTGGGGGTGCCTCCCTCAACCCATTCCTTATTCCCCGACTCCCTGCCTACTCCAGGAAAGAGCTGAACCTAGATAACCTTTTCCTCTGGGAGTCATTACTGGCTGGGTCAGGAGGGTTTCCAGATGTAGTAGCCAGATGGTACCCAGCTGCCTTCCCTCCCAAATCAGACTCCTCTTTGGCTCAGGCACAGCAGAGGAGCCCACTCCTTATCCAACCCCATCATGCTATCTGTTTACCTGACCCAGGGGTTCAGATCTAGGCCACTCAAAGGTCAGCATCTTCAAACTAGCTTTCTCATTCCATACCCACGCTCCTGGTCACCTCTTGGAACCCAAGGACCCTTTCCTCTCACTCCTTGCTTCCCCACTTCCTAGGGGCCAGATTTTGCCCTCCACTGTATGCCCACCTCCTGTGGGACCCTTCACTCCTCTGCCCGTTCATATCCCCGTACCAGAGCTGGCCACTGTCCGTTCCTCCTGGTGCTGCTGCTGGTGCTGCAGAAAGCTGGTGAGGCGGCGGAAGTGGCGGGGACAGTGGGGGCAGGAGAAGGGCCCCTCCTGGGGTGCATGGACCCGCCCGTGGCCCTCCAGCCGGGCAGCTGTCCGGAAGGCCTTGCCACAGATGCCGCAGCGGTGGCGTTTGGGGTCCGTGTGGGTCCTGCCATGGTTCTTAAGGGAAAGCAGGTTGGGCAGAAGTTTGGGGCAGAGGGAGCAAGGATAGAGTCCGGTTGTGTGGGCCTTCTGGTGATTCAACAAGCTGCCAGCATGGCGGTATGAACGCCCACACTGGGCACAGCGGAAGGGCCGTTCCTCATCTCCAGCCACTGTGGCCTTGACGCCCTGCCCTGCGTTAGCTCTCTCAGCACTCTCTCCGGGGGCCCTGGGGGCATCTGTTGGGGCCTTCTGGGCTTTGCCTTGACCAGCGAGATCTGCCTCATCCTCCACAATCCCAGCTTTGGGGCCTCTGGCGGCCTCTCTCAGGGGCGGTACCTGACTAAGGCCCTTGGCATGAGTTTGCAGGTGGCTGGCTAGTTCATGTTGGAACTGAAAGGTTTGGCCGCAGTCGGGGCAGGCAAAGGTCTGGGAAGGTATGTGGTTGTGGCTGTGACTCTCAGTGGCCACAGGATTCAAGAACTTGGAGCAGAGCAGGCAGTAGTGGCAGTCTGCCTCATGGGTGTGGCGGTTCAAGGGGCCTTCCGACTGGCAGGTCTTACCACAACGGCAGCAGGAAAAGGGGTGGCTCTCTGGCTGGAGCGGAGGGGTGCTGTCTCTATTGTCCCAGCTGTCCACATGACTAGGTCCATTGGGCTGGCTGTTGCCAAGGTGGCAGGAACTTATGGGGACACTGTCTGCTGACTCGTCTTCCGGCCCGGTCAGTACATGACCCTGAGGAACCCAGTCTCCATCATGATTCACCGGTCCCCCGTCTCCTTGCCATCCATCTATTCGCCCCATGCGCCAGGAGACTGGCCCTGTGGCATCTGAACCTGCTGACCTGATGGGGCTATGACTCTGCTCCCCTGGCCTCACGGCTCCAAACTGCCGCTGGGGACCTGACTCAGTGTCACCAGACCTGTCCTCTAGTCCCTCGTCACCAGCGAGGTTCCCCCTGCCGCCCTCTGGGCCAGCAGGACCGCCCTGAGCGCTCTTGGCCTCCTCGTGCTCTCGCAAGTGCCGCTCCAGCGAACCCCGGCCGGGGAAGCCCTGGCCGCAGAGGGCGCAGCGGACAGCTGCCCGCCGGGACCGCCCTGCTCGCCGCCGCCGGCTCTCCGAGTGTAGCTTCTGGTGGTCCTTCAAGGCCACGAGGTTGGAGTAGGTCTTGGGACAGGTGGGACAGCGGTACTGGCCCGTCTCAGGGCTGCACCGGTGGTTCAGGAGGCTGCTGGCGTGGCGGTAGTTCCGCCCACACTGCCCACACCGGAAGGGCCAATCTTCCCGAGCCAGTTTTCGGGTGCCCCCACCCCCACCCCGCTCGAGGTGGATGCGCTGGTGGTTAGCCAGCTGTTTCCGCAGGCGGAACGCCTTCCCACAGTCCCCGCAGCGGAAACGCCGGGGATCTGCATGGATGCGCCGGTGGTTCTTGAGGGACATGAGGTTTGAGAAGCCTTTGGAGCAGGCCTGGCAGCCAAAGTGGCCGGTCTGGTGGCTCTGCCGGTGATTGATGAGGCTGCCGGCGTGCTTGTACGACCGGCCACATATCTCGCAGCTGAAGGGCCGCTCGGAACTGGCCTCGGTCTGGCAGCCCTTCTCCACGGTCTCGAACCTCAGCTCCATCTCCTCCCCCTTCAGAGTGGTCTCCTTCCATGTCTCTTCTTTCACCCTCGCCACCTCCTCTGGGGGCTCTATCTTAAATTCCTCTTGGAGCGTCTCCACTTCTGCCTGCTCCAGCCCCTCCTCGGCCACATTCTGGGGCTCACTGCTGCTTCCGGCCTCGGGGACGGGCCCCACCTGGGGTTCGGAGCCTTTGCAGCGAGGGTGGTTCCGCAGGTGATTGCGGTAGGCAGCCAGGTTGGGGTAGCAGCGGGAGCAGACGGGGCAGGTGTAGTCTCCAGTCTGGTGGATCTTGCGATGGTTCACTAAGCTGCCCCCATGGCGATAGGTTTTGCCACACTGATTGCAGCGGAAGGGGCGGGGCTGATCCTCCTGAGAGCTTTCCCCACCCTGCACGCAGAGGCTGCCTGCAGCCGGGATACCCACTCCCTCTCCAGACTCTGTGTCTCCACCGTCTGCAGGGAGAGAAGCCCCTGTGCCCTCAAAGACGCCATCTGCAACAGCTTCCGAGGTGTCATCTGACTCTCCCACGTGGTTGGGAGCCTTGTCTGTGGTGTTCCCAGAACTCTGACTTTGGTGGTGACGCTCCAGGCTCCCCAGGTCATCATAGGTTTGACCACAGCAGCCACAGATGTGCCCATAACCGGCTCCATCCAGTGCCTCCACCTCCCGCTGCAGCTGGTTCAACAGCTCTGTTTCCGAGAGCTGAAGTGGGGTACTATGGGTGGAGGCTGCCGCTGTGGCTGCTTCATCTTCCCCCTCCCCCTCCGAGCCCTCAGTCATGCCAGAGGAGCCATGAGCCTGGCGCCGGTGAAGCCTGTAGCCAGCCCGCCCAGGGAAGATCATGCCGCAGAGGCAGCAGAGGAAAGGCTGTGCCGGGGCCGCCTCCCCGGGCCTGTGGTTCTGGAAGTGGCTGCGCAGGGCAGGCAGAGAGTCAAACTCCTTCGGGCAGAGGGAGCACTGATAGATGTCTGGTGGGTGGCAGGGCCTGTGGCTCAGCAGGTCAGCGGCATGGGGGAACGAGTGCCCACAGTCAGAACATGTGTGGGAGACCTCAGCCTGCCAGCCAGTGACAGCTTCCACAGAGTGGGGAGAGCTGGGCTGGCCGGGGGCCGGTTTCTGGTCTTCGTTCGCCCCAGGGAGGTCATCGCAGAAGCGCGTCCCGTTGCTTTCCTCCTCACCTGGCATTTCCAAGTTGTCAAGAAAGCAGGCTTCCTTCCTTTCTAGTCCTTCCTCAGGACCTCTGCTGTCTCCATCACCCTGGAAACAGGCCTCATCCCTTCCAGGCCCACTTCTGTCTCTTTCAGCATGGGCCTGCGAAGAGCCCCCAGCACTTGCCAAGTTGCTTTCGGCTCCACCAGGACTTTCCTCTGAAGGGCCCTGGGGACAGTCCAGGCCCTCATTGTCTTCTCCCAAGTCCTGGGCCCAGTTCCCACCTGAAGGGAGCTGGGCTTCTCCCCCACCCCCAGCGCTGCCAGTCCGCCTCCAGTGCCGCCTGCTCCGCCGCCGACTGTGGCGTCGTAAATGGTTCTTCATGGCAGCCATGGTGTGGAAGTGTTTGGTGCAGGCGCCGCAGCTGAAGTCCCCCGTCTGGTGGGTCTGCCTGTGGTTGATAAGGCTGCCTGAGTGGCGATAGCTCTTTCCACAGTCTCGGCAGGCAAATGCCCGAGGAGGCGACACCCTGGCCTCGGTCTTGCCATTCCCCCCTTCTCCCTGGGTCCGGCTGTGACGCTCAAGGCTCTCAGGATCTTCAAAGAGCGTCCCACACATGTGTGTCTGCGGTGCTGTCATATCTACTGCTGGGGGGACCTCAGGGGCCGCCTCTTCATGTTTGCACCCAGGCTCCTGATCTGTACACGGGGCTGCCTTTGATCCCGCTGAGTCAGACTCCGCCTTGCGGTGGCTGGGGGGACCTTCAGCCCCTGGGCCTGTGCTGCGACGAGCAGACTTGCAATGGACCCGCACGTGGTTGCGCAGGGCCATGAGGTTGGGGTACTTGCGGGGACAGAGCGAGCACTGGTACTCTCCCGTCTGATGGCTGTGGCGGTGGTTCACTAAGCTCCCCCGGTGGCGGTAAGCCCGGCCACATTCATTGCACTTATAGGGGCGGTGGTCCGGGGGGGTGGCAGGAACCTCTCGTTCTTTGTGGGTGGTCTCCGTCAGAGGCAAAGGAGGTGGCAGCTTGGATGGCTGCCCATCCTCTGCAGCTCCTTGCCGGGGCCTGTGATGAGCCCGCACGTGGTTTTTGAGAGCAGCTGCGTTGTACAGCTGCTTGGAGCAGATGGAGCAAGGATAGACACCCGTCTGGTGGCTCTTGCGATGGTTGATAAGGCTCCCAGCGTGGCGGTAAGTACGGCCACAGTCCCCACAGCGGAAAGGCCGGTACTCCTCCGGCCCACTGTCCTCCAGCTCCCCAGAGCCATTCAGCATCGGTGTACTGGGGAGCTGATCCCAGCTGCTCTCGTCTGTGTGCCCATTGGTGGTGGTCATCCCTTTCTCTTCCCACAGCTGCTTCTGTCTTTCTCCCTCATGAGATTGCTGGTGTTCCAGCAGCTCTTGGGGGAGCCGAAAGGCACGGGGACAGCGGGGACACTGGTGAGGCCGGTATTGGGCATGGAGTCGGGAGTGGTTCTTCAGAGCCATGAGGTTAGAGAACTCCTTGAAGCAAATGGTACAAGGGTAGATGCCCACGGTGTGGCTCTGGCGGTGGTTGGTGAGGCTCCCTGCATGCTTGTAAGTCTTGCCGCATTGACTACACTTGTACCGCCGCTCCTCCTCAGCAGGAGAGGACTGGGTGGGCTCCTGACCGCCTGTGAAATTCACCACGGATTCAGCCAAATACTGTTCCAAATTGCTCAGGAGGCTGCTGGCTGGAGTGGAGAGCAGTGGGGCTCTGCCCGAGCTGGTGATGGATCCCCAGCCCTCTGCACCCTCCTCAGGGTTTGGCTGGCTTTCCCAGTCTTCTCTTTGTCTGATGGGTGGATCTTCCCAGGTGTCCAGAGCTGCCCTGGGGTCAGGCCCAGAGTCATGGCCAGGTGTCTCTTCGGCATGTTGTCTCTGATTCCCCCAGCTTTCCCCATGGCCAAACCTCTGGCCCCAAGAGTCAGTAGACACCGTCTCCCTCTGGAGGCGTGGAGTGGCCTCCTTGGGGCTTCCCTCAAGAGCATGAGTCCTCACGTGGCTCTTGAGGGCCATGGGATTGATGAAGTCCTTGCCACAGGTGGTGCAGGGGAAGAGGCCAGTTTCATGGGTACAGTGGTGGTTGACCAAGCTTCCGGGGTGACGGTAGCCCTGCCCACACTGCTGACAGCGGTAGGGCTGAGGGGTGCTATCAGCCTCCTCACTGTCCTGGTTGGAGGATGGATGGAGCAGTTCACGGTGCTTTGACAGTTCCAGGACACTAGAAAAGAGGTGCTGACAGTCACAGCAGCTGAGTGAGGTGGGCACATCCTCCATGGGGCAGTGTGGCAGAAACCTGGAGGTTCAGGAAGAGCAGGCAGGTGGTAGAGGCATCTTCTTCTCGTGGTGCCCAAAGCCTAGGAAGAGAGGGCAGTGGTCAGAAGGAAGGCCTGAATTATCTTTATCTCTTGGCTGTATGAGCAACAAGTTTACCAGAGGTCACAGAGTGGCTCCCCAAGCAGCAATGCTGAGGGCCCTGCTTTCCACTGGATCTAATCTGGAAGCACCATCACTTAAGGCAACTCTGTACACAAGCTCCTCAGGTATGGGAGCTTCCCTGGGCCTAGCTCACCCCTAGAGGTATAGGGAAGGAAAGTCTAGAGGGACGTGACTGCCTTCTGATCGGAGACCTATTAACCTGCTCTTCAGACCAAATCCAAAAAGTCTTACTGCCCCTAACCTTCTCTCTATAATTCTGAAACAAACAACGTATCTCCTGTGACATCTTAAAAGGAAACCTGAACCTTTTCTAGGGCTCTGAATAAGAGAGGTCCAGTCCTTACCCCTCAGCTAAGCAGAGTAGCCCGGAGGCACTGAAAAAGCAGTCTGTCCAGGTGACTGATGATGAGGCCCTGAGAGATGTAGTTAGGGTTGCCCTTCAGAGAAGGGGCTGGCTTGTCCCCCACATCCCCTATTCCTCTCATGGTCACGTCTTCTTCCTAAAAGACTTTCTTGGCCACTTCTTTCACCTACTTCCCCTGAACACAATCTCCCATCATGAAAATTCCACCCCATTTCTGGTTGTTCTTCACCCTCTCTACCTTCTTCTTTCTGACACCTCCTCACTACAGCCTCGCTGGTGCCCTTCTGCTTTTCTTCTACCTCCTCTCATAATACTGATGACAGCAATGCATGCTAATTGAGCATTACCGCATACCAAACACTGTGCTAAATAAAGAATATTCATTGTGTCTCTTAATCCCAACACACGGCAATGCCTGTTGTCCCAGTATACACACGAGCAAACCCACAGATTCAGGCAACCTTCTTTCCAAGGCTCTTGCACGCTCCATAGCAGGAGCCCGTGCCTTCTACATCACCTTGGCTTTCCGACGGATTCTCTACTTCCATTGGACCCCGGTACAACTATCCCCGACTAAACCCCCTCACTGAATCTGCGCCCCGAACTCTCACTTCTCAAAGCCCCTTCGCTCAAGAGTGAATCCCCTTTCTTGGCCGTTTGATCTCCTGACCAGACGTGTCCTCTCGCCTCACTGATCTTCTCGGCCGGTTTCCTCTTAAGACCCCTACCTCACACGGGCGGCCCCTTCTCGTTCCCGCCGCGGGTGCGTCCGTTGGGGACCGCGAACGGGAGCGCGCCTGCGCACTGGGACCCTCACCCTAACTGCAGCGTGCGCCCCCAGGGGTGGCTGTGGGGGGCTCTCGCGCTCCCACACACGCACACTCCGCCAGGGATCCCAGGGGTGGGCGGGGAGGGGGAGAGGGAAAGGAGAAGGGGGAGAAGGAAGGAGGTAAAAAGGGCGCAGCTGACACGAGCCGGGAGCACCCCCGGCTCCGCGGACACTTCCTATTGTTACTAGGAAACAGGAAGTGTTCTAGCCGCAAAAGCTTCCCCGCGAAACCTCCCCCTGGAGAACACTTCCTGACCCGCCTCCGAGCACCCAGTCTGCGCAGACACACTTCCGGTGCTAAGCCAAAATAGCCGAAATGCTCCTCAGGCTCCGCCCACACAGGTCAAAGCGCCGGTCGTTTCTGTAACCTCCGCCACACTTCCGGCAGGAGCAGCGAGCGTGGGTCCGGTCCATTTTGGCTGAACGTGGATGAGGGAAAAGGGTTCTGCAGACATAACCTCAGTACTTTGGTGACACTTTGCGAGGGGCTCCCTGAAAAACCCAAGACAGATGGAGGGAGCTTTATGCACTCCTCGCTGTGAAGGGAAATGTAGAATATGAGGACTTGGGCACTACAAGCTTGAACATGGCCTATCTGTCCTCCCAGCTTATAGTTGTTGGTGGTCTGGCAGGGTCCCGGTGTACATAGTAAGCCTGTCCGGCATCCCCTGTCTTTAACCCCCACAGAGCCCCCCCTGCGACTTATTCCTCTGCCACCCTCGATAAACTCTGTGGTCTTCCCTGTCGGTGAAGCTCCCTTCCACTTCCGCCCGCCGGTCCCGCCTCTCCGTCCCCCCCACCCCCGCTCCGCTGGGTCCTAGCGCCGGCTCCTCCCTGCAGCGTCTGGGCTCCGCTGGTGAGCGGAGCTGTAGCTGACGCCACGGAGCCAGCCCAAGTCCGTCAGGTAGGAAACGTCGGCGGGAAGCCGCGGGGACCCCCAGGCGTCCCCAGCGCGGATAAAATCCGAACGGACCTGTTTCCCTGTGGGTGCTGAGGGCGGATGGGGTTGGCCCGGCGCGAGCGGCGCGGGCGGGGCGGGAGGAGTGCGGCCCCGGGAGGGCGCGGGCGCGCTGCGGGCCCAGCGGGTCCTAGAACCCGCCGGCTGTCCTCGCGGGCCGGCTGTCCTCGCGGGCCGGCTGCTGCGGACGCCCGGGCTCCGCCGGCGCGGCCGCCCGCCTCGCGCGGCGCGGGCCCGGGGGTCCTAGAGCCCGCCACGTTGCGGGCTTTTGTCCCTGGCGCTCAGCCCGCCTAGCGAGAGCCGCGGCGCCCGCGGCCCCCTCCCTGGCCGAGGTCCTGGCCACCCCGCCCGCGGTCCTAGAGAACGCCATTTTGCAGGTCTTTGTCCGGCCCCGGCTCTCGGTCCCATTCATTTGTTCATTCTGTCATCCTTTGTCACCCCGGGCCACGTTCTCCAAGGCCACGCTTCCCGGGGCTCATTCCTAGACGAGGCCGCTCAGGGCCCTGGCCCGAGCAGACCCCTAGGCGGTTGCAGGGGCGAGAAGCGCAGCGTTTCTGCAGCTCTCGGCTCCTCAGCGGATCTGCTAGGCCTAACGCCCTTCAAACTCCCGCCTCCCTCAAGAAAACGGGGGCCTAGTGCCGGGGCGCCCCTACTTCCACCGCCTGTTCCTGAGGGCAGTGGGGCACCGGTATTGATTGGAAGGATGCAGAAGAGTTTTCCCATGAGAGAAGGAAAACCGAGGCAGAGGGCAATGCGGGTGGAGGTGCAGTCAGGTGGAAGGTTTGAGAATTGTGGCTGGAGCTTAGGTTGCTGTAAGGAGGGGCAAACACCCTGAGCTGAGGCTGGGAAAGTGGGTTGGGGTTCGGTTGTGAACTGACCAGATTGGAGGCCTAGGAGATCATTAATTTTCTCCTCTGCACGCACTGTTCATACTTACACGTCTGCCATCTCACCGAGGGTGTGAGGCCTGTGGGTGACTATTTGCTTAGACATGGGAGACTAAGGTGCAGAGACTATAAAATGCGGCTCCTTTCTCGTCTCACCCCAGCTCCCAGGGTCCTCGCCTAGACTCCCCAGGAATTAAGTCTCTGCACCCCCTTCAGGTAGCAGGACCTCATCCCTCTCCTAAGCCAGCAGTGAAGCCAGACAAGCCTTCCTCACTTCAGCAGTGAAGCCAGTGCGGGAAAGAGGCGTGATGCTGTTTGGACTCGGGAACACGGACGCAGAGACATTAATTAGTAGTTGTTGATGGCCAGTCTCACACATGCCTGCTGTGGGGAAGGCAGAGGCTAGAGGCCTGGGTCTGATTTGTGTCTCAGAGGTTGATTCTTTCCGTTTGTTCTGGGGCACTCGTCACCGTTCTAGGTGTAGTGGGTACAGAATAAGGAAGGTTCCCGGCTCTTTGCCAGCCTAGATTCTTGTGCTGGAGACAGAGAATTAACAACTAAGCCATAAAATGTGTAAGTGCTATCAAAGTAATAATCAGGGGACAGAGAGCAAAGTTTGGGAGGCAGGCCTTCTAGCTTTGAATACTGGCTGTGACTATCACTACTTCATTTCCATGTGCCTCAGTGCCCGTGTCTGTGATGTGGGGGGCATCACTGTCTAGCTTAGCCTATTCAGACTGCCAGAGCAAAAAAACAGGCTGGGGGCTTAAGCAACAGGAATTTGTTTCTCACCATCCTGGAGGCTGGGAAGTCCAAGATCAAGGTGCTGGCCAGTTCCTGGAGGGGACTCTTCCTGGCTTGCAGGCATGCACATGTCCAGTCTGTAACCAACTTCTAGGCAGCTGTGAGACAGCTTGAGTGGTACACATAGAATTCTGAGAATGATACCTGGCCGGGGCTGAGCTTGCAAGAAGGAACGCTATCCGTGTGAGCACCACAAAGGAGATGAAAGGGGGGGAGGACAGAGTGAGTAGCAGGGGCGCCGATAGCTTTAAGAAAGATGGTCTGGAAAGCCCTCTGAGAAAGTGACAGGGACCCGAGACCCAATAAAACCAAAGAGATGTTCCACAAAGAGCCTTGGGGCAGCGGTTCTGGCAGAGGGGACTGTGTGCCAAGGCCCTGAGGAATCTGGCTCTCTGAGGAAAAGAGAGGAGCCTGTGCGGGTGGAGCTTAGTGAGACCGGAAGAGGAATGGACGTTGAGGTAGGCAGGAGTTACATGGTTCAAGGCCTCGCTGGCCACGACAGAGATACTGGCCTTTGTCCTGGGGACAGTGGAAAGCCTTACGATTTGGCTAATAAGCCTTAAGGAAATGAAGACAGCCAGAGAGCGAGCCCAGCCCAGAGGCCTAAGGACTTGGGTTTGAGTCAGGGCTCCTTGCCTAGCTGTGTGTTCTTGGCAAGTTTCTCCCTCGTGGGGCTTCATACACATCTGGAAACAAGGGGAAGACGCCTTTCTCTAGAAGCTGTGAAGACCCAAGGATTGGTCTTCGGTTCCTAAATGTTGCGTGTTAACTGGAATGACCCAGAAAGTGTGTTCACGGTGAAGATTTCTGTCCTGCCCCACCTCCCTGGATGGGCATTCTCGGCCAGGGGTTCCCACACCTGTCGGGGAGACACCACTGCAGGGAGCGGTAGGGGAAGAGGCCTCACTGAGCTGAAGCGAGGATTTTAGACAGAGGCCTCGCCTGGCCCTCGCTCTTCATGGAGCTGGGCGCCTGCTGGGACCAACCTGGTGCTCCCCAGCTTGTCCCCTGGGACGTGCCTTAGGCGGATTTACCCACCCAGCTCTCTGGTTTCTGGTTCACCGACAGGAAGATAGGCCCAGAGCTAAAAATCCGGGGTCCAGCCCTCAGAGAGGGGAGCGGACATACAGGATTCCGGCTCTGGTCTCAGGGCGGTTCTGCAAGGATGGGAGAAGGCAGAGGTGCAGCCTGAGCTCAGAGTCCGGTCCGTGGGGTGGGCCCACGTGGCAGACAAGACTGAGAGCCTAGGTAACCGGGAAAGGACCCGACAACTCAGGCAAGTTAAACAGCTAGGCTCACCTCCCAGCTGCGAGTTACTAGGCGTGGCCGTGGGCTAGTTGTTAAGCACAGGCCGTATTGTTTCTCTGGGCCTCGGTTCTCTTACCTGTGAAAAGGGAATAATAATAGTACTTTCCAAAAATAATAATAATAATAATAATAATAATAGTACTTTCCTCATGGTGTGGGCAGGAAGTTTAAGTGAGTTAAAACATGTAAAGAGCTTCGGTTACTGCCTATTATTTAGCAAGTGCTTTGTAAATGTGAGCTATCATTTTTTTAATTAAAGAGAAACTTGATCCGTCGGGCTGTCCAGAGATGGCCTGGAAAGGAGGGAGTGAGTGCCTCATCCGGAGATACGGAGAGATCCCCTGGAAAGTTGGTTCTCAAGCCCTTTAGCTCACTTTCCAACCCCAGAATTTAGTGGGAAAAGTAAAACAACAACAAGGTGCTGGTGGACAGCGTTGGGTGGGATTGGGGCCAAAACCAAAGCGGAGTCGCAGGAGCTTCCTGGGTGAAGGGCTCACAGGGAGGGCTGACGGGGCTGGCAGCAGCAGGAAGGACCTGGGAGCTTGCCTGGCGTGGAGGAAGCCATGGAGCGGCGCCTAGTGCTTTAGGGCGGAGACGCCGGCCGCCTGTGTCCACTGGATTGTGTATGGGGTGGGGGCCTCCAGGGCGCTGGCTCTAAAGATGCAGTCATTGCCGCTCCCTCTGGGGGCTCCAGTGCCCTCCCTGGACCATCACTTAGAAGCCACCAAGCCCTGAGGTGAACAGATAGGGGAACAGGCTTAGAAAGGAGCAGAGGAAGAACCGGCCCCCTACCTCCCAGCCCAGCTCCTGGGCTCTTCAGGCTCCCTTTCCCACTGCAGGTCGTCACCCACCCGGGCCGCCCCAGCAGCTCTGCCGAGCACTCCTTAAGTGGATCTGCCCTAATCCTCTCCCTTATCCCCCGGGAGGATGAGCTGGTGTTAGGGCTAATGCAGCTGCTAATCCTATTCCCGCCAGCCTGAGCCACAGGAACAGCTGTGCGGACGGCATCTGGCTCTGATGCCGCCCAGCCCTCCGGTTTCTGGTTCACAGATGGGAAAACTGAGAATGAAGGGTCCTCGGCTGGAGTGGGAGCCCAGGAGCCAGATCAGATACATCCATTATGGCTCAGAGGCTTCTAACCGCTAGCGCTGGTTCACGCTGCCTAGAGAGTGACAGCTTCCTGTGACCAGAGCCAGGGGAGCGGGAGCCACAGCGATTCCAGGGCCGGGGTGGCCAGGATTCCTGTCTGGGGTGGAGTCCCTTAGAGCCGTGCGAGGCCGGGGTTCTGAAAGCTAACCAGCCAGAGTGGAGAAACAAAATGCATACGCTGGGCCTGTCACTTCCAGACAGATCCCAGTCACCACAGCGAGCCCACTGGCTTCGCCCGCTCTGGGGCCTCCCTCTGCCTTCCCTGGGCACTTGGAGACCACAGCTGTGTCTGCAGCCTTGCCTAGGACCTGCGTCCTGGCACAGGCCGTGGATGCCGAGCTGAAGAAGGATGGTGGGAAGGATGGAACCAGGGTGTTCTGGGAAAACTCGGGCCGGGAATGAAGCGCAGGCAGACATGGGGATGAAGCCAGCCTCCTCCCCTAGTCGTCCTGAAGTCACCAGTCCGACTTCTCTCCTCAGTGAGCAGACCCGAGAGGAAACGGGCAGGTCAGAGCCAGGGATGTTGGGAAGGAAGGATGTGGCTCTCCGGGGGGAAAGTGCAGATAAGTTGGGTTCCCACTGAGGCCCCACGGGGCTTTGGTGCCGGGAGAGGCCTTGGAGAGTGGCAGAGGGCTGTGGCTTCTGTCTGACTTGGCTTCTCTCACAGAGCTCTGCCCGTCGAGGCCATGGAGGTGGAGTCGGTGGAGGCCCGGGCCCCGGGCCCCGGCTACAAGCGCTCGGGCCGCCGCTACAAGTGCCTGTCCTGCGCTAAGACGTTTCCAAACGCGCCCCGGGCGGCCCGCCACGCCGCCACCCACGGGCCCGCGGACGGCGCGGAGGAGGCGGCAGAGGCGAGGCTGAAGCCAGAGGCGGAGTCCGCAGCGGAGGACGCCGGCGGGGACAAGGCGGCGGGGGCAGCCGCCAAGCCCCGGCCGTACGCGTGCCCGCTGTGCCCCAAGGCCTACAAGACGGCGCCGGAGCTGCGCAGCCACGGGCGCAGCCACACGGGCGAGAAGCCCTTCCCGTGCCCCGAGTGCGGCCGCCGCTTCATGCAGCCCGTGTGCCTGCGCGTGCACCTGGCCTCGCACGCCGGCGAGCTGCCCTTCCGCTGCCCGCACTGCCCCAAGGCCTACGGCGCGCTCTCCAAGCTCAAGATCCACCAGCGCGGGCACACGGGCGAGCGGCCCTACGCCTGCGCCGACTGCGGCAAGAGCTTCGCCGACCCCTCGGTGTTCCGCAAGCACCGGCGCACGCACGCCGGCCTGCGGCCCTACGGCTGCGAGCGCTGCGGCAAGGCCTACGCCGAGCTCAAGGACCTGCGCAACCACGAGCGGTGAGGCCTGCGGCGCTGGGGGAGCGGGCTGGGTGGTGGCGGGACAGCGGGGCTGCCCTGGGCCAGAGTGGCCTGGGCCTGGGTCTGGGAGCAGAATGAGCGGTGGGAAGGTGAGTGGGTGGAGCTGTGGGCAGTGTTGGGCAGGGGGTGGGGCTAGTGCTCCCGGGTCGGTTGGGTTGGTGGGTGGGTGGACAGGACATGGGGGGCAGGCTGATCTGGGATGGGGTCTGGAGGAGGCAGGGGGGTCTGATAGGCCTGGGTTCTCGGACATCAGGAAAGGGGCCGGGCTTGAAGTTGGGTCGCTGCTAGAGACCAGGATGGGTGCATGGGGCCTGGAAAGCCTAGGTCTCTGGAGGGCAGAGAGGGGTGTTTTCTGGAATCTAGATACGCGAACTGAAGGTTTCTTACTCCGGGGTACAGCTCTGGATCTTAGGGGGTTGGGCCAAGCTCCCCAGGACCGGAGGGCCTCCTACGTTCACCGTGCAGACGGCGAAGGGTCAGGCGCCCGGCCTGCCACCTTCATCCGCTTCCCCAACTCCCACAGGTCCCACACGGGGGAGCGCCCCTTCCTCTGCTCCGAGTGCGGGAAAAGCTTCTCCCGATCGTCCTCGCTCACCTGCCACCAGCGCATCCACGCCGCGCAGAAGCCCTATCGCTGCCCCGCCTGCGGCAAGGGCTTCACGCAGCTCAGCTCCTACCAGAGCCACGAGCGCACCCACTCGGGCGAGAAGCCCTTCCTGTGCCCGCGCTGCGGCCGCATGTTCTCCGACCCCTCCAGCTTCCGGCGCCACCAGCGGGCACACGAGGGCGTGAAGCCCTACCGCTGCGAGAAGTGCGGCAAGGACTTCCGGCAGCCCGCCGACCTGGCCATGCACCGGCGGGTGCACACCGGCGACCGGCCCTTCAAGTGCCCGCAGTGCGACAAGACCTTCGTGGCCTCCTGGGACCTGAAGCGCCACGCGCTGGTGCACTCGGGCCAGCGGCCCTTCCACTGCGAGGAGTGCGGGCGGTCCTTCGCCGAGAGGGCCAGCCTCACCAAGCACAGCCGCGTGCACTCGGGCGAGCGCCCCTTCCACTGCAGCGCCTGCGGCAAGTCCTTCGTGGTGTCCTCCAGCCTGCGGAAGCACGAACGGACGCACCGGAGCAGCGAGGCCCCGGGCGCCGCCCCGCAGCAGGAGCTGGTGGTGGGCCTGGCGCTGCCCGTCAGCGTGGCTGGCGAGGGCTCGGCGGCCCCCGCGGCAGGGCCAGCGCTGGGGGACCCTCCGGCCGGGCTGCTGGGGCTGCCCCCGGAATCGGGCGGCGTGATGGCCACCCAGTGGCAGGTGGTGGGCATGACGGTGGAGCATGTGGAGTGCCAGGATGCCGGGGTCGGGGAGGCGCCTGGTCCCCTGGCGGGGACGGGCGAGGAGGCGGACGAGAAGCCTCCGCAGTTCGTGTGCCGGGAGTGCAAGGAGACGTTCTCCACGCTGACTCTGCTGCGCAGGCACGAGCGCTCACACCCGGAGCTCCGGCCCTTCCCCTGCACCCAGTGTGGCAAGAGCTTTTCAGACCGGGCCGGGCTGCGCAAGCACAGCCGCACGCACAGCTCGGTGCGCCCCTACGCCTGCCCCCACTGCCCCAAGGCCTTCTTGAGCGCCAGCGACCTGCGCAAGCACGAGCGCACCCACCCGGTGCCCATGGACACCCCCGCGCCTCTCGAGCCACTGGTGGCTCTGCTGGGAATGCCTGAGGAGGGGCCGGCCTGAGCCCGTGGCCCTTCCTCCGAACTCCCCGGGGTTCGGCCCATGGGGTGCCTCCTGCGCCGCCCTTTGCCCAGCTCACTCTCCAGACGCCAGGCCCCTGTCCCCCAAGCAGCAGCTCACCTTCCGGGCAAAGAGCCCGGGGCCGGCGGAGGCGCACCTGCTGGTGACGGGCTGTGAGGAACAGTAAAGCATTCCCTTGGACCCCAGGTTGGCTCCTGTGTTCTAGTTGGGGGTTCGGGAGGGAGTTTGGGCATTAGACAGGGTTCACTGCAGATTCCTAGGCTGGCAGATTAGAAACTAGAGGGTCTAAAGTGTTTTAGAATGCCTGTGACAAAGGGTTCATGGTCAAGCAAGTGCAGGAAATTCCCTGTGCCTTTCTTGGGGGTTCTTGATTAAAAGTGTGTTAAAGTCATTCATAAGTCCTGCAATGACCAACTCTATTTAGCTCTGTTTATCCCATACTTATGTAACCATGGAAACCTTTTACTGCGTAGTTTTCCTTCTATCCTTTTTACAGAGAATAAACTGAAGCCCACAATTAGTATATTCCTTATGCACTGCAGTAACAAATTGGAAGATATACTTGAAAAAGAAGGGGCCCCTTCACAGTTACAATTCCCATAAACTACAAAGTAGCATGCAAAACCTATAGGAAGAAAATGCTCTCTCCGGAAGGAGTTAGGCATACACCATGTACCTACATGGGAGAACATTAAAAGATGTTGGCCTGCAGAAACCGGTTTGGCTCAATGGGTAGAGCGTCGGCCTGTGGACTGAAGGGTCCCAGGTTTGATTTGGGTCAGGGGCGTGTGCCTTGGTTTCAGGCACATTCCCAGGGGGGGGGGGGGGTGCAGGAGGCAGCTGATGGATGTTTCTAGCTCTCTATCTCTCTCCCTCTCTGTAAAAACATTAATGAAATATATTAAAAAAAGAAAAAGATGTTGGCCTTGGCCAGTTTGGCTCAGTGGATAGAGCATCAGCCTGTGGACCAAAGGGTCCTTCGTTCGGTTCTGGTTAAGGGCACAGACTTCGGTTGTAGGCTCCTTTCTGACTCAGGCCCCGTGTTTCTCTCACATTGATATTTCTCTCTGTCTTTCCCTCTCTCCACTCTCTCAAAAAGAAAAAAATAATATATATATAAAGATATCTTTGGGTGAGGATTAAAAAAAAAAATGATGTTGGATTCTACCCAGCTTAATGCTTAAATTCATTGCTATTCAAAAAGGGTTTTTAACAAAACTTGAAAATCCAAAGTTCATATGCAGTACATTTTTTAAAAATGGTAGAGGTAAAGTGTTTACATACTAGATAGTCAAACACCAAAGCACAGGAGTAAAAACAGTATTGGCACAAGAATAAATTAGTGGAGTCGGGGAGAGGGTTCAGAAACAGCCCTAACTATTTCTGGGAATTCAGTTTGTGATAAAAATGATTATTCAAATTGGTGGTGAAAGATAGGCTGTTAATGGCTTTACAGTTATATCTATACGCTGAAAGGTTACACATCTTTCTAAGCAATTTTTCAAAGACCAAAATGAGTAAAAATGAGGCTTCACTTTTAGTGTAACTTGGTACAGCCTGTTGGGAAGATGATTTGATTACATTTCTAAAAAAGTTAAATGGATATTCCCTTTGGCTCGGCAAGTATACCTAAAGAACTTACACCTTAAATTTCTTTGTCCACTTAAGTAGCAAAATTGAGGGTAATGTTTAATACAACAGAACTTGTGATACTGGTAACGCCTTAAATGTCCATTAGCAAAGGACTAAGGCCAGCCACTGTAACCACATTGTGCAGCTGTTTAAAAAATGAGACATCGATCTGTTTTTAACAATATCAAAAAATATGTCAAATGAAAAGTGCAAAGGAGCATGGTTAGTATGGGCCAAATTACACATAAGTGCTTGTTTCTATAGAATATTTCTAGAAGGATACTTACCTGATTTTGGACTATAAATTTCAGCCACTAAGGCTTTCCCCATTTGTAAACCAAAACAGGTCCTCTTCCATGCTTTTGTCATTTCTAGACTTGGGCCACCGAGTTGGCAACTTCAGGAAATGTGTGCAGTCTAACTCCAGGCCCACGTGCCAGTCAGCAGCTGGCTCCAGCCTAGGACTGGCATGCCAGGTAGCACCAGGAATAGAAGTAGTGGGCAATCCCTTGATGTCAGGGGACAGACAGCATTGCCATGCCCAAGCTTTGGGAAAGGCCCTCATTCCTGTTCTTCATGATGCAGAAAGAATCATTGATCAGCCTCCTACACTGGGCATGTGCCCTTGACGAATCAAATCCGGGACCCTTCAGTCCACAGGCTGATGCTCTAGCCATTGAGCCAAACCAACTAGGACCTCATTCCTGTTCTTCATAGCCTAAGAAGGGGGCATGTAGCAACAGCAGGGGCCAAGGTGTCATGACTGCAGGAAGAGGGTACTAGTTTGACCAAGGGCACTCACTGCCCATCCACATCCAAAGCAAGACAAGCACTGACCCCAGATCTCCTGCCTGTTCTGGGGCCAGAGTCTGAAAGAAGGGGTCAAGAAGAAACAAACTAAATGGGGTTGGAACAGGGTGACTTTGGTTACTACTGACGTGATTTGTGACCTTGAGCAAGATGATTTATCCTGGGAGTTGGGGAGGCATCTTTTAGAAATTGGTATAAAGACACCATATATTGGGCATTTGTCTACAATGAGAAAAAGTGGGTCTGGGCCTAGACCACTCACTGACCCCTTGGTTCCCCTCTGACACTCCAGGCATCCCTTAGCCAGGCCTGCTTCCTGAGGACTTAAACAAGCTATAAAAATTAAAAAAAATTAACAGCTATATTAAGATGTAATTCATGTGCATACAGTTAACCCATCTGAAGTGTATAATTTGATGATCTTTAGTACTTTCACAGGGTTATGCAACCATCACAATCTAATTTTAGGATACTTTTATCCCCCTAAAAGGAACTTTATGTCCCTTAGCTGTCACTGCCTATTGATCTCTTTCCCCCTTGCCCCACACCCACCCGCACCTAATTCCTCAGCCTGAGTCAACCACTAATCTTATGTCTGTCTCTATGGACTTATCTATTGTGGGCATTTCATGTAGGGATCATGGAATATTTGGTCTTTTGTTACTGGCTTCTTAGCATAATGTTCTCAAGGTTCTTTCATATGGTTTTTCCTTTTCATTGTCAAATAATATTCCATTTTATGGATATACCACTTTTATTTATCCATCATCAGTGATTGGCAATGGGCTTCCATTTTTTTCAGTTGTGAATAATGCTGCTCATGAACATTCACAAGTTTTTGTGTGGACATATTTTTCAGTTCTCTGGGTATATAGACAGAAGTGGAATTGCTGGGTCATACAGTTACTGTTGTTTAACCATTTGAGGAACTGTCAGACTTTCCTAAAGTGGCTGCACCATTTTACATTCCCACCAACAGGGTATGAATGTTCGAATTTTCCTACATCTTCATCAACAGTGTTATTATCTGTCTTTTTTATTATAGCCATTCTACTGGATGTGAATTTCTGTTTTGATTTGCATTTCCCTAATGGCTAATGATGGTGAACATCTTTTCATGTATTTATTGGTTATTGTATATCACCTTTGGATAATGTCTATTCAAATCCTTTGCCCATTTCTTTGGTTGCTATTGGTAAGCCTCACCTAAGGATATATTTTTTCCATTGATTTTTCAAAGAGAAAGAAAATGGAAGGGAGGAAGAGAGAGGGTAGAGAAAGAGAAACATCCAACACATTGGTTGGTTGCCTCCTGCACATGTCCCACCCACGTGTGGGAGTGAACCCACAACCCAGGTACAAGCTCTTGTCTGGGAATTGAACCTGTGTCCCTTTGGTGCCTGAGCCGACGCTCTAACCACGGAGCCACACTGGCAAGGGCCTTTGCCCATTTTTTAATTGGGTTGTTTGACTTGCTATTAGTGTTAAGAGTTCTAGATATAAGTTCCTTATGATTTGCAAAAGTTCTCTCCCATTGTGTGGGTTGTCCTTTTACTTTCTTGTTGGCGTCTTTTGAAGCGCAAGTTTTACATGTTGGTGTCTTTTAAAGCGCAAGTTTTACATTTTGATGTCCAATTTATTTATTTATTTTTTTTGTTACTTGTGCTTTGACAACCATATATAAGAAATCATTTCCTAATTCCGGTCATGAAGATTTATCCCTATGTTTTCATCTAAGAGTTTTATAAGTGTTTATAATCCACTTATAAACTTAAAAGTTTAAAAATGAATATAAATGTTTTATAGCTAAGAGTGCTTATATTTAGGTCTTTGATCCATTTTTTATTAATTTTTGTATATGGTTTGAGGTAGGAAGTTCAATTTCATTCTTATATATGTGGATATTCAACTATCCCAGAACCAATTGTTGAAAAAGCTTTTCTTTGTCCATTGAATTATCTTGACACCATTGTTGGAAATAAACTAACTGTAAATATGAGGGTTTATTTCTGAGCTCTCAGTTTTGTTCCCTGAACATGCCTGTATATCTTTATTTATGCCAGCACCACACTGTTCTGCTTGCTGTAGCTTTGTAGTACATTTTAAAGTCAGGACCTGCGAGTCCTCCAACCTGTTCTTCTATTTCAAGATTACTTTTGTTTTTCTGGGACCCTGGCATTTCCATATGAATTTTAGAATGAGCTTATCAATATTTGCAAAAAAGAAACAAAAGAGAAAAGGAAATGAAGATAGCTGGAATTTTGATAGGAATTGCATTGAATCTATAGATCAGTTGGAGTATTGCCATCATAATAATATTAAATATTCTGACCAAGGAGCATGGGATATTTAAAATTTTTATTTAGATGTTTAGTTTCAACAGTGTGTTCTAGTTTTCAGTGTATAAATGTTATAGTTCTTTTGTTAAATATATAATTATTTTATTATTTTTGTTGCTATTATAAATGTAATTGTTTTCTTTGTATCATTTGTGGATTGTTCCTTGCTGGTCATGAGAAATACAATAGATTTTTGTACATTTTTCTTGTATCTGCAACCTTATTGAACTAGTTTATTAGCTTTAATAAACTAGTTTGTGTGTGTGTATTACTAAGGGTTTTCTATGTCATTGGTAAATAATTTGCTTCTTTTCTAGTCTGATATCTTTTATTTCTTTTTCTTGCATATTACCCAGGCTAGAACTTTCAGTACAGCAGTGTTTCCCAAAGTGTGGTACACATACCCCCAGGGGTACAGGAAGAGTTTGGTGGGGGTACGCGTTGCACCGGAGTTTGATGGGGATATGCACTGCACCGTGCTTAGCTGCGCCTAATTCTACGTTCTCATGAGTACGAGGGGTACTCAGCATTACGAAAATTATAGAAGGGGTACGTCAAAAGTTTGGGAAACACTGCAGTACAGTATTAAATATAAGGGTGGGAGCAGACACCCTAATTTCAGGGGCAGGACAGCCAATCTTCCACCATTTAAGTATGATGTTAGTAGTGAATTTTTGTATATACTTTTTGATAATCAGCAAGTGAAGGATGTTCCCCTTTATTCCTAGTTTCTTAAGCTTTTAAAAATTATGAAAGTGTTGGATTTTGTCAAATGTATTTTTTGTTTCTATTGAGATAATCATATTTTTTGTTGTTTAGTCTATTAATACTAGAGGTCCGATGCACAAAATTTATGCAAGAGTAGGCCTTCCTTCCCCCAGCTGATGACACCAGCTTCCCTCTGGCACCTCGGGCCCAGGCTTCCCTCGCAAGCCCTGGCTTTGTCTGGAAGGATGTCCAGAAGGACATCTGGTCTAATTAGCATATTATACTTTTATTATTATAGATTCTGTATTACATTAGTTGATTTTGGATGTCAAACCAACCTTGCATTCCTCAGATAAATCCTACTTGGTCATACTGTACAATCATTTTTATATATTGCTACATTTGGTTTGCTAAGAAAAACAAAACTTTGTTGAGGATCTGCATATCTATATTTATATGAAATATTGATCTATAGTTTTTTATTTTATTGTTTGATTTTAGAGAGAGAGAGGAGGAAAGGAGAGAGAAACATTGATTGGCTGTCCACTTATTTATGCATTCATTAGTTGCTTCTTCTATGTGTCCTGGCTGGTGCAATGCTCTAACCAATTGAGCTACCCAGCCAGAGCCTGTAGTGTTTCTTGTGATGTCTTTGCCCAGTTTTGTTATCTGGATAATGCTCAGATAGTCTGACTTCTGACCCTCAATTTTCTTCTGCTCCAACTTCCTTTACCTCCGTGGCTCTCTACCAGAACTGTCCCAGGTGGTGAATGCTTCTTGGGAGTGTGAAACCATAGGCTCTGCTGCTGGCACAATAGCTGGCATCATCCCTCAGTCTGTACTGTAGACTGGAATCTTCATCCTCTCCCCAGCCCAGTGGCTAGATAAACTGACATTCCTCACAGGAGAATGTCCCAGGATTAAGGCTGAGGCAGAGGTAGGGCAAAGCAGCAGGCCTTGTAGGTTGGGGCAGTTGTTCTGGATTCAAATGAGGAATTTTGGAGACTCATTCTCAACTACTAGTACATACACACAGCCCACTCTCAACAGAAATCCCTGCCCTTACAGCCTGCCTTTCTTACAGTCCCTACCCCAGCTCTGACCTCATCTCTTATCTACTTCTTCCACTCAGCATGCTGGCCTTCTGTTTATTATATTTGTCCCAAGTCTGTGGCCTTTGCACTTGCCCTTCCCTGGAGCTGGAGCCCATTGCCCTAAATTTTCCCATGATGCTCATTCTCTTCAGTCAAGTCTCAGCTCAAAGTTTACTGAATTGGGTTCCTATTGCTGCATCTTTAAAATTTTTTTTAATTGATTTTTAGAGAGAGTTACAAAGGGAGAGAGGAAAAAAACATCAATTTTTTATTCCACTTATTTATGCATTCACTGGTTGATTCTTATATGTGCCTTGACCTGGGATCAACCCACAACCTTGGTATATTGGGGTAACACTCAAAAACTATTTGTTACCTATAAAGGAGGTCCCATAAAGCTGTCACTTCTTTTTCATCAGAAACTCTACAGACCAGAAGGGAAAGGATAAATGAAATTGATATAAGAAATTTATCAGCTATAGAAATCAGAATATTGTTTACAAGAATGCTCAATAGTATGCAAAAAGATACAGAAACTATGAAAAGTGACTAGTCAGAAATGAAAAATGATATACCAAAAATAAATAACACAGAGGAATGAATAAACAGTAAATTAGGGGAAGCTGTAGATTAGATCAGTTAATTATAAGACAGGCTAGAAGAAAAATCACTTGGAGAACCAAAAAGAAAAAACAATTAGAAAACAGGACAACTGCCCTAACTGGTTTGGGTCAGTGGATAGAGATTGACCTGTGGACTAAAGGGTTCCGGGTTCGATTCCAGTCAAGGGCATGTACCCTGGTTGTGGGCACATCCTCAGTAGGGGGTGTGCAGGAGGCAGCTGATCGATGTTTCTCTCTCCTTGATGTTCCCAACTCTCTATCCCTCTCCCTTCCTCTCTGTAAAAAATCAATAAAATATATTTTTTAAAAAACACAGAACAACTTAAAGGACCTGTGGTACAACATATAATGTAACAATACTCGCATTATAGGAGTACCAGAAGGTGAAGAAACTGAGCAAGGGCTAGAAAACCTGTTTGAAGAAATGATGGCAGAAAAGTTACCTAACCTAGTGAAGGAAAAAGTCACCCAAGTTCAGGAGGCACAGAGTCTCGAGCAAGAAGAACCCACACCTAGACACATCATAATTAAAATGCCAAAAATTAACATCAAAGAGAATCTTAAAGGCAGCAAAAGAAAAACAATTTGTTACCTACAAAGGAGGTCCCATAAGGCTGTCACTTATTTTTCATCAGAAACTCTACAGGCCAGAAGGGAATGGCATGAAGTATTCAAAGAAATGAAAACCAAGGATCTGAAACTAAGACTACAATATCCAGCCAGGCTATGATTCAAAATAGAAAGGGGGAAAAAAAGAAAAAGAAAAAAAAAAAAAGCTAAAAGAGTTTATCACCACCAAACCAGCATAGCAAGAAATGTTAAAGGGACTGTTGTAACAAGAAAAATTAGATGGGAATAAAGAATTAAAATGCCTGCTTTTGTCACCATGCCCAGCTAGGGGTAGAGCATCAGCCTATTGACTGAAGAGTCCTGGGTTCGATTCTGACCAGAGGCATATGCCCAGGTTGTGGGCTCAAGATTAAATGCTCCAATCAAAAGACATGGGGGGGGGGGGGAGAGACATAGAGTAGGAGATTAAAAATGGTGGCAGAGTAAGTGGATGCTACACACACATGCAACCAGGACCAAACTGGAATTACAACTAAAACACATCAAAAAATAAAAATAAACACACACACACACACACTAAACCCTAAATAATCAATTGAAAACTAACTGGAGAGAATCCTGATAACCAAGGATGGAAAGTGGAGACCACATAAAGACTGGTAGAAAGGGCGAAGGTGTGAGAGGCTGGACAAACTACCAAGAAGAGAAGCTCAACTTCTGGAGAGATATCACAACTGTGTGTGGTTGCTACTGAGAACTCTTGCATCTAATACCCAAGGTAGTGCCCCCCTAGCCCCACCAGTAGAGACCACCAGAACTGAGAAAGGTGCCCACATAACATCTGATTGTGAAAAGCAGCAGACTTGTGGTCTGCCAGGGAAAAACAGCTGGAAAGGGCCAATGCACAAAATTCCATGTGCAGCCACTTGTGCTCTGGCAGAGGGAGGACAGAGTGAGCAGAGGAGCTGTGTGAGCAGAAGCTAGGATTGGGGGTTTTGGGTGAAAGTTCAGAAGGCAGACACTCTGGTTTCCTCTGCTGAGTTATTCCCTCACTCTCTTTGCTGCAGAGGTTACCTTTCTCAGGCAGACATTTGGTATCCTGGAGGTTTTGCCTGGTGGGAAGACAGTTGACCGAACCTATTGGAAAATACATTGCCCTATAATGTGGGGTTTCTGAGGCCCATTAAGACACTGAGAATAACAATAAGCTCCCAAGCAGAAGCAATTGCCCCACCCTATTGGGAAAACTCTCACCACACTTGTGGACAATTGCCTGAGGGCTACTCAAGACTGAATCCAATCAGTCTGCAGGTAGAGGCAGTCTCTGGAGACTTTGAGTCTTTGCCTGATCTAATCAGAAATAACATTTGACACTATCCTGCACTAGAGATTGAGAGGCATAGCAGAACTACCTAATACATACTCACAAACCTAACAGGTACCCAAAATGAAGAGTCAAAGAAACAACCCGCAAATGAAAGAACAAGATAATTCTCCAGAAAAAGAGATCAATGAAATGAAGATTAGACATTTATTTGATATAGAGTTCAGAAAGATGCTAAACAGAATGAGAAAAGGTACAGTGACATGAAAAAATAAGTCAGAAATAAAGAATGACATAACACAAAAAATAACACATTTGATGGAATACACAGCAGATTAGGTGAAGCTGAGGATCAGATCAGTGAATTAGAAAATAGTATAGAAAACATCACTCAATCAGAGGACCAAAGCAACTAAAAAACAGGAATACAGTTTAAGGGAGCAGTGGGACAATATGAAACATAACAATATTCACATAGTAGGTGTGCCAGAAGAGGCAAAAGGGGAGAAAGGGATAGAGGACATGTTTGAAGAAATAATGGCAGAAAACTTTCCTAATCTGGTGAAGGAAAAAATCATACAAGTTCAGGAGGCACAGAGTCCCATGCAAGAAGAACCCAAACAGCCCACACTCAGACCCATCATAGTTAAAATGCCCAAAGTTCACAACAAAGAGAGAATCTTAAAGGCAGCAAGAGAAAAACAAACTTATCTACAAAGAAGCTCCCATAAGGCTATCACTGATTTTCCATCAGAAACTCTACAGGTTAGAAGGGAATGGCATGAATTAATGTAATGGAAAGCAAGGATCTGAAACCAAGATTACTATATCCAGCAAGGCTATCATTCAACATAGACAGTGAAATAAAGAGCTTCACAGATGAAGAAAAAAAAATGGTTAAAGGAGTACATCACCACCAAGCCAACATTACAGGAAATGCTAAAGGAACTACTGTAATGAGAAGAGAAAATAGAGAAACCTCTATTTATAGAATTAAAATGGCAATAAATAAGTACCTATCAATAATAACCTTAAATGCAAATGGATTAAATGCTCCAATCGAAGACATAGAGTAGCTGAATGGATACAAAAACATGACCCAACAATATGCTATCTACAAGAGACCCATCTCGGGACAAAAGACACACAGGATGCTGGTTTGGCTCAGTGGTAGAGCGTCGGTCTGCAGACTGAAAGGTCCCAGGTTCGATTCCGGTCAAGGGCATGTACATTGGTTGCGGGCACATCCCCAGTAGGGGGTGTGCAAGAGGCAGCTGGTCATTGTTTCTCTCTCATCGACATTTCTAGTTCTCTATTTCTCTCCTTTCCTCTCTGTAAAAGATCAATAAAATATATATTTTTTAAAAAACCACACACACACACACACACACACACACACACACACACAGGATGATAGAGAAGGGATGGGAAAAATTTTTCCAGGAAAATGGAAAATAAAAAAAAGCTGGGGTAGCAATACTCATATCTGATGAAATAGACTTCAAAATGAAGTCATCACAGGAGACAATAAAGGTCACTACATAATATTAATGTGATCAATCCAACAAGAGGATAGAATCCTGGTAAACATATATGCACCCAATATAGGGGCACCTAAATATATTTTTAAAAACTTCTAGAGGACTTTTGCTAAAACCGGTTTGGCTCAGTGGTAGAGCGTCGGTCTGCAGACTGAGGGGTCCCAGGTTCGATTTCGGTCAGGGGCATGTACATTGGTTGCAGGCACATCCCGGTAGGGGGTGTGCAAGAGGCAGCTGGTCGATGTTTCTCTCTCATCGACGTTTCTAGCTCTCTATCTCTCTCCCTCCTCTCTGTAAAAAAATCAATAAAATATATTTTTAAAAAAACTTCTAGAGAACTTTAAAAGAGAGATGGACAACAATACAGTCATAGTAGGGGACTTTACCACTCTGCTGACTTCACGGGGTAGATCTTCCAGGCAAAATATTAATAAGGAAACAGTGACTATAAGGACACACTGGATCAGATTAATTTAACTGATATTTCTAGTACATTTCACCCCAAAGCTGCAGAATATACACTGAGTGGCCAGGTTATTATGATCTCTGAACGCATAATAATCTGGCCGCATAATAATCTGGCCACTCAGTGTGTGTGTGTGTGTGTGTGTGTGTGTGTGTGTGTGTATTCAGCCCAGTGCATGAATTTGTGCATGGGTGAGGTCCAGCCAGCCAGGCCAGGGGGAGGGGACACGGGCGGTTGGCCTGCCTGCCTGCTGGTTAAACTCCTGGTTGAAGGGACAATTTGCATATTAGCCTTTTATTATATGCAGCCTTTTATATTATATATAGCCTTTTATTTTATTATGCATTTAGAGATCATAATAATCTGGCCACTCAGTGTAAATTCTTCTTAAGTGCACATGAATCATTCACAAAGATAGACCATATGTTAGTACACAAAACAAGTCTCTACAAGTTCAAGAAGATTGAAATCATATCAAGCATCTTCTCAGATCACAGTGGAATGAAATTAGAAATCAACTACAGTTAAAACACCCCAAAACATTCAAACACATGGAGGCTAGATATCATGTTATTAAACAACTAGAGGCCCAGTGCACAAAGATTTGTACAAGGTTTGTTCCAGAATGGGCCTTCCTTCCCCTGGCTGCCACCATTGCCTTCAATCGGCCGGGGCTGCCTTTCTGCCTTCCCACACTGCCCGGAGGCTCAGGCTACTGGGCAGTGCAGAACGCCTGCTTTTGTCACCATGGCAATGACGCAAGCTTCCTGCCCCCACTCCTGGCTGCTCAGTCCCTGCATATGCAAATTAACCTACCAGCTTTGTTGGATTAATTTGCATAGTCACTCCTGATTGGCTGGTGGGCATTGTGAAGTTATGGTCATTTTGCTTTTTCTCTTTTATTAGTGCAGATGAATGGTTTCAATTAGATCAAGAAATCAAAAACTTCCTGGAAACAAATGAAAATTAACACACAACTCCAAATCTCTGGGACACAGCAAAAGCAGTCTTGAGAAGGAAGTTCATAGCACTACAGGCCTACCTAAAAACAAACAAACAAGAAAAATTAATAATAAACTATTTAAACCGACAACTTAAAGAACTAGAAAACAATAAGAAAAGCCCAGAGTAGTAAGTAGAAGGAAGGAAATAATAAAGATTAGAGCAAAAATAAATGACATTAAGACAAAAACAAAACAAAACCAAAAAAAAAAAAAAAAAAATCAATGAAACCAAGAGCTGGTTCTTGGAAAGGATAAACAGGATTGATGAGCTGTTTGCCAAACTCATCAAAAAACAAAGAGAAAAGATCCAAATAAATAAAACCAAAACCGAAAACAGAGAAGTAATAACCGACACCACAGAAATACAAAAGATTGTAAGAAAATACTATGAACAACAATATACCAACAAGCTGGACAATGTGAATAAAATGGACAAATTCCTAGGAAAATACAACCTATCAGGAAAAAATCAGAAAACCTGAATAGGCCAATAACAATTGGAAAAATTAAAGCAGTAATAAAAAAATAAAAACTCCAGCTGAAACCGGTTTGGCTCAGTGGATACAGCATAGGCCTATGGGCTGAAAGGCCCTGGGTTTGATTCTGGTCAAGGGCATGTACCTTAGTTGCGGGCACATCCCTGGTAGGGGGTGTGCAAGAGGCAGCTGATGGATGTTTCTCACTCATCGATGTTTCTAACTCTCTATCTCTCTCTCTTCCTCTCTGTAAAAAATCAATAAAATATATATTTAAAAACAAAATCTCTAGCAAATAAAAGCTCAGGTCCAGACAGCTTAACAGGGGAGTTTTACCAAACATTCAAAGAACTAACACCTATACACTTCACACTATTCCAAGAGGAAGAAACACTTCCAAGCTCTTTTTATGAGGCCAGCATTATATTAATTCCAAAACCAGAGAAAGACACTACAAAGAAAGAGAATTAAAGGCCAATATCCCTGATGAATATAGATGCTAAAATCCTCAACAAAATATTAGCAAATCTGATCCAGCAATATATTAAAAAGACCATACACCATGATCAAGTGGTATTTATTGCCGAAACCGGTTTGGCTCAATGAATAGAGCGTCGGCTTGGGGACTGAAAGGTCCTGGGTTCAATTCCGGTCAAGGGCATGTACCTTGGTTGCAGGCATATCCCCAGTAGGGGGTGTGCAAGAGGCAGCTAATCGATAACTCTCTCTCATCGATGTTTCTAACTATCTCTCTCTCTCCCTTCCTCTCTGTACAAAATCAATAAAATATATTTAAAAAAAAAAGTGGTATTTATTCCAGGGATGCAAGGCTGGTACAATATTTGCAAATCAATAAACATAATATAATACATAAACAAATTGAAAAACAAAAATCACATGATCATATCAATAGAAACAGAAAAAGCATTCAACAAAATCCAACACCCATTTTTTATAAGAACTCTCAGCAAAGTGGGAATAGAGAGAGCATATCTCAACATGATAAAGACCATATAAGATAAACCTACAGGGAATATCATACTCAATGGGCAAAAACATACGACATGATATCTACTCTAATAAAAGATAACGATGCAAATTGGCCACACCTTTATGACCCCCACCAATCAGGAGTGGGTATGCAAATTAATCCACCATAGATTGTGGGTTAATTTGCATATGCAGGCACCAAGTGGCTGGGGGTGGAGCAGGACACCTGTGTCATCGCCATGGTGACAAGCAGGCATTCCACACTGCCTCCAGCTGCTCCAGGACTCTGAGCAGCATGGGAAGGTAGAAAGGTGGCTCAGACCAGAGCAAAGGCAGAAAGGCAGCTCTGGGCCAGAGCAAAGGCAGTGTCGGTAGCCAGGGGAAGGAAGGCCCATTCTTACATGAATGTTTGTGCATCAGCCTCTAGTCTATATATATAAAAGGCTAAGCAACCATCTGACCATCTGACTGGCCAGTAGGTACGATGTGCACTGACCATCAGGGGGCAGATGCTCAATGCAGGAGCTGCTGAGCTGCAGTTACTGACAGCAGTAGTTCTTGGGTGACGCAACCCTGATCTAGAGAGGAGGGAACCCGATTCCTCATGAGGCCCCACAATTCCACCAGGCTGTGGCTGGGATATTTCTTTTAATTAATTTCCTTTCAATGTGCACAAATCTGTGCACCAGGCCACTAGTTGTACATAAAAAGCCCTAAAGACTCTACCAAAAACTACTAGATTTAACTAATGAATTTGGCAATGTAGCAGGATACAAAATTAACACCCAGAAATTGATGGTATTTTTATTCACCAAAAATGAATTAGACATTGAAAAAAGAGATAGAGGAAGATATAAAAAAGTGGAAGAATATACCATGTTCATGGACTGGTAGAATTAACATCATTAAAATGTCCATACTACTCAAAGAAATCTACAGGTTAAATGCAATCCCTATTAAAATGCTAACACCATCCATATTTCACAGATCTAGAACAAATACTCCAAAAATTTATAGGAAACCAAAAAAGGCCCTGAATAGCCACAGAAATCTTAAGAAAGAAGAATAAAGTTGGAGGGATCATAATTCCAGATATCAAGTTATACTATGAAGCCACTGTAATCAAAGCAGCCTGGTACTGACACAAGAACAGGCATATAGATCAATGGAATAAAATAGAGACCCCAGAAATCAATCCAAGCCATTACACTCAATATTTGACAAAGGACGCAAGAATATACAATGGAGGCAAGATAGTCTCTTCTTACAGACTATCTTGGAGTTAGTCTAAATGGAGTTAGGAAAATTGGATAGATACATTCCCCCCCAAAAAAAGGAAACTAGGAAACTAGACCACCAAATTATACCATACACAAGAATAAACTCAAAATGGGTAAAAGACTTAATGTAAGTCATGAAGCCATAAAAATGAAGAAGAAACCATAATCTCAGATATGTCTCATAGCAATATGTTTGCAGATATATGTCCTAGGGCAAAGGAGAAAATAAACTAAGAAGAAAACAAATAGATGGTACTATATCAAAATAAAAAAGCTTCTGCACAAAATGAAAAGGGAGAATATATTTGGCAATGATAAATCAGATAAAGTTTTAATATCCAAAATATATAAGAAACTCATACAAGTTAACAAAAGGAAGATAACCAATCCAATTAAAAAAATGGGCAAATGACCTAAATAGACACTTCTCCAAAGCTAACATACAGATGGCCAAGAGAAAAAATGAAATATGAAAATATGAAAAAATGCTCAAAGTCACTGATCATCAGAGAGAGGCAAATTAAAACGATTGTGAAATATGGCCTTATACCTGTCAGAATGGCTATCATCAACAAATCAACAGACAAGTACTGGCGAGGATGTGGAGAAAAGGGAATCCTAGTACACTGCTGCTGGGAATGCAGACTGATAATATGGAGTTTCCTCAAAAAATTAAGTAATATGGAACTGCCATTAGACTTACTGGTCCCACTTCTAGGAATATATCCTAAGAACCCCGAAACACCTATTAGGAAGACTGTATGCACCCCTATGTTCATAGCAGCACAATTTACAAAAGCTAAGATCTGGAAACAGCCCAAGTGCCCATCAGCAGACGAGTGGATAAAAAGCTGTGGTACATTTACACCAAGGACTACTATGCAGTAGTAAAAAAGAAGGATCTCTTACCCTTTGGATAGTATTTTTTCCCCCTAAAGTTTTACATAAGTCTCCTTTTCCCCCAATTTGACCCACCCCCTCAGCCATTCCCATCCTGGGCAAGCCCCCACCGTCCCAGTGTCTGTGTCCATTGGTTATGCTAAGATGCATGGGTATAAGTCCTTTGGTTACTCTCTGATACCCCTCTCCTCCCCTCCCTGCCATTTGTCTCCGAATCTATTCGTTCATCAAATTATGTTGATCATATGAGTGAGATCATGTGACGTTTATCTTTCTCAACTGGCTAATTTCGCTTAGCATAATGCTCTCCAGTTCCATCCATGCTGTTGTGGAGAGTATTATGCTAAGCGAAATAAGCCAGTCAGAGAAAGATAAGTATCACATGATCTCACTCATGTAGAATCTAATGAACAAAATAAACTGATGAACAAAATAGATCCTGAGACATGGAAGCATGGAACAGACGGCGGAACCTCAGAGATAAGGCGGGGGAGGGTGGGTGGGAGGGAAGAAATCAAAGAACTTGCATGCATATATGCAAAACCCATGGACACGGACAGTATGGTGGTGAAGCCCTGGGGTGGGCAGTGGGGGCGGGTTAGAAAGGGTCAATGGGGGGGAAAGAGGATATATGTAATACTTTCAACAATAAAGATTTAATTTTAGAAAACGTTCTCTCTGCTCCCCCACCCAACATATGAAGTGAAGCAGGGACAGAATAATAGCAGGAAACATCCCCATTCAGAAAGAAAAATGGGAGACACACACAGTTATTGGTCCATAGTAATTCTAAAATCTTACTGGGCGAGGCTGAGAAGGTTCCCCCTCCCCCACCCCCGCCCCTCACCCCTTGTCTTTCCCCAGAAATGGACTGCTTCCTGGAACTGGCTCTCTAGTTCATCCTCCTCTGTGTGGTTGGTTTGCCCTCAGAGTGGCCCGTCCTTTTCTGTGTGGCCACATGGGAGGAGACACTGGGGCTCTGCCTTTCGGAGGTAGCACAGCGTTTCGGTCTCCTCTTTGCTCCTAGGAATTTGGGAGCACTCAGGGTCACATTTCTCCCCACTGAGGCATTTTATCTGAACGTATGTGGTACATCCCCAGAAAAAGAATCCCAGGACTATCCCTCCTGTGTGTTTTCATCTTGCTTCTTCATGGCCCCTGATGCCCGCTGAGGCTGTCAGTGCAATGAAACCAAGCTGACGGGACAGGAGCAGGCTGTTCTGCCGTTTTTCTATTCGGTTGAGTTGCGCGTCACATCTGGGACTGATGACTCCACACTTGTCTCACTTGCCTGTGAGGCTCACGATTTTCCCAGCTCTGTGGTCGTCAATAATTTCAAATTCACCAAAGTTACAGATGATGACTTTGGAGCCCAGCCTAACGGAACCAGATGTTTGCCTTTCTTTTCAGCATTGCTGATTCTCTGTTGTTTTTAACATCTCACGGATTTGCATGTCGTCCTTGCACAGGGGCCATGCTAACCTTCTCTGTGTTGTGGCAGTTTTAGTGTATGTGCTGCCGAAGCGAGCACAATACCTTCTTTTTTTAATTTAAGGAACAGACATGTATTTTCCTGCAGTTCTGGAGGATAGAGGTCCAAGACCAAGGTGCTGGTAGAGTCATCTTCCTCGATGTATCTTCCTTTGCTTTGCAGACTGTTGCCCTCGTGGCCTCTTCATGTGCCTGTCCCTCTGCTGGTGTGCACCTCTGGTTTCTCCTCATGTGTCCAAATTTTCCCTTCTTAGAAGGACACCAGGCAGAGTAGATCGAGCATGATACTCTTTTAATATATATTTTATTGATTTTTTTACAGAGAGGAAGGGAGAGAGATAGAGAGCTATTGTAGAAACATCAATGAGAGCGAAACATCAACCTGCTGCCTCTTGCACACCCCCTACCAGGGATGTGTCTGCAACCAAGGTACATGCCCTTGACCGGAATCGAACCTGGGACCTTTTTGTCCACAGACCAATGCTCTACCACTGAGCCAAACCGGTTTTGGCGAGCACGATACTCTTGAGAGCATCAGCCAGGGCACCATTATGGTGGCTCGAGAGTTGGTGGAAAGGCCACTCATGGTCTTTTAAAAATCCAAGCTAATGGCTTTCGTAGAGGGTAGGGTGCTTCTTACCTGTTTGATTCCTGTCAGCCAAATGGGCCAACAGCTAAACTCACATTTCTTTTCAGACATTCCTCCTTTTATTTATTATTATTTTTAAATATACTTTTATTGATTTCAGAGATGAAAGGTGAGGGAGAGAAACATCAATGATGAGAATCACTGATGGACTGCCCCCTGCATGCCTCCTACTGGCGACTGAGCCTGCAACCCATTCTTGACCAGGAACAATGACTTCCTAGTTTAGGGGTGTCGAACTCAATCAGAGAAGGGGCCAAAATCTAAAATCCAGCCTAAATCGCGGGCCGAATGGTTTACTGAACAGTCATAAACTGTCATTGTGATGGAAACGCAGCGGAGTGCAGTGATGACAGCGCGGTGCGGGCCACATTGCAAGGCCTGGCGGGACGGATTTGGCCCGCGGGCCTTGTGTTTGACACGTGTCCTAGTTCATAAGTCTCCTTGGGTATAAGATGAAAAGCGATGGCCCATCATTGAGCCACACTGGCCGGGCTGATCGGAGGTTTTCATAAAGGGCATGAGAGCCATACACTTGAAATGGCCCTTGTCACAAAGATGAGTTTTAATCAAACTTTGTGGCTTAAGAATCTTGTCAGTTTTAGCTTTCACTGGTTAAAATGTGGATCATTTGCCTGGAGTTTCAATATTCTCTTCCTTTTCTACTTAAAAACCGGCCAATTATTTTCTGAGCCAACTCTTTATTATAGTAACTTAGCAAATACACCCAATAGCAACTGATGCATGCTACTAATATTCTCGTTCCCGAAGTTTTTGCCTAAGGCTCCGAGCTCATTTGGATAGAATTTATATTCTTAGTTATTCCCAGCTTATATTGTAGTTTAACTAATTGCTTCATCACTGCATAACACCCATCGTCATCTTTCCAACTTCCAATGACAGTTTCCTCAGCAGCCACTGTCCAGCTCCAAGGTCAAAGTCATGTAATTCAGGTTTATTTTTCGTTGTAGCAGCAGCCGCTTCTGGGTGCTAGTTCTGTAACCGTCGGTTTAGACTCATGATGATGTGGTAACAGCCAATCTCCAAGCATCAGCGGCTCACAGCAAAAGTTCATTTCTCATCTACATTACACATCCTTTCACAGGTGGGCCGCAGCTCCTCTTCATGGTATCTTAGTTCTGGGCTCCAGGCTGAAGAAGTCTTGATCTGGCCATTGCTGGGCTCACGGCAGAGGGAAAAGAGAAGGGAAGCTACTGACTACTCACTGGTGCTTAAAGCATCATTTATATTTCTACTCACACCCCATTGGCCAAACCAAACCAGAGAGCCACGCCTATAACAAGTGGGGCATGAATGTCAAGTTCTGTAGTGAGGGCCCCACAGGAATGACAGTATTTGGAATAATTCACTCTACCACAGGGCTGGACCAGGCATGTCAGTCATTGAGTTCATCTACTCCTTCTTACACACTCTGCTATAGCACTTTGTATCATATAGCCTCACATATATCTTAGTCAAGGGTGAAATCTTGATTCATTATAGAGACAAATTATAGGCAGGCCAATGCAGCCTGACCTAGACCATCAGGTTCCTTTGCTTAGGCACTGAACCATAAACACTGAATGAAAGAGGCAGTGAGTAGAGAAAGATGCAGCTGGAAGCTCGTGATGCGAGATGGATTTGGAGAAACCACACCTAACCGAGACCCTGGTTTCTGAAAGGTGGGCTGACAGCAGCAGAGCCAGGATTTCAGTGCACACTGCTCTGAGCGTCCCACTCAGGTCAGCATCCCCCAGGGACGAGGAACACACAGGGAGCCTGTGAAACCTCCAGGGCGTGTGTCCCTTCGTCTGCTGGGTCTGCTCAGGCTTGCTGCTGCCTGTTCCAAACCTCCCATGGGTCCCCTAGCCCCCAGGAGAAGCCCAAGCTAATGAGCCTGGCATCCAAGACCTCAACCAAGCCATCCAGCCACCTCTTCCAGGAGGTTCTGACAGCTTCCTGAGGGAGACCAGTAAGCAGCCTTTTTGGGTGGCGCTGCCCAGCACGGCCAGACGGAAGTCAGATAGCACACGGACACCCGGCTGCACAGATGTGCATAAACTCTGGTGGGCCTGACAGTCTCTAGCAGATCCCAGTCGATGTCCCAGGCGGTGCCGTTTTGTCTGAGGGCAGAGCAGTGCGGGAGTAGATGAACAGGACAGGATTCTGCTGAGGATCAGGCTGCCGGGAAGAGATGGAGGATCAGGGAGGCCCAGGGAGGCCCAGTGGGTCTTCTCCTGGGGCAGAAGCGGGCGGCCGGCAGCTTCCCCGTGGGGTGGACGGCGATTGCTTGCACACGCTGAGAACGCGCTCTTTCCCGCGGAGTCTGGGATGTCATCTGCACACAGGGTGCGCCGTCTCAAGCAGGACGAAGGCGTGGGGCCCCTCCGGACTAGCGCAGCTGCAGGCTCAGCAGCCAGGGAGCGGAACCCTGGGGTCTTCTCCGAGAGTCCCCTCCCTGCCGGTCTCCCCTAGGCTCACCATCTTCTTCCCGCCTCTTTCGCGGGTTTGATCACGCCCCTTGCGCTCTGTGAGCCAATCACTTTTTGGTGCGACCGTGGACTTGCTCTGAGGCCCCCCCCTATCAACGTTCTCCATCCAAAGCGCCGTTTAATACTGGGGCGCTCAGCCCGCCAGGACGACCTCCAGGCCAATCCCGTGCTTCTCGGGAACAGCATTTGGGTCCAGTAGCCAATGTTTCCCAGTCGCAGCACATCTCAGCGTCTGCATACACTCAGGGCCAAGTACCCACACGAGCACCTTGCACAGGCCACCGCCACTCCAGGGCCCCCCAGGCATCACAGCCACGGATGGAGGCAGTGAAAGCAGGGGTTGTGTATCTGGGGGTCCCATCCCACCCTCGGGTCCCTCCCCCCAGTCCAGGTCAAAGAGGCCTGGGACCACACCAAGGACATCACATGGAGCCCTTCCACAACTGGGGTCACCACAGCTTCCACGTGTGTCCCCCACTCCGCGGCAGAAGCAAGAGATAGTGCGGCTGGATGCGGGGGGAGGGGGGCGCGGCAGCCAAGAGCAGCCTGAGGACCCAAAGTGGGTGGGACAGGGCGGCCAAACCCACCCTGAGACCTTGGGTAGTCAGGTGCTGCCTGAGCCCTAAAGCCAGGCATCCGGAGACAGGGCCACGCCCGCCCCAGAATGGAGGCACCTGCACTGGGAACAGGTGGGCCTGGAGCTCAAGGGCCTCATAAAAACCAGGCTCCTTGCCTCCGCCGCCCGCTGAGGCCACGACCCCTTAGAAATAGCGTGTGCTGGTCCGGAGCGGCCGGCTCTCCAGCTGAACTCTTACGTAAACGCAATGCCTTTCTCTGGGCCCGGGTCTGGCCTGTGGGACTGCCTGGCCACCTCCCCCTGAACTGGCTCCTCGTTTAACTCCACACAAACGGCAACGCTTCCGAGACAGCCCTTCCCGGTCCACTGCATCCCAAGTAACAGCTGCTACTCCCAATGCCTCTTCTTGTTGCCAGTGCCCACCGGTGGCCTCCCCGCCCGCCGCCCCGCCTGCCCATACATCTCACCTGGGTCCCAGCCTGGTCTGCCCGCTGCTCAGGGTTAGGCACCCACACTGGCCTTTCCCCAGCCACAGTACTGAGCCAGATGGGGTGTCAGCCCCTGGCCCACCTGTTCCTGGGGGAGGGGAAGGCAGCCTGCACAGTCACAGGGCCTGCGACAGCCTGACTGACACCTGCTGGCCTGGCCCGGCAGCACGGCCAGGAGGGGGGAAGCTGGGCACGCTGAGGCCCCGGGCCAGCCTTTCCAGGAACACACGTGCACAGGGGAGTCTCAACATTGTTTAATTTCTTACAAAACCACGTGTCCCATCCAAACAGGACAGTGCAGGCCCTCGCCAGCCATTGCGGCCCAAGGCGGGAGGCCCCCGGGAAGGGCCATCTGCCCCCTGCATAGGGCCAGCGTGAGGAGGGGGTCCGGCCGCAGGGTCTGTGCTGCCCTGCCCCGGCTGCTGGCAGAGAAGGCACACCCGGGTCCCTGGCGCTCTCAGTGCCTGCAGGGACGGAGGGAGAGGAGGGTCTGAGGGGAGCAGAGCTGGGCCCGGGTGGGGCAGGCCAGGGCCAGGCCCACGGCATCTCACCAAGAACACACGATGCCGTCAGGTCGTCACGGTGACGGCGATGATGATCACCAGGATGAGGACGAAGACGGACAGGCAGATGGCGATCAGCACCTTCTTCTGCGGGAGAGGAAGGGGTCAGGGCCATGCACCCGGGGGCGGGGGGGCACCCCGAGGGGCCTCACCTTCCGCGCCTTCCTCTGGTTCTCCAGCGCCTTCTTGACGTGCTCCTGCCCGCGCTCCACGTAGTCTGCGGAGCTCAGGATGTTCTTCTCGATCCGGTTGATCATCTCCCCCTGTCCGAGGAGGGGCAGGTCAGCGGGGGGGCGAGGGGGCGGGAGGACCCAGGCAGACCAAAGGGCATCCCTGCAGAAAACACTGCACCGACGACGACACGGGGGGACCCCCCGGTACAGCTCACATCGAGGGGGCTGCCAGGCCCCTTGGTCACGTGGTGCCTCCTGCTCTGCCCCTTGACCCACACAGCCCGGGTCCACTCGGTGTCTATGAGCCAAGGCCTCAAACAGTTCACGGCTTTTCACAGAGCAGGAACTTCTGTCCCCCCAAAACTGGCCATTCTTCTAGGCCTTTCTCCCAACAGCCCTGACGCTCCTCCTGTCCGGCTTCCCCGTGCCTCCCAGCTCCAGGGGCCGCGCTCCTGAGCGGAGCCCCTTCCCCACTCCCAGCAGTAAAGGGTGTGGCCGCCGCGCCAGTGGGTCCGCCCTCAGGACGAGGCTGGACGCTCGCCTCACCAGCAGCCAGGCCCACAGCAAGAACAACACTTCCTGCCCCGACCCCGAACAGATTCTAGGAGACAGGCCCTGGGCGGGGGGTGTGTGTGTGTGGACACGACGACTTTGGCTACAGCTCTTAAAGGTGTAAGGGTGTCTTCGATGGGCGGAGGAGCCAGGGCGGGGCCATACTTGGGGGGGGGATGTTATATATAGAAAAGTGGCCGTCTGGGTGGCTGTGGAGGTGGTTGCCACGCGGGGGCACAGCTGAGGATGGAGTGAGGGCCAGCCTGGAGGCCACGGCCCAGAGGGAGGGGGACAGAAGCCTGGGGGGGGGGGGCAAGCGTGGAGTGGGCGGGCGGTTTCGGCAGGAGGTCCGGTGAACATGGCCTCCTCTCCGGGCCCGGGTCCAGCCCAGCGGCTCCGGGCGGCCCACCTGCATCTCCACCTCCGTGGCCAGGAAGGTGAAGATCTCGTGAAGCTCACGGATGCTGCGCTCCAGCTGCTGGATCTCGCTGTGCCGGGTGGAGATCTCGTTCAGGGCCTGCCGCGTCACCTGCGTGTCCTTCAGGATCTGGGGAGCAGACGGGAGGGAGGGACAGGTGGCAGGGAAGCCAGCAGCAGGTCCGGAGTTCGTGTTGATGTTTACGGCAGCCCTCGGGTCTAGCACTGGGCCAGGGCCCGGCTGCCTGACTCCAGGCCTGCACACCCACTCCCTCCTGGGCCTCGGTTTCCCCTCCACCAAAAAGGACCAGAGTGGGCGCATGGCCTGCCGGGGCATGGAGTCCCGGTGAGCGTTGTGCGCACGTGCGAGGAGGCGCAGGGGGCTTGGGGGGGCCTTGCCAGAGGTGAGTGCGGGGACGTGAGGGAGGGTTTGGGGGGGAGGTGGTTGGAGCTTTGGGGGGGGGGGGAGGCGCCGGTGAAGGGCGGGCGGGAGGGGGCGTTGTGGGGAGGGGGAAACAAGGGGGTTCCGGTGGGGGAGGGGGAGGGGGAGGGGAAGTCGATAGAAAAGAAAACAAAGAAAAAAAAAGAAAAAGGACCAGAGCTTGGAGAGGTTGGGAGGCCCGCAGAGGGAGGCCTGCTGTGGCCACTCACATTGGACACAAACACCTCGCTCTGCCCGCTGTCCAGCATCTGTTCCAGCTCCTCGTCAGACACCATCCCGGCATTCGCTGTGAAGGAGAGGGCCAGGGTGAGAGCGGGGTCAGGCGAGCCCTCCCCGTGGGCCAGGCACACCACTCACTGATCTTCAGCTGCCTCCGGATCCGCTCCACGTTCTTCTCCCGGTACTCGGACTGCATGGAGTTGCACTTGTTGATGAGCTCCACGAATTGCTGGGACAGGACCCCGTGCTAAGGGAGAACACAGGCTGTGCCTCTCAGAGGACCCTGCCCAGTCTGGGACGCAGGATCCGCTGGGACAGTGCGCAGACGGCAGGAGCTGCCTTACCAACCTGAAAGGCCCCCCTAGTCCCTCAAAGTAAAAGCCAAGGTCCTCACCGGGGCCTGCATGGCCTGCCTCTCCCGTTTCCCCTCTGACCTCACCTCCTCCCACTGTCCCCCCCTTACTTCCTCCAACCACAGCGGGCTCCTTCCTCCTCCCCGAGCAAAGCACACCCTGCGTGGCCGGTGCCGTGGCCTGTGCCGTGGCCTCTGCCGTGGCCTCTGCGCTCTGTGCCTGCGGCCTGACCGCTCCTGCCCCGCGAAGGCCTTGAGGTCTTTGCTCCGGTGTTCCTTTCAGAATGCAGTTTTCCCGCCTGACTGAAATGCAACCTACCTCTGCCAGCGCTCTCAATCCCTCTTGTCCTGCACCTTCTTCCTTAATACATAACAATGTTCTAAAATGACGCACTTCTTTATTAAGGTGATTGTCTGTCCCCACGGAATGTAAGCTCCGTGAGGAGAGGGATCTTTGGCTGCTGCAGCCCGAACAGCTAGCATTCTGTATACACTTGCTGAACACCGCAAGCCTGGAGTTCAGCCTGTTGCCCAGGTTTACGGGTCCAGCTGGGCCCTCAGCCTCACACGATGGCCACACAGGCTCCCTGTGAAATGCCCTCTCCCCTGTCCATTCCGCTGCCTCAGTCCTTGGAAGACCTTCCTCAGTGACACAACCACGCTCCCGGCCTCAGTGCACCCTTTCAAGATGCCCAAACTGCCCCACCTTCCATCTCAGCTCTGCTGAGCTCTGGGCCCACTCACTCCAGCTCTGACCTCCAAGAACTCCAAACCACTCCTCACTGGGTACCCAGGAGGGACCAGTCAGATCCCCTTCCATCTTCCTCAGATGTTAAGTGACCTTCCCTCCAGGGAAGTTCCACTTCCTGAATTCTGCCCACAGAGCAGAGGCTGTCCCAGCATCAGGGCAGGAACTCTCTCAGTTGTTTATGACGCCCCTTTTTCTTCCTTAGACAGAGCCCTTAGCTAGCAAGTCCTACATCAGCAATGTCTTCCTCACCTATTCAAGCTCAACTTCCCATCGTGGCTCCTAGAAAGTGCGTCCCCATAGCTGAGCCCAGGTCATATCTGGGGACTCAGCAACTTCTCATTGAACGGAGAAAAAGGCAGGGTGTCATAATGAATTGGGAATTACTGATGGTGGGTGAGTCCTTTCTCTCTCTGAGCCTCAGTTTCCCCATTTGGAAAATCATTAGGTTGGACTTGATGATCTCCAAGTCCCTCCCCTCTTACTTCTATAAAACTCTGGCTGAAATGTTCTAGTTCTGAGAATAACAAACCCACCTGCGTTTTCCTCATTCTTGTGTTGACTGAATTATAATTCTCATCAGCTTCTTCCTTCTGGGGCTCGATGGCTGTGGGAAGACATAGGGCGTTGTGGGGGCTGGAGGGTGACCTGTGGCTTCTGAAAACTGTTTGGGGATCAGGGCAGGGGGCCAGTGTCACACTCAAGTCACACAGCAGAGAGATGCTTTTCTCCATACGATTTTGGGGGAAATATAGTTTATCATTAAATGACTAATTCTAAGTCTCTGACAGGGGAAAGCATATTTTTTTCTTTGCAATACATCAGCTGATTCCCAGAAGGATGCAGAGGCCTCCTAACAAAACCCCATATGCCTGCCCAAAGAATGCACACTGGGCAGCAAGAATTTCAGGAGTAAATGGTTTCATAGTCAATGAAAGAACCCGAGAGGCAGGCGTGTGCTGTGGAAAGTGCTATGGGCTGGAGCACAGAGACGGAGATTCTAGACTGCTCTGTAACCTGGATAGACCACTGGCCTCTCAGGGCCACAAACGCCACAGAGAGGTCAGGAGCTGGGCAGGACCAGAGGGCAGGAACTGTCTCAGGTCCCAGAGCTCACCCTTTAGCTGCCCGCGGATCTCCCTCCCCAGCTGTTTGATCTCCTCGCGCAGGTTCTGCAGGTCCTGCTTCATGCCTGAGAAAAGAAAGCAGTCCCTACCTCAACAAATCTCCCTTGCCACCACCTGCGTGGAACTACAATACCCAAAATGCGTCTGGTGGAGCACGCGTTTTTGCCCCCAGGTTTTCACTCACTATCCTCAGGAAGGGGCGTGGCCAGGATGGTGACCTGCTGTTTCTCCAGCTCCCGGACTTTATTCTCCAGCTTGACAATAGTCTGCCGAATTGTCCGGACCTGGGGAGGAAGACCGGGAGGGCTGGAGGAGATACGAAGGTCCTCCAGCCCGCGCTGCTCCCCGAGTCCTCCAGCCCCCTCGTGAACTCAGGCAGGGATCCCAGCCTCATACCTTCTGGAAGAACTCCTCGTCCGGGCTCCCCAGCCGTGCCGTGACCGTGCCTCCCACCAGCGCGACCCGCTCCCTGTCCTCATCGTCCGAGCTGTCACCCCCCTGCTAGGGCAGAGGGGTCATTGGCATCACTTCCTTGCTGTGGTTCTCTCCCCGCAGGACTCACGGGCTTCCGGGTCTTTCCTTCCCAGCCCTCAGCCATCCCTCCCTGCCCCGAAGACCAGGAATCCTCCATCCCGGCCAGACCCCACCCGTCCCCCGTCCCCACCCTGCTGCCCCGCTTCTCACCTGCCTCAGCTCTTGGGTCCTGTCCCGCATGGCGGCCCGAGCTCCCTCTCCCTCCCCGGCACCTGAGCCCTCGGGGCCTCAAGATTCTAAGTTTGGAACTCCCGTACTGCCCTCACACCCTGACACTCCCCTCCGCCCTCACCCTGCGGACCCCCAGCCCCCCACCCGCCGCCAGAGGCTCTGTCCCTGACACCATCCACAGGCAATGGGATGGTGCTCCCCTGGGGGACCTCCAGGGCTCCACAGGTTGGAATTCCCTTTTCTTTCCCCCCCTCCCGCTCCCGCAGCCTAGGCCCCACCCTCTTTTGGATGACTCGGAGCATGCGCACGGGGTTGCGTCTCCTTCCCGTGGGTGGGAAAGGAAGAGGTCGGAAGCTGCAGTGCCCCGACCGGAAGCAGAGTTGCCAGGATGTGAGAGTCCACCCCCTTTACCGGAACTGTCTTCTTGAGGCAATCTTGTTGCCAAAAGGGATGGAAATGCCTCATTTGTACGTAATTTGAGCGGCCCTGCATCTCACATCACCCCACGGTGCACCCCCGCGTCACGTGACTGGCCGGGTCCCAGTCTCCCAGACCACAGAACGTGACGTTTTGACTGTCACGTGCCCCGGCTCCTGTCAACCCTTCTCTGGAACACCCATGTCCCCACGACGTCCCTGGGCGCTCAAGCTGCGTCCCTCCAGCTCCCACGAGGCGGGAAGTGGGCGCTAACTAACTCCAGAGACCTTTGGAAGCAGTAGGGCGTAGCACCCTTGATGGTTTCGGCTCTATTTCTTTTGGGTCCAGAGGCGTGGGCAGACCGAAGACTTAGACTTTGGAGCTGTCAGCATCATGGGACCTTGAAATTCAGGAAATAATAAGATCCAGCGTCAGAATTGCAGGATTTTGAAGGCAGAGAATCTGGGGGTGGGAAGTGACCTCACCCAAGCAGAAATCTCTTCCCCCCCCCCCCCCCCGCATCGTCCTGGCGCAGCCTCTGGTGACAGGTGGGCGGCTGGCACCCTGCTTGGGCGCTGCAGTCCCACCGCACTCACCAGCTTGTGAGCAGCCAGACCGTTGCGGGTTGGCTCAGGCTGAGAAAAGTGTCTGTGTTATATTGAGCAGTTTGTCTTGCACCTGGGTTACCCTCCAGAGACCCCACATATAAAAAATCTGCACATATATTCCTCATTGATTATAGTTTACCGTGAACTCTTGAAATCAGGGTTTGACTGTCTTGTTTTACCTGAGCCCCAGCACCTGGTTCCGTACCTAACAGGCCCTCAGTAAATATCTGTGGACAGAATTACAGCCTTTCACGTGTCTGAAGATAAAACTCATATTCCTTGGTTTTCTCTTTTAGGCTTCAGACTCTCACAGTGACACTTCTCTAACCCTGGCCCCCTAGGTGTTCATTCAATAGTTATTTATTGGACTCTGACCCGTTTGGCTCAGTGGATAGAGTGTTGGCCTGCAGACTGAAGGGTCCCAGGTTCGATTCCGGTCAGGGGCATGTACCTTGGTTGCGGGCACATCCCCAGTTGGAGGTGTGCAAGAGGCAGTGGGGTGATGTTTCTCATCATCGATGTTTCTGACTCTCTTTCCCTCTCCCTTCCTCTCTGTAAAAAAAAATCAATAAAATATATTTATTATTTTTAATATTTTAATTGATTTTTTTACAGAGAGGAAGGGAGAGAGATAGAAACATCGATGAGTCATCGATCAGCTGCCTCTTGCACGCCCCCTACTGGGGGACTTACTCAATAGGAAGAGTCCTATAGCCTCAGCACACCTGGAATGACTATCAAGTCTGCAGGGCAATGCTCTAACCACTGAGGATACCAGCTAGGGCTGCTTCTCAGCCTTTAGCCGTCTCGCCTTCTTGGTCCTCAGCTGTGATTTGGAATTGTTGCTGCCTTTGTTAAATGGCCCAGGATGATGATCTTCACCATTTTACTTGTGGTCTCTGGGTAGGATTGGGAGCTTTGGGGTGGTGACTTACGGCCCCAGGAGGCTGGCTCAGAGGCAGGAGGAGTGGTGTGTGGAGGATGGGGAGCAGGGTCATCTAGAGAGGATGGTTCTGCGGAGGGGGCTTTCCAGAGCTGCCCCTTGCCTTTGTTTCCTGGTCCTTTTCCACTCAGGCCCTTGAGCAGCCTGGAAGTGGGTAGTAAGTATATTGGATCTTGGATGGGTGGGTATTGATGTGTGGGTGTTGTAAGCATATTTTCCTTTCAGTCTGTATTCAGGTCAGGCCCTACCTGACCCCTAAGCTTGGTAGCCTGTCCTGTCCCTTCCCCCTACAGGTCCATCCTGCAAACACTGGAGCTAGATGACCTGGCTTAGCATCCCAACTCGTTCACCTTTGTGTAATTCTATAAGGCAAGGAACTTAACCTTTCTATGCCTCAGTTTACTCATTTGAAAATGGGAACAATAATAGTTCCAACCTCATAGGGCTGCTGTAAGGATTAAAGAAGGGTCATAAGTAAAGTGAATAGAACAGTGCCTGGTACTGTGCTATGTGTTTGCTGCTGTTATAGTTTTTCATTTTTTATTAAGGTATTATATGTGTACATACCTTACCACTCCCCCCCACCACTCCCATACATGCCCCCCCTCCTCAGAGTTTTGTGTCCATTGGTTATGCTTATATGCATGTATACAAGTCCTTCAGTTTATCTCTTATCTCCCTCCTTTCTTTCTACCCTTCCCACTGTAATTTGACAGTCTGTTTCTTTACTGTCTCTGTATCTATCTTTTTGCTCATCGGTTTATAATGTTCCTTATTATCCATAAATGAGTGAGATCATGTGGTGTTTCTCTTTCATTGACTGGCTTATTTCACTCAGCATGATGCTGTTGTTATATGATGATATGATGATGATAGTTACTCTGAGGGTGTCAGCAGCCCCAGGGATCCCACTCTTCCGCTTATCCAGGGTCCCCACTTTCCATCTCCTAAACCCCACTGTGCACCAGGTCCTAGGTTAGTGGCCTTGCTAACTCCTGCGAATCTCTCATGCCTCCACTTGGCTCTGACACAACATATACTTGGCTTATTTGTTTTGTATATTGTTTGTCTGCACCCTCCTCTCCACCTGCCAGAATGTAACTCCGTGAGGACAGGAATTAGTCACTGCCGTGTCCCAAGCACTACACCCAGGCCCGGCACATAGCAGCTGATCAATAACTATTCATAAGTGAATGAGATGGTCCCTTTTAAATGTTTTATTTATTGATTTGAGAGAGAGAAACGTTGATTTGTTGTCCCATTTATTTATGCATTCACTGGTTGATTCTTGTACATGCCCTGCCTAGAGAATGAACCCACAACCCTGGCGTATCAGGATGATGCTCTAAGCAACTAAGCTACTCCGCCAGAGCCAAATTATTTCTTTTACATATAAAACTTATATAGCATTTACTATGTACCAGCGCCAAATAAGCACTTCATAAATATTTACTTATTTAATCTCCATACCAGTTCGGTGAGATAGATAGAAACTGAAGCACAGAGATATTAAGTAACTTGCCCAAAGTGAGAGAGCTCGGGTTTGAACCCAGAGAGGAAGCTCCAGAGTCTATGCTCTTAACTACTAGGATCAAATGGTAAAACCCATCAGAGGTGGCTCCGGGGGCTCCATCCGCCTTTGGGGACTTGCTGCCACCTATTGATGCCCTGCTTTGGATCATCTAAGGTGGGAGGGGCAGACTGCCTGTGGGTCTGAGCCTTCTTCCTTCCCACACCTTCTGTGCTGGGGCTGACAGCTGGGGGAGTTGTGGGTCGCTTTCTCTCTCATGGTTAGCTGTGTCCCAGGAGACAAAGATATTCATGCACGCCGCAGGTAAAAGGGCCTCCGCTCACCCCCACATGTCCATGAGGCTGTTTTCGTGCCAAGCCACAAAGGCCACAGGGAGGAAGCCCCCACAGTCTTTTCTCATGATGTGCTTTGGGCCTGACCTGGATCACTTCCTAGAGCTTCACTGAGAACCTCTCCTCCTCAAACTCTACGCCCATCACGTGGCTCCACCGGCATCTGTGTGCTCGCTCCCGAACCCACGTCTCCAACTCAGAATGTTCTCCTGAGTTCCAGACCCTGGAACCTACTTGCCCCCTAGACATTCTAGAAGTCCCATAGGCACCTTAAACTCAACGTGTCCAAACAGGATGCATCCCGACCCCCCACCCCCAGACTTTCCTAAACCAGCTTCTGATTTTCCTGTTTCTTCACTATATGGGTGACATAAGGTTACTCATGCCATAACCTTGGTCTTAAACTTCACTCTAAAGATGATGGATCAGCCTGGCCGGCATGGCTCCGTGGTGGAACATCAACCTATGAACCAGGAGGTCACAGTTTGATTCCTGGTCAGGGCACATGCCCGGATTGAGGACTTGATCCCCAGTGTGGGGCATGCAGAAGGCAGCCAATCAATGATTCTTTCTCATCATTGATGTTTCTACCTCTCCCTCTCCCTTCTTCTCTGAAATCAATAAAAAATTATTTTAAAGAAGTAAAGATGATAGCTTACACAGCTGTCAGGATAAACTTAAAAAAATTCTAGAAGAAAATATGGGCAAATCCTTCATAACTCTCAGAGTGAAGTAAAATTCAGAAGCTATAAATAACAGAGTAATGCATTTGTCTATATGAAAAAAAGTCTGCATGGTAAAAACATCAAAGCAAGATCGAAAGACAAACAACAAACTGGAAAAATATATGCAATTCCTATTATATCCCTACTAATTCAAGAGCTTCCACGTATTGATAAGAAAGACCAATAGTTAAATAAAAATGTGGAAAACAGATGACAAAAAAAGTAAATGGTAAGGATTTTAACACATATGTGGATGTTCAACTTCATCTATAATAAGAGAAATGAAAATTAAGACAATATGAAATAACATTTTTTTTATTTTGTTAGCAAAAATCTATGTTTGGTAAAACACTCTTTTGGTAAGACTGTGGCAGAAACAGTTACTTTTATCCATTGTTGGTAGAAATGCAAAGTGATACAACCCAGGTAATATTTATCAACATTATAAATGCATATACACTTTGAACCAGCAGTCCCATTTCTGAATCTTTCTGAAAGGTTTTCCTGCTGTATCTGTGAGCTGCTGTTTCATAAGAAACCATCTCAGTGCTCACTGGCATAGAACAGTGATTTATTTTCCAGGTCCTAGGATGGCCCGTGGTTTGTCTGCGGGTCTTACCTGAGAGGACAAGTGGTGATGGGGGGAGAGGGGGCTGGCCCCTCTGCTGGCGCTGGATGGCCAGGACGGTCTCTCACACGTCCACGTCTGGGATCGTAGCTCTGGTGGCCAGGTGGGACAGGATGGTGAGCCACTCTCTCTGTGAGCTATTTCATCTGGGTTTCTTCATAGCACAGTGGCCTCAGGATTCCAAGAATAGAAGCAGGATCTCTTGAGACACTACTCAAAAGTTACACATTACTTCTGCCATATTCTCTCTTTTTTTAATTAATTTTTTTTTTAATTCGTTGACTTGAGAGAGAGAGAGATATTTGTGGTTCCACCCACCCATGCATTCATTGGTTGATTCTTATTTGTGCCCTGACCAGGGATCAAACTTGCAACGCTGGCATATCAGGAGGATGCTCTAAGCAACTGAGCTACCTGGCCAGGGCACTTCTGCCAATCCTATTAGTCAAAGCAAGTCCCAAGCCCACACCAGCTACACAGGGCGGGCAAATAAAATTTTCATTCACATTATGAAAGGACATATATATCAATGTTCTGCATCGAATATTATCTGCAACAGGTCAGAAATTGTCCATCAGCAGGTACGCAGCTCTCAAAAAGGACGAGGTGTTCATTATGTATAAATATGAAAGAGCATCAACATATATTGTTAGCTAAATATAGAGTGTAGAGTGAGTGTACCATGTTACTGTTTTATAATTAGTGTGTGTGTGTGTGTGTGTGTGTGTGTGTGTGTTTGCTTGTATTGTTATAAAGAAATCCTGGAAAGTACCTAAGAAACTAATAAAAGTGGTTCTCAACCTAACTGGTTTGGCTCAGCGGAGAGGATCGGCCTGTGAAATAACATTTTTTTTATTTCGTTAGCAAAAATCTGGGGAGTCCAGGTTCAATTCCGGTCAGGGGCATGTATCTGGGTTGCGGGCATGTCCCCAGTGGGAGGTATGCAGGAGGCAGCTGATCGATGTTTCTAAATCACTATCCCTCTCTGCAAAATCAATAATACATATTTTAAGAAATAAATAAATAAAAGTGATTTTCTATGGGTGATTTGTGAGAATAAGGTGGCGAGTACAGAGTAAGAATTTTTACTGTACAGTAATATTTGATATTATTTAGATTTAAAATTTTTTTTTATTGATTTCAGAGAGGTAGGAAGAGGGAGAAAGAGATAGAAACATCTTTGATGAGTGAGAATCATTGATCGGCTGCCTCCTGCATGCCTCCTACTGGGGATCGAGCCCAAAGCCTGGGCATGCGCCCTTCACTGGAATTGACCCCGGGACTCTTCAGTCCGCAGGCCAATGCTCTATCCACTGAGCCAAACCAGCCAGGGCTTATTTAGCTTTTTGAACCATGTTAAAGTATTGCCTATTTTTTAAAATATATTTTATTGATTTTTAACAGAGAGGAAAGGAGAGGGATAGAGACGTAGCAACACCAATCAACTGCCTCCTGCACACCTCCCACTGGGGATGTGCCCGCAACCAACGTACGTGCCCTTGACTGCAATCGAACCTGGGACCTTTTGGTAAGCAGGCTGACGCTCGATCCACTGAGCCAGACCGGTTTTGGCAGTATTGCCTATTTTAAGTAATTAAATCAAGGAAAGATTTTAGAGATGTACCTTTGAATAACTTTAAGCAAAGGAATATGTCTTGCTGAAGCCGGTTTGGCTCAGTGGATAAAGCGTCGGCATGCGGACTGAAAGGTCCTGGGTTCGATTCCGGTCAGGGGCATGTACCTTGGTTGCGGGCACATCCCCAGTAGGGGGTGTGCAAGAAGCAGCTGGTCGATGTTTCTTTCTCATCAATGTTTCGATCTCTCTATCCCTCTCCCTTCCTCTTTGTAAAAAAATCAATAAAATATATATTTTTTTAAAAAGAATATGTCTTAATCAGCTGCTATAACAAAATACCATAGATGTGGAGGCCTAAACAACAAACATTTATTGCTCACAGTTTTGGAGGCTGAGAAGTCCAAGGTCAAGGTGCCTGCAGATTCAATTCTTGGTCAGGGCTTCTTCCTGGCTTGCAGGTGGCGTCCTCTCCAGGTGGCAGAGAGAAAGGGTTTGGTCTCTCTTCCTTTGCTCAGAAGGGCACTAATCCAATCAGGGGCTCCACCCTAATTCCTCAGCCAGACTTAATTATCTCCCCAAGGCCCTTCCTCCTGGTACCATTACTTTGGGGGTGAGAGCTTTGACATAGGCATTGGGGGTGGGGGTGGGGGACATCACAGAATGCTATGATCAGACTTTCATTTTGTAAAGATCCCTCTGTGGCCACGTACAGGGCCACGACCGATGCTGTGCCCAAGGCAGACACAGGAGGGGCACCAATTACCTTACAGACACCCTCTATGTGAATATTCATTGCAGCAATTACCTGACAGAGGGAGGGAGAGCATATGAGGAAGGGACTCCTTTTTCTATTTGCACAGGGATACAGTTAGGGTTGGCAGCCGTCCTGCCGTGTGTGAAGGTTGATTTGGCAGATCAGTTGGAAATCACCTCAGGCCAAAAATAATGAGGCCTGCATTGAGGCCTGGAGGTGGATGGAATTCCCGCTGAAGAGAGGGAGTCTGTCAGACACAGCTGCAGACTGGAGGAGCTGGGGAGGGAGAGGGAGGGGCCTACGTCACTCCCGGGTCTCTGGCTGAACATGGGGGCAAGTTTGTTGGAATAAGAGAAATCTCTTAAAATAAAATTGCCTTTTAAAAAATCACAGCAACAGACTGTTAGAAAATGTAAAAACATCATTTACAAAAGTATATAGTACCGAAGTAAGTCTTTTAAAGATATGTTAATATCCTTTAGGTGAAAACATTTTAATTTTATAGAAAGACTTTAAAGAGGTCCTAAACAAATGGGTAGATATACCATGTAAATGGATAGGAGGCTCGATATTGTAATGACTCAGTTCTCCCAAAATATTGATATATGTACAGAGCCAGTGCCACGTGTCTCTGCTGCCGGATGCTGACTGTTTTGGAATGAGCCTCCCGGGAGGCAGATAACCAGTTCACCTGGAGAATGAGTCAACAGCCCACGCTTCTGCCTGGAGTGGATCCCAGCTCCTGTTTGTGCTGGGGTTCCCTTGTTTGTAAACGGAGATAATAGTAGTATCCTCAGGTGGCTGTTATGAATATTAAATGAATTTATAGAAATAAAACATTTAAAACAGAGCTTGGTACATGCTATGTACTATATAAGGCTTCGCTATTGCCCTTGCTGGTGCCTCAGTTGGTGAGAGCATGGTCTAATACGCCGAGGTTGCAGGTTTGATTCCCGATCAGGGCACATAAGAAACAACTAATGCATGCATAAATAAGTGGAACAACAAATTTATGTCTCTCTCTCTCTCTCTCTCTCTCTCTCTCTCTCTCTCCTTGCTCTCTAAAAAATAAAAAAGAGATTATTATCCTATTATTAATATTATATCCATGCTACAGGTTTATGATGACTGAAAGGAAGTGGGAACAGCAGGGGGCTGTGCCGCTGCCTTGCAGGGGCCTGAGGAATGAAGCCTGGAACGGGCTGTGAGGCTGGAGGAGCAGAGGGCACACACCACGGTAACGGCCCATGGCGTCTGCTGCGATTGGGATTTTCAGGTTGCAAATGGCTTCCACGCTCATCTTCTCAGTAATCGCTCTCCCACGGCGCCCGCAGGGTGAGCGACGTGGCCCGTTTCACAGGCTGTAGCTCGGGGCTCAGAGAAGCGAGGTGACCGGCTCCACGGAGCAGGTTGAGGTTCCTTTGCTCATTGCTGTGTCCCAAACATCGAGCATAATCCTGGTGCAAAGAGTCGTCTCCTTAAACACTAGTTAATGAATGGACAGGTCAAAGGGGTCTTCGTTCTCTGCTCCTGAGCATGGCAGGTGTGGTCGGGCCTGTGCCAGGGACCAGGGGAGGCAGAGCTGAATGAGGTGCGGTCCTGGAAGCGGGGGCTCTCGGGGTCCAGCACACTGCTGAGCTGTGTGTGCATGTCCCCGCCCACAGCCCTGAGACGCTCTGAAGGGCAGCTGCTCTGGGAAGCAGCCCAAAGCTCTGCAGAAACAGAGCTTTGCGGAGTGGCGCCCCTGAGATTTGGGGTGTTTCTTACCCAGCACAGCCCAGCCTTAGCCTGGCCGCCGGGTAAACCCAGACTCCACTGAGAATAAGACTGGCCAGAGGTGGTTGTGGAAGCCGGGGTTTCTGGGTCCATCCCCGATTCCTGAATCAGAATTCCCGGGGTGGCGGCCTGGCAGCCTGTCTATCAGCCTGCTTTCCCTCCGGCTCCGGGAGGCCCAGGAAAACCCCAGCAGCTGGGCTCTGAGAGAAGAGGAGGCGGTGGGTGTGGAGATGAGAGGACAGGTGCTCCGGGATCAGGAACACCACGAGGAAGCACATGGAAATGGGAAAATGCAGGGACTGGAGTCGGGGAACGTGAGGATGGCGGTGTGCCCCAAAGTGGGGAGTCAGGTCAGAAAATCTGAGCCCTGGGGAACCGGGAGGCTCGGAGCAGAGGCCGGCTTGGCTATGCTGAGCTTCAGAACGGCCACGCAGGCAGGAGGCTGGACGGCAGGGGGGGGGGGGGTGTCCCGGCATCCCATCTCGTAGGGTGCTTGGGTGGATTCCAAGCGATCATGGATGCACTTAGCTCAAAACCACTGGACAACGAGATTTCCATCGTCGTCACACGGCGTGTCTGTGTCCATCATTAGAACGGTGGTCAGATTTGAATTGGCACCTTTCACTCACACATTAACAAATACGTGTTTATTGAGCATCTACTATGTGCCAGGTGCTACAGAGCCACTGGAGAACCAGCAATGAACAAAACCAAGAGGATGCCTGTCTTCATGGAGCTGTTTTCCTTGTCTTCATGCCTGGGTAAAGGTGTGAGGGCACATGGCATTCACTCACTCAGTCGCTCAGAGGGTTAGTAGACATCTCCTTTGAGCCTGACCTTATGCTGGTTGCTGGGGAGAAGCAGGCAGAGTCAGGCCCAGGCTGGTGGAGTGGGGCAGCAGGCGCCGCCCCCGCCTCACCACGCTGTCTGCCTGACGCCGGGAGGGGCTCGGACTGGGCTTTGAAAGGGCCATCAGAGAAGGGACAGAACAATACCAGGCGGAGGGGATGGCACTGTGACAGGCTCTGGTATTGGGATCTCTGTGTGGTGGAGGCCTTGGGTCGGAGGCACAGGGAAGGAGGTAGGAGGAGAGATGAGGCGATGGTGCTGTGATTTCAAACGCCAGAGCAGCTACTGAGAGCAGTCAGGGGGCAGGGGCACGGAGGTGTTGGTGCAGGGGTTGGTCTGATCACGTTGGTTTGGGGACGGTCACGCTAGCCGCTGGGAGCAAACATGGGTGTGAGGGAAAGAGTCCGCAGGCTCTCCCTCGGCCCAGGGGAAAGCAATGAGGGCCCGCACTGACCTCGGTGGTTGCAATGGAGAGAGAGGACATAGGAGGAGGCTCTGGATTTGGCCACTGAGGTGAAGTGTGACATTGTAGTTTCACAAGAACGGGCTTCGTTGTCAAAGAATGCGAGTGAGACGCAGCCGAGAGCCCCGCACGGCCCTCCACGCGGTCAGTCCGAGAAGCGCTGGGGAAGGCGCGGCCAGCATGGCGGCAGCGGCGGTCCCATCGGAACCGTGGCCGCTCACTGGCGCCGGGGATGTCTCTGTCCTCGGTGCCAGCCCGGAGCTCAGTCCGCCACAGGCGCTGCCCTGAGGAGAGGGCCTGGCTTGTGTACAGACGTCAGTATTGTAGACCTGCAGGCACAGCTGAGCCTGGGAGGTGAGAGGTGAAGATGAGGCGGGGCCTGGGGACCCCGCTGTTGAGGGGTTGTGGAAGAATGGAGGCGTCTGTAGAAGGCTGAGAGACAATATCCAGAAGTGTGTGTGCGTGCGTGTGCGTGTGCATGCGTGTGCGTGTGTGTGTGTGTGTGTGTTAGAAGGGCCGGGGGGCAGAGGCAGGAGACAGGCTGGGAACCAAGGAGAAGGAGGTTTAAACAAGAGCCCTGGCTGGTTTGGCTCAGTGGGTAGAGAATTGGCCTGCGGACGGAAGGGTCCAGGGTTTGATTCAGGTCAAGGGCACAGGCCTGGGTTGCGGGCTTGGTCCCCCCAATAGGGGTTGTGCAGGAGGCAGCCAACCTATGATTCTCTCTCATCGATGTTTCTGTCTCTCTCTCCCTCTCCTTTCCTCTCTGAAATCAATAAAAATATATTTTAAGAAATAAAGATGCCAAAACCGGTTTGGCTTAGTGGATAGAGCATGTGAACTGAAAAGGTCCTAGGTTTGATTCCGGTCAAGGGCATGTGCCTTGGTGGTGGGCACATCCTCAGTAGAGGGTGTGCAAGAGGCAGCTGATCAATTATTCTCTCTCATCAATGTTTCTAACTCTCTATCCCTCTCTCTTCCTCTCTGTAAAAAATCAATAAAATAAAATAAAAAAGAAAGAAGAGAGAAGTCATTAGAGTCATATTCCCTGAAAGATCATGGAGGATAAGGCCTGCCAGGTAGTCGATGGGTTTGCTATCAAAGAGGTCACTGGTACTTGGCAAAAACAGGTTCGAGGCCTGTTGGGGGCCAAAGCCCCATTACAGGGGTAGGGGGTGAGGTCACGCTGAGACAGGGACATAGGAGAGGTGGACACTGAGGAGAGGGATGCAGGTACCTGGGTGGCCAGGGGTGTCAGAATCCCCCTCCCAGTGTGAATGAATTTCCGTTTTAAAAGGCAGATCTGTCTAAAGACAGGCCAGGAGGTCTGGTGAGGGCGTGAGCATCCTGTCCCTGGAGGCAGACAAGCGGAGCTCAGGGCCGCCCTGCTGCCAGGCCTCACTGGGAGTGGGAAAGGCTGTGCACAAAAGCAACCCCCATCCTTCTCAGCTGGGCTGGGCGACTCCTCAGTCACAGAAGCCGCCTAGAGGGTCAGGCTTGCCGTTCCTAGTGTCCCGAGAGCCTCCCGCAGAGACATACACACACACTCACATGCACACGCACACACACACGCACACGCACACACGGAGGTGGTCGTACACAGGCTCACACACACTCGCATACACAAACCTAAAGCCTGTCCCCAGCGCCTCTCCCCGGATATTCACTCTCTCGCCCCTCCGCGCGGCCTCCACCCCCGCCCGGTGCCCCGCAGCATCCCCGCCTCGCGCACCTCCCGAGCCTCCCGCATCCCCGGTCCCCGCCCCGCTCCCCCCTCCCTCCCTCCTCCAGGGCTCCCCTGCCCTGGCCCCCTCCCCGGACTACAACCCCCAGGCGCCCCCAGACCCGGAGCTGCGCATGCCCCCTGCTCCCGCCCCCTCCCGCTCCCCCTCCCTCCCGCTCCTCACCTCCCTCCCCCTCCCCCGCCTCGGCGCCCGCATCCCTCCATCCGAGCCGGTGCCGCAGCCGCATCGCCACCGCAGCCGGCAGAGCCCGCGGCCAGGCCCGGCCCCCGCCGCCCCCGCCCCGCCCGGCCGCCCCGGGCTCCGCTCCCCCCGGACCGGACCCCGGACCCGGACCCGGACCGGACCGGACCGGACCCTGCCCCCGGCCCAGCCCGAGGCCAGAGCAGCCGCGGCGGGAGGACGAGGAGGAGGAGGCGCCGTCGCAGGATGAAGGACCGGACGCAGGAGCTGCGGAGTGTGAGCCTGGGGGTGGGGAAGGGGGGAGGGACCCCAGTATTTGGGGAGCGGTGGGGGCGGAGAGGGCAGGTGCCGGGCTGTGGGGGCAAATTGTGGGGCCGGCGTTGGCGGCAGGGGCCCCCCGGTTTCTGGAGGCGCCGATGCTCTCCGTGAACCTGCATTTTGGGGACAGCGGCCGGGAGGTGTGGGAAGCCGGAGAGGTCTCAGGGCCTCGGACACCCCACATCCCGGAGGCCTTGGTCCTGATGGGGCTGGGAGAGTGGGTGCCAGGAGGAGCCGGAGGGTGCTGTCAGCCCGGCCGGATTTTCGGGGTTAGGAGGAGGGGCTGTTCGCGGGCCGGCTGCGCCCAGAGGACCGGCGGGGAGGCTCCGGGAAGGACACAGGTTGGGACTGAGATGCCAACACCTGGCACTGAATGAAGTGCGAGTGTGCGTGTGCCTGTGCGTGTGTGTGTGTGCGTGCGTGTGTGTGTGTGTGTGTGTGTGTGTGTATGTGTGCGCGCAGGCACGTGTGTGCTGCTCTCCCGGGAAGGGGCCCCTCAGCAGACACGGAGGCCGGGGCCTGAGATGGGGTGACCCAGAGGCTGGAGGTGGGGATGCGGAGGAGGAGGGAGGAGGTTCCAGGCACAGGGCCGTGGAACTGGGTTGTCTGACAGGGACTGTGCTCTGCGGGGGAGCTGCCCCCAACAGCCGGGCAGGCCCCGTGGGCCCCGTCTGCCGTGGCCCGTCTGCCGTGGCCCGTCTGCCGTGGCCCGTCTGCCGTGGCCCGTCTGCCGTGGCCCGTCTGCAGGCCTGAGGAGGCCAGGCTCCGGGCTGGCCCGGCAGGGAGTTGTGCTTGGGGACTGGTGTCTAAGGTGCAGGCTGCGCGGAGGGGCTGGGGTGGGGGCTTGATGGGATGGTGTCTTCGGGGGAGGAGGCTGGGGATTTGGAGAACGACTGGGGCTCCAGGGGCAGCGCTGACACCACCGAGGGCGCCGGCCTGGGGTGTCGGTCCAGAGCAGCAGCCCAGCGGGGCCGCTCCATTGACAGGCCAGGGAAGCCCTCGGAGATGGGCAGGGACTTGCCCAAGGTCACCAAGCAGGTGAATGGGAGGACCAGGCTGGAGTGAGGGTTTCCTGTTTGCCAAGCTGACACGCGACTCTGCTTTTGTGGCCTTTGAAACAGAGTCTGAACGTGAGCTGTGGGGGCGGGGGGGGGGGGAGAGCCCCTGGTTTGGGGTGGGAACCAGGTTGCTAAGAGGAGAGGAAGGGCTCTGAGGCAGTGCTGGCTGTCTCTGGGAGCGATGGGTTGGCGAGTGGGAAGGGAGGGAATGCAAAGGTTTGTTTCTTTATCAAACTAACCGAATAGGCATCAGGAAAAAAACAGTAATAGAAAATAACCAACACTTACCTGCCAGACAGCGTCCCGAGTTTTTTAAACACATTAACTCATCGTGATTGTCACAGCGACTCTAGGGGGCTGGAGCTAGAGTTAGCCCGTCTTAAAGATAAGGAAACTGAGGCCCAGAGAGGTTAAGTGACTTACCCGAAGTCACGCAGCTAGTAAAAGGCGGCCAGGCAGGCCGGTCCATCGGGCTCTAACCCTCCCTTCTCTCGGGAAGTCGTGACTTCCATACTTTTTTTATACCCTCACCCGCCTCCTGGACAGGGAGGCAGACCGAGAGACTCCCTCAGTTTTTTTTTTGTTTGTTTGTTTGTTTTTAATATGTTTTATTGATTTCTTACAGAGAGGAAGAGAGAGGGTCAGAGAGTTAGAAACATCGATGAGAGAGAATCATCGACAAGCTGCCTCTTGCACACACACACCCCCCCCCACTGGGGATGTGCCCACAACCAAGGTACATGCCCTTGACCGGAATCGAACCCGGGACCTTTCAGTCCGCAGGCCGACGCTCTATCCACTGAGCCAAACCGGTTTCGGCGAGACTCCCTCGTTTTATAGCTGAGGAAACCAAAGCCCAGAGTGGTCACCTAGCTCGCCCAAGGTCACACAGCCAGCAAGTGAGGAGTTCGGGTTTGAACCCAGGGCCCCTGCTGCCAAGACTCTCCTGACTCCAAAACCCAGAGAAATGAAAGGTGGATTGGGGCGAGGGTGGAATTGTGGTGGAATTGGAGAGAGGGGGAGGGAGGGAAGTGTGGAGGAGAGGCAGGGATGGGAGTCTTCCTCTGAGTGGGTCGGGACCCTGCCCAGGGGTGAGGGTGAGGGGCCTGTCCCCTCGGGCTGCTGGGGCAGCGAGGTGGGAGGTGGGAGGTGGGAGGTGGGAGGTGGGAGGTGGGCTGGAGGGCTGGTGCCTGCTGGTGGCTCTGTGTTAGTCATAGCTCTGGAAACTGGAGATTTGGGAGGGGGCGGGTGGAGAGGGAAGAAGCTGCCAGATGCAAGCAGTGCTGAGGGTCTCCCTGCCAGCGTGAAGAGCAAGGAGCCGGGAAGCGGAGAAGCTAGAGGGCGTGGGAGGCCTGGGAGAGGCTCTCTGAGCGGCTGAGAGGGACGGGCCATGGTGGGCGGGAGTCAGCCAGCAGGTGACTGTCTAGTACCTTAGAGTCCCCAAGGAGTTGTCAGACATGTTTATCACTGAGCAGCTGAGGGCACAGATTTGGAAGTCAGACTGTCTGGGTTCGAATCCTGGCTTTGCTACTTCCTGTGTGACCTTGAGTAAGTTGCTTAACCTCTCTGGTAGTCATCTTTTTCATGGTGAAATCAGAGTAACGACAATTTGCAGCGTTATCTATCCTAAGGGTTGAAATTAGTTACTGTGTACAGAGTACCCAGGAGGCCTGGTGCCCAGCAGGACCCTGTGAATGTTTGTTATCCCACAGCTGACTTGTTTATTTCTCTTGAACCCTTGGGATGGGCAGGATGTGACCCTCATCTGTTTTAGAGTAAATTGAGGGCCACACAGGTAACCGGACTTGCTCAAGGTCACACAGCTGTTGAGGCAGAGCCAGGGTCAAACCAGGGTTTGCTGTCTCCAGGGACCAAACCCCTTTGGCTGGGAGCTAGGAGGCGCATGGCTGGAATGAGGCTGCAGTCGGGGTTGATGAGCTGGATTGGTGTCCCAAGATCCAAACACTGGGGCCAGGGGTGGGGCAAAGAGGAGGGGAGGGAGAGCGAGAGAGACGGAGAAGAAGGTTGGTGGCCAGAGGGAGCACTAGAAGACACGGACTGTGGAAGGGGAAGGCGGAGACAGGGAACCGGGAGACTGGGAAATGGAGGAGGGTGAGGCCTGCGCTGAGGGGGCTTGACTCTGAGGCCTCGTGGGAAGGGGGCTGTTATAGGACAAGTCCTGTTCCCGAGGGCCAGCCCGGACTCCCGTGAGCACCAGGTGTGGACCAGGTGTGGACAGGCCCGGCAGGCGCTTTAGAACGGCAGACCTGCAAGAACAGGAGAGAAGCCGGTGTGCACAGAGGCACAGGGGCCCGGCGTGCACAGAGGCACAGGGGCCCGGCGTGCACAGAGGGATAGGGGCCCGGTGTGCACAGAGGGACAGGGGCCCGGTGTGCACAGAGGGACAGGGGCCCGGTGTGCACAGAGGCACAGGGGCCCGGCGTGCACAGAGGCACAGGGGCCCGGCGTGCACAGAGGGACAGGGGCCGGTGTGCACAGAGGGACAGGGGCCCGGTGTGCACAGAGGGACAGGGGCCCGGTGTGCACAGAGGGACAGGGGCCCGGCGTGCACAGAGGGACAGGGGCCCGGCGTGCACAGAGGCACAGGGGCCCGGCGTGCACAGAGGGACAGGGGCCGGCGTGCACAGAGGGACAGGGGCCGGTGTGCACAGAGGGACAGAGGCCGGTGTGCACAGAGGGACAGGGGCCCGGCGTGCACAGAGGCACAGGGGCCGGCGTGCACAGAGGCACAGGGGCCCGGCGTGCACAGAGGGACAGGGGCCCGGCGTGCACAGAGGGACAGAGGCCCGGCGTGCACAGAGGGACAGAGGCCCGGCGTGCACAGAGGGACAGGGGCCGGTGTGCACAGAGGGACAGGGGCCCGGTGTGCACAGAGGGACAGAGGCCCGGTGTGCACAGAGGGACAGGGGCCCGGTGTGCACAGAGGGACAGGGGCCCGGTGTGCACAGAGGAACAGGGGCCCGGTGTGCACGGAGGGACAGAGGCCGGTGTGCACGGAGGCACAGGGGCCCGGCGTGCTCAGAGGGACAGGGGCTCGGCGTGCACAGAGGCACAGAGGCCGGCGTGCACAGAGGCACAGGGGCCCGGCGTGCACAGAGGGACAGGGGCCCGGCGTGCACAGAGGCACAGGGGCCCGGCGTGCACAGAGGGACAGAGGCCCGGCGTGCACAGAGGGACAGAGGCCCAGCGTGCACAGAGGAACAGGGGCCCGGCGTGCACAGAGGCACAGGGGCCCGGCGTGCACAGAGGCACAGGGGCCCGGCGTGCACAGAGGCACAGGGGCCCGGCGTGCACAGAGGCACAGGGGCCCGGCGTGCACAGAGGGACAGGGGCCCGGCGTGCACAGAGGCACAGAGGCCGGCGTGCACAGAGGCACAGGGGCCCGGCGTGCACAGAGGGACAGGGGCCCGGCGTGCACAGAGGGACAGGGGCCCGGCGTGCACAGAGGCACAGGGGCCCGGCGTGCTCAGAGGCACAGGGGCCCGGCGTGCTCAGAGGCACAGGGGCCCGGCGTGCACAGAGGCACAGAGGCCGGCGTGCACGGAGGCACAGGGGCCCGGCGTGCACGGAGGCACAGGGGCCCGGTGTGCACAGAGGGACAGGGGCCCGGTGTGCACAGAGGCACAGGGGCCCGGCGTGCACGGAGGCACAGGGGCCCGGTGTGCACAGAGGGACAGGGGCCCGGTGTGCACAGAGGCACAGGGGCCCGGTGTGCACAGAGGGACAGGGGCCGGTGTGCACAGTGGGCCAAGGGCCAGGTGTGCACAGAGGGACAGAGGCCCGGTGTGCACAGAGGGACAGAGGCCGGTGTGCACAGAGGGACAGGGGCCGGTGTGCACAGTGGGCCAAGGGCCAGGTGTGCACAGAGGGACAGAGGCTGGTGTGCACAGAGGGACAGGGGCCGGTGTGCACAGAGGGACAGGGGCCCGGTGTGCACAGAGGGACAGGGGCCCGGTGTGCACAGCGGGACAGGGGCCAGGTGTGCACAGAGGGACAGAGGCCCGGTGTGCACAGAGGGACAGGGGCCTGTGTGCACAGAGGGACAGGGGCCCGGCGTGCACGGAGGCACAGGGGCCCGGTGTGCACAGCGGGACAGGGGCCGGTGTGCACAGAGGGACAGGGGCCCGGTGTGCACAGAGGGACAGGGGCCGGTGTGCACAGAGGGACAGAGGCTGGGAGAGCGGGTTGATGGCCGGGCCAGCCAGCTGCACTCGGTGTGTTCCTGCTCCTCAGACAGCAAGCTCCCTGCTTAGGGGGCCTTTGCCCTTGTTGTTCCCTCGGCCTGGAGGGCGGGTCCCTCCGTGTTGATGCCCCCCTCTGCCTGGAGCGCCCTGCCTCTGCCTGAGCGGTTCCCAGGTGGGGGCACAGTGACGCCTTCAGGACTGGGCTCAGGGGTCAGCTCCCGGGAAGGCCTCCCTGGCTCATGTCTCTCTGTCACGTCCCTGGTTCCTCTCTCTCCCGCTCTCAGCACAGCCCACACCGTCCTGCTCGTTTGTCACTGTCTGCCTCCCTCCCGGCACGTCCGCTCGGGGGCAGGGCCTCCTTCTGGCCTGTTCCCCACCCCAGGCCCCCGGAGCGAGCCGCCCGGTCATGCTGGTACATCCTGGTGGACTATAGGACTCAGTGGGCAGAGCAGGGTGGGAGGGAGTGACGGGAAGGCAGGGAAGGCAGAGGGAGGTGGGTGGGGGGCTAGCCTAGATGCTGGTAGGAGGAGAGGCCAGGTCGGGGCACAGATGGGCAGAAGGGGGGTACAGGGAGATGTGCTGCTGCCTCCAGATCAAGCGATGCTTGCACCCCTGAGGGGCACGTGTGAGCACACGTGTGTGTACATGGGCCCATGTGTATTCACACACACACTCTCTGTGACTTTCCTGTCACCCGATTCCAGTCTCTTTCCATCGCTGTTTCAGTCACCCTCTCAGCATCGGTCGCCTTGGCCAGTGACGTGATGGCTCACATTGTCCCTCTCCTCCTTTCCCTGCCTACCTGCCTGCTGTCTCCGCTGCTGACACCCACAGGGCCCTGGTGTCCGATGGGACGGCTGCAGCTAGAGGCTTGGGTCTGATCTGATCACCCCTGTTTCCCAGGCAGCTCCCGGGGTGCCCGGGATCTCTCTCTCTCCTCCCATCCTCAAGCACTTGAGGGGCTGTCGAGCCATAAGAGCAAAGAGTCTGGCTTCAAACTAGGCATCGCCCTATCAGCACCCTCAGCTGTATAATCTTGGGCAGGTTACTTAATCTCCCATGCCTCAGTTTCCTCATCTGTCCAATGGGAATATGGATAGTATATACTTCATGGAGTGGCTGTAAGGATTAAACAAGAAATTCAAAGCACTTGTAACAGGGCCCAGCGCCTGGTAGTCAGTACGTATGTGTTAGATTATATAATTCTTTTTTAAAATATATTTTTATTGATTTCATAGAGGAAGGGAAAGAGAAACATCAATGATGAGAATCATGGGTTGGCTGCCTCCTGCACACCCCACACGGGGGACAGAGCCACAACTGGAATTGAACTGTGACCTCCAGGTTGTAGGTCAACTGAGCCACACTGGCTCGGGCTAATTCTTTTTTCTTTTAATAAAGTTTTAGTTAATTGACTGGTTTTAAATATGTTTTATTGATTTCAGAGAGGAAGGGAGAGGAAGATAGAGATAGAAACATCAATGATGAGAGGGAATCATTGATTGACTGCCTCCTGCACGTTGGACTGAGACCACAACCCTGGTATGTGTCCTTGACCAGAAATCAAATCCAAGACCCTTCCGTTCAGGGTCTGACACTCAAACCGCTGAGCCACACCAGCCAGGGCTAGATGCATGCAGTTCTTGCCTTCATTTTGCTCATGAGGAAACGGAGGCTTGAATTGTCCAGTAAAGAGGATCAGCCGCATTTGGCCCTCTTTCCCCAGGTAGTCAGTCTCCTTAGCCCACAGCCTGCCTCTGTCAGGCTGGCAGCACCCAGCAGTGGAGACCGTGCTCGTTATTAAACCGTACACCCGGAGCAGGGGGCCGAGCCATGTTCCAGCCCGCCCATTTCACAGCTGAGCGGGCAGAGCGGGGCGGGGCGCTCCTAGGCTCCCTCAGCCAGTGGTGGCGGTGGGCACGCCTGGCTGCCTGTGGGAGCCTTCCTGCCGCCAGGCCCCTCAGGTGCGTTCTGTCCTGGCCTCGGAGTTCAGCAGGACGGACTCTCTGAGGCCAGGGAGGAAGGGAAGGATGGCGGGCAGTTCAGGCCTTATTAGCTGCAAAGCCTTAGACAGGTAGGAACCTCTCTGAGCCTGTCTCGCATCTGTAACATGGGAGGGGAAAAGTAATAGCCTGTCCCCACTTAGCATCCGTTTTCTCTCTGGCAGCATGGGGCAGGTCCCTGCCTGGTTTCCTTGCCCTCCCGCCCACCGTTTGGGGTAGACATGATTGCCACCCAGCAAATGCAGAGCTGAGGCTCAGAGGGGAGACGTCATGTGGCCTTCTAGCCGCTGGCTTGGACACATCCTTAGCCTCTCTCTGTCTCGGTTTGCCCATCTACAAAAGGGAGCTGTGATGTCTCTCCCGGGGGGCGGGTGTAAGAATAGATGGGAGCCCTGGCCAGTGCGGCTTGGTTGGTCGGAGCGTCGCCCGTGCACGGAAAGGGTGCAGGTTTGATTCCAGGTCAGAGCACTGCCGAGGCTGCAGGTCAGCACCCCATCAGGGTGCATATAAGCAGCTTGATGTTTCTCTCTCACGTCGATATTTCTCTCTCTCTCCCCCATCCCTCTAAAATCAATAAAACACATTTAAAAAATAATCAAATGGATAAATACATGCAGAGTGCATAGAATGGTACCCATAGCATGCTGTGTAAATGTTTGCCATGATTATATCATTGGTCAATGGTCCTCAGAGAGTTTTGTTTTATTTTTTATTTTTATTTTTATTTTCTGGTAAATTGGGAATCCCAGATTCTTTTTTTTTTTTTAATATATTTTATTGATTTTTCACAGAGAGGAAGAAAGAGGGATAGAGAGTTAGAAACATCGATCAGCTGCCTCTTGCACAATCCCTATTGGGGATGTGCCTGCAACCAGGTTCGATGTGCCCGAATCGAACCTGGGACCTTTCAGTCCACAGGCCGACGCTCTATCCACTGAGCCAAACCGGTTTTGGCTCTCATAGAGTTTTAATGAAGATTAGAGGAGATAACAGGAAGGTAGGTCTGTGCAGAGGTGCTGTCCATTGATAACATTCTGCCAGGACTTCAGGGCACAGAGCCTCCCCAGGTAGCTGGGGCAGAGGTGCTGGAAGGAGGTGGCTGACGGGGTGCGGGCTGCAGGAGTCTCCCGCTGTGGAGGGGCTTGGGGGAGGCCTGTCTTATATGCCTACCGTCTCCCACTCCCCTCCACCTGGCACCACTTTCCTTTACCCCCTCTGACCTCCTGCCCCCTCACCTGTGAAATGGGGACAGTGGTGTTTGCTCTCCCTTTCCCGGTGAGGATCAGAGGGATTATGGATGCGGAGGGCTGTCTGTGAACTGTAGCGGACTGTTAGCGCTCAGCGCTCTGTAATTATGACACCAAATAGGTCACATTGGGTCCTCGGTCCGTTTTCCTGTCTCAAGGACAGGGACAGGCAGGTAGCGTGCCTCAGGGCAGAAGCTAAGGAACCGGCTCTGGGAACAATAGGAGAGACAGAAATCAGACTTCAGGAAGTCTAAGTCAGCACGTGGAAGGGAAAGAGACAGAGAACAGGAAGGCGAGGCCTCAGGACCTGAGGCAGCTGGGCTGTGGAGTGCTAGGAGGCGGAGAGGGCAGAGGCTGGCTTTAGGGCCAGGAAGGAGTCCTCGGGGGCAGCGGGCTTTCCGAGGACAGAGCATCGTGGGAGGCTGGTGGCGCTCAGAGATGAGCCAGGATCCCCAAGCCTCTAAGGCCAGGGTCTAGGGGGCGTCCCGGGTCAGGGGCCTACCTGGGGCCACCCTTCTCCGGGAGTCGCCTCCCTTTCCTGGCGGGTACTGGGATTCTCCGGAAATCGGATGTGCGTGCCTCACCCTTCCCGACGTGGTGTGGGCCGTCTGCGGAGAATCCCTGCGTTTCCGGGCAGGCGGCCGGTGGCTTCTGAGTCCGGCGGGGTCTTCTCCAGGCTGGCGGCTCCTTCCTGTGCTCTCGGGCTCTGCGATCCCGCTTCCCCCGGCTGCTAGATTGTATCTCGGTCCCATCTGGCTGTCTAGGTTCGATCTGCGCTGTCTGGCACGCGTCTGTGCCGAGTCTGGTTCGGTCGGAGCCGTCTGGTTCTGCCAGGCTCTGCCTGCGATCGGCTTGGGCCCGTGAGGTTCCCTGTGAGCCCTTCCCTTTAGCTCCCCCGGCCCTGCCGGCCAGACGCTTTGTGGATCCCGCCTTGATTCCATTCAGGCTCCGGACTGAGATCTGAGTGGTGGTTGGGTTCCTCCTGGGACTCAGGGTGAACGCTAAGTTCCCTGTGGGGCTACTCGGCTCCAGATGTAACTTCGCTTGGAGGGCTCAGCTTTGTCCCGACGTCTGCCCCCCCGCAGAGACTGTTGAGGCAGGAGTGTGGCTCTGGTGAGCCTCCCTGCCTCCCCCCTTTCCCAGCTCCCAGCGAGTGTGCAGCCCAGGCTCGGGGCCTCCCCAGTGTGTCCACTCGCACTGCATGCCGCTCTGCATGGGTCTGCGTGTGGGTGGACGTCAGCATGTTAGCGTCTCCGTGTGGGTGTCAGTGGGTCTGTCTGCCTGTGTGTCACCGCTCTCGGTGGAGGTGTGGGTGTGTACATCCCTTTGTGTCTCTGAGCCCTGGGGGCGGAGGCTGAGCAGCTGCAGGTTGCAACTAGGAAATCCAAGCCAGTGAGAGGAGGTGGGTGTGAGGTTGGGAGAGGCTGGATGAAAGCAAGTGACTACACGGAGGAGAGCCGGGGAGCAGCGGGCAGCGGGGGCAGAGCAGCTGAGGGGGTGCGGGTGGGCAGGAGGAGGAAGACACAGAAGGGAGGGGTGCTGCTGTGTCTCCCCAGCCCTCACCGGCTGACTGCTTGCTGGCAGTGAACTGACCTTGTAGAGGGGACGTGGCTGGAAGAAGAGGGGAGCAAAGTGAGGCCCCAGTGGCTGAGGGATGGCGGAGAGGGTCAGGTACCCGGAACTCCATCCCAGACCCCTCCTCAGTGCCCAGAGCCAGTGCCTGCCAGGCTGACAGTGAGCTGCTGGTACAATACCGAGGTACCTCTGTCCTGGTTGGCTAACAGCAGGTGTCCTGTGGCCACTGCCTCCAGGTGACTGCCTTCCCAGGGCCACATCCTCCCCTGAGAGGCGCCTGTTGCTAATTCCCCATCGGCCACCTGGCCCCGGATTTGCTGTTCCACCCACAGCCCCGTTCATCCTGACTGCAGGGTGGGCGGAGGGGGGGGGGCTGGCGCTGCCCCCCCATCCGGCCCCTCCCAGCCTCCTGCTGTGCCCTGCGCTGGCAGCGGGAGGACCCGGGCGCTGGTGGGGAGGATCGGGCGCCGGCGGGGGAGGACGGGGCGCTGGCGGGGGAGGACCGGGGCGCTGGGGGAGGGGGGGAGGACCGTGGTGCCGGCGGGGGAGGACGGGGCGCTGGTGGGGAGGACCGGGGCGCCGGCGGGGGGAGGACCGGGGCGCTGGGGGGGGGGAGGATCGGGGCGCCGGCGGGGGAGGACGGGGCGCTGGTGGGGAGGACCGGGGCGCCGGCGGGGGAGGACCGGGGCGCTGGGGGGGGGGGGAGGATCGGGGCGCCGGCGGGGGAGGACGGGGCGCTGGGGGGTGGGGAGTACCGGGGCGCCGGCTGGGGAGGACGGGGCGCTGGCGGGGGAGGACCCGGGTGCTGGCGGCGGGAGGACCGGGACGCTGGCGGCGGGAGGACCGGGGCCCTGGCGGGGGAGGACCCGGACGCTGGAGGGGAGGATCGGGACGCTGGCGGCGGGAGGACCGGGACGCTGGTGGGGAGGACCGGGGCGCCGGCGGGGGAGGACCGGGACACTGGTGGGGAGGACCGGGACGCTGGCGGCGAGAGGACCAGGCGGGCTGCTCATGGCCTCCACCTTCCTCTGTCTCGCAGGCGAAAGACAGTGACGATGAGGAGGAGGTGGTCCACGTGGATCGGGACCACTTCATGGATGAGTTCTTTGAGCAGGTAACTGAGTCTCCAGTACCCAGACCCAGAACCCGGCCCCCAGCCAACAACCCCTCCCTCTAGTCCTACACCCCTGGGCCTTTACCAGTCCCTCTGGGTCTGGCCCATTTCCCTGAACCCCGAGTGAGCCCTGCGGGTCCCTGTCTGGCTGAAGACTCGGCCTGGGCCGCCGATTTGCCCCAGGTGGAGGAGATCCGGGGCTGCATCGAGAAGCTGTCGGAGGACGTGGAGCAGGTGAAGAAGCAGCACAGCGCCATCCTGGCCGCCCCCAACCCGGACGAGAGTGAGTGCCGCTCCGAGTGCGGGGGCTGGGCCGGGTCCACCCAGACTTCTCACTCTCCCCGCCCCTCCTCAGAGACCAAACAGGAGCTGGAGGACCTCACTGCAGACATCAAGAAGACGGCCAACAAGGTTCGGTCCAAATTGAAAGGTGAGGATTGCAACCCCCCGACTCAGGAGCCAAGAGCTCTGCCTCTCAGGAATGTCCACACCCTCCTGGGAGCCAGGCTCTCACCCGGGAGAAAGCCACCGCCCACTTTCCCTCCTTGCTCCAGATTCTTTGAGGAAAGAGACACGATGGGAATGAGGGAGAGGGGGCGGGCTGGCCAGATTGTATGTGAGCTCTGCTGATTCCATCAGCGTGAAGGTCCGTCAGGAAAACAGAGCCTCCCAAATGGCTTGTTTCACCGAGGACTCATTTCCCCGGAGCAGGTGCAGGCATCGTCCGCGGCGCCCAGTAGGTGGGTCCAGCAAATGCCTCTGAATTGGTACCCTCGGCTCAGGACAGATTGGACGGGGCGGCTGACATCAGGGGCTGGCAGGCTCTCAGGAGGGACTTGCCAAATGCTCACGTATTCGCTCTAATTTAAGGACCTGGGTGCCGGTAATAACCACCTCCCCCGAGGCATTGTGGGCTGGGAACCTCCCTGTCCGCGGTGCCAGGGGAATGGCAGTGCTGTCCTGATGCCACCTTGTATGCTCACGGTAATTCAGCGGCAGGAAACGTTTGCCAAGCCCCTACTCCGCCCGGGCCACACGCTGGGCTCCGGGGGAAGGGAACCGTGCCAGCTGCCCGGGCCTGCGTGCTGTGACCTTGGACCGGGGAGACGAGGACGGAGGCTTGGTGCCCTCCCGGGCTCGACAGGAGGCCGTGCGTTGGCTCATGCTGATCTGAGAGAACAAGCCGTGTGCACCCGGGAGCGTGTGCTGGCAAGGAACATGACCCAAACGGGGCACGCATGGAGTCCAGCTCCAGGCAGAGGGAGCCCCGTGCACATCCTCACCCACTGGACCAGACCCTGCCCTCAGCAAGAAAAATGGGAGCCATTTCAAAGCTGGCTTTTTTTTTTTTTTTTTTTCTGGTAGCAAAATCCTTTCTTTCCAAATGAAATCTTATAAAGAACCCCAATATATACAGCACATAAAAGTCAGGCTGCTCTGGCTGAGCTGGGGCCGAAACACTCGTCCCGGTCAAGTTCCTTCTCAAAACCAGGGTTCCACGGAACCCAGCTTAGAGATCCCTGGGCTTGGTGACTTCCAGAGCCCCTCAAGCTCTGACCTTACTGTCTCTCTTTGGACCATGAGGAGGGCTCCATGGCTTAGGGGTTCGGGAAAAGATCGAGAGACTAGGAAAAGTGGCAGAAGCTTCTAGAAGCTGACCTTCCAGACCCCAGAAAGAGGAGACCCTCTTCTCCATCTTCTCCAGCTGTGTGGTGGCATGAGCTCAGGTTTTGTGTGTGACTTCGAGTTGTTTTGCCCATTTGGACCTCAGTTTCTAGTCTGACAGTGGATTGGGATCACCGACCTCCGGGGATTTTTGTAAGAAGTCAGTGAGACTGCAAAGTAAAGGACCCCTTCGCCCAGGGGTACGCTCCAGGCCCACGTCTGACCATAGGATCCGAGTCTGGACCAGAGATTCTGACATCCCTGGGGCAAGGGGGGCCTTTCCTGCAGCAGCTGGGCCTAAGCTGCCCCTCGGTCACTGCTCCTCGTTGCTGGCAGGCAGTGGGGTGCCATCCAGCCCCATAGCTCCCTGCTGCCAGCAGAACAGGAACAGGAACGGGCCTGGTGGTGACTTCCCCGCTGAGTCTCCGAGCTCAGGACACCTAGCTGCAAGCTGTTTGAGAAAATCCGGATAAGCGTCAGGAGTGCATGATCCAGAAGCAGAAACTCCAGTTAATCTGTGTGCTTTTCCAGAATCCTTTAGAAGCGGGAATTCTGGAACAGGGCTGCCTTGTAGGGCGCGGGGAGAGGGGCGGACTCCCGCACCGTCCAATCTGTCCTGCCTCGGGGTGTCGGCCCTTCCTCCGCCCCGGACCCCCGCCCCGCACGCCCCGGGTCTGCGGCCCGTCAGTGCACCCTCTCTCCCGCAGCGATCGAGCAGAGCATCGAGCAGGAGGAGGGCCTGAACCGTTCCTCCGCGGACCTGCGCATCCGCAAGACTCAGGTGGGAGGCGGCCGGGGGGCGTGTCCTGGACGGAGCCGGGGCGGGGCCTTGCTGGTGGGGGCGTGACTACAGTGGAGGGCGGGGTTACGGCGGAGGGAGGGGCATGTGGGCGGAGTTACGATGGAGGGCGGTTTGTGGTGGGGCTACAGCTGGGGGAGGGGCAGGTGGGCGGGGTTACGGCGGGGGCGGAGTTATAACGGGGGCGGGTACCGGTCACATCCTAATGCCCAGGCCTGGGCCGCCGCTGGTCTGGGCGTTAGATGGGGAGACAAGCAGAAGGGGACTGTACTCTTGTGGGGGATTGGGGTGGGGCGTGGTCACCCCTCCTCTCCACTCCACGTGTGCACTGACGGCTCCCCTTGGTCTCTGCCCTGCCCCCACCCTAGCATTCTACACTCTCCCGGAAGTTCGTGGAAGTAATGACCGAATATAACGCGACCCAGTCCAAGTACCGGGACCGCTGCAAGGACAGGATCCAGCGGCAGCTGGAGATCAGTGCGTGTGCCTCCCCTGCAGACTCCCGGGCCTGCCCGGCCTCCTGCCAGGCCCTTCTTCTGGGTGGAGGGGCGCCTGGCCTAGAGCCCCATGGAAGGGTGGTGTCCCGGGTCCCTGCCCCATCCCACCACCCCGGCGCAGGCTCGCCCAGCCCTGAGCATGGAGTCCTTCCTCCCAACAGCCGGAAGGACCACAACCAACGAAGAACTGGAAGACATGCTGGAGAGCGGGAAGTTGGCCATCTTCACGGATGATGTGAGCGCGGGCGGGGGCTGGCCTGTTTTGGAAAGCAGCTGCATCTCCTCCCCAAACTTGGGTTAAGCTGAAGGTCCTAAGTCCACCTGCAGTAGCTGGCAGGGGAGGCCTGGCCCTGGAACTGGGGAATTCCATGGGAGCAGAACAGGAAGGCACCCCCATAAAAGTGGCGGACAGTAGTGTGCCAGGCCTGTTTGAAGCACTTTACATACTCACATTTACCTACTAACCTCCTTTCACCCCCACCACAACCCCCCGAGGGAGCACCTTTCACGGTGAGGAACGGTGCCCAAAGGGGTTAGGTAACTGGCTGAGGTCACAGCTCGGGGAGAGCCAGTGCTGGAATCCACACGCAGGTGGTGATCCGGACTCTTCGGGACTAAGATACGGAATGCCCTACTGATGCAGGCTATCTCACCCAATGACTAATCTGTCAACCTTTTGAAAATTTTTTAAAATCCCTGTTTTAGTTTTGCATGCTGTCCTGCCTTGTCATCGTGTATGTGGATGGACGGGCTTCCCCAGCTGCGGTTCTTCTTTCTCTTTTGAGTTTTACCCTGGCCTGTCAGGTCGGTCTGCCTGTGCTTCTGGTGGTGGAATGGCTCTATGTAAGGTCTAGACCAGGCTGAAATATGTTCAGGGACTTTCTAGCCTGTTGTCCCTTAGATAATTGGCCTTTGTTAGATTAGCTTTGAGCAAATTGATTGTGGGCATCTAGCCTGGAGCTCTGCAGACAGCTCTTGGTCTCAGGCTGTTTGTCTGAGGACGGAGGGAAGCTGGTGAGTGGTTCTAAGGAGGCAGAGCTGATCCCTGCCAGCGAACCAGCCCGTGCAGGTGGCTGGCACCTTGCTTGAGGGCTTTGCAAGACGCAGGCGGGCGCTGTGGTAGTTGACTCACACAGCCAGGGAAGGCTCCTGAAGAGACAAGCTGAGCCTGAAGAGACAAGGAGCGTGTGGACGGGTGATGGGCAAAGGCCACTATGGATGGAGGACCAGACTGGACAGAGACAGGGAGAGTGGACCACTTGCCAGACAGCCATTGGACAATTTTGGCTCCTGCTGGAGAGCAGGAGATGAGGGTGGAAAAGGAGCCTGCACCTTGACTGCTAAGATAAAGGTGTGGCCCTAGCCGGTTTGGCTCAATGGATAGAGCATCTGCCTGCAGACTGAAGGGTCCTGGGTTCGATTCCGGTCAAGGGCATATGCCCCGGTTTCGGGCTCAATCCCCAGTAGGAGGTGTGCAGGAGGCAGCCGATCAATGATTCTCTCTCATCATTGATGTTTCTCTCTCTCCCTCTCCCTTCCTCTCTGAAATCAATAAAAACATATTTTTTAAAAAGATAAGGTGTGTACCCTGCGGATAGGGGAGCCCTGGCAGGTCTTAGAGCAGAGGAGGGGCTTGACGTGGCCTAAACAGCGAATGCTCTGAGGAGTGAGCGGCTGGCTCAGGCCAGGCATCGTGGGGAGGAGGTGCAGCTAAGTCTGGGTTGGAGTCTCTCTTCCACCGACTCTCGGGCTTCAGTGCACTCCTTTATTTCTCCCCATCTCCTGTCATGGTGTCCAGGGGACTGGTGGGCACCCTGCCTTCTCACCTGGGCCTCCTTCTCTGCTTGCTATTCTCTCTCTTCCTCTCTCTCTCCTCTCCCTCTCTCCTCTCCCTCTCCTCTCTCCTCTCTCCCTCTCTCCCTCTCCCTCTTTCCCTCCCCTTTTCTCCTTCTCCCACCCCTTTCTCTCTGCTGTGTCTTCTTCCATTTCTCTGTGACTAGACAGGGGCCGGAGTACTGGTGGGGCCTTGGATCTCTGTCTGTCTTCCCGGGGCTTCTGTGGTGTGACAGAGGCAGCCCTGGCTAAGATGGAGGGCTGGGACAGTGTTATTTCCCGTAATTTAACAAACTTGTCCTTGGTGCTTCCTGTATGCCAGGCACTATTCTGATCAGTGTACACATACTAACAGCTCCTTAATCTTCACAGCGGCATGAGGTGGGCACTATTATCACCCACGTTTTCCAGGGGGGAAACTGGGCCCAGAGAGGCGAGATCATTTGCCCAGGGTTGCAGCTAGTGAGTGACAGCGAGGTTGGACCCAGGTGCTCTGGCTGCAGGCTCTGAGCTCTAATGGGAGTGAAGGGTGGTCTTCAGCAGCCGCCCCCCCCCCGCCCCATCGTCCTAGATCAAAATGGACTCCCAGATGACGAAGCAGGCGCTGAACGAGATCGAGACGAGGCACAACGAGATCATCAAACTGGAAACCAGCATCCGCGAGCTGCACGACATGTTTGTGGACATGGCCATGCTGGTGGAGAGCCAGGTACCCCTCTGCCCGCCACCCCGCCTGGAAGCCGCCCAGCCCCCTCCCCCTTCCTCTTCCAGCCCAGCCACACCTCCCCTCACATCCCCTCTGCAGGGCGAGATGATTGACCGAATTGAATACAACGTGGAACATTCCGTGGACTACGTGGAGCGAGCTGTGTCTGACACGAAGAAAGCCGTGAGATATCAGAGCAAGGCCCGGAGGGTGAGCCTGAGCTGGGGCGAGAGAGGGCGGGGGCAGGCGGCCCAGCTGGGGGCGGGCGGGGCGGGCTCTGGCCTGGGCTGAGGCGAGTGATGAAATTCTCCGAAGGCCTTATCTCTGGCTCTGACCTCTGCGTTTTTCTGTTTTCTCTCCCTCTTCTTTCTCCTCACACCCTCCCCCCTCTCTGTGTCTGTCTCTCTCTCTCAAACCCCTCTCCACGCTGTCCCATGGCCCTCTCCGCCCGCAGAAGAAAATCATGATCATCATTTGCTGTGTGGTGCTGGGGGTGGTCTTGGCGTCATCCATTGGGGGGACGCTGGGCTTGTAGGCCCACCACCCCTGTCTCCCCCAGACCCTTCCCCACCACATCGGGAGCAATACCCCCACGACCCCTGTCACTCCATCCCTGCTCCAGGCTCACCCCAAGACAGACCCAGGCAGCCCACCCTTACCCCCCCACCCACCTCCCGCCATCAGACCCTGGAGTCCCTGGACCTCACTGCACCGTGGACCCTCCCCCCACATACATAGCAGCAGGCGTGATTACACATGCACACCAACATGCATGCCGCCGGCATGTGCTCGAGACGAGTGGACACCCCAGCGTGTGTGTGTGTGTGTGTGTGTGTGTGTGTGTGTTCACAGATGTGTGTAGAAGCATCACGTCACCCTCCTTGCCCCCACCGGTCTGTGTGTTGTCTTAGCTTTCCCCTTCGCTCAGTGGTTGTGTAGACGGTGGCTGGGATCACACAGCAGCCTACCGAGCCCTGCTCTGTCTTCTGTGAACAGGTGTGTATGTGTGTGTGTGTGTGTGTGTCTGCAGGTCTGTGGGCACATATCTGTGTACATGGACTTTGTTGTTGGAGTGTTTGAATCCAATGCAATAGCACTTCTTCCACTGACACCCTCCCCCACATCTGCTGTGAACGGGCAGGCTGTGGGTGTACAGAGCTCACTCCCAGAGGATCCAGGTAGGCCCCAGTTCACAGGCCACGGCAGGCACCCCACGGAGAGAGATGTGAGCCAGTCTTCCTGGCTGAGTCACCCCAGGCATGGGTCCTAGGGGAGTGTGTGCATATGTGTGCATGTGTGTGCATGTGTGTGTGTGTGCGCGCGCATGTGTGTGATGAGCTGTGGAGTTGAGCCAACATAAGAGGAAGCACACACGTATAAATAGCCTGGCTTGGCTTGCACGTACACATACATTTCCACAGCAGGTGATGTGAGAAGCACGTGTGTGTCAGATCTGCTGCGTGCTGGTCGTCTCCTCACACAGAGCCATCCCTGAGGGCACCGGGCACGCTCGGGTGGGCACAGGAGGCCGTACTTCGATGCTGTTCGGATGGTCCGTGTGAGCATGCGTGTGCACTGCACAGAGGCTCCTCCACAGTGCTCTGTCCTGTTGACTGTGTGCACACGTTTCTCTTTAAGGTCCCGTGCCCCATCCAGGTTTGTCTGTGCAGATTGACTTGCCCCTCCCTCTCTCCCCGGAGCCGCTGCCAGTATCTGGCGATGGCCACACACTGCAATATCAACATTGTGCAGCGGCGCCTCCTGCCCGGGCAGGTGTCAGAGCCCCTGACACAGCCCACACGCCTCTCTTCCCGTCCCTGCCGGAGGACCGGCTGTGCCCATGAGGGCCGGGACACCGTGCGCTCACTCAGGCCAAGGCTCAGGAGCCTGGTGCAGGGGACCGCGCCCCCGCACACTGGGGCGCACACAGGCCTGCCCCCGTCCGCACAGGAATGCCTCCTAGAAGGGCTAGTGTGAGAACAGACTGATGAGGCCAATGTGGAGGGCGACCCCAGACAGCGAGGGATGAGAGATCCCGCCTCCCGCACACTTACCTCAGAGCATTTGTCTCCCTCGCCCCACCCGATGCTCTGGGCTCCGTCTCAGGGACCTCGGTCTGGGGAGCTGTGTGTTGCAAGCGCACCGGAGTGGCCAGCGTGGCAGCAGCCGCTCAGGATGGGCCAAGTGCTAGGGTCCAGCCCCTGGACACATGTGCCGAAATGTCTGCAATCACTGCTCCCCACCCAGGTGGGCACAGGCCTGGGTTTCTGACGGTGAGGAAAGGGCTAGCTCCTGCTGACGAAGGCAGCACATGCACAGGCAGGTTTGTGCGTTTGGTGGCTGATGGGGGTGCATGAGCAAAGGATAATGTTAGAAGCCCCTGTGCTCCGTGGCTGAGGAACATGGATCCACACGAACAGGACTGAACACAGTGTGGGCATCCATGTGCACTGGGTAAAGGACTCAGGGTTGTGTGCAGATCATTTCCCAGGGTTCCGCTTTATGTGAAGCGTGTCCGTGTGTGTGTGTGTGTGTGTGTGTGTGTGTGTGTGAGTGAGAGAGAGAGAGAGGGAGAGAGAGAGAGAAGGGGGGGGAACAGATGTGACCTGGGACACAGTACCCTCCCCAGCCCCACACCAGCTCTTCCCCACCTGGCTGTTTGGGCTCTACTTGTGTGTGGCCAATATGTGTAAATCCCAAGGTGTGCTGTCCTGAAGAAGGGCCCTGACTGCATTCCCAGAATGCCCTTCTGCAGGACAGGAAGTGGCCCTGTGTCTGCCGGCAGCCCTCCTGCTCCCTTCTCACTTTTAGGGGCGTCAGAGAAGACCCCGGCACTCCCCCCCCGCCTTTTTCCTTCCGGTGCCCAGCCAGGACTCCCTTTCCGCCAGGTGTTTCCTGAGTTCGCTCGGCCTTGGGACCACGGAGGCTGGAGCCAGGCTGCTGCCTCCCTGAGTGGTGTCAGGCCCATTGCTGCCATCTCAGTGTCAGGCCACAGGACCCCAAGGTCTGCTGCGCCCCAGCTTCCCTGAGTCCCAGCCTCATATGATGTGTTTGCTTATTGGCTGCTGTCCCATGTGCTCTGGAGTGTTGTCTGGGGGTGGAGTCTTTTACGTGGTCTTGGAGGTGTGTGTGCTCCCACCCGCCCACACCGACAGCCATTGTGCTCCAGGTGGTCCCGGGCCTGGCCAGGGCTCACTGCTTCCCTTCCCTTCCCCTTTAACCCCAGCTCTGCCTCTCACAAAGCACACTGCGCGTGTCCATCCCATGTGCCTGTGGGTCGATGCACGCTCATGCCACGCCTTGGGCGTGTGTACATGATGTGTTCTATGCATTCACCCTGCCCCCCAGCCTGCCCCGCAAAGGACAAGATGGTGGCCCCCGGCTCCCTTCCCACCTGCCCCCTGCCCGCTGTGCAGCCGTGTGCGTTGGCGTGTGTTTCCGTGTCGCTGGCGTGTCACGTGATGTAGCTGTGTTTGCTGACTTGAGCCCCTGCCCCCTCTGTTTCCCCTTTGGTTTCTAGAGCTTTCCCTCGCCTCTCCAGAGGGGACAGGACTCTTGGGGCCTGGCTGGGGGCCCAGAGCCAGGCCACCCTCTCCTGTTAGCCCTCAGAGACCCATTTCTCTCTATTGGTGACCAAGTTGCAAATGGATAAAACACAGGAAAATTCTGCCCTCTCTCCCCAGCCCTGCATGTCCTGTCCCCAAAGCCCCCCACCCCTGGGCCGGGTTGGGCCCCGTGGAACGGGAGAAATAGCAACCAATCCAACAGCGGGCGTGCTGCGTGCTCACTTCCTTCTGTCCGCACAGGGGGCGGCGCGCGGGGAGGGCCGCTCGGGGAGGCAGGCCGGGGGCTGGGCAGGCGCCGGACACAGATGTAGATAAAGGAGTTTTAATCCAGGGCATGGCAGGTACAGTTTCTGGGGCACCCTCAGCAGAGACCTCACAATATGGCAGGAACTACATGTGGGCACAGGGGTGGGAAGAAGTGAAAATGCGGATTTCCTCAGCTTTCACTGAGGAGAATTAAAAGGTGATGTTTTAATTAAACAATTAAAATAATGGCATGTGACCCTCCCCGAGGGACAAGCTGGTAGAGGAGCCAGAAGGCCTTCATTCTGAGCCCGGGCCTGCGTCCGGCAGGGATGGTGGAAGGCCAGAGGCGGCCTGTGGAATGTGTCCTCCCTTCCTGCTTGGAAAGCCAGTGGGTGGCAGTGAGAACATGAGGAAATCCGAGCCCGCCAGCCAGACAGCAGGCGGGTGGAGCGGAGGCACCTGCCCCAGAACTGAGAGCGGCGGGACGGACTCGGTGCTCGTGGTTTCCCGTGAGGCTCCAGGACCAGACCTCCGGCTCCAGAGCGCAGCCTCCCCACTGTCGGGGCCTGGATGGATGTGTCCGCTGGGCTCCAGCCCAGCTCCACCGTCACTGGGCCGAGCTGTCCATGGTCTGCATCCAGCGAACCGTGCGGGTCCGGCTCTCCTCCCATGAGAACAGGGGCTCGTAGCCGAAATGGCGCTGAGCCTTGTCGGTGCTGACGGTGAAGGTGGTGTTGGCCATGGCCAGGGTGTACGGGTTGAGCAGGGGCGCGTAGAGCAGCAGTGGCCGCAGTAGCCACTGCAGCAGGGCGTTGAGGAAGGCCAGAAGCATCAGTAGCCAGTAGGGCAACAGCGGGCGGGTGCCCACCAGCCGGAGTCCACAGGGGCCCAGGAACTCCATGTTGAAGTCCTCGTAGCTCTTGTAGGGTGACTTGTCATAGCAGAAGTACACCTGGCCGCCCATCAAGGCCGCTCGCTCCTGCAGCTCCCGGGCCACCAGCACATGCATCCAGGCCACGTTGCCTGCCAGAGGGAAGGGGTGGACATGCCCCTGAGTGTCCCTGTGATCATGCATGCAGCTGCTGCTCTCCCAGGCCACCTACTCTTTGGGCCCATGTAGGTGCTGCCCCTCTCCTCTCCCTCAGCCTATGATGTTTTTGTCTGCCTTCCCAACTTGCAAGAATGCCGTTTCCCTGAGGCCACATCTGGTCTGCCCCAGCCCATGTACAGGCCACTCTTCCATGCAGGGTACACACTGCACCCCTTCCTGACCCATGCAGCCTCCCCCTGCCTCCCCGGGCCTCACCAACATAGACCCGTCCGTGCTCCACAGAGGCTGGGATGGCCCGGAAGAGCCGGCCTCCCAGGCGCAGGCCCTGCTGATAGAGGTCCCTCATGATCTGGTGGCCTTCACCATAGATGCCGGTGGGACGCAGAGCGCATGTCACCAAGGGCAGTCCCCCACGGACCTGGCAACAAAAGGTAGGCACTGCTAATACCTAGGAGCCGGTGGCCTGCCCTCTTCCGGCTGGGAATGGAGGGGAGGTGCCAGGGCAGGACACAAGCCGGCTGGCGTGGCTCTGCGTCTCCTCGTCTCACCTTCCTTCCATTGGCTTCCAGGACCAGCTGCTCAGCTAGGGCCTTGCTGCGAGGATAGGGATGTCTGTGCACCGCTTCGTACGGGGTGTCCTCATTGCCCCTAGTGGGGGAGAGAAGACTCAGTGCTGAGGGGAGATGGGCTCTTAGAGCATAGGGGGGAACCCAGCTCACCTGTAGAAGGGGTGGCCTTTGATGTTGGGCCCCACAACTTCCATGCTGCTCGTGTAGACCAGGAACTGTGTTCCAGTCTGCACACAAGCCTCAATCACATTCTTCGTGCCTGGGGAGGCGGGGTGTGTCCGAACTGAACCTCTCTCCCTTTCCATGTCTTTCCCCTTCCCATCCCAAATCTCGATGAAGGCATATGGCTTCCTCCCCCATGTCCAGGGAAAACCACGCAAGTTGGTGAGGGCCGGCCTTCTATTACAGGGACAGGAGTGCACACAGGACTGACTGACGCAGGAGAATCACAGAGGTCAAGGTCTAGCGGGGGGAGGCGCACACAGTCCAGATCAGGCCATGGGCCAGTCTGAAGAACGGTGGGGGAATACCTCACCCTGCACGTTGACCGCATGGATGGTCTCAGGACTGGCCCTCCCAAACACGTCCACCAGCCCGGCCGTGTGGATGACCACGTGGGCTCCAGCCACAGCCGCTGCCACCTCGTGGGCCTGGGTCACATCCCCCTGGATGGCAGTCACCTGCACTGGCCCTGGTAGGGATGGGCGGCCAGATGCAATGTCAGAGCTGAGCCCATGTCAGCTGTTTGGTTCAGCCTACACCCTTGGGAGCCACATGTTTCCAGTGTGACTCACTCGCCCCATTCCTGCGCAACCGAGAACACAAACAGGCATCACCCTTTCCACCAGTGAAGCCAGTCCACGCCCCCCGTCCCCCCAGCTCCCCTCCACCATCACCTGTCTTCAGCTCCTCCAGCCAGGGACCCAGGTGCAGGTCAAAGATCCGCAGCTCACGGAGCCGGGGTTCCTGCTGCAGCAGCATTCGGACCACGTGCTCCCCCAGGAAGCCACAGCCCCCTGTGACCAGGTAGACCAGCTCCTGGGCCTGTGCGGAGTCTGCCATGTCCTGCTGGGAGAGACGCTGCTTCCCCTGAGCTCCTGCGGTGTGCTGCCTGCCCGGCACCAGCAGCCCACCTGTTCCGTGAAGGGGCCTCTAGCCTAGGGGACTGGAGCGGTGACCGGGGGCTACAACTGTCCCTAGTGGTGCAGCAGCCAGGCCACCTGCCCTCTGACCCTGCTACCTGGTTACTGAGAAGTGGTCCGGGCTTGCAGGAAGGACTCCGTGTCTGAGGTGGAGGGGAGGTTCTGGGATAAACAGTGGGGGAGGGAAGGAGAGAGGGAGGGTAGAGGGAGGTGGGCAGGGCTGGGGCTAGGGAAGGGGACCTCAGATATCAGCTCTGCCTACCTGCAGCCACAGTCCCAGGTGCCCACACTAGCCACCAGAGCTGGTCTTCTCTCGTTTCCGGCCAGGGCCAGCGATAAATGGTTGTCCCCTTCCGCTCGCTCCTCCCTCCTGGCCATTCCAGGAACAGCCTCCACCCCTCCTCTCCTACTCTAGCCACAGGGCCCCCCCTGGTGGCCACTGGGCTCCACTGGCATCTGGTTCCAGCAAGGAACTTGGGGAAGGGGGTCGGGAAAGCCCAAACCTGCTGCATGGGCACTGCGGCGCTTGGGGGAAGGGATGGGATGGGATGGGATGGGCAGAGTGACCTCACTCCTGCATGATGTCAGTCCTTGCCTCTCGCTGGATTTCCCAGGAGGGAGAAGCCCAGCAGCAGCTGTGGTTCTGGGAAGGGCTGACCTTGGCGGTGTGGCTGGCCTTGCTGGGGATTTCTAGTGGCTGTTCCAGCCCATCAGGTGGCCCAGAGCAATGGTGGCTGTCTGCGGGTCCGGGTTCTTGCCCCTTAGCCCCTCTACCCGCCCCAACTCCAGGCCACCCACTTTCCCCTCTTCACTTCCCCACCCTGACCTCAACCCCCACCCCACCCCGCTCTTTCCCAAAGATACTGACCAAGCACTTTTTGTACAATAAAGTTTAATCACAATTATAAAAATGTGGCATTGGGTTTGCGCTATTAACATATGTACAATCCAGCCCAACAGGAAGGGCCCGCTCCCCCCACCATCCTGGCCTGGCCCAACCAGAGCTGGCAGACACCAGGGCAGAAGGGTGACCCACAGGGCCTGGCAGGAACAGAAGACGAGGCAGGGTTCCAGGCACGGAGTCCCCAGGACTGGGAGGCACAGGGCCCCCCTCCCCAGGGGGAGAACATGGCCACTGCCCCTAGAGACCCCTAAACTGGGGAGGGGTGCACACAGGGCACACAAGGGAAGTCCCCATTAACACAAAGCAAGAGGGCTGTGCGGCCCCCAAGAACAGGATCTATACAGGCTGGCACCCCGGTTTCCACAGGAAACAGCTGCTGGCAGCTACAAAACATTTACAGCTTCTTCTCCGCAAAGAAAAAAATTAGGGTGGGGGGCAGGGGTGACGGGAGGCAGACACTGCCTTAGGGACTGAGGCTCCCTTGCGGGGCTCAGGGGCCCAACTCCTTACTCAGAGATGGGGGCCCGTGGGCCCTCCTGAGCCCACTAAGGCTGGGTGCTGGGAGCTCAGGGCACCAGGGGAATAAATAGGGGTGTGGGCGCCGCTGCCCACCTCAGTTGAGGGAGCCCCGGCAGCTCTCCGTGCCGCACAGACACGGGATCTTGTTGTCCTCCAGCGGGAACTTGTAGTCGTAGGTGATCTCCTCGTCCACGCCGATGGGCTGCTTGGAGTAGATCACAATCTTCTTCTGGGACTCGATGGTGATCACCTTGGCGTAGCAGTTGGGCTGCAGGAGGGAGGAGAGTGAGCGGTGTCCACCGGCGCCCCCCGCCCCCGCCAGGCCCCAGCGCACCGTGCAGCAGTGGTTGATGAACCTCGCCAGGTTGCCACACTTGGTGGCGTCGATGATGGTGTCGTGGTCCACCCGGAACAGGTAGCTGCTGCCAATGCCCTCCTGCACGTAGCGCTTCTCCCGCATGTCGGCCACCATCTGGGAGGAGGAGTGCGGTCAGGGAGCTGCCCCTCAGAGGGCAGCCCCTGTGACTGGGGGTCCGCACAGCCTCCCAGCCGCCATCCTGGGGCCAAAGGACCTGTCCTGGGTCTGTAGCTCTCTGGCTCCCACTGACGCCACCTGCGGACACTCCTGACTGCTTCCAGGAGCCCGCCCCCTAATGGCCAGCCCCCTACGCCTTCACTGCCACTGTAAGCCCCCCAAAGAGGACCCCAGGGACATTGGCACTGGCTGCTCCTGGAGGGTCTGCCTGGCTCCCCATCTACCGTGGGGCTGTGGGCGTTCCCAAGATGACAGTGGTCTCTCCGCGGGCTGAATTCTACTCCTCTCTTCTCCCAGGACCCCCCTCCAAACAGGCCCCCCTGGCTGCTCTGGTTGTCCACATTAGGACCCAGGTTCCTGCATGAGGAGCAACTGCTGTTTCCCAGAAAACGGGCGCTAAAGCCTCTGGCTCTCCCCATGGACGCGCTCTCCCAGGCCTGGGCGGCCGGCTCAGTGCTGGTCTCCCAAACCTCCATCTGCTGCCAAATCCACCTCAGGAGCCGCTGGGTGTCCTCCTCTAGAGGCTCCGACTGGAACTCATCTGATCGCACATCTGCTCCCCCTCCTCACTCCCCTCACTGGCGGCTCACTCCCAGCTGTTAGAGGCAGCGCCCTGAGAAATGGCCTCAACCCCCCCACCCCCGTGCCCGCCCTCTGCAGAGCCTGTCTTGCCAGCTACCTTGGACCCATAGACTCTGTGACCTTGGCTGCCCGCCTCGCCCAGGAACCCTCCTTTGGGGTCTCTGCAGCAGCCCCCTCCCACCGCACTGCTGCCTCTAGTTCTCTCCTCACACTGCCGCCAGAGGGAGCCTGCAACCTCCCGGGTCCTCTCCTGTTTGACTCTACAGCAACTGTCCTCTCCGTGGGCCCCAACTTACTCCTGTGGCTCCTCACTTCTGGGGAGCCTGGCCCTCCGGCCGCAGGTCCCTCCCTGCCTGACCCGGGCCCTCCTTGCACCTCCCTCACCCGAGACTGGGGGGCTCGACACCCTTTAGGTCCTGGTGTAAACCGGTGTCCCAGCCGCCCGGTCTCTGAACGCCCCCTTTGTACCAAGCAAACACCTCTCACTGTAGTTACTGTTCAGTGCCTGTCTCCCCGCTAAACGGAGGTCCTTAAAGGGAGAGGTACTAGCCTTGTTTCTTGCTGCATCATTAACATCTAGTTTACTGCTCTACTAGTACCCATTACCAGCAAGGAAGGGAAGGAGAAAGGGAGGGAGGAGAGGGAGGGAGGGAGGGAGGGAGGGAAGAAGTGGCTCCATGGCTGAGCCTTGGAGGCAGGAGGCATGTGGGGCTTTGTCCAGAGGGTTGGATGGGTCTCATGTCAGCATCCCAGGTGCCACTGCGCTGGGAGCTGGGTGTGGGACTCCTCACCTGGCGGATGTTCTGACCCACATATTCGATGACCATCTCATCGGCTGCGATGGGCTCCATGGCAAACAGACCCCACTCGTGGATCCGGCTCCGGCCGAATCGGAGCTTCTTCTTCCGGAACTAGAGGGCAGAGGGTAGACTGCTGCTGGATGCTCCCCAACCTGTCTCCGGCTCTTCCTGCACATCCCAGGGCAGGGGGAGCTCCAGCCACTCACCCCTCCGCACCCCTAGGGAACCCCATGATGCTGCCCTTCCACTGGCCTCTCTCCTCCTGGAGTCCCCGCTCCTCACCTTGAGCTGGTTTAGCTTCAGCAGATCGCTGTCCATGATGGCCGAGGTGCCGATGGCGCTCAGCAGCCGCCGCTGCTCAGACCGGCGCTCCGACAGCACACGGTTAGTCCCCTGGAGAACAGGACGGAAGCACGTGACGGAGAAGCAGTGGGAAGAGGATGCCGGTGGGCATAGATCAGGGCAGGGCCTCACCTGAGTGTCCGCCCCTTCCAGCTGCCGGGCTGAGACAGGGCACACGTCCAGGTACCTGTCCTTCTCCTTCTTGCTGATGGGGTAATAGCCTTCGCTGCGGGCGGAGCCCGTCCGGTGCTCCCGGGGCCCATCCTGGGGCCGCCGCTTGCGTTTTGGAGTGCTCAGGTTGGTGAGTGCAGGGGGTGTTAAGGAAGAGAACGGGTCCCACACTGGCCAGGTCCCTGGGGCCCCACTCCCCCGTCCCTGAGTCCCAGCCCACGGAAAGGGTAACTGGCCCTGAGCATAGTTGGTACAAGGAGTACAGAAAGATGAGAGAAGTCAGTCTTAGGCCACCTTTTCTGCCAGGAACACTTTGGGAGGCAGAAAAGAAGATACCCCGGTAGCCAGATGGGAAAGACCCAGGCTGAAGGGCGGGGGCAGAAAGAAGTGGAGAGGGAGGAAGAGAAACGCAGACACAAGTTGTCTGAAGAGAACACTGCCCAGCTGCGACCTCAGGAAAGCCCGCCCCCCTCCCGGGAAGGCCGCCACGGGGTCAGGATATTGGTGTGATGGACCCAGTGGGTGTCGTTAAGCCAGTCGGCCCCGCTTGTCTGCTGCAGCAGCTGCTCGTACATGAGCCGCAGGTAGCCCATGTCCTCCAGATCCAGGCCTGAGTTCCAAATGTCATACAGGATGGTCATCTGCTCAAACTCACTGCGGGGCTCAAAGGTGGGAGGCGGTGGGGGAGGGGGCGGCGGGGGCGGCTTCCGGCGCCGAGTGTGGGAGCGGAGGCTGCGCCGCCGGATGGCCCCCTCCCCGGTGCTGCTGCTGCTGCTGCTGCTCTCAGACGACTCGGACTCCTCCTCTTCCTCCTCCTCCTCCCCCTCCTCCTGCTGCTTTGGTTCCTCGGCCTCAGCCACCACCACCTCGGGGGCCTCCAGGACCTCATCTGCCGGGGAGCTGAAGAGGGCGGCAGGGGCAGGAACGGGCTCCAGCGGCCGAGGGGACGGCGGGAAGGGCTGAGGCTTGATGGCCAGGGCATAGTTGTGCTCCAGTAGGATGTGGCTGAGCAGAGGGCCCGGGCGGTCTGCCTCGTCCGATGTCTCTGTGGCCTCTGGGTCATCGCCAATAGGCAAGGCAGCCAACCCACGTCGGGCTGGGGTCAGGGCCAGGTTGGCCAGCACCGCCAGGTCCACTTCTGTCCCCGGCTCAGCCTCCTCTTCCTCGGCAGAGCGCCCTCGGCCTGCGGCCCGGCCCCGACCTCCTCGGGACACCTCCTCAGGCCAACTCTTGACCAGAGACGCGTGGTCCAGGGGCAAATTGCGAATGGTCCGCTCCACGCCCCGGGGGGCTTTGCGGGAGGCGGGGCCAGGAGCCTTGACCTGCTGGGGGGCCGCTGGGGAAGGTTCCGGGGCCGGCGCTTCGTCCACAGCAGAGAAGGAGACGGTTTTCCGGCGTTTCTTGGGTGGGGGCAAGAGGGGGATCGGAGAGGAGGGGCGCTCGTCAGGGCAGGCGGCAGAGGCTGGAGGGCCAGCCGGGGGCTCTGGGGGAGGCTGGGGCGCACTGGGTGCTGGCTCCTCGGCGGAACCTAGGGAAGGAAGCACAGGGAAGGGAGAGGCTCAGCTTCGTGGCCCAGCACACAAGACTGATTCGTAACGAGCTTGCAGCTGGCCAGCCTCACCGCGGAGTCCACACCCCGCCGCCTTTCAACAGGCTGCACTCAGCTCTCCGCTGCCAGCGGACACCGCGCAGGGAACACGCCACCTGTCTCGCCTGCACGGCCGCAGCGCACCGGGCTCCCGACAGGACACAGGACAGCTTCTACTGTCCGTTCACACTCCCGTCCCCCCGCGCACACAGCAGACACCTGCGCTCAGCTCCCAGTGCGATGGACACAATGACAGGAGACAATTCACAGCCAAACTCAGACTCCAGCCTTTTAACCAAGCCCGGTGGTGACAGAACTGCCTCCGACCAGCAGGCACACAGACCAAGACCATTTTTGCCAGCTGCATGTATGAGGTTACAGTGAGCCAGGTCTGAGTTAAAGCACCCATCATTTCTACCACAAACAGTATTCTCTCTTTAGTGAGGTGAAATAGACACAATATAAGCTGAATCTTTGTGATAAAATACTTTATAAAACGTGCCTTCCTCCACCCCCCTCCCCCAAACATCACAGGGGGTTTAGCCAAGTGAGGAGGGTCCTGAAGTCCCCCCTAAAGAAGCTGAAGGTGAAGCTAAGATCCAAGGACAAGGGTACCTGAGGGAGGGGAACTGTCTTTGAACAGGCCATGCTGTCTCTCCCCTAATAACCGCCCCCGGAGGAAGCACACCCTCGCTGTTGGGATCCCGCCCCGCCCCCCCCAAATCTGCTGCAGACGCAGGGGTCTCAACACTGCTCAGTGCACGACAGCCCGTTCCCGGGGCAGCGCGTCTTGCAGACCATCAGACAATCCTGAGGCCAGTTCACGCTCTGCCCTCTCGTCCTAGGTGTCAGCCACCTAAGCTGGCCTTTCAGACCTCCGCTTTGCTGACAGCTGCCTCGGTTCGGAATGCCTCTCCCCTTGCCTGCTGGGAAAACTGCATCAGCTTTTAGGCTCAGCTCAATGCCACCTCCTTTCTGAAGGCTTCCCGCCTTCCTCAAACACCGGTAACACCTTCCTCTCAGGACTAGAGACTGGTGGTTCTCCATTGTCTGTCTTCAGGTTGGCTGCACCGACTAATAGCTGATGTTTTATGCCAAGCACTAATCCAAGCCCTTTACATATAGAAACTCATTTAATTCTCGCAACCACTCTAGGAAATGGGTATGTTGTCAGCCCCATTTGACGGAAAAGGACACTGAGGCAGGGAGAGGGAAATAACATGCCAAGGCCACACAGCTAGCAAATGTGAGTAAGATCCACACCGGCAGCCAGAGCTGTTTGTACTCTTCCCACTGCCCCACGCTGAGCTGGACGCTCTGCATTGGGACTCATATCTAGCTCTGCCACTCACAGAGCTCCAGGGCAGCCAGCGCCAGGCCGGGCAGAGCAGGCAGTGACCACATGTGTCCAAAGCCTTAACAGATGTTCCCCGATCTGGCAACCTCAGGAAGCTCTGCCTGCATTTCCTAAGGCTCCGGGCTCCACCTGGTGTCCACTCTGAGCCAGCAAGGCCTGTGGTGCTCGTCCCAGGTGCTCCAGTTCGAGTCCTCTCATCACTCTCCCCAACGTTCTGGGACAGCCCCCTCCCGCCCCCCCATCCTCTCAGCCTGACCCACTCTGCCCTCCAGAAGCCTGGCTCTTAGAAACGCAATTCCCTTCCTGGCTCAGCTCCTTCACACACATTCCCCTCCGCGCCTTTCACTTAGGGAGACAGCCTTTGGCACCTTCCTAGTTTACCACCTCCCAGAAGCCAGTTTCTACTGTATGACTGACCCCCGTTAACGGATGGCTGCCCGACCCAGCCAGCCCAGCCAGGAACTCCCTGGAGGAAGGCTCTGGGACAGGAGGGGGCTCTCTGTGGCAGAGGAAATTCATCTGCAGGAGGAACCAGACTGGAAGTCAGAAGAAAAGCAAGTGCTAACGGCAGCAGGCCTGTCTGTGGGGTCCCTTTGGGCCACACGGTCCTCTGGTCAGTGTGTCCGTGGTAACTTGCATTTCCCTATCATTTCCTAAAAACTAAGGGATCTGCGTAACGGTCTTGCCCTCTCCCACCCTTGCCATCTATTTCAGGAACTCTGATGTCCCACCTACTTACCCCATTTCACATCTCCAGTGGCCGCCTCCCTCCTCAGCTACCTCCGCAGCCACACACCTGACTGTCACCTTCCGGACTAGCTCCACCTGAAACTTACACTCTGACTCCGTACCTTCTGACCACAATCCGTCCGAACCTTTTCTTTCTTTTTTGTTAATCCTCACCACTGAAGGTGTTTTTTCCATTGCTCTTCAGAGAGAGGGGGCGGGAGGTGTGGGGGAGAGTGAGAGAGAGGGAAACATCGATTGAGAGAAACTACAATTGCCTCCCACATGTGCCCTGATCCTGAGTAAGGACCAAATCTGCAGCCCAGGTACGTGCCATTGACCAGGAATCAGACTCGAGACCTTTGGTGTGAGGTGACACTGTAACCACTGAGTCGCACTGGCCCAGGCCCACTGAACCTTTTCCATTTCCCATCCTTCTCTCTCGCTCCAGCCTATCACCCTCCTGCTAAGGTAACGTCTTTCTTTCTCATGCCCAAATTGCAGGGGCTCTCATTTTGTCCTCTTCGTTCACAGAACTTCCTACATCCTTCTACCGCCTCTCTCCTGCAGACCCCAACCCTAACTCTACCCCACCCTGACCCATGACCCCAGCCTCAGCAGGGCTTCTGAGTTGTGGCAAATCCAGTCAGCTTTCATCCTCGCTCCCACTACCTTCTCTTCCCAAGGCTTCTACTCCACCCAGCCACCTCTGCCTCAGAAGATGTCCCACTTTCCTACTGCAAAGTGAAAAAAGGGGCCTTCAGGTATGAACCTCACACCGCCTTACCTCCTACTCACAGACAGATCAGCATCGGACCCAGAGGACACCCTTTCCCCATGCCAACACATGCTATCTCCTGGCTCATCTCCCCCTGTTCCCTTCAGGTATGAACATGCTCAAGTCTCACCTAACCCGCCACAACCCTGCTTCTTGCTGTCTCTCCAATCCCAGTTGGGTGACCTTGGGTATCTCACTAAACCTCGAAGTCCTCATTTGTAAAATGGGAATAAGAATGTTGTGAGGATTGCCCTAGCCGACTTGGCTCAGTGGATAGAGCGTCGGCCTGCAAACTGAAAGGTCCCAGGTTCGATTCTGGTCAAGGGCATGTACCTTGGTTGCAGGCACATCCCCAGTAGGGGATGTGCAGGAGGCAGCTGATCGATGTTTCTCTCTCATCAATGTTTCTAACTATCTCTCCCTTCCTCTCTGTAAAAAAATATATTAAAAATAATAATAATTAAAAAAACACACACAAAAAACCCTAGCTGTTTTGCTCAGTGAGTAGAACGTGGGCCTGCGGACTGAAGGGTCCCGGGTTCAATTCTGTTCACGGGCACACACCTGGGTTTCGGGCTCAATCCCCAGTACAGGGCATGCAGGAGACATAAATGCTAACATAATTACAACCCTCAATTCTCTTTCCTTTCACAAGACTAGTCTACCCTCCCAGAAGATTGGTTATCTCTATTGCCTGTCCTCACTCCCATAACTTGGCTCCAGTCCGATCCACTCTGTGAAATTGATAAGGTCACCAGTGACCTAACCGCCAAATCCAACAGACACTTTTCCTATCTTACAACCTCTCTGGTGGTCTGCTGACACAGCCACTGCCTCCTTCACAAACTCCAAGCTTCCCACTTTCCTTCCCGCCTACCTGATCCCTCCTTTCAGCCTCTGCTGGCTCCCCTTTGCCCACCTGTCTCTTATAAGACTATAAGCTCGCTGAAACTGGTTTGGCTGAGTGGAATGAGCGCCGGCCTGAGGACTGAAAGGTCCCAGGTTCGATTCAGGTCAAGGGCATGTACCTTGATTGCGGGCACATTCCCAGTAGGGGGTGTGCAAGAGGCAGCTGATTGATGTTTCTCTCTCATCGATGTTTCTAACTCTCTATCCCTCTCTCTTCCTCTCTGTGAAAAATCAATAGAATATTAAAAAAAAAAAAAAGGACTATAAGCTCTGGCCCATCTCATCCCAGACATCCTTCTAGGGCAGCGGTCGCCAACCGGTGTTGGTCCGTGAGGTACGAAAGGCTGGCGACCGCTGTTCTAGGGTCCACATATTTCACATCCAAACTCTCACTACTCTCAAATACCTACCTCATTCCAGCCTACTGCTCTTTCTCCGACCTACTGGCCCGGAATGCGGTCACTCACACCACGTACCTGCAGGCCGTGCTGGAGACTTCTCCTGCTCAGGGAGCGGGGTGATGGGGGAGCCCGCAGTCCTCTCTGGCTTGGGTTCCTCCACCGGTGCTGGCAGGGGCACAGGGACGTCTCTAGGTGGTGACACTGAGGAGGTGGTTGCTGGCTGCTCTTCTTCCTCTTCTTCTTCAGAGGACTCAGATGAGGATGACGATGATGACGATGAGGAGGAAGATGAGGAAGATGAGGAGCTGGACGAGCTGCCACTCTCTGAGTCCGAGGTGCTATCATTTTCACCATCTGAGTCAGCATACAGAGAACATTTGGAGGACGAATCGCTTCCCTCGTCCTCGCCTGGAAATCCAGAAGGGGCAATCAGGCGAGGCGGGAAGACCCGCACTTGGCTCCGTCACTGACTCATACTGTGGATGCGGTGGGCTCTGTGCGAGGCGCTGGGAAGCCCGCCTCGAGGAGCTGGGTCGGCACACAGTTCACTCCCACTGTGTAAGCCTCAGCGGGAAGGGCTGGGGAGCCTGGCAAAGGGAAACCCTGACTTCTGCCTGGAGGGCCGCGTCAAGGAAGGCACCCCTGTGAAGGAGATGGCGAATCCAGACAGACAAGTAGGAGTTCAGCAGCCAGACATGGGCTGAGCAGGGATGTCAGGTTAAGAGAAGATGAGGTGCTGAGAGACTGGTGAGAGTCCTCTGAACTACCGAAGCTTTCCCCACAGCGGTTCTTAGAGACACTTGCTGGACTCCAGGTGGAATAAGCTTAGGGCTGTTACATGCTCTGTATTTCTAGGACACGGTAATACATTGTAAGGGCCCTAAGAATGAAGAATTTTGCAGTCTTTGAGGAACGTAATTGGGTAAACTAGAATAGAAGGCACTGGTGGCCAGGGAGGGTCTGGAAGATGACAAGATGATCCCAAACAGACACACAAGAGCGGGATTATGAATGACCTGAAGTGTCAGGCTGAGGAGTCACCTTGTGGAAAACAGGGAGCCAGGAAAAGACTTTACAGAAAGTCCAGTGTGCATTTTAGGGACAATTTCCATCAATAGGCTGGAAAAAGGCTGGGAATGGAGGGAAGAATGGAAATGGACACAGGAAAACCATTCAAAACAGCTGTAGCCCCTAAGTGAGAGGGCAGCATAGCAGGATCTCAGGCGACAATTCAAGAAACTGGAAGATGTCCAGCCCAAGCGGATGTGCAGGGCCACACACCCCGGTCCCGGCCGGGAGCTCGGCCCGCACTTCACTGAGCAGAGGCTCTCAGACCACCAGTCTCCCGTTCTGGCCTCTGCAGAAATGGCACCATCAGACATAAACAGTCCATCTTTCCCCAGTTCTCCCACCCACTACTCTGCCTCATTCACCTATTCTATCTTCTTCAAAACACACATCTGTATCTCAAAAACTCTCTCTTCACTTGTTTGTCACCAACTGATCATGAGCACCTCGAAAGCAGAAATCCCATCTGTCCTGGCCACTGGGGTGTCCCCAACACCTACAACAGTGCCTGCCAGAACAGGGGCTCAATATACAGGGTGGAGCAAAAGCAGGTTTACAAGTTGCGAGAATGTGAAGCACAGTTTATTCTTTTCTTATTCTTTTGCATTACTGTACAAACAACTGTAAACCTGACTTTTCCCCTACCCTATATATTTCTAAACAAAGGAACGAAAAGAAAGACTAACCATGTACCCACGCCTCAATAAACGTGGAGGAACGAACAAATATTCAACCAAAGAGCACAACGGCGCCTGGTAATGGCAGCGGCAGGGGAAGAGGGAGACACGCTCAGAACGGGGCCTTAAAGGAAGAGCAGCGCTCAGAGACAGAAAGGCTGGCTCTGGTAGCATCTGAGGGCAGCCGGAGAGCGCACTCTTATTTCCAGGGCCTGGAAAGAGAGAGGCTCTGCGGGGCTGTCTTCAGGGGAAGCCCTGTTTCAGCAGCGGAGTAAGCAGGAGGGAACACTCTGGGTACTGGGGTCGTTGTTTACATGAGCTAAGGGTGCCAAAAGGGAGAGCTAAAAGAGTTGTTCTGGGGGAGGACAACGGTGGCCAACAAATCCAGCAGCAACACGTGGGTTCAGAATAGGATGAGGCAGGTGGCCGAACCCCTTTCTCCCCAAGCCAGGATTCTACTGTACTGTCTGTGCTTACCATCTGATGCCTCTGCCTCCTTCTTTGCAGTATCCATGGCTTCCTCATGATCGTCATCTTCCTCATCTTCCTCCTCCTCCTCGTCCTCCTCAAGGAAAGGGACAAATAGGGACTCACAGGAAAGGGCATCTGGCCTGCTATAGGGCACACTGCCTGGGTGCCAGCCCAGAGGGAAGCGGCCTGGCACAGCACCCCAGGAAGCAGGCTCCGGGCCGGGAGCGGCGCCCTGGCTGCTCACCTTCTCCGAGGAGGACTCCTGGGATGCCTCCTCCCCCTCGCTGTCCAGAGCAAAGGACTTGCGGTGCTTGCCCTGGGTCTTGCTTCGCTCTTCATCGCGCTTTTGGGGCTTGGTCCCCGGACGTCCTGTCCCTCCAGCCTCCTTCTCTCGCTCAGGGTCTAGGCGGGCGAGTGGCAGTTAGGACAAGTCACCGTCAGCAGTAAGTTACCATTTCTCGACCCCGTGAAAGGAGCTGTGCACACACTGTCACTGATCTTCCTCCCAGCCCCACAGACAGACCTCGTTTTATAGACAAGAAGCTGACGCTCAGCGCAAAGCCCTCAGCAATACCTTCTATTTTCCAGTTTAAACATATCACACTCATTTATCTCTCACTGTTCTCTGGGTGGGATGGAAGAGGCAGATGCCTGGCCCAAGAAACACTGCTAAGGCCAATGGGTTTCCAGGAAGCAGATCGGACTCAATAAGGAAGTTTTCTAGACACAAGCTGTCAACCAACACTTAAACTTAGACCAACTGGTAGAAGGCATAGAGCTTAACCTATTTAACCTTGAAATTCTGTGATCTTTAGAGGTGAATGTTATTATTTCCATTTTATAAAAGGAAAATTAAAATACAGAAAATGTAAATCAATATACCAGTGTAAAAACCATAACTAAAATCCAGCATGGTCGCATCTGAAGCTTTTCACCACTCTCAAAACTGCTTTATTTACTTTTATTTTTTAAAAATCTATTTTATTGATTTTTTACAGAGAGGAAAGGAGAGGGATAGAGAGTTAGAAACATTGATGAGAGAGAAACATCAATCAGCTGCCTCCTGCAACACCCCCTACTGGGAATGTGCCTGCAACCAAGGTACATGCCCTTGACCAGAATCGAACCTGGGACTCTTCAGTCCACAGGCGGATTCTCCATCCACCTAGCCAAACTGGTTAGGGCAAAACCACTTTCTTTTAACCCTCTACCAAAATCTCCACTTGGCTCTTTGCCTTTAAGACACCGTTAACCCTGCCTCTTGCTTTCCTGTCAGAATCTAATAACCTTTCCCCTTTCTCCTTCTACCCAACCTTCCCACTCACCATCTTCGTCTTCCTCGGCTGGAGTGGAAGGCCGGGGCCTCTTCTCCTCGCTGGCTTCTGAAATTTCTGAAGGCTCTTTTCGTTTTACCTGGGGGTGGGAAGAGACAAGGTCCATTTACACCTCAAACCCAAGGAGGGGGGATGCCCTGTCCCCTCCTACTAGGCAAGACCCCAGTCCTGGGTACCTTGAAAGAAGGCAGCCGCAGGGCCCCTCGCAGTCCTGACCCAAAGGCGAAGGCCTCGATGCCTGCGGTACCCCCGCTCTTCGCCCAGTCTACGAGGGACAGCAGGCCGGGCTCTTTGAGCTTTGTCTTCTCTTTATCTTCCTCCTTGGCTTGCTGTTTGGCTGCATTCTGGAATGGCTGCGGGCAGAAGGGGACTGAGCCTCAGAGCCCAGGTGCTCCCTCCTGTCTCCTGCCTGGAACTACTCCCGGGCCCAGGAAAACAGACGGCATCTACTCTCTCCTCCGTCCGATCACACCATGCCATACCCCCCGACCAGCCCCGGTGGCGTGCTGCCCAGAACCTGCTCACTCAGTCCCATCAACCTCAGGAAGCGCACTATCCTTCCCCCTCACAGAGCGGGGCACTGAAGACCCAAGTCCAGATACTGAAGGGCCTTGTCCCCTGCAAGTCAGCAGTGGAGCCAGGACAGCTCCTCAGACTCTCAAGCTCAGGCTTTCCTACTGCCCTCCCGGCCCAATTCCCTGTCCGACCAGTGTCCCAGGCCAGTCCACGTGCCTCGATCACCCTCCTCTTTTGAGCTGGGTAGCTTGGAGAAGCAAGAGGTTTACTCCCCGCAAGGAGCCCCAAGTTCACCCAGGCCCCGGCCCTGGCCCTCACCTTGGCCTTCTCTTCCTTGCTCTCCCACCACTGGTCAAAGGCTCCAAAGGCCACGTTTTCCACCATCTTGCGGTTGAGGTCTCGCTGCATGATGCTCTTCATCTCCTGGACGAGGGTGGCCAGCACGCGGCCCACAGTGCCCGCTGACGGCAGGGCCTTGCCCTCCGCCAGCTCTGCTTCCTCCCTTGGAGGTAGTCGGGCCTCCTCTCCCAAGACTGAAGAGGAGGGCAGGGGCTCAGCGGCCACGGGCAGAGGCAGGTGGTAAGCCTCCCGGGAGTACGCCCCTCGGCCGTCCTGCCCTTGTGTGTACAGAGCGTAGGGCAGGCCGTAGGCCGCCTCCTGAGGGGGCGGGAACGGGAGGAAGGCCTCCCCGAAGGCCCCGCCGTGGGGACCTGCCGAGGCAGCAGTCAAGCCCTTGCCCTGCCGCAGCTGGTGGAGCCGAGTTAACATCTGGGTCTGCATCTGGAAGGACATGGGCATTCCTCCCCACTGAGCCCCGAGTCGATCCATGAGCTCTAGGGAGTTCACAAAGTCATAGATGTGGGGGGGTGGCGGAGGAGGCGGGGGGTACTCGGGGGGCGGTGGCCCATCAGGTCGGGGTGGGAGGAGGTAGGCAGGCTGGTGGGGATAGCCAAGGGGAAGGGAAGCCAGGTAGGGAGGAGGAGGAGGGGGCGGTGGGGGCGGAGGGGGAGGCTGTTGGGGGGGCGTTGGGGCCGGAGGGGGTGAGCCGCCCCGGTCGTCATCGGAGATCTCCATGTCCTCTCCAGAAGAGCACGGCGAAGCCTGTAGGGGTGCAGAGGAGGGTGTTCCCTGGGCTGCTTCTCAAATCTGTTCTCATCTAGTTTCCTTCCCTCCCCCTCTGGGCTCAACCCTGCCCCCTCGACTCAGGTACCTCCGCTGGCCGAGCCCAACTCACCTGGTTCTGTCCGTTGGCCTTGGGAGACTCCCGGGTGGCCCCTGGGTCCCCGCTCCCTGCAGGCGCCACATCCTCAAAATTAGCGGGGGCTGGAGGCGGCGTGCAGGGCCCGTGACCCGAACCAGAAGGCACCTCAATCCCTGTGTCCCTCGCCCCAGGGCCTGCGGCCGAGTTCTCTTCCTCCTCCTCTGTGTCAGAGGCCAGGAAAGAAAACTTGGAGCGCTGCTCCTTCAGCAGCATCTCAATGCGCGAGTCCAGGCTGCTGTGCTGAGCAAAGGGCACGCTCTCATTGGTGGTCTCTGGGGCTGGGGAGCCGGAGCGGGCGGGCGAAGCTGGGCGGGGGGAGGTCTGAGCTTCTTCTCTCTCAGGGCTGGGCCCCCCGGCACCACCCCCTCCACCAGGTTCTGGGGGCTCCGGGGGCGGAGCCTCTGAGGCAGGAGGCCGGTAGTCCTGGTCAGCGGGGCGGCTGGGTTCAGGGGGCAAATAGGAGGTGTAGGAAGGTGGGAAGCGCTCAGTTGTGTTCTCAGCAAAAGGCGCCCCGGGGGGCTCCTCCCGAGTGGCCCGGCGGGGTGGGTAGGAAGAATGGCGTTGGTAGCGATTCCAGCTTTCATAATATGCCGGGTAGTTTGAGTCAGAACCACGGAAATGGGAGGATGAGGACGAGGAGGACGAGGACAATGAGGAGGAAGAGGTGGAGGATGTGGCGGTGGCTGCAGTGGTGGCAGAAATGGCTGCAGCGGTGGTTGTGGGGGCCGAAGAGGCAGAGAAATGGCGGCGGGAAAAGGAGTCCTGGTAGCTGTTCTCTGACCGCCGGGGCTTGAAGGAGGTGGAAGTGGTGCTGGAGAGAAGACGCGGGAGTGAGCTGGGTTAGCTCCGTATGACCAAACCCGAGGGTCCCAGTTCCCAGTCCCAAGCCCTCTACGCTGTCCCAGAGGAGATGGAAATGCTGCCGGGTTCCCGGCTGGAGTGAGTTCCCTGAAAACAGGGACAAATTCTTCCCAACTCCCTTTTCTACTGGTTTCTTCTTTCCAGTGGCAGCTCCCAGAATCTGGGGACCCAGAGGGTGTTTACCCTGTACCTGCTGGAGTAGGCAGAGTCCTGAGAGTAGGGGGTGCTGCCCCGAGAGGTGTAGGGGGTTCCTTGGGAGGACTGAGGGGTGAACTGGCCGAAGGAAGATGGGGTGTCTTGCCGGCTGCCGGAGAAGCTTGTGTCCTGGGAGCAGGGGGTGCCATTGCCAGGAGTGCCCACCGCAGCAGGACCTGCTGGGTAGGCAGCTGTGTCAGAGGAGGAGCGGCGGCGGGATTCAGTCTGGAAGGGGAGAGTGGAGTAGGCAGAAAGGAAAAAGGATCAATTACCATTTAACAATTCACCCTTCCCCAAACTTTGAATCCCAGGTCCCTGTCATTGGAAAGCATCTAGGCATCTTTTCTTGGCTCTTCCTATACTTAACGTGAAGCCCAGAGCCCTCCAAAGACTGGTCCTGGTACTCAAGGACTGTGCCTGCATGGCCAGGGCTATGGCAACCACAAGCTTCTCACCGTCTCAGTGGCTGCACCAGGGCCCTGGAACTTCTCGCTCAGGGCCTTGCCCCCAGTGGGCACTGTCTGGGGGGTGTAGGAGCCATTGACAATCAGTTCATAGTACTTCATTCGCTGTTGTCCTAGGAGGAGAAAAATGGGAACCAGCAGAGTCAGACGGAGAAAACAACTCCTTCCTAACATGGTTTTCCCACTTATTCCTCAGGCCTCAAGCTGATCCTGGGTTTGGGACTTCAATTCTTCTCTCCTCTCTCTGCATCTGGGACCTTCTACGTCATCTCCACGTAACAACTACTACAAACGACAGAGAGTACAACACTGCGCGGTTTCTTCTACATGAATTACTGCACTGAATGGTCAGCAGAGGGAAAAGCATCAGGAACCTACTCAACGGGGTAAAGACCGGCCTGCAGAGTCGGTGAGGAGCAGAACTCTAATCAGACCCAGGTCATCGAACGCTAGAACCTATCATATTCTTCATCCCATAAGCTCAGGGTCACAGAAACAAAATTTTATTGGCCTTACATAATCACTTAAATTTGGGGGGAGTAGAGGGATGTAAAATTTTTAAATCATGAGATCTGATAAAAAACACACACACACACACAAAAAACTTTGATTTCTTTCTTCAAAAAAACAAAAAACACACAAACAGATTATTTGGCCATATTAGTCCTCTATCGCCCTTTAGAGGACTTGCAAATTGGCTAATGCCACAGCTGCCTCCTTTAGATGGCAGTGCCACAACCCCTACCCTTCCGTTATCCCTGACACAGACTGCTCCTCCACTCACCTGTCAGCAATACACAGGTCTCTAACTCTCCGTCCAAAGTTTCAAAACCTAGTATTTTGGGGAATTTAGTGTCAAAACCTGAGCTGAAGCTATTTACTCTAGTTTGTTTTTTAATCCTCACCTGAGGATATTTTTGCCACTGATTTTTTCAAAGATAGTGAAGGGGGGGGGGTAGAAAGAGAGAAAGAAAGATGAAGAGAAGAGAAGAGAAGAGAAGAGAAGAGAGAGAGATATGTCCACTGGTTGCCTCGCACACATGCCCTGAGGTACATGCCACTGACTGGCAATCAAACCTGAGACCCCTGCACTGAGCTGAGCCAGCCAGGGCTATTTACTTTTGTTTTTATTTATCCAACCTAGTGTGACCCTTCATACACTTTCTTATAAAAAAAGCCGTAAGCTAGTATAGCCCCAATGATGCTGAATACATACACAAAATATGACTCCCATAATCCCCCTTTGTAAAATTCTGACTTCAGAAACCCATCTGGCCCCACGAGTTTCAGATACGGAGTCATGAACCTGCTCACATGCCTGACTCCAAGCGGATCCACAGGTACAATCTCTGCCAGAGCCCAGCCTTGGCTGCAGGCAGGACACCCTTACCTTTGATGTCGAGCTGGGCGTGGATGATGTTGCCCATGACGGAGGTAAGGTGGAGGTTTTTGACCGTTTCCTTGGCTCCTCGAGTGCTGGTGAAGAGCACTCGGGCCAGGCCCAGGTGCTTGCGAGTACGGGGGTGAAGAAGGATCTCCACCTCTTCCACCTCGCCATACTTCCGGCACATATCCTTCAGGAAGGTCTCCCGCACGTTGTCATTTAGTCTTGCAAAAGTCACTTCCTTCAGAGGGATCTGTCCAATATAGAACTCATCCAGCTGTGGAGAGGACAAGCGCTAAGTCTGGGGTAGTGATACTTTTTCCTTGGGGAACTTTAGAGATCCATGAGATTAGAGAGATAGGACTGGGAAATAAGAGGAAAGGGCAAGGGACCGCAACCAGGGACAGCAGAAGAGAGACCCCTCTCTCTCTAGAATTCTTTTCATCATGGAATAATGGCAAGAACCAGGAAAAGAAAGGTATGAACTGAGAAATAAACACACATGGAAGAAACTAGATGTAAAGAAATCTCACTAACTCAGCATTTACTAAGTAATTACCATGGATAGACTGGGCACTAGGAATATAGAGATGAAAAAAAGATTACTGGTCAGAAAAACAGACAAGACAGAGTCACATGCAGTTATGACATGGCAGTAGGTGTCGGCAGAGGTGTACAGAGGTGTTTCGGAGTCCAGAAAAAGAAACTTTGTTCAGAGACAAGGCAGGGAAGCATTCATACAGATGGTGTCATTCATATTGGGCTTTTGGGATACATAGGAGTTCACCAAAATTACAAGGACTTACTGTAATTACGTGACATTATGAAATAACAGCATTTCCCAGAAACTGAGTGTATAGAGGATGGAACACAGGTGAGCAGTATCAATCAGGAGATGAGGCTTGACCAGCTCAACAATCTTAAATGTCAATGCACAAAAACATGGATTTGGCAACCAAAGTAAAATAAGAGTAAAATTAAAGCGACAATGACAGCAGGGTGGAACATTAAACGAAGAGAATAGAAGCAAGGAAACCAGGTGAAATGAATACAAGAGTATGTATTAAAGAGATGGCAATGGGAATAGAATAATTAACACAAAATGGTTTAGGAAAAAGGGTCAGCAGAACTTTGCAACAGATTATGCGATAAAGGAAAGGAGAATCATAGGATGCCTTCCGGGTTTCCAGCTTGGGCAGCTAAGTAAATGGGGGAAGAGCAGGATTAAAGGGGTAAAGATCATTTGTTTGGATGTCTTGAATCTGAGATGTTTGTGGGGCATCCAGATGGAGCTTCCCACTATCAGGCATACATGTTTGAAGTTCGAGACTGATCTTGGCTAGAAACAGAGATTTAGAAGTCATGAACATTTTGGTAATAGTCAAAGTAACGGATGTGAAAGAGATTGTCCAGGGAAAGTGTACAAAGTGAAAAAAGGGGCCAGGGCACCCCACAAATGATTTATTTAAAAGTGAATAAAGAATTAGTGAGAGAAACCAAGAACCACCAGTTTTCTAGGCCCAGCCCCAGGCCTGTTGAGTACCCTGCCTGGAAAGAAACAGGGGCATCTTCTGGCATAAAATGGAGGATCAAATGGCCCAAGGAGAGGTGAGGAACGGAGGATTTCAGGGATGGAGTCCCTGGCCTTATCGCTCCCTTATTTGTTGGGAAACTGGGGTATCAGAAAGAGCACTGCCAAGGAACACATAGACTGTCTAGGAATACAGAGTGGGAAGTAAAGCGGCAAAACACGTCTTTATATCATTCAAGGAGTCAACACCCCTGTTTGGGACACCTCAGCCATGCCTTTCTAGAAGACAGAGTTCCTGTCCAGAACAACTCAGCTTCACAGCCTGTTAGATGTGGCTGTGATCCTTGCATTGGAAAACTGTCTTATTCAGCGACACTAAGACTGGACTGCCAGGATGGAGCCTCCACACCCTCCAAGGGCCACCCCTCCAAGACACCAGCAGACACATACCTTAAACTTCGGGACTGGGAGGGAGAAGTCTCTGTTTTTGGACCTGACATGGCAACGGGGGTCTTGGAGGTCTTCGACTGGGATATACTTTGAGTCCTAGGAAGGAAAGCAGGAACAGAAAGACAGCTCAAGGTGAAACCACGCTCTAAGCCCATTTGGAGACCCATATGCAAAAGAGTTGGGTGCTGGTTAACTACTTTTTAAGAAGGCAGGCTCTGCATAGGGAAGGTCTGGGTGCTGAACAGAGCCACCAGGAGAATGGGCCTGGAGGTTCCTAGATGGCAAGGAAAGGCCTGGGCACTCACGTTGACACTGAAGTGGACTCCGTCGTAGCGGTACACCTTTTGAGAAGGCCTGCGCAGGGCAGGGTCCAAGGCAGGGTCCACAATGAGCTTGTAGTTTCGCCACTGGAAGCTCGGGGTCTTCTGCCCATCTCCCCCACCTTCCTGATCCATCTTTGCTCATTTACACTGTTACAAGAAAGGAATACACAAGGGGGTTCAGATCTTAGGCCTGACTGCCTTGCTGCCCCTCACCGACTAGCCCAGGCTCCAGGGTCTCTCATCACCCCCATTTCCACACCTCACCATGACCCGCAGCTCCCCCAGATTTTCCAAGTACACACTCTATCACCGTAACAACACATTCTCTCCACCTCTCAACTCTTGCCCTCAGACCACCAGGCCCATCTCGTGCCCCCAGCTCTACCCAGCGCGCGCCCCACTTGCCCTCAGAGCAAGACCCCTCCCCCGCCCCCTGGCAGGCCCCGCCCCCTCCCGCCTCCTCACCGGCCAGCGGCCCGGGCCAAGCCCGGCTCCCGCTCCCACACACCCGCTCGGGTCCCCGCGCCCCGATCCTCTCGCCAAGAGGTGGCACCTATTCGGGGCGTTGGAAACACCGCGAGACCGAGCCCGAGACCCGGCTTCGGCCCCGAATCTGGGCGGGGGGGTGGGGGGTAGGGGAACGCGCACCGCTGCCCTCTCCTCCCGCCCCGGTGCGTTCTGCCCCCCCCCCATCTCCGCGCACGCGCGGCGCGGCCCCACTCACCCGCTCGTGTCGAGCGGCTCCCCCTCCCCCCACCCCGCGCGGCACCTCAGTGGCGCGAGGCGGCGGCGGCGGCGGCGGCAGAGCGAGACCCGGCCCCGCAGCGGTGGCGGCGGCGGCGCCCCCCCACCACCACCTCCCCGGCGCGCGCACCAAACACCACCGCCACCTGCGCGAGGCCCAGCAGGCACAGCGTCGACATTCGCACTTTCGCCACGGGCGCCACTGGGAGACCAACGGGGCCTAGGATAGCGGTTTCGCCTCGGCCGGCGTCCTAGGAGGCTTGAGAATTGCAGCCTAGGGAGCCTGGAGATTGGCCGCATCCCCCGCAGAGTGGGCTTCACCACGGCTATCCAGCTGCTCTGGCCTGGGGCCGTTGACGAATCGGTGGCGACGAAAGCAGCGACTAATCCCGGAGGAAAAGGGGGCGGGGCGAAGGGAGGAGGCCAGCCAGAGCTGGGGAGATTTGAGTGGCGCGTTGAACGGGCGCAGATTCGTCAGGCGGGCGGGGCGAATGGGTGGACGAGACGCGGGCTTCTCTGCTCCTCTTGCCTGCCCCTTTCTTGCGCGGCCAAACGTCCAGGAGGCTGCAGATTCGCCACAGGTCCTGGCCCCAGCTCTTGCCTCCCTTTGCCCGCTTTGGTGAAGTCAAGAAAGTGGTGCCTGTTTAGGCAAGCCCTGTAGGCAAGTCAGCCACTTCCCTGGACTTTCTTCCTAGTACAATTCAGGGGACTGTCCAATTCCGACCCGAGGCAAGTGGCTATGGCTCAAAGCTCCCATGAGAATTTCCGGCTGAGCATCGGGGCCTGAGTAATCCTGGGGAGCCGGACTCACGAATCTGCGAGCCTGTGGGCGGGGCCGCGGCGCCTGCGCAGAGGGCGGGGCCTGCGTGCGGCTCGGCGTCGCGGGGCTCTTCCTGTAGGACCCACCGAAACCCGGCGGCCTGGGAGGGGCGCCCGTGAGATGGAAAATACAACCATCAGTGGTGACTCAGGCTGTTTGGCGACGCACGTACCCTAATGCAGGGAGCGTTTTCCTTTCGTGATCCCCCTTGGGTCACTGGCTGCTCAAGATGCCCACTTGGCGGACGTGGAGACTGAGACCTGCAGAGGTTTCCGCATTCTGCCCGTATTCGGCCACTACTGGTCTTAAAGTTTTATGATAAACGCGGTGGAGCTTAAAGACCCTAGAGTGGGTCTTGCAAAAAGTAAACTCGGTTTATAGTAACTAGGTGAGCTGGTCGCACCATGGTCCCAGTGCCCGTCGTTTTCAACGGATAGGGTGGAGGCTATCCTTACGCGGTCTCGCCGCTCGAGGGCAGCACCGTTCCAGGCTTACACTGGGACCCTGGGCCTAAGGTCGCCTGAGGCTGAGCATCATTTATTTCTATCTTGGCCGCAGGGTATTCTGGTCTCCAGGCGATGGCATACCCCCCGAGGCCCCTCTGCCTGAGCTGAGGATGCCTTAGGTTTCAGACATCTCTGTCTACATCTCTCGCTGTATTACCTTGGGCAAATCATTGACCTCTCACAGCTTCAGATTCTTACTCTGAAATGGATATTGATGTCCCGCAGGATTAATGTAGGCATCAAAAAACAAAAACAAAAAACATAGGAAAGGCCCTTGAAGCCGTGTCCATGCACACTTATCATTTTAAGTAACAGGAAAAGAGAAAAGGGGTACTTGTTCAAGATGACACACCATAAAAATAGGAGAGATAGGATTGGGATTTTTTAAATTTTTTAGGAAAACGAGGCTGAAAAAATGAATTTACGTGGAAGCATGTGTGATGAGATCATATTTCTTTCTTGTCCGAGTTGAAAGGTATTGGCTCCTTTTCTCAAGTCAAACAGAAAGGAATTCCCCGAGGGGTGGTAAAGGTAACCCAAGTTCTCACTGACTAGCTATGTGGTTCTCAGCGAGATCCTCAGCCTTCTTGGACCCCAGGTCCCTTACCTCTGAAATGGAAATAAAGACTTATCTCTTTAGATGGTTATGAGGGTTCAATGAGATAACATATGAAAAACCCCTACTTTGTAATAGTCTCTCAAAGAAAAAAAAACTTAAAAGAAACATACTAGCCGAAACCGGTTTGGCCCAGTGGATAGAGCGTTGGCCTGTGGACTGAAAGGTTCCAGGTTCGATTCCTGTCAGGGGTATGTATCTTGGTTGTGGGCACATCCCCAGTAGGGGGTGTGCAGGAGGCAGCTGATGAATGATTCTCTCTCATCAATGTTTCTAACTATCCCTCTGTCTTCCTCTCTGTAAAAAATCAATAAAATATATTTTTTTTAAAAGAAGAAAGAATTATACTAAATCCTCAGTGGAAGAGAGACCCTAGGCTCAGGAACAAGAGTGCAAATGCCTTTTGCCTGGAAAAACTCAGGCTCCACATTCAGAAGCTACTGGCCAGAAGGGGGCACCCTTGCCCGGCACCCAGTCTCTATTGGTCTCTTAGGAACAAGGCGCCTGATCCTAAGGAGACCTCCCCTTCACTCCATTCATGGCCACAGACACATCTGTGAAACACAATTTATTATACAAACAAGGTGCATCAAAAACTCAGTGTCAGAACAGCTCTGTATTCCCAGGGTTAGGGACTGGACCTCCCTTAAAACCTCACCCCATACCTTGCCAGGGAGTCCAGCTGGGAACACAGGCCCTCAGTCTCCAAAGACCCCCAAGACTGGCACAGAAGAGTGAGAAGCAGGTAAAGTAGCATTAATCGTGGGTCTGGGGAGTTGGACAGGCACTTGAACCTCCAAAAATAGGGAGGCTCCTTCTAGAAAAGGCTGGGCCTATGCCTGGGCAGAAACACCAAATGCCTCTCTATAACAGCTAAAGAGTGTGAACCCATCCACCCTGACAGGTCTGGCCAGAACGGCTCAGCAGTTGAGCATCAGCCTATGAACCAGGAGGTCATGGGTGTGCAGGACGATCAATGATCCTCTCTTATCATTGGTGTTTCTCTCTCTCTCTCCCTCTCCCTTCCTCTCTGAAGTCAAAAGGAAAAGAAGAAAAAAAGTAGCATGTACCGGTTGCAGGTTCATCCCCAGCTAGTTGGGGCAAGTGTGGGAGGCAAGTAGCCAACGTGTCTGTCTCACATGGATGTCTCTCTCTTGTCCTCCCTCCCTTCCTTTCATTCTCTCTAAAAAGCAATGAAAAAATATCCTCAGGTGAGGATTTTAAAAAACAAAAATAAGGGAAGGGTTGGCTGCCTTCTAGGGCAGTTGGTGGGTATGTAATCTGACCTCCACATCCTGTACAGGGGCAAGCCGCGAGGGGTCAGCACCAAAGGTCTGACCAGGGTCTCCCTCCCTTTCTCCCACCTGGTGTATGACCCTGACTGAACACCTTCCGCTTTCTCCCCCGCTCCTCCCAGGTGTAGAACACTCATGGGACAGGCTGACAAGGAGAATCCCAGGGAATGTGGGAGCTGCCCAAGGCCCAGCCCAAAGGACCCTGAGGTCAGGAATCTGGCCTCCACCTAAGAGTGGCCGCAAGAAGTGCCTCCAGGCAGTCAGGGAACAGTGGTGTGGACCAGGGGCCTCTGGCTGACCCCCGAAGAAGGCAGTGCTCGTAACAGGTGGCTAACACACGGGTCACACAGCCTGCAGCTCCCCCTGCAGGCGACTCAGCTCCTCTAACTCCTGCTTGTGGCGGTCTGTTTTGTGCGCCACCAAGGAGCGGTAAAAATGCAGGGCAAAGGCCACAAACACAAGCCCCACAGGTACCATGATTGCCGTGGAGGCCATGGCTGCTTGCCATCCTGGTCCGTGGACCCCACCACCACCACATGCTTGCTGGGGTGGGCAGGCCTCAGATGGCGCAGCCTGTGGAGGGGCCACTGACGCAGAGGGTGGCTTAGACGCTGGACTCAGGGACGTGGCCACTGGTGGCAGAGTCCCAGGCACCTGGGAGGCAGGTACCACAGGTGCTGGCTTGCCCACGGGGGCCCCAATGGGCACAAACTTGACCCAGCCAACAAGGACAACTTCAGCGAGGAAGAGAAAGGTGCCTAAGGCAGTGGAGAAGCCCCAGGCCAGCTCCACGTAGCGGTGGAGTCGCTGGTGTGGAGACTGGTGGACAGAGTTGAGGTTGTGGATGTTGCTAACAGCTTCGATGTGGGGCAGCAGACACGTGGAGACCATGAGTGCAAAGAGGTGCACAGCCACTAGGACGGTGGTGCAGGCACTGAAGGCCACCAGCAGGCCTGGTGGGTACTCGTAGTTGTTCTCCAGTTGTACCTCCACCATGGCTACCTGTGGGGACAAGAGGGATGGACTGAGTGTCTATAACTTCCTGAACAGCAGCAAGGCTGTACCCTTAGGACAGTGCCTGGCAGAAAGACTCTCAGTCTTGCCCTGGCCAGTGTAGCTCAGTTGGTTAGAGTGCCGTCCCATACACCAAAAGGTTGCAGGTTTGATTCCTGGTCAGGGCACATACCTAGGTTTGGGTTTGACTCCTGGTTGGGGAGCATACGGGAGGCAATCAATAGCAGTTTCTCATTCTCTCTCTCTCTCTCTCTCTCTCTCTCTCTCTCTCTCTCTCTCTCTCTCTCTCTCTCATCTTCCTCCCATCCAAGTACAAAGCAGGCCCAACCCTGCTTAGTTTCCGAGATTAGATGAGATCTGACCCATTCAGGGTGGGATGGCCATAGACTTCTCTCTAAAAATTCAGAAAAACATATCCTTGGGTGAAAATTGAAAAAAACAACAAGAAAACAAAAAAAACTCTCAGTCTTTGTTGAATGCACGAATGGGCAGCCTTGGGCAGGCTCTGGCCTGTTTGGGCCTCAGTTTCCCCACCTAGCTAATAAAACAGCTAGCTGACATTTCCCTGACAATCTTAGCTTGCTATAAACTTAGGGGTTAAAAAGCAGATTCTGGAGCTGGGCTGCCTGGGTTCATCCTCAGACCTACAAGCTGTGAGTCTTGAGCAAATGACTTAGTCTCTCTGTGCCTCAATCGCCTCCTCTGGAAAATGGGGATTGATAATAGCACCTATCTGCTTTATAAAATTGTGAAAATTGAATGAAATAATATACATCAAGTGACAATAATAGTGCAAGGCACATAGTAAGCACTGTTTGCTGTTCTTATTTGCGTTAACACTAAAATCCAAGGTCACAGTTTGCAAACTGGCACACCATGAACCCAAGAATTAAGTTGCCAGTTTTTAAAACTCAAGAGATTTTTTTCCCTGGCCGGGTGTTCAGTGGTTAGAGCATCAGCTCAGAGACCCAAGGTCGCAGGTTCCATTCCCAATTCTTGGTCAAGGGTCAAGGGCACATGCCTCAGTTGCAGGTTCCATCCCCTGGGACCAGAAAGGGACCTCATCTAGGAGGAAGGCGACCAATCAATGTGTCATTCTCAGGTCAATATTTCTTTCTCTCCCTTTCTCCCTCTCCCTTATCTCTCCCTTCACTCTCTCTAAAAACCAGTGGGGGGAAAAATCCTCAGATGAGGATAAAAAAATAAATAAAACTCAAGAAATTTCGTAGAAATCTCCCAATTTGCAGATCCTTTAAAAATTCAGAGGATCTGGTTACACCCGGTCCACATTCTTGCATGACAGCTATCAGCTAGAGTTGAGTCATGGCTGCTGCCTTTGAACCGGGCAGGGCCTCTATAGCTATAGTCCCCACAAAACCAACTTGGCTCCCACATTACCTGCCCGGATCGTGTTCAAGGTGTGTGTAAATTTGGACTCTAGAACTAGACTGCCAAAGTTCAAATCCTGCCACTTGCTTGCTGTGGGACTCCGGGCCGGTGATATAACATCTCTGATCCTGTTTTTTCATCTGCAAAATCGCCATTAATAGTGGTACCTATTTCATAAGATAGTAGATAACATACATAAAAGCCCTAAGCACAGTGCCTGGTACCTAATGACAGTTTAATACTATCTTATGTTATTTTCACGCAGGCCACCTGAATTCCAGGATCTGGATCTTTTCCCAATAGTTCTTGCAGCACCCATTAGATTGCTCTGGTGCTGAGGGAAGGAGGAAGGCGAAGAGCCTGGAGAACGGTGGTAGAAAGACAAGGACGAGTGTTTCGGGAAAGTGGGCCTCGAAGGGTATTAGCAGGTGTTTCCCACAGACGGGCATCTGGGCCAGGCCTACTCCTGTTTTCTCCCATAGCCTGACCCAGGCTAGTTTTCCCCCGGGAAGGCCGGAGCCAGGCCTGCCCCTAGAACCTACTCATCTGGCCTCTGCATCCTGCAGAGAAGATCCTGGCCTTTAAGCTGTCACCCCAGCAACATGCGAGTCCAGCAGCAGGCCAGACTGAACCATGGGGTGGATGGGGGTGGGTCCATGAGGCTGTTTCCTTTCCTCTCCAGTCTGTAGGGGGAGAGCCAACTCCCAGATGACTCCACACTAGGAAGGGTGGACTGGCCTGTGGACCCTGGGCTCCACATAAAAATAACCATAGACCTAGAATGACCCTTGAGGATAGAAACTTCCCCTCTGATCGTTTTAAATAGAGGCTGCGGCACTGAGAAGGGTAGGGATTAACCCAAATCACCCAGCGCTCTGACCCTTTTATCCCCATCTCAATTTGCCCCATAAAACAGGTTCCTATAAGGACGTGTCTGCCCCCCCCCACACACACACACCTCGCTCCTCCAGCCAATTAACAGGTAGTCTAAGCCATCTTTGATGTGTATCTTGCTCCAACACGCTTAGATCTAGGGTTTGAGGACAAGAATCGGCCCATCCTAGGGCAGGCAGTTGGCAGACCACAGAGGGCACGCCCTCCACCATCTCACCATCTCCCACTGACCTGCCCAGGGTCTCCGGCCACAGCAGGAAGGAGCGGACTCCTCACCCTGGGACCTCCCTCAGCCCCATTCCCCAGGCTCCTCTGGGCCCGTTAGCTGACATCATCTTCCCACAGCACCAGCTTATCAGCTCGGGAATCATGTAATCAGTTTCCTAATCAGCTTCTTCCCCACAGACTTCCTCAGAGGCACCCTCTCCTCACAGCTTCCTGGGCTGCACCAGGCACCTGGGTACCTGCTGGGGACCACATGCCTTTCTTGGGATGGGTCCCCCTTTCAGCTGGGTGACCACCCCATCTGTTTGTTTTCTCTAACCCCACCTCCAGCTGTTCGCACAGCCGGACTCAGCTCTGATCTGCCTTTGAACCTCTCCTGGCAGGGTGGGGTGACGTCTAGCAATCCCCTCGGCCTGGACTGTTTTTGGACCTCTGTCCCACCCATGCCTATGTACCCGCTGGTGGTTTACCTATCCCCATGACATGATTTGTATCCATGACATCTTTAGCACTTGTTTATCCTCCCTGTGGCCCAGTTTATGCCGGGGGTCTATTCACCCCACCACCCCCCAATTAAAAAGGGATTTGTCATCCCTTGAGAACTTGTTTCTCTTTTACCTCTTAAAACCCAGTCATTCCTTTTCCTTTGCCCGCCCCCCCTTAGGTACCCGTTTCCTTTGCCTATGGCCCTTTCCTCAACCCCACCCTTTGCCCCCTCCCCTCCCCTCACCATGGCGAAGCCCGAGAGCAGGGCAGACGTGCGGCTGGAGGCTTTGAGCTTGGCCCGGCTGAGGTAGAGGCGGCGCCAGCTGAGCGCCCGCAGCGAGTGCTGACTGGCCCCCATGAGGTCCAAGTAGCCGCGGTGCACGAACTCCCGGTACGTGGCCGAGCCCGAGGGGCACTCGGCCTCCGGGTTCAGCGGGGCCTGCTCGCCCGCGTCCCCCTGGCCGCCCTTCATCCTGGGGGCCGCGGCACCAGGGGGCCTGGCAGTCAGGGCGGGGTCGAGTAGCCTCGGGGTGTCCAGGAGGGTCGGCGCAGGCCGGGAAGAGACCCCATGCCCCGCGGGGTTGAGCCGATGTGGCGGCAGGTGCCCAGGGAGAGGCGGTGGACTGAGCAGAAAGAGGCGGCGTCTGCGGGAGCCCCAGGGGCCGGAGCGGGACAGCAGAGGCCGAAACAGGAACTGGGGCAGAGGCGGAGCCGGCGGCCACATGATGGGGTGGAGTCGGGGGCGTCCGCAGAGATCCCCGGGGACCCCTGTGAGAGTCCCGCTACAATGTCAGGAGGCGCCCCGCTCCGCTGAGGCCAACTCCCGGACCCTGACCACTCACTCCAAGCTCCTCGGGACATCCCGGGTCCAGAGCCCCAATCCTCTACCCAAACTGTAAACTGGGGAAAGGTGAGCCCATCCTTGTAAACTCAGTTCCCGGGATGCCCAAGGCTCCGAGAGCCCCAGAGGGTTAGCACTCAGGTCCTCCCTGCCCTACCCCCACCCTAACCCCCCCCCCCCCAAACCCCAACCCCCCGCGCCGCAGACACAGGAACTCAGGCACCCCATTTGGAAGATTTTGAGTTTTATAGCAAACCGTATAGTACAGACCCGGGGCCCAGCCCCGGCTGGGTCCCCCACGTGCCCCGCCGGGCTGCCTCTTTCCCTTCTCCCAAGCGGCCCCAACCTCAAGCCTCCGCGACCCCCAGGACCCCTCCCGTCGACCTCTGGTCCGCCCAGACCCTCCCCCCACCCCGCACCTCCCTGTTACCTGAGGTATGTGGATAAACCCCCCCTCCCCTACATGGTACAACCCAGCCACCCCGAGGCCTGGGCTGAGGGGCGGGCCCTGGCTCCCCAAGCTCCGCCCCCAACTGGAGGAAAGGGCAGGGGTGGGCCAAGACTGTTACTAAGTTCCCACGGCAACCAAGAGGGGCCATTACCAGCCTTAGCCCTGGCTTTGGGACGAGTCCATTGGCTGCTATTTCCATGGCAACCAGGAGTGGCAGTTCCCTGGGCAAATGGGATACAAGTTTCCATGACGACCAGTGGGAAGAACCAAACTGAAGGAGTCTCATCTTCCCCATCGCTGGATGGCACCCCACTCCACGGCAGGTCAGGAGGGGTGGAACTGCTCAATACAGTAAAGCAAGAAAGAGCCTGGTGGTGGCAGCGCCCACCGGCCCAGTCTCAGTCCAAGCGCTCCGGCCCTCACACTCCAGCTCCCCCAAGTCCGAGATTCCCCAGGTTCAAGTAACACTTCAGTACAGATGAATGTTCAAGTATTGAACAGGGAGGCAGGTAGGGGGCTGGGGTACCCCTCACCACTCCCCTGGGCCACGCTGAACAGCAGACAGGCCAGTTGGCCCCCACTCCTCGCAATAGCTGCCATTGTCAGTGACTTTCAAGGAGTCAGGGTTGGGGGGAGGAACTAAAACTGGGGAGTAAGAGGAGGAGTAACCCCCTGAGTGAGTGCTACTGCCCCCACACCTGCTCCCCCCCCTCAGTTAGCCCCGGCTTTCCCTGGTTTCCCGAGTATCCCACCTCTGACACCTGGACTCCAATGCTCCTCTGGTTTCCCTTTTGGCCCCTCCCTCCCAACTCCAAGTATCTGGTCTGTTCCCTGCACCCCTGGTGGTCTGCTTTCTGCCCCCCACCCAGCCCATCCTCCACCTCCCCAGCCCCTGGCTCCCAGTATCCTGTATGCAGATGTGTTTCCCCATTCTCCCTCCCTCAAGCTTGCACCTTACCCCCCCACCCACCATCCCTTTGGCTCAGCAACCCCCAGTACCTCTGACCCACTCCCCCCAGGGGATGGACAATGAAGCAGGTGGAAGGGGGAGGGGAGGGGAAAGAGACCCCCAGAAATATCAGTGCAGGGGGCAGAGTGGGGGGCTGGCTCAAGTCCCTGGGCAGGAGTCCCAAGTCGGAACACTCAGGAATCCCAAGTCATGAGGTGGGTAACCTGGCCTCCTGGCAGGAGTGAAATGAAGGCCGGAGGTCCAGGCTCCTGAAGAGTCGGGGGGTAGTGGGGGGGCACCCAACTAGCTGTCCTTGAGAAGCAACTTCTCCTCCGGGCAGCGGAAGGGGCCAGGGGGCCCAGCAGCTGCCAGCCGGGCACAAGCTTCAGGTGAGAGCTGGCGGCAGGAACGCAGGTCTAGGCGGCGTAGGCGAGGACAGCGGCGGAACAGCGGAAGGCAATGGTCAGTGAGGCGGTGGCAACCTGGGGATGGGTAATGGTAACAACACCAGGAAGGTGAGTAGGGCGTAGGCACTGGTCCTGGGAATCAACAGGCTAGCGGATGGACAGACAGGGGACCATGCTTACCAGCAAGATTGAGGTGTACCAGGGTCTCTCGAAGTGGGGAGGTGGGGGCCGTGAGGAGATGAACACTGGGATCCCCGACATGGGCGCAGTGGCTGAGGTCCAGGGCGCTCAGCTGGGGCGCGTGGCGCAGCAGGAGTCGCAGGGAGGCGTCTGTCAGCTCTAGGCCTGCCAAGCGCAGCTCTGCCACCCCCTGCAGCCGCCCACGGCTCTCCGTTTGCCCTGGGCAGGCAGGCGAAAGGTCAGCACACCCCTCTGCTTCTATTCCTGCACCCAGGCCCCAGACCAGCTATGTTTACATCCCTGTATTCCTCACCCCCAAATCTGCTCCCATTGTTTCCATGGCAACCAGGGAGACAAATCTGCTCCCATTATAGGTGAGCTTCGGCTGGGGCTTGCTCTTGTCCTCATCTCATCTGGTCATCGCTCATACTGCCTCCTCAGTGAGGCCTGCCATGATTACTCCACTTGAAACTGTAATATTCCACAATATTATTTTCTCCCACTTTGCCACCATCTGGCATATATTTTTTTTTTCTCTCTCCTCCCATGAAGGCAAAAATTTTTGTTTGTCTTGTTCTTGCTTTAACCCCAACAATTGGGACATAGGTGCTCAATGTATAGTCACTCATCTAACAAATGACATCCCTACCAGGACTGCCATCCAGGCTGCTCTCCCACTTCCATCTCCTTCCATGATTAGTCAAGCCACCAGCTGGACCCCTTCCTCTCCATTCCCCCTGCCACCACTCTGCGTCGACACCACTCTTGCCTCAACTCCTGCCCCAGCCTCTTCACTCACTCTAGTCTTGCCTCTTTTTCCCGGAATCCAGAGAGCCATTCTCAAATGCAAGTGGGCCAACATCCTTTCTGTGCTAAAAGCTCTCCGAGAGCACCCCAAAGAAGTTCAGTCTCCTTGGTGGAACCCTGCAGTTCCTACAGGTCTATCACTTTCTCAGCTCCTCACTCCTCTCCCTCACCCCCAGACACGCAGACCAAACTCCACAGGTGGCCCTGCCTGAGACTCTCTGTGGCCACCTGTGCTGTCCTCTGCCTGGCCATGTCACTGGCTTTCAGGTCTGAACTCAGCCTCTCCCTTTATCTTTGGAGTACGTGAGCTTACACTGCTCAACTTTGCACCCAAAGTGCATGCCCTGCTTCCCTTTTATTGAATTTACCATGTTCCTGGCATTACAGTGTGTTTTTGAAAAAACTAAACACCTATGATGCACCAGCAGCCACTAACTGAGCACTCACTGTGCGCCAGACACAGGCTAAATGGCTGCCTGCCCTTAGGCCAGTGGCTCTCAAACTCTGCCCTGTGGTAGGCTGGTTAACATGGATTGCTGGCCTACCCCCAGAGTTTAGGTGCTCCAGGTTGGGGCCTCAGAGTTTATTTTTCTAGCGAGTGATGTTGAAGCTGCTGCTCTGGAGACCCTGCTTTAAGAAGCACAGCCTTGGAAGACAAGCTCTCTGATGATCATCTGTTTCCAAATGAGAAAATGGAGGCTCAAACCATTAAGCAATCTGTCCAAAGTCACGACTATGAAGTAACAAAGCCAGGACAGCAGGCCTGGTGGCTCCAAGTCCAAACACCTACCACCATGCCATGTACCTCCCGGCACCAGCCGAGCCCTTAGGTAACCCGGATCAGATGCCACAAACTCATGAATCTAGCCTACACGAGTGTTTTAAGGAATCTGCATATGCTAAAAGTTTTCTAAGCGACTAAGCCTACCAAAGGGACATTTAAAAATACATATTTTTTTCTTGTTGATTTCAGAGAGGAAGTGAGAGGGAGAGACAGAAACATCAATGAGGGAGAATCATTGATGGGCTGCACGCCCCCCCGCACTGGGGATCCAGCCCACAACCCGGGCATGTGCCACCTGGGAATCAAACCATGACCTCCTGCTTCACAGGTCGATACTCAACAACTAAGCCACATGGGCTGGGCCTAGGGACATTTTTATTTATTACATATTTGGTGTGTTATTTTTTTTTTTAAATATATTTTATTGATTTTGTACAGAGAGGAAGGGAGAGAGATAGAGAGTTAGAAACATCAATGAGAGAGAGTCATCAATCAGCTGCCTCTCGCACACCCCCTACCGGGGACATGCCCGCAACCAAGGTACATGCCCTTGACCGGAATCGAACCCGGGACCTTTCAGTCCCCAAGCTGACGCTCTATCTATTGAGCCAAACCGGTTTCGGCATGGTGTGTTATTTTTTAAAAAATTGATTTCAGAGAGGAAGGGAGAGGGAGAGAGAGAAACATCAGTGATGAGAGAGAATTACCGATTGGCTGCCTCCTGCACACCCCCTACTGGAGATTGAGCCTGCAACCTGGGCACATACCCTTGACTAGAATCAAACCCAGGACCCTTCAGTCCACAGGCCAATGCTCTATCCACTGAGCCAAACTAGCTAGGGCAAAGGACACTTTTATAAAGAAACTAGAGGCCCGGTGCTCGAATTTGTGCACAGATGGAGTCCAGTTGGCTCCCCCCATGGGAGCTCAATCAGGCCAGGCTGGTGGGGCGGGGAGGAGGGAAAAGGGAGGTGGAGAAGGAGATGTGTGAGGTTGGCCAGCCTGCCCTGTCCCTGATGGGGGTAGGAGAGCAATCAGAGAAGGCCTGCCCCCCTCCCCCTTCTCCCCAATTGGGCTGGTTGGCTGGCCGCAGTGCCAGTTGATCTGGTTGCTTGGCTGTTATATATATAGATTCAGATATTGAGCTTTTCCTTGAAAATGGTAGATGTGACATCACTGGGCTACCCTTTCACCTGACAATTAGCTGGGAATGAGCCTACTTTCTAATGTCCTGCACCAGTCTCACCACTCGCTGCCTCTGTGAGGACCTGATTTGGCAAGCTCTGAATTCCAGCCGCTCCTTTTTCTCACTGAGGAGCTGAGAGCTTAGAGAGGGAATACATCACAGATGCCATCAACCTTGGGCCACAGCTGAAGCCACTAGAGGAAAGCAGAGGAGAGAGGGCACCTGGCTCAGTCAGGGAAAAGAAGGCAGCACTGAGGTGGCAACATTTAAGCTGGGCCTTCAAGGACTAACCCTGTGGAGAGGTGGGAGAAGACTATGCCAGACAGAAAACAGCAGGGGCAAAAGCAAGAAGTAGAATTTTAAATTCTGCTTCAGGAACGCAGTACAAACCAGGCAGCCAAGATCAGAAGAGCAGGTGTAGAGTTCCAACATGCACAATAGGCCTGAGGGCCTGAAAGGCTCATCCATCTTTGCAAGCTCCTGATAAAGGCGCTGAAACTGACGTCAATTCAGGCAGGAGATGGAGTCAGTCTGCCCGCCAGCCAGCACTTCCTCAGCTCATGGAATGCACTGCTCCCAAGGCCCACCCTTACACGAGCCCAAATCTTCCCGGCTCACCCAGTTCCGGTAAGAGCAGGAAGTGGGTGAATGCTCTGGTTTGGCACTGCCTGTGTGACTTGCAGCACTCAACCCCTCTGGCCCTCTGGTACCTTATCCAGAAAACGCAAAGAATCCTAGCTGCTCCTCTACTCCTTTTCCAAGGCTGCTGTGAAGGGGTGCGGTGAGGAGGGTGGGAAGATGGGAGCCATGAAATAGCTGTGAAAGCAAGATAGTCCTTGCCCACAAAGAGCTTAAGAACCTAGTGAGAGGAGAGGTTTTAATCAAATCATTTCACAGCAGTATCCTCTAAACTGGAAGGGAACTCTCTTAAAGTTGAAGAGGGACCCTGATTTCAATGGGGAAGAGAATCATGGAGGGCTTCTAGGAAGCAGTGGCATTTATGTGGCAGCCTCAAAGGTGATTAGGAGTTAATTAGGTGAAGGAAGATAAGAGCATTCCAGGCAAAGAAGAGTAGGCAAAGGCCCTGGGCTGGAGGGAACTTGGCAAGGAGGTTGAGGTGGCTAACATGCAGGAACCAGACCATGGCAGGCCTAGTGAGTACGGTAAAACATCGATCTTTATCCAAAGAACACCAGGAAGCAAAAAAAGAGTCTACAGCACAGGAGTGAAATGGATACATTTGTCTTTCTGGATGGCTCCCCTGGCTTTGGTGTGAAGAACAGACTGGTGTGGACCAGAGAAGAAGCTATTGTAAGCTATCTCTTGGCTAGACAAGGAGGCTCCCACCCCACACCTTGTAGGACCCCTAAGGTGACCAGACTTCTGCTCACCTGACCAGCACGCCCCTCAACCCACAAAACTACTTATTCTGCCTCAACTTCCCTGGAAAAACCCGGTGCCTTTCAGGACTCAGTTTAGCTCCTTTTAAGGAGGGCTTCTTCCTTTGCTCCTTCCCTTCCCCCCAACCCCCACAACAGCCCTTAGCCTACCACATCATGCTCTAGAACCTTCTATTTCTGAGTCAGTCTCTCTGACTGTGGTTCCACCAGGGTGGGGAATGAGGCTGATTCAGGCTGAGGTCTCCAGGGTCCTATCCAGGCCCAGGCCCAGGCCCAGGCCCAGGCCCAGGATGTGTTCAACAATAAAAGCTGACTTGGCTTGGCAGGTACCGGGGCCTGCCCCACAGTGAAGAGGTGGCTGGTCTGACTGGGGAGATGATACTTCTACTCCACGCAAACTTCCATGTCAATCGGCTCCTTCTTTCTGCTCTTTCCCTTAGGGAAATCCGTGTCTTTTGACTGTAGGGCAAGGGAGTCTAGGGACTAAATCTAGATCCACACGTGAATCTTAAAAGAATCTGAATTAATTTCCATCTGAATTAAAAACCAGGATATGCCCCAGAAAACACATACTCCTGGCTCCTCCTGACAAACAGAAGTGACGGGCCACAGAGCCCACATTCTCCCACAGCAACAGCCACTGGAGCCCACCACACCCAGCGGCTTCACGTAGATCCCGCGGCTTTTCCCAGAATCCAGCGGCACCCTCCTGTCCTCTACTGTGCTCCACCCCATAATTACCTCCCCTGGAGGCCAGGGACCACCTCCTCTTCATCCTGTTCCCCTCACTCCCATCACCGGGCCCAGCACACAGCAGGTGAGTGAATGAAGGAACAGGGGCCATGCAGGGCCTTCCTTTGCGAACTCAAGTGTTCTGTCCTTCCTTCCAACCCGTTACACCTCGCACAGGCCCCACCTCGCCCAACCCGTTCTACAAACGAGCCAACGAGCTGCACCTGGTTTGGTGTCTGGCGGAGGCAGCAGCAGCTCTCGCAGCTGGGAGTCTTTAACATCCTCAATCCAGCGCAGGTCCAGGAGCCGCAGGGCTGGCAGTGGGGCTGAGCCCAGGGCAGAGACAGAGAGCCAGGAGCAGCCAGACAGCACCAGTTCCTGCAGGCCTGGGGGAAGTCAGGAAGCTGGTGCTAGGAGGCTCTGCCAAGCTTATCCCACACGCCATTCTCTCCAACCTCACCACCTTGCCATACCTTGCAGTCGGTTCAGAAGCCACATGAGTTGCTTCTTGGAGACACCTGTCCAGCTGAGGTCCAGGGCTCGGGGCTGGCGACGAACCACACCACTAAGCATGGGGGGAGTGAGTGACTTCCGCCGGCTCAGGTCCATTCGAGGCCACAGACGCTTGTCATAGCACCTGGCAGCCACAAGAGGGTAGACAGCCCTCAGCTCTCAGCTCTCAGGGAGCCACAGCCCGTCCCACACTCCATGGCACACCCCAGCTTTCTCTGATCCACACAGAAGGTGGGAGGAGGGGGCTGCAGGGAGCGCCAGGACCCAGGCCAAGAGGGTGGAGTTTGGAGCTCAAACCCATTACTAAACTAGATGCAAGTTTAATATATATATTTTATTGATTTTTTTTTTTACAGAGAGGAAAGAGGGATAGAGAGTCAGAAACATCGATGAGAGAGAATCATCAATCAGCTGCCTCTTGCACACCCCCTACTGGGGATGTGCCCACAACCAAGGTATGTGCCCTTGACCGGAATCGAACCGGGGACCTTTCAGTCCACAGGCTGACGCTCTATCCACTGAGCCAAACCGGTCTCGGCTAGATGCAAGTTTAGTTAAAAACTATTTTAGTTAAGAATCTTCAAATAGTCTTCCTGCCGGGAAAGTCCATTCTCCTTGCGCTCAGAGGCCTAGTTTAGAAAATGAAGATAATATCCCTGTTGGCCTGCCCATAGGGCTACTGTGAGAGCAAATGAGGTCATTCTGGTGTCCGTACCTTACCGCTTAAGACGCACACACACATCCTATGTACTACAGCTGCTGTAACACCAAAGGGAGCTTCGGCGTTCCCAGCCCCCACCTGGGACTGCTCACCAAGTTACGTTGTTGGCCTGTGGTCACGTCTCCTCTACCCATTTCTGGTCTTGATCCACATCTGCCCCATCCTGATGGCCAGCTGCCCAAGGTTTGACTGACAGCCCTTTTGCTCTCTGGATTTGACTATTGTGTCCCATGAACTACAATGTGGGCTCCACAAGGCACATCTGGCCTTTCCCTTCGGTTCCCCAGTGCCCAGCACTGTGCCATGCGCACAGCAGCTTATCTGTTGGAACGAATGGGGCCAAGCTTCCATGAGCACTGCTCACAACACACTTCACTCACAGCTTCGCATTCACCGGCAATGCTTATGGAGGAGCGGGCAGGTCCAAGGTGTGGAAGCTACAAAGATGAATGAGGTCTGAATAAAGGTAAAGCAGGTTTCCTGATCCCAGCATTTCTGACAGCCTGAAAAGGGCTTCCCAAACTTATTTTATCAGGGAACCCTTCCCCACAAGGTTATCTATTAATACTTTGTAGTGCACTAAGAGTTCCTTGAGACTCCCTTTGAAAACTCTTTTTAAAAAAAAATATTTTTTTTATTGATTTGAGAGGAAGAGAGTGGGAGAAAGAGATAGAAACATCAATGATGACAGAGAATTATTAAACGGCTGACTCCTGCACGCCCCTTAATGGGGATCGAGCCCACAATCCAGGCACGTGCCCTTGACCAGAATCCAAACTGGGACCCTTTAGTCTGCAGGCCAATGTTCTATCCACTGAGCCAAACCAGCTAGGGCTGAAAACTCTTCTTAATGCAGTTCTTGAGGGCATGTTAGGAATTCCCCACTGGGTTAGACGAACTGTGTCAGAGCAGCAGGGGTGGAGAGGGCCCCGTAAGCGGTATCTCCACCGAATCCAATTCTGAAGGGCCTTTTCTCCAATCCCAGTCATTTGCTATTCACTTATCTGCAGAATATGAATTTATCTTTACATTGATCCCCTCTATGCACTTAAAACCAACACTGTTTCAAATAAATGTGTTAACCACAGAAATAAATACAATAAACACAGACCAGGGTTATTAAATTCGCTGTAGCTTTGGGCTACCACCTAAAGACTTTTTTGTTAAACAGGGAGGTGAGTGTAAGAAAGGTACTAAAGATGCAATAGCACACAACAGAGAGACATCCTTTTCAAAACTAATAAAAGAATGAAGTCTTTTTGTGCCACTTAAAACTGCCAGGCAGACCTCAGAGCCACTGGGGAACAGGCTAGGAAATGCTGGAGGCCCAGACACTGAGGCTTCAATCCCAACAGCCCCACCTCCCCGCCCTACCTACCACCTCCTACCCCTCCTCCCTCTGGCATTCCAGCCTCTCCCGCTCCGGTTCCATCCCTCAACCACTAACATTTGCAAATCTCTCCAATTCTAAAAAGGAAAAGAACAAAACAAAAACCCCACCCCCAACACAACTTCTGTCCCTAGGTCCTGCCCCTTCTCTCTACTCAGTAAAGTCCTGTTCTGTCCCAAACCTCTCTGACCCACTCTGACCCGATCCTGAGTCCCAGCTCAACTGCGACCACCACCTTGAAGCTGCTCCTGGGTCTCCCATGGCTGGAAAGGAGGCCCTTCCCCTGAGGTACAACAGGCTCCCAGTTGTTCTGTACCATACTCCACACCACCAGCTGCCTGCAGACACACAGGCTGTCTGGTGCCAACACATTTGGCACATATGTTGTGTGGAAAATGCCAACCAACCCAGATCCTTAAAAGCTCAGCGCCAGTGCCTCCTCTTCCAGGAAGTCTCCCCTGACTTTCCTTGTCCTGGAGCTAATCGATCCCTTTGCTCTTGCTTGACCAGGAAATTGGATTAGAACCTCAGAGCAGCAGCCAACAGTCACTGAAACCCTACTGATACTTAGTGTCCAGCCTCCAAGGCGCACAAAGCAGTCAGAAAGCGGGGGAGACAGCCAGTCCGCAGAAACTGAAGCGACAGAGAACATGATAAGAGTCGAGAACACTGAGCCGGGGAGCTGCCCAGGGAGACATGCCTGATGAGAGTCTGAGGACAGCAGTCAGTGAGGAGTGGGTAGGAGGAGAGTGACATTCCAGATGGGGAAGAACTAGTCCCCAGGTCCAGGATACAGAGAGAACACACAGAGCTCAGAGTCGCTCAGGCAGCATGAACAAAGGGCAATTCATCATCTCATAATAAGAATGATGATGATGATGATGATGATGATAACTATAGCACTAATAACTACTATTTATCAAGGGTTTACTATGCACCATGTACTGTTGTACGTATTAAACATTTAACCTCACAATAGCCCTAGCAGGTAAATACTATTATCGTTTCCTTTTTAGAGTCAAGAGAAATGAGGCTCAGAGAGGTTAAGAAACTTATTCAAAGTATCACAGCTACTAAATGGTAGCAGAGCCGGCGCTTAAACCACGCTGGTCTGGATCGGGAGCCTGAACTCTGGTGAGTGGGGAAGAGGCAGAGGTTGAGGGTACAGAGGAGGCCTAGGGTGGGGGTGACATGTCAAGAAGGACTAGAACGGCTCTGGCCAGTGTTGCTCAGTTGGTTGGAGTATTATCCCATGCACCAAAGGGTCGAGGGTTTGGTCCCTGGTTAGAGTGAATGTGGGAGGCAGCCAATCGATGTTTCTCTCTCTCGTGCGCGCGCTCTCTCTCTCTCTCTTTCTCCCTCTATCTTTAAAATCAATTTAAAAAATATCCTCAGGTGGAGATATAAATAAGTAAATAAATAAATAGAATAAAAAAACTTTTTTAAAAGAAGGACTAGCATGCCAGGCTGAGTTTCTGTGGCCACAGAGCTCAGAGGTGAAGGGCATGGGTATCTAAATCCCAGCTCTGCCACCTCTGTGCTTTATGTGACCTTAGACAAGTCACCTGCCCTCTTTGGGCCATTCTCCAAACTATAAAAGGAATTAAATCAACACTTAATTCAAAGGTTTGCTGCAAAGACGAGAGAGTACAGGGAGGTGATCAGTGCAGTCACCGGGGCACTGTTCATGGCCAATAGGACTGGAGCTCGCTGGGAGGCAATAGGGAGCCAGGGATGGTTCTTTCTAAGCTGGGGAGTAACTCTCAGGCAAGAAGCAGGAAGAACTCTTCAGGGACTAAGCATGCCACCATCCAGGGGGGGCAGGGCTTAATGTTCAAGCTCTAAACCATTCACTTTACCCTTAACTCCAGCTACCCCCTGAGGCACCCCCTACCAAGCCCACCTCCAAAATCCTAAAATGTAGTCCCAAACCTCCCTCTTGCAGAGGCCCCTCTGGGGACACAGAGATGGAGCAGCCCAAATGGCCACCTGTAAGGAGCTCAACAGCTTCCTGGTCTCCAGCCAAAGCCAGTCCTTCCCTCCCAGCTCTCGGCTCCCTGATGCTTCTGTGGTCCTCCAATCTGTCCATCGCTAAGCCTCTGCCTCCAACCCCTGCTGACCTTGACCCTGTGTTCCAGTCCCTTCCTTGCCACTCTCTCTGCCCATGTCCTCCAAAGTCCCACCCCTCTCCCCTGAATCTCAACAATTCAACACTTCTGCCTGCCTTCTCTCCCCTACTTTTTAAAAAATTGATTTGAGAGATCAATTTATTGTTCCACCTATTTATGCATTCATTGGTTGCTTCCTGTATGTGCCCTGGTCAGGGATCAAACCCAAACCTTGGCGTATCAGGACAACTGTAACCAGCTATCCTGCCAGGGCTCCCCCTCATTCTGGACAGAGCACTTGGCCTCCCAGTTCCCAGAAAAGATAAATGTCACAGAGAGGAAAGCCTGTAACTTCCTGCTCCCACCAGAAATTTCTCACTACCTCTTTCTACCCTCCATCCTGATTTTCTTACTGCCACTCATTCATTTAAAGAATATTTTCTTAGTACCCACTGTATGCCAGGTACCATGTTAGAAACCAGGTGCAGCGGCAAGCAAGCAAGTCCTGGCCTTGACCCTGTGTGACCTGGCCTCCGTCTCCCCACCCCCACGTAGCACAGCCAAGGATACCAAGGCCTCCTTGTAGCAAAATCCAAATCCAACCACCACTCTGGACCTTGATCTCCTTCTGCCAACATCCAACACTTCACCACTCGTTCCTTCCTCAACCTCCCTCCCTCAGAGCACAGCTCCATCCTTGATCTCCTCCAAGTCTCTGGCTGCTTCTTCTCTAACTCACCAATACTGACATTCTGTCTTCTGCTTTCTTCCTTGAAGCTGGTATCTATAGATTAAACACTCCCAAACTTGGGTCTTTCTCTAATAAATCACTGCCTTCTAGTTCCAAGAGAAGACAGAAGCCACCGGACAAGACAACCGGCAACTGCCTGTTGTTCACTGCCGTGTCCCTCGTTTCTAACTTGGACCTTTCTCTTGATCCTCAGACTGGTACATCCGGCTGTTTCCCTGCTGCTCCGACTGGCCCACAACCCTCCAGCCCGCACATGTCAAATCTGTGCGCTTCCCTTCCCCACCCCCCAGCACTTGCTTCTCTTCCTTTGGTATTCCCCAACGTGAGCACTGTTGCCCCATAGCCACTTCGTCACCAAATCCAAACTCTTCTGTTCTTGTTTTTTAAAAATATCTGTATTGATTTCAGAGAGGAAGGGAGAGGGGAGAGAAATAGAAATATCAATGATGAGAGAGAATCATTGATCGGCTGCCTCCTGCACGTCCCCTACTGGGGATGGAACCTGCAATCCCCATGGCCGGAATCGAACCCAGGACCCTTCAGTTCACAGGCCCACGCTCTACCCACTGAGGCAAACCAGCCAGGGCTCTTCTGCTTCTTAAGTTCTCAACCTGAATCACTTCTCTCCATTCCCTGCCCCTGCTTCTGCCCCAGGCCTTACAGAGCCTTCTGAGTGTTCCCATTATGCCCCACGCTCCTGCTCTGCCCTACCCTCCTCCTCTTATTTTATTGAGTATTTGGTACCCTCCAGGTATTATGCTAAGTACTTTGCAAGAACCATCTCATTTAATCCCCACAAAGTATTAACGTGAACTCCAGACAGTGGAAGAGAGCACTGGGGCCTTGGTAGGTGTAACTGTCCCCCACGGCCACACATCCAGGAAGTGCCGGAGTCACAGCTGATGAGGCACATAAGGACCAAACTCCAGGGCTCACGCCGGAAACCACTGTGCAGCCCAGCCTCCCTCTACCTCTGGTCACACATCTCTCCTTGAGGCCGAAACCAAGTCCTCCTCAGTCCTGAACCCCACGCACAAGCACAGGGCTGGTGGTGAGGAAGAGGCCTCAGCTATGGCGTGAGGCCGGCGGTCACCTCCAGCAGCTGCTGTAACTCTCTGCTTCTGTGCTGCAGGCTGCCGTGGAGCTGTGCTCTGAGGACAGATCTGTTCTGAGGATGTGGAAGTCTGTGCTCTCAGTAATCACTTATAACTGAGTGAGTAACAATGATTATGGTTAAGGCACCGAGCTGTCTCTTTTTCCCAGGTACTGCCCTCAGCTACAAGAATACTGAGGTATACAGACAATGCAGTATGGAATTGCACCCCTGAAACCTACATAATTTTACTAATCGATGTCAACACAATAAGTTAAATAAATAGATAAAAACACACCGCACCAACAACTCTGCAATAAATGTTTTGGTGCTGCTGCTCTAACAGATGGAGAAAATGAGGCCAGAAGCAGTTAAGAAACTGGCCCAACGGCAGGCAGCTCCTGAGAGGAAGGGTCAGACTGAACCACGGACACTGACCTCCAGAGCCCAGGAGACAGGCGCCAGCACGCAGAGCCCACAGGGAAAGGATCAGAGTTTGAGTTCAGCCACTGGCTGAGCTGTGACTTCAGGAGTCCCGCATTCCCCACAGGGCGCTATCATGAGGAAACATCAGCTAACATTTGCAAAATGGCCAACAGGGTGTCTAGTCCACAGTAAGTGCTTGAGAAAGAGCCTGAATTTTCTCATGGAATAAAATATTTCTTGAGCATCTACACTGCCCTTTATCCCGTGCTGGGAACACGAAGATAAAACAGACACAGTATCTGCACTATCCCAGAAACTGATTGGAACATGAAAATGAGTAAATGAGTGAAGGCTCATCCCCGCTATGAGCTGGGAGGGGAACGGAGTGTTCCGAGAGTTGGATTGGGGGGAGGAAGAACAGGGTTTGGGAAGTTGAGGGAGATTTCTGAACAAACAAGGCTCAGGAAGCAGTGGGGAGACGGGGAGGACAGGCAGAGGGAGCTGGGATGGGGCATGAAGACGTCACTTAGGGTCAGGAGGCCCAAGTATGGCTGCTTGTGAGAAGGCAGGGCCACCTCGGCAAAGAGCTTCCTTATGTGTAAAGGAAACAGGTAAGATTGTCCTCAGAAGAGGAAGTGTGAAAAGCAAACGAGATGATGCATACACAGCAGTGAGCTTGGCACGTACTGAACACTCACAAATTATACTGTTAAGAGGAAAGATTCGGGAACAAGAGGGGCTGGGTTCAGATTCCTGGTTCTATTGCTTCCTCTCCACATGACCCTGACCTCAGCTTCATCCGTAAAGGGGAGTAACAGAACCTACCTCACAAAGTCGTTATAAAGATTAAATGAGCTCAAAAACAGAAAGCAGCCTGCGCACAGCAAATGCAGAAGTATCACGCCGTAGTGTGCACACTACAGAAGTAACTGACCAGGGAGGAAGGAGAAGACACAGGCGACACGTCACCCAGAGAGTGAGGAGGGTGTCAGCAATAGAACCCGGGCCCGTGCAGGCCACTCACCAGCGGCTCCACGTCCGGCAGACTCGCATGCACACGCACAGGTCCCGGGGCCCGAGGTGCTGGAAGACGCGAAGCCAGGCAGCACGGGGCAGGGGGTGGTCGGATCCAGCCGCCAAAGGCAGTGTGTCGGGCTCAGGACTCCGAGGCGGGGGCCGCACCACGTGGCGCTCCAGCTGTGGGGGCCGGGGTGGTGGGGCAGGGCCCAAGGGCCAACTGAGGAGGGGGCCCCCACTGCCAGGCCGGACAGCCCGTCGCCCCCCGCGGTTCTCCTTCTCGCCTGAGCTGCCCCTGGCTGGCCGCCGCCCATTTCGGGCCTCGCCAGGGGCCTCATCCTCACTCAGGGATGTGCCTGATGAGTCGGAGTCTGAGTCTGAGTCCGAGGAGGACGAGGAGGTGTCAGGCACCCGCTCTAGCAGCTGGCACATCCGCTTGAAACGCTCTAACTTCTCCCTCTGTGGTGATGGGGATGGCACCGCTGGGCCCTCAGCAGAGGCCAAAGGTGGCTTTGGTTTCTGCAGAGACAGGAGACTGCTGTAGGGTCCGACACACACTCCCCACCCCCTGCCCGAGGAGTCACCAGGGGTTGCACAGTCCAAGGGATAGTCCTGGTCCAGCCCTGGCTCTGAGCGACATGAGGCAACACTCAAGCCAAGCCTGAACCTCACATTCCTTATCTGTCACATGAAGGCACTGATTCAAAGAACTAAATGCCTTATGGGCTCATGAATTTCCATAAGCAGCATGCTATGAAAACATAGTCCAGATCTGATATTGGCTTGGCCATCAACTCTGTGTGACCTTGGGAAGCCCCTGTCTCACCATCTGTAACATGGGACACTGGACTAGACAATTCCAAGTGTCCAGTCAAGGATGTGAGAATAACAAAGATTGCCTGGCCCTAGGCAGAGCATCCCACACTCACTCACCGTCACATCCTCAGTGCCTGAATGGCAACCTGGGTCACTCTTTTCAGGCATGAGGCAGATGGGCTCAGAGAGATTAAACGCCAAAGTGACAAATGGCAGAGGTGGCGTTTGAATGCCATCAGGCAGATTTAGTGTGTCCATGCAAAGGGACATCTGATTCCTTACTTTGCTGTATGACCTTAGGCCAGTCTTTTAACCTCTCTGGACCTTATTTTCCTCCAATCTAGGTAAGTTTTATAATTTACAAAGCCCATTTACTTTCAGTAGATTTAAATAGTGGGATAGGTAGATAAGGAAGGTAGATTTCCCAAATAAGAAAACTGAGGCTCAGAGCAGCTGAGAAATTGCCAAGACCACACAGGGAGTCAGCAGGCAGAGATTTGGACTCAGTTCTTTCTCCTTTAAGGTTTGGAAAGATGATGCAAAAGGGTCAGATAATACCCTGAGGGTTCTTGGAAAGTCAGGGGCTCCTGTGGTGCTGACCCCAGCCCACTCTCCCCCTCCATGCTTCCCGGGGTCCAGATGCCCATAGTGGCCAAGTGGAGCAGGGGCAGGACTAGGTGAGCAGGAAAACAGATCTGTCTCCAGGATGGAGGGTGGGGCAAGGAAAGATGGGACAGGGAGGGAGGAGGTCCCAGGCACACCTCCCAGTGTTCGGGAGGGAGCCCAGGGTGGCAGGACGAGAAAGCTTGGCTTGGATTCAGAACCCTGGGGGGCAGAAGGCCTTGGCCGCCTGGGTCCGATCCTCGGAGGAGGCAGGCGTCTCCACCCACCTTCTTCAGGTGCCTCTCCCGGCCTCCTTTCACCTACCAGGGAAAGAGGGAGACATAGGGAAAGGGAGAGACCCTTTAGCCCCTCATCGTCCACAACTGAAATCCATGCCCTCCTCTTGGACTACAATTCCCAGAAGCCCCCACCTCAAGGAGAATTCTGAGCATGCTCACCTTCTAACCAATGTCTTGGCTCAGTGAGTATGCTCTCATCTCCTCTTTCTTCCCCCTCAGGCCCTTTCCAGCCCCTCCTCCCTCTGTAGCAGCTTTGAGTGTGCTCTTTCCCTAATCCCTAAAGTACTCAGGGCTCCCAATGCTTCACTGCCCAGTGCCAGCTGCCCCTCTCACCTGTACCTTTTCTGTACACTGAGTGTGCCCCATCCTCCCGCCCCCCACCCTGAATTACATTTCCCAACAATCCCTGAGGGAACCCACAGAGGGCCCGCCCTCCCCAAAAAGGAAGACTACCACTCCCAGATTCCCTTGGCTGAACCTCGTGAGCATGCTCCCTGGCTCACCTTTTTCTTTGGGGTTGGGGGCTCATTCCCTGACTCCCTCTCCTTTCTTTTGGGGGGCCCAGGCACGTCCTCTGGGGGAGGCCCAGCAGGCAGGGGGCCCTTGCGCCTGGGTGGGGGTGGTGGAAGCGGCGGCTCCTCCGTCAGCTTCCATCCACTCCCCAGGCTGGCACCCTCCTCTCCGTTGTCAGTCCTTCGGCGGCCTGGTCCCTCACCAGAATCCTGAGGAGATGAATGCTGGGGCTGAGATTCTGCATAGCTCCCCAGCCCACTGGGAGCCCAGCACCCAGCCCAGTCCTGCCCCTACCTTGCTGGTCCGGCCTTCCTGGGTACAGCGAGGGCACTCCCAGCAGTTAGGAATTTCCGCATTGATAACACCCTCAGCCTTCCCCATCTGTGGGCAGAGGGCAGGGAATGGATATAGGGTATCAGTCAAGTCAGAGGCAGGTTGCCCAGCCTCCTTGCCCCTGACAGTGTGCCCTCCCCGACTCCGGGTCCCCCAGGGCGTCACCTTCAGGCAGCCAGGGTGGACGATCTCGTTGCAGATTGTACACTCCATGAGGCTCAAAGCAAATTTTTCTTCCTCTCCCTCCACTGTGTCCTCCTTCCCAGCCTCCCCACACAAGAGGCACACAGCTGTGTGTGGGAGCACGGGCTGTTGGGGAGAAGGGGCATCAGGGACCCCGAAAGCAAGCAACAGGGGAGAGACCCTGTGGGCCAGGCTGGATCAGATCTTGAATTTCTTTCTTTTTTGGCAGTATGACCTTGAGCAACTGATTTTATCTCATTCCTGCTTCTCCCTTTGTAAAATGGGGCTAGGAATTTTTCCTGTGCAGAACTCTTTAAGGATGAGATAATGCAAGATAGGCATTTGTTACATAGTTTGTTCACTGTTGTGAATGTTCAGCTAGATCCAGGGCCTCTATGACCCTGGAATTGTTGCTGGCTTTGTGAGAAAGAGAGACCATAAGCAAATATGACACTAGTCCTCAGAGAGGGCTGGAGGGGAGGCGACAGCAAGATGACTCTGAGGTGGCTCAGTGGGCAGCCTAAGCGTTGCTCTGGAGCTCACAATGAATCAGGTTTGGGCAAGACCCTGGGAACTCTAAAGGCTGGTCTTAAGGAAAAGGGAGCAGCTTCAGATAATATGACTTTGGGGAGGACAATTAGGGAAAAAGGTTTGAGACAGGCAGGCTCAAGGAAGAAGCAGGTTGGGGGAAGAAGGAACAAGAAAGTGGGCAAGGGCTGGGGACAAAGAGGAGAGAGGGGGTGGGTGAGGAGACCAAGCAGTAAAGAGTGGCTGAGGGAAAAGGAAGTGATGGTGAGGGGAGGGGGCCACAGGATGCTTCTGGAGGCCCATGGCTGCAGGGGAAGGGCCGCTCTCTGGAGCCTGGGAAGCTCAAAGGATGCCGACAGCTGACAAGAAACCTACTATGTTCCTCAGGAACCTACTGTGTGCTGGCCCTGTGGCAGGCACTTGCATTTCTGTGCTATTGTTTATAACTCAGCAAAAGAAACATTTTGCAGAGACAGTACCTTTGAGATTCAGTGATTTGCTCAAGGTCACACAAAGGGTAAGCTCAGCCTCAACTCCGAGGCCCCTCTGGCAGGTGAGGAAGAGGCCAAAGAAGGCTCAGTAAGACCCATTCCGGGGCTAGCTCAGGGAGGGCCCTGTGCAGACACCTCCACCCGGTGTGAGCGAGGGGCCAGGTTTTCCACTGGTCTGTGCCTCGGGAAGTTGGGGCAAGTATGACGGCAGAGACCGGGTTAGGTTTTTCTGTGACCTCAGCTTGGAGCTGAGGGAGGAAAAATGGGCCCACTGCACATCTGAGCAAACCAGTGAATGAATGAGTGAGCCAACAGCAGCTCTACAGGAAACCCTAGGAAGGAGCCCCCAGCCCCCCCAGAAAGGCCCTGGGCCAGCGGGGAAGGGCGCCCAGAGCCCCGGGCGGGCGGAACTCACGGCAGTGCACTGCCGGAGCAGGCACGACTGCTTCATGCGCCCGGGCCCCCCGAACTTCTTCATGTCTCGGCAGAAGTGGCAGTCCCCGCACTCAGTGCGCACACAGGCCCGGCAGCGGCGGCAGCGGGTTCGGCGTCGGCGCGCTCCGGCCCCCGGCCCCCGGCTGCTCGACGACATTGGGGGCGTCAGCAACGCCGAGGGCTGTGGGGGGATGGAGACAGGGTCAGCTGGGAAACTCCTGACAGCTCCCTCCATTTCTAGGCAGCAAGAATCACCCTCCCACCCAAGGAGCCAAGGAACATGGTCACCCTCCTGCAGGGCGCGGGGGACCACTCTGGAGGCCTACCTCTCCCAAGCAGCTCACCGGGCTCCTGTGGGACCTGAGCACTGGCTTCCTACCTCCCGCCTGCTCCACTGCTTCCTCACCGCCTCCTTCACCCGCCCAAGGAGGACGCGGGAAGCGGGCCTCTCCGCTGACACCCCCACATCTAAGCTCCTGGGAAAGCCAGGCTCCTGGTCTGTGGAGTTACATTAGGAGGTCCCAACTTTCCCCGCTTCCCATATGTACTACACCCAAGCTCTCCCCAACCTACAATTCCCCACGTTCACCCCCAAGGCACCAGATTCTTAGATGGGAGCGCCAGGCCTTCCTTTCCCCCTCCTCTCTCAATGACCACCCAATTCCTCTTCCCCAAACCCAGACCCAGTGGGATCCTTGCCCCCAAATCCCTAAAGGTTCACTCTGCTGCCCAACTTCCAGGGCTGAGACCCTCCCTGAAAGGCTGCTGCAGTCCCTCCTCCCCCCGAGATCTCCATTCCTCAGCTCCCACAGAGCTCCCCTGCTCTAAGACACCTCCTTTTGTACTTCCCAGGTCAGCCTGGGCAGCCTCCTGGGTTCCCGGGACTCCAGACCCAGCCTGACATCCTCCCCCGAGCACAGCATGGGCGCCTGCATGTGCCCCAACCCCGCTTCCCAGGCTGCCTTCCACCCTAATTGTCTGGAATCCCTCGGGCTCTCCTTCCCATGGAAACCAAATCCTCCGAGATCCCAGCAGGCCTGGAGGGTCTCTTCATGGCCCCGGCCTTACCCCAGCTTCCCCCTTCCAGGGACTTCCAGACCCATCTATGGGGGTGGGGAAGGGGCCCTCCAGCGCTCCAGGGGAGGGGCCTAGAGGGCGGCAACTGCAGGCAGGGATGGGGGTCTGCGAGGGGAAGCAGAATCGAGGAAGGAAGGCCAGCTCCCCAGGGCAGAGAGGTAACAGGATGAAGGACTGGAGATGAGGAGTTGGGAGCGGAGAGAGGGTGAGGCTGGGGGCGGGGAAGGCAGAGAGGCCGGGCTGAGGATGAATGGGAGTGGGAGCTGCCCAGGTCTGGGGGTGAGGAGCCGCACGAACCCACCTCACACGTGTCCCGGGAGCCATCTCTCCCTTCTCGGCAGCTCCCGGCGGGTCGGCGGCCATCGGCGGCGGGGGGGCCGGGCGGCGCGGGGCGCGGAACGCTCAGAACGCCGGGGTCCACGGCCCCCCGAGGGCGCTCGGCCCCTCCCTCCGGCGGAGGCCGGGACGGCGGCGAGTGGAGATGGGGGGCGCCGGGGGCGAGGCCCTCCCACGGGCTGCGGCGCGGCCCTTCCAGGGGGAGGTCCTGCTCTGGGGGGCTCAGGCCCTCAGCCCCCCCAGGCCAACGGGGGCTCCTCGGGCGCAGGGTGCTCAGCTTCTGCCCGGGCCCCACTCAGTCCGGGGTCCGAGTCTCCGTTCCCCTCCCCCTCCTCTCCCCAGCGCCCCGACCCTTTAACTGGCCCCTTCCCGGCCCCCACTGCCCAGGGGTCTAGGGCCCGGCCCGGGACCCCCCACCGTTTCCGGGGTTCAAGCCCCGCCCACCACCGGTTCCCGGGGAGGGGGGGGTCCCTGTAACCTGCCCCCCTCCCCTGGGTCCTCCCCTAGACTGCGGCCCCCTGCCCCACCACTATCTGGCGAACCGAGGGGGGTGAAGGAAGCTGCTCCGGCCCCGCCCCCCCAGCCTGCGTACGCCCCCGCCCTTTCCCCCTCCCCCAGCGCGCGACCCTCCAGAGAGAGGGATTTAAATAAAATTTGAATAAATCCCCTTCCTCAAGCAGAAGGCTGGAAGGAAAGGATGGAAGGAGGTAGGGAAACGGGGAGGGGACAATCGGGGTGCCTCAGCCCCCTTGGTCCCCCGGCCCCGCGCAGCTTCGGCCCGGGGCCCTGGCCGCCTCTCTCATCCCTCCAGAGCTCCTTCCTCCTTCCTCCTCTCTTCCCCCTCCCGTCCCTCCTCCTTCCCTCCTCCTCCTCCTCCTTACTCCCTCCTTCTCCCAGAGGAACCCCGCCCCCTGCCGCCTCCTTCCCTCACCGCTCTGCTTGCCAGGGCGAGCGCGCGCAGGGAACGACGGGAGTCGTAGTCCTGCAGGCACTGGTGCTACCGCGGGAACAATGGGGCGCCGGGGTTAACGGGGACTACAAATAAGATGGCGGAGGGCGTGCCAAATTGGGAGCTGAGGATGCCGGGAGTTATAGTCCGGTGGCCCGGAGGCTCCCCGTTGCAGAGCATACAGAGGGAGTGGAGACGATGACTACAAACAAGATGGCCTTCTTCCCCGGCCCGACCTCCTTCCCAGGCACTCACACGCCCTCCTGTCCACAACCCTCCGCGTGTGTGGTACCTGACGGGAGTCGCAGTCCGTCTGCTGCCTTCCCGCTGCCATTTCTACTTCTCAGGAACAATGGAAAGGTGAAAAGGAACGAGGACTACAAACAAGATGGCTGAAGAGGGGCGTACAACCTGACTAGTAGTCGATCTCATGAGGTGCGATGGGAATAGTAGTTTTCCTAGGTTGCTAGTGTTCCTTAAGAATGACGAGCCTGGGAGGTTAAGGAGACTACCACAAAGATGGCAGGTTACCTAGCCTCTTCCCTTCGCCTCATGCTACCACCTTGAGCACCTCGCCCGCCTGTGATATCGAAACCCCCTCCCGGCGGCGCAGAGCCTGGCGGGAGTTGCAGTCTTCCCGTCTCTTCTATTATCTTCGGTCGAGACAATGGAAATAAAAGGGGGCGGGGACTGTCTGCAAAAATGGCGGCCGAAGGGAAGGGGAGACAACGAGCTGGGATTTGTAGTCTACGCCCTAAGGCTACTCCTTGCGGAAACCGGGAAAAGGACTACAGCAAAGATGGCGGCTTACCGCGCTCCCTTTGTGGCAAGGCCTGCTGGGGGATGTAGTCCTTGGGCTTTAGAGAAAGGACGTGGGCAGCAGGAAAGTGCATTACCGCACCCCAGCCGAGCGAACGCCAACTTGGAGTTGTCCTCTCTGCTGCCCCCTTCTCAGTGATCTGCCGGGAAATGTAGTCCCACACCTTCACTCGCTAGTGGAGGGGGAGGATTTATGTCACTAGTGGGGATCGGTGCAGGCGAGGGAGAAGGAAGTATGGGCAATCCAAGAATATATCATGTCCGCCTCCCCGTGTGGCGAGGACTTAATATTTCTGGGGCGGCTCTTAAAGGAAAGCAAATTAGTATTGTCGCGACAAGGGAGGGGTGGTTCAGGCTGAAAGCACTGTCATGCTGTTGACCCTTGGAAATCTTGTTCATCTCATAACCGATGCTTATTCCCCCAAAGCACAAGGAAGCAATCAAGTCGTGAGGGTTCCAGGGAAAAGGCTCTGAGATCATGCACAATTTACCCGCCCCTCCTTTGGAAGTCACTAAATCTCGGTTTTCACCTCTGAAAAATGGGGATAATGATACCTACCTCTGAGCAGAGTTAGGAGTGTAAAGACAATGGTCACGAAAGTTCCCAGCTCAGGGCCTGACATGGGGCACATTTTAGCCCAGTTGTTCTGAGATCCCAGGAATCCATCATACTAGAAGTTCGCTCCTGGGGGCAGGCTATCCCCAATTGCACCTCATTCTCTCCCCTCACCCCCACCTCAATCTGGTCCTCCAGCATCCACTACCGAGCACCGCTCCTAGGGGGCGCCCATTCTCCACTTGTCTGAGGTCCTGCAATCTGAGGTGGTAGGCGCTGCATACTGCCCAGCCGCCTCCTGCCAGCTTTGGAGGGATCCTCCTAACCTCAGCTGCCAAAGCAAACGGAACTGCCTTCGTACTGCCCTTTCTACCTGGAAAAGTGTCTTGTAAAAGACTTGATGGGTATGGTTTCTCTGTCAGAGAAAGTTAACCGCTGGCCAGTAAGGTGTGAAATCCTAAATTTGCAGGGACTTATAATATTGTATGTAATCTGTAATTGGAAAATAAAAAATGATTTAAAAAAAAGACCAGCTCAGCCAACATGGCTCAGTGGTTGTCACACTATGAACCAGGGGGTCACCGTTCTGTTCCTGGCCAGGCATATGTCTGGGTTGAGGGTGTGGGGCATGCAGGAAGCAGCTGATCAATGATTCTCTAATCATTAATGTTTCTCTCTCCCTCTCCCTTCCTCTCTGAAATCAATAAAAAAAAAAAATTTCAATTTTATTTATTTTTTATTTTTTTTTAAATATATATTTTATTGATTTTGTACAGAGAGGAAGGGAGAGAGAGAGTTAGAAACATCGATGAGAGAGAGTCATCGATCAGCTGCCTCTTGCACACCCCCTACCGGGGATATGCCTGCAACCAAGGTACGTGCCCTTGACCGGAATCGAACCCGGGTCCCTTCAGTCCCCAAGCCGACGCTCTATCCATTGAGCCAAACCGGTTTTGGCAAAAAATTTCAATTTTAAAAGACCATATTCAGACCTTCTCAGACATAAGTGAACTCAGGGAATACAGCACCCATGAGCCCCTTTATTTTTGCTTAAAAATGATGTTTGGCCCTGGCCAATTGCTCAGTGGTTAGAGCATTGGCCTGAGGACTGAAGGGTTGAGGGTTCAATTTCCCACCAAGGGCTCATAACTAGATTGCAGATGTCCCAGCACCCCCTCTTCCCCCAGGGGCGCATGTGGGAGGCAACCAATCAATGTGTCTCTCTCACATGGGTTTTTCTCTGTCTCTTCCCCTCCCTTCCATTCTTTCTAGAAATCAAAGGGGAAAATATCTTCAGGTGAGGATTAACAACAAAAATGGTGTTTGCTTTCTGTCCACCTTTTTCTTTAAAAAAAATATATATTTTATTGATTTTTTTACAGAGGAAGAGAGAGGGATAGAGAGTTGGAAACATCGATGAGAGAGAATCATTGATCAGCTGCCTCTAGCACACCCCCTACTGGGGATGTGCCCGCAACCAAGGCACATGTCCTTGACCGGAATCGAACCTGGGACCTTTCAGTCCGCAGGTTGACGCTCTAACCACTGAGCCAAACCAGTTTTGGCCTGTCCACCTTTTTCATGTGTTTTAAGAATCTTTGGAAGGTTGGCTTACGGCCCCTGGTTAGTGGTGGTTTCCTATGCGAGGGCCTGGGCCAGGGGTCCTCAAACTTTTTAAAGTGGGGGCCAGATCACGGTCCCTCAGAGAGCTGGAGGGCCGGACTATATGAACTACTAATTCCTACTGTAACACCTCGGCTGCGCTCACTGCCCAAAAAACCTGGCGGGCCGGATCAGACTCCTCTGCGGGCCGCATGTGGCCCGCGGGTCGTAGTTTGAAGACGCCTGGCCTGGGCTGTGGGGCTGCAGACCAGCTTCAGAAACAGGCTCCGGTGAGGAGTTGCTGCAGGGAATGGAGGGCACCTGCCTACTCTCAGACCTGTCTCCAGCCTTGGGATGAGCATGGCACACTGAATCTCCGAGCTGGAGTAGCCCACCAATCCTGTGGTTTCTTCTTACCAGTGGCTGGTCTTCCTTCTCAGTCTCTTCTGGGTCTTTGCAGAAGTTTATAGCTTCCGTGTCAGCAGGGTGGCGAGGTTCTCCTTCAGTAACAAACAACAACCACATTTTAGGAGCCTTCTAACAGCAAAGGTCTGCTGCTTGCTCATGCTGCACGTCTCCTGCTGTCAGTGGAGGGCGGTTTGCTCCTCGGGGAGTGAGGTGGAGGGAAGAAGCCGTCTACTGGTCTAATCACAGAAGAAGGGGAAGGAGGATGTGGCGACATGCTCACTGGCTTTTTAGCTCCTTCCAAGAAGAGACACATGACAGTTCTGCTCACATTGTATTGAAGGGAATGTAAAAATGGTGCAGATGCTATGGAAGACAGTATGGTGAGTCCTCAATAAACTAAACATCCACTTAATGTTTAATTAGTTAATTAATCAAATGCCTACCTTTATTTTTTTTTAGATCTTTTATTTATTTTTTTATTAATATATTTTATTGATTTTTTTTTGCCCCCTTCCCTCCCAGACATACCCTCCCTCCCCAGAGTTTTATGTCCATTGGTTGTACTTATATGCATGTATACAAGTCCTTCGGTTGATCTATTATCTCCCCCAAATCTCCCTCCCCTCCCCGCTGTAATTTGACAGTCTGCTTGTTGCTTTACTATCTCTATAACTATCTTTTGGTTCATCAGTTTATAATGTTCTTTATTATCCACAAATGAGTGAGGTCATGTGGTGTTTCTCTTTCATTGATTGGCTTATTTCACTCAGCATGATGTTCTCCAATTCCATCCAGGTTGCTGCAAATGATGAGAATTCCTTCTTTTTTATGGCAGCATAGTATTCCATTGTGTAGATGTACCATAGTTTTTGGATCCAATCATCTGCTGACGGGCACCTAGGCTGTTTCCAGATTCTAGCTATTGTAGATTGTGCTGCTATAAACATATGGGTGCATATATCCTTTCTGATTGGTGTTTCTGGTTTCTTGGGATATATTCCTAGAAGTGGGATTACTGGGTCAAATGGGAGTTCCATTTTCAGTTTTTTGAGGAAACTCCACACTGTTCTCCGCAGTGGTTGCACCAGTCTGCATTCCCACCAGCAGTGCAAGAGGGTTCCTTTTTCTCCGCAACCTCGCCAACACTTGTCGTTTGTTGATTTGTTGATGTTGGCCGTTCTGATGTTGGTGTGAGATGGTACCGCATTGTTGTTTTGATTTGCATCTCTCGGATAATTAGTGACTTTGAGCATGTTTTCATGAGTCTTTTGGCCTTCCTTCTGTCTTCTTTTGAAAATATTCTATTTAGGTCCACTGCCCATTTCTTAATTGGATCATTCATCTTCCTTTTATTTAGTTATATAAGCTGTCTGTAGATGTTGGAGATTAAACCTTTATCAGTGGTTACATTTGCAAATATGTTCTCCCACACAGTGGGCTTTCTTGTTGTTTTGTTGATGGTTTCTTTTGCTGTAAAAAAGCTTTTTATTTTGATGTAGTCCCATTTGTTTATTTTCTCTTTAGCTTCCATTGCCCTAGGGGTAGTATCAGTGAAGAAGTTCTTTTGGCATATGTCTGAGATTTTGCTGCCTGTGGGTGTTTCTAGTATTTTTATGGTTTCCTGTCTTAGGTTTAAGTCCTGCATCCATTTTGAGTTTATTTTTGTGTATGGTGTAAGTTGGTGATCTAGTTTCATTCTTTTGCATGTATCTGTCCAATTTTCCCTGCACCATTTATTGAAGAGACTGTCTTGACTCCATTTATATTTGTGCCTCCTCTGTCAAATATTAATTGAGCATAGTGCAAATGCCTACCTTTAAAGGAGGCAGAACGCAGAACTCCTCACACGCCTAGAAGGAGGAGAACTGGAACATTGTTGACAAGCACAGCTTCCTGTGGGCCCTGAGGGAAGTTGGTCCCACCGCGCAGATTTCCTGGGTAAGCACCCACCACAAGACACGGAGTGAGTTCTTTTGTTGCCACATGATACGGCAATGGCCACAAAAAGTGGACTGAAAATGCCACCATGAGAGGGTGATGTTCAGCCCGAGATCACAGTCACAGAAGGCAAAGCTCCCCAAAAGCTGTGTGGATCTCATGAGTGTGAGCCCCAGAGGTGAAATGCGATGGGCGTGGCTTCAGGTGGCTGCAGAACGTTCCTGGAGGATCTGAGGACAACAGTAGCTGGGTTTCTGCTGGTAATCCATGTGGAATTTCTCCCCGAGGCACTTCAAATGGTCATGTAGATAATATCACATTTCTTTTTTTTTTTTCTTTTTCTTTTTTTAGCCATCTCTATCTATGTAGTTAAACCAGCTTGGCTGCCTCTCTCAGATCCATGGCAAACAGTTAAATTCTGGAGTCTGACCCAATCCGAGTGATGTGCATACCTGAGAAGGCAGCATCGTTTCCTAAAAGCTTGTCCTCCGAACTGAAGGAAGAGGTTCCCTTTCAGGCGAGAGAACTTTAACAGCTGCTGGGCCCCGCAACTTCCCCTCTCCCTATCCTAGGTCAAGGAGAAAATCTAATATCACCTTTCTTTTTGAATTTCATTTGGGAACTATGATTGATGTTCTGAGTGGGCTCCTGCAGCAAAGCTCCGACATCATATAAGTTTCCCCTTTTAGCTTAACAATAACCCACAACCTTTGGACCAACTTAAGTTTCCCCTTTTAAGATGGGAAATTATATATAAACTAGTGCTGGCCAGGGCCTGCCTTCATTCCACGCCACCCCCTGGTGGTTAGCACACATCATAGCGAGTGATTGAACTCCCAGTCAAACTGTGGAGGGGATACTTTGCATATTATATATATATATATATATATATATATATATATATATATATATATACACACACACACACACACACACACACACACACACACACACACACTAGAGGCCCGGTGTCTGAAAATTCATGCACTGGAGGGGGCGTCCCTCAGCCATGCTTGTCCCCTTTCACAGTCAGGGAGCCCTCAGGGCTAGGAGGTGACTGGGGAAGGCAATGCCCCATCACACCTCTGCTGTTGCCACTGCCAGCAGCGCAAGCCGCAGTGGGCAGGCCCTGGGCAGCTGGGGGGCTAAGGGAACTGGGCACTGCCATCTTGTGGCTGTGGGTGCTTCCATCTTTGAGGGCAGGGCAGTCAATTAGCATATTCTCTCCTTATTGGCTGTGGGCACCACCATCTTTGTGACAGTGTGAGTGTGAATTAGCATATTCTCTTTTTATTAGATAGGATATTTTGCCATAAGTAAAACTTAAAAAATGTTTTAAATATACTTTTTATTAATTTCAGAGAGGAAGAGAAAGAGAGAAACATCAATGATGAGATAGAATCATTGATCAGCAGCCTCCTGAACATCCCCTGCTGGGGAGGGAGCCTGCAACCCTGGGCATGTGCCCTTGACTGGAATCAAATCCAGAACCCTTCAGTCTGTAGGTCAATGCTCTATCCACTGAGCCAAACCAGATAGGGCTTAAAACTCTTTTAAAATATATTTTTATTGGTTTTAGAGAGGAAGGGAGAGAGAGAGAGAGACATCAATAATGAGAGATTCATCCATCAACTGCCCTCCTGCAAGCCCCTACTGAGGATTGAGCCAGTAATCCTGGCATGTGCCCTTGACCAGAATCAAACCTGGTCCTCAGGTGGATGCTTTATCCACTGAGCCTAATGGGGTAGGTAATATCAATAAATAGTAATAAAAATAACGGGCTAATTTTTTTCTTCATTATATTACTGTAGGAACTACAGATAAAACAGAATGGACTCTTCTAGGTAGAATGGAAAGGGCATGATCCTTTCTTTAAAATTATATATATATATATATATATATATATAGATAGATAGATAGATAGATATAGATATAGATATAGATATAGATATAGATATAGATATAGATATAGATATAGATATAGATATATAGATATATAGATATATATATATATATATATATATATATATATATATATATATATATATATATAAAAGCCTAAGCGACTGGCTGACTGGTAGCTATGATGCACATTGACCACTCTCAAGGCAGGAGCGGAAACCACAGGCATTGAAACATGGAACAGACTGATGAATCTCAGATGGAAGGGGATGAATCTCAGAGGGTTCAGCCTGGCCTGAACCCTCTCGCAAATCCTTGGGGGATGTTGGAGAGCTGGTTTCAGCCTGATCTCTGCAGGCCAGCCTGAGGTACTCCATCGGTGCACAAATCCATGCACCAGGCCTCTAGTTTGAAAATATAGATCTAGCTAACCTAGATGACTCAAAAATTTTGTTGATTTGAGAGAAAAAAAGGGGGAGGAGAGAACTTATGAATATAAACAGCAGTGTGGTGATTTCAGGGGGGGATGGAGGTGGAAGAGGGTAATAGGAGGAAAATGGTGAAAATGGGGGGAAAAAGACAAGAAAAATTGTTGGTTATCATCGAAAATATTTAAATATCAATCTAAATAATTAAGGAAATAAGGATTGTAGATAGAATACACTGTAAGTGTAAATGCATGTTATAACTATTAGTAAGCTAAAAATGGTAACATAACCAAATCTGGATATAGAGGAAGTGAGAGGAATGCTGGGAATGAATTGGGAGTAGCTATTGTGGAAGGAAGTCAGCTAGCCATATTGACTTTTAAAATGTGATTAAGGACAGGTGCTGGCTAGAAGGAGTCAATGGGGGCAAAGAGAGACACCTGTAATTGTGTGTGTGTGTGTGTGTGTGTGTGTGTGTGTGAATCCTCACCCCAGGATATTTTCCACTGATTTTTAGAGAGAGTGGGAGGGAGGGGGAGAGACAGAGAAACATTGATGTGAGAGAGACACATTTATTGGTTGCCTCCTGCATGTGCCCCAACCAGGGCCAGCATCGAACCTGTAACCAAGGTATATTCCCTTGACCAGAATCAAACCCAGAACCCTTCAGTCTGGGGTCCAGACGCTCTATCCACTGAGTTAAACGGAATAGGGTTGTAATACTTTCAACAACAAAGATTTTTAAAAAACAAAACATGTGGGCAGTGCCCTCGGTGGTCCCAGATCTGTCTCTTGCTTCAACAGTGTTTGGATGAAATATACCCAGGGACACCCCTTCTTCCAGCCTCTGACCCCTCTCCTGCGTCTTACCCAGTCACCACCGTCAGAAGCACCTCTGGGACCAGCCGACACACCGGGGGTTTTTCTACCTTAATTCTCATCGCTGAACAACCATGAGCTCCCAAATTCCTCAGAATTATTCCACCCGCCTGGCCAGCCTGCACCTGCGGGCTGCCCACACCTACCTCTCTCTGGGCTTCTATTCTGAACGTGACGATGTGACTCTTGAGGGCGTGGGCCACTTCTGTGAGTTGGCAGAGAAGAAGCGTGAGGGCGCTGAGCGTCTATTAAAGTTGCCAAACCAGCGTAGTGGCCGAGTTCTCTTCCAGGACGTGCTGAAGCCTTCCAAGATGAGTGGGCAAAACTCAGGACGCCATGGGTGCCGCTCTGGCCTTGGAGAGGAGCCTGACCCCAGCTCTGTGGACCTGCAGGCCCTGGGTTCTGCCACACAGACCCTCAGCTCTGTGACTTCCTGTAGGACCACTTCCTGGGTGAGGAGGTGAAACTCATCAAGAAGATGGGCAACACCTGACTCACCTCCGCTGGCTGCCGGCCCCCAGGCTGGGCTGGGCGAGTATCTCTTCGAAAGACTCACCCTGAAGCATGACCAGGAGCCCTCTGCCTTCCCCTCGTGTCTGGCTTTTACCCGGGCTTCTCTCTGAAACTCCTGGGCAGTCTTTGAAGCACCCTGAAGCCCTCTCCCATGCCTTGGACCAAAGGAAACAATAAAGCTTTTTGCAGCAAAACAAACAAAAAACACCACCCAAAACAAAAACATGTTATCTCTATACACTGAGCGGCCAGATTATTATGATCACCTGACGTTTGTAGGCACATTAGCCGTACACTTCATCATATGGGATATGAAAGCCAAAAGCATGTTTAAACACCGGTGCTGTCTGCAGTTACCAAGATAAAACGTCTCCAATTCGCACAGGAACACAGACTGGACAGTCAAACATTGGAAAAAAAGTCATGTGGTCCGAAGAATCACGTTTCCAGTTGCATCATGCAGATGGCAGAGTGAGAATTTTGCAGAACAGCATGAAAGCATGCACCCCACATGCATGAGTACAATCCTTGAAGCTGGCGGGGGCAGTGTTATGGTTTGGGGCATGTTTTTCTGGCATGATTTGGGCCCTTTAATTTGTGTAGAACAACGTCTGAATAGCACAACATACCTAAGTATCATTGCTGACCAAGTTCATCCTATCATGTTGATGGCGTATCCCAATGGAGATGGCTTCTTCCAACAAGACAATGCGCCCTGCCATGGTGCTCGTATTGTACAGGAGTGGTTTCAAGAACATGAAGGAGACCCTACCTTGCTTAGGTGGCCCCACAATCACCAGATCTCAACCCAACTGAGCATTTGTGGGACAAAGTTAAAAGAGCCATCAGACAGCTGGTTCCACAGCCATCAAATCTCACAGACCCGACAGTGCTATTCCTCAGGCACGGTGTCAGATTCCTCGCATCACCTTTCAGCATCTCGTGGAGTCAATGCCAAGGAGAATCGCCGCCGTATTGAAGGCAAAAGGTGGCCCAACGAAGTACTGAAGATGGGTGGTCATAATAACCTGGCCACTCAGTGTATATAAAAGAGTAATATGCAAATCAACCAAACAGCTGAACCACCAGAATGACAGCTCGACCAGTTGCTCTGAGGCACACTGACCATCTTCCTGTCCCTCCCACTGGCCGGCAGGCTCTGATGCGCTGATGGTGAACGGGGGTGGGTGCAGAGGAGGGTGGGGCCGGCTGCTGACAGCCAGGGAAGATGACCCTGATCACAGGCCAGGCCTAGGGACCGTACCCATGCATGTTGTGCCCCAGGCCTCTAGTCCATAGATAATAATTCATACTCCATGTTTTTTAAAAAAGCTTTTTCTTTGTAATATATGTGTGTGTGTGTGTGTGTGTGTGTGTGTGTTATTGATTTCTTACAGAGAGGAAAGGAGAAGGATAGAGTTAGAAACATCAATGAGAGAGAAACATTGATCAGTTGCCTCCTGCACACCCCCTACTGGGGATATGCCCACAGCTAAGGTATATGCCCTTGACCGGAATCAAAGCTGGGACCTTTCAGTCTGCAGTCCAATGCTCTATCTGCTGAGCCAAGCCAGTTAGGGCTCTTTTTAAGATTTTAAAACCAGAATTTATTTTTATTTAAAAATTTGCAAGAGGCCCTAGCCCAGGGATGGAGGCAGCTGATCAATGATTCTTTCTCATCATTGATGTTTCTATCTCTCCCTCTCGCTTCCTCTCTGAAATCAATAAAAAAATTTTTTTTTAAATTCTGGAAAATTCAAATATGCCTAAATATTGGTTGAGGACCACTACCACTAGATTGAATAAATGAATAGGAAGCACCTCTTGTATGCCAAGCCCCATGCTAGGCGTCTATGATGTAAAACTGTCTTAATCCACAATGAGAAGGGAACCTAGGCCTTTGTCTAGAGATGTGGGTGTGGGATTTATTCTCCCCAGAATGCAGGGTCGGTAAAACTATGGCAGTAGTCGGCAAACTGTGGCTCATGAGCCACATGCAGCTCTTTGGCCCCTTAAGTGTGGCTCTTTCACAAAATACCACGTGCAGGCATGCACGTACAGTGCGATTGCAACTTCATGGGCCATGCTCAGAAGTCAGTTTTCGGCTCTCAAAAGAAATTTCAGTCGTTGTACTGTTGATATTTGGCTCTGTTGACTAATGAGTTTGCCGACCACTGGACTATGGCATCCTGCATGACATCATATCCAAAGCACAGCGGAGAGCGTGAACACCAGCTGCCCCTGGGCCTCCTGCCTCCATCCCCTCTCTGAAATGGGATCAGCTTCTCCATCCTCAGGGCCAGGTCAGCCCCTAAACTCCAGCTACTCCTTCAGACACTAGGTGCTCCCAAGGACTTAGATTTGCTACCCAACATGCTCTTTCACTAGAATGACCTGAATCTCCTTGTTTTCTTTGGTTAAGATAGAGTCAGGAGTCAGCTGCCTCCCTTCCTCCCTTCCTTCCTTCCTCCCTTCCTTCTTTCCTTCCTTCTCTTTCTTCATTCCCCGCCCACCCTGCTCTTTTTTTTTTTCTTTCACATTTATGGTTATCTTTCCCCATCTGAAATTTTTCTCTAACAATTAAAATACAGTCAATATGCAACAGCATTAGAATTTGTATATGATTTCAATTTTATTGTACAGCTTTTAGTTTTAATTCACTTTGATTTTTAACTCTTTATTATAGAAAATTTTAAAAACATAAAAGTAGAACAGTGCAATGTTCTAATCTACATAACTCTTACTCAAGTCAATATTTATCAATATACAACTCAGTTTCATGTAATCCCCCATTCACCCCCTTCCCCATCCCCACTGCATTATTTTAAAGCAAATCCCAGACATCATAACATTTTACTTGTAATATTCTTCACATATCTCTCTAATATATGAGGAATCTTTTTTCTTAACACCACCAGAGACTTTTGTCACATCTTACTAAATAATGGTAATTCCTTAATACGATCTAATACATAGTCCATGTTCAAATTTCCCGGATTATCTCATAAATGTCTCTTTTCCGTTGGTTTATGGAAACCAGGTCCACACGTTGCATTTGTTGCTGAAGTGGGTGGCGTCCGACATGGCTCCGAATGATCCCTGCCCCCTGGTCTTCCCGCCCTATCCACAGAGGCTGGACCTAGTGACTTCTATAATGAACAGCTTAGGCAAAAGGAGTGAGCAGTCACTTCCAGGATACGGCCACCAAAGACTGTGCCCCCACCTTCTTAGCACTCTCTCTGCCTCTTCGTGGCTCCTCTGAGGTCATGTTGTGAGAGGCCCAGGTGGCCAGGAACTCCCAGCAGCCTCCAGTGAACAGCCAGCAGGAGTGAGGTCCTCAGACCAGCCACCCCCTGGGAACAGGATCCTGCCAGTGTCACATGGGTTAACTTGGACCCAGATTCTTCAGCCACTTGAGACTGCAGCCCTGACCTTGACTGCTACAGCCTTTTGAGAGCCTTCAGCCCAGTTTCCTGACCCATAGCAATGGAATAATATGTTGTTTTATTTTCTAGTGCTTTTTTGGAGGGAGGAAGGGAGGGAGGGAGGGGGAGGGAGGGAGGGAGGGAGAGAGAGAGAGAGAGAGAGAGAGAGAGAGAGAGAGAGAGAGAGAGAGAGAGATGGATAGATTTGTTGTTCTATTTATTTATGTATTTATTGGTTGTTTCTCGCATGTGCCCGGACAGGGGATCAAAGCCACAACCTTGGTGCATCCAAACGACACTCTAACCAACTGAGCTGCCCGGCAGGAGTGAATAAATGTCATTTTAAACCACTAGGTTTGAGGGCAACTTGCTGTGTGTGAATTTTTATATATTTAAGACAACAAAGTATTTATAGGAAAATCAGCTTGACTACATATGAAATGTTGAAGACAAGAAATTATAGGGAATCTGAAATGTCAGACCCCCTTCGTTTTACTTTGTGTTTTTAAAAAACATACATTTTTTTTTTTTTTTTATTTCAGAGAGGAAGGGAAAGGGAGAGAGAGGTAGAAACATCAATGATGAGAAAGAATCATTGATTAGCTGCTTCCTGCTCACCCCCTATTGGGGATCAAGCTCACAACCCTTGCATGTGCCCTGACCAGGAATCAAACCGTGACCTCCTGGTTCATGGGTTGACGCTCAACCACTGAGCCACGCCATGGCTTCCTTTGTGTTTTGAACTGTCTGGATTTTTCCTGCAAATTACTACTGGGTCTGTGCAATTTCATTGCTTTTTATTTCTATGCCACATATTTCAGTCCTTGTTTTAGTTATCTCGTGTTTCCTAAATTTAGTGGCTTAAACCGGCAGCAATCATTTATGATCTCTCTGGTTTCAGTGGGTCAGGAATTCGGTCAGGCCACAGTAGGGCTGACTTGTCTCTGGTCCATCATGTTTGGGGTCTCAGCTAGAAGTCTCTCTTTTAAAAATATATATTTTATTGATTTTTCACAGAGAGGAAGGGAGAGAGAGAGAGCTAGAAACAATGATGAGAGAGAGACATCGACCAGCTCCCTCCTGCACCCCCCCCACTGGGGATGTGCCTGCAACTAAGGTACATGCCCTTGACTGGAATCGAACCTGGGACCTTTCAGTCCGCAGGCCGACTCAGGCCGACGCTCTATCCACTGAGCCAAAACGGTTTTGGCTCAGCTAGAAGTCTTGAAAGCTGGGGGGATCATCTAAAGCACGTGTGTCAAACACAAGGCCCTCGGGCCAAATCCGTCCCGCCAGGCCTTGCAATGTGGCCCGCACCGCGCTGTCATCACTGCACTCCGCTGCGTTTCCATCACAATGACAGTTTATGACTGTTCAGTAAACCATTCGGCCCGTGATTTAGGCTGGATTTTAGATTTTGGCCCCTTCTCTGATTGAGTTCGACACCCCTAATCTAAAGCTTCATTCACTTACATGTGTGGCTATTTCTGCTGGCTGTTGGCTGAGGGCCTGGTCTGGGGCTGCCGGCCAGACACGTACACATGGCCTCTTCTGTGGCCTCGGCTTCCTTACAACACGGGACCTGAGTTCCTAGAGCAAGTGTCCAGAGAGACGCTTCTTCTGACTAGCCTCAGCAGTCACACGTTGCTTCTGCCACGTTCTGGTTGTTACTGTTGAGTCTCTAAAACCAGCCCACGTTCAAGGGCACGAGAATTGCACTCCTTTCGAAGGGAGGCATGTCAAAAAATATGTGGACATGTTTTCAAATCAACAGACATTCATGACAGTGTCAGTGGAAGCGTGACCCACTCGTGTTCTGTATTGGAGAGAGTGTGTGTCAGTAATCAGCAATATGTGTGTGCACTTACAATAAAAAATAAAACAAAACAGGAGAGAGTGCCTTTAAATTTATCAACCTTTAACCTTTTACTTTTGTAAGTATGCTTTGTGATTCTCTTTTGAAGGCTTCCTCTTAGCCCAGCCTTTTAAAGTATTTGTCTATGTTTTTGTTTAGTAATTTTAGAAATCTCTTTCACGTTTAACACATTTTAAAAATAGTATTAGATCAGGTTCCTGAGAAACAGAGCCCAAAATGGGAGTTCTTGACCGCGTGCCTGGGGAATTGTTCTAGAAGAAGGAGAATGAGGCCATCAGGACAGGGCAGTGAGGAAAAGCTGAGCAACGGCTCAGTCATGGAGCCCCAATGGTCCCACCAAGTTAATTCCACCTGGAGCATCCAGACCGTTCAGACACTGGGCGAGGTCTGCCTTGAGGAGGGTGGGGATGGTGGGGGTGGGGACATCGGGGGTGGGATGGGAGGGGGTGTCACTATTGGAAAGGGATCTGGGGCAGCTCAGAACACTTGCTTTCCCAGAAGGTCACTCCATCCAGCTATTGCTCCTGCAGCATTCCGATTGGTCATACTTTCTGGTAAACGTAGAAGAGGAGAATGAGTTCTAGAGCCTTAACTGATATCCATCCGCGCCTTCCTCTGCCGTTCACTCATCTAGCCCCCCTCCCCCCTTTACAGCTGGCTTCTCTCTGCTGCTGTCTCGCAGCTTGCGTGGTGCGTGGGCCCTGCTCCTCATCCCTGAAGGGTTGAGTCCCTTCAGGCCGTGGCCATGGAACTTTCCTCCTTAAAACAGAACAGCCTGGAGTCAGGAGAGGTCCCCGTGGATCACCGAGTGCCCGTTACGCAGCAGCAGCTCTGGCTCCGTGAGCACCAGGGGGTGCCACCCCAGGCTGGTGGCAAGGCCTGTCCTTCCTGCTGCTGTGTTGGCACCAGGAGGCCAAAGCGGCCAACAGGTGGCAGGTGTGGCTCTGAAGTCACTGCAGGAAACGTGCCGCCCACTCTGGAAACGGGGGTGTCTAGACTGTGCTGGAAGCACAGGTTCCCCAAGGAGGCACTGGGGTGACGGCAAGCAGGGCCACTCCCGCGTCCACTCCGGGGTCCCAGGCTCCCGGGGCTGAGCTGGGCACGGCTGTGCCGTCCCCGCTGGCTTACGGTGTCCGCTCGCCCTGAGGACGCAGCACCCTCTCCCGCTCCACGCGTTTCTCGGCTGCGTGTCCAGAGCCTGGCCCATCACCCAGCAACCTAGCAGCTCCTGATGGTGCAGCGCAGGCAGCGTGCCCACCCCACATTCCTGTGCCTAAAGGGGCCGTGTCTGAGGAGCGGGGACAGCGAGAGCCCGCTGCCCACACGCACACGGTGGGGACAGGCGGGGTGCGAGCGAGGGGTCTGCTGGCACATCCCGCGCCACAGGATCGAACTCACACTTTTCCATGTAGCTTTCCAGCTCTCCCCAACCTCTCATTTAATAGTTCATCCTCCCTCAGTCTTTCTTTTCTCCCGAGTTTAAATGTCCAGGATCACACCCTAAAGGGCAGTCTCCCTGGCTCTGCCCCTGGCCTCTGCGTGCCCCAGGCCCGGCTCCCGCTCCGCCCCTGCCGCGGGCTTGGTCCCGGGGTTCAGGGAGTGGCTGCCCCTCGGTGGGGCTGCTTCTCTGACTAGACCCCTCGTTGTCATTTCTTGGGAGTTCAGGTCACACGTGGGAGTTTGGTCTGTGATTGTCGAGTGGAGGACAGCCCTCTGGCTCTAACTCACTTCTCCCCACGTGAACAAGCCACAACCCTCCCATCAGCCTCTGCCTCTGCCCGGACGCAGGGCTAAGGAGCTGTTCTCTCTTCCTCATCAAGGATGGCGGCCTGGCCCTGCCGCAGAGGTGAAGCTGGCTGGCTTCCAGAGACCGCCAAGGGCCGGGACAGGGGTGGGGGGGTGGGGGGGGATTGGGTTAGCTCATCCTGGCAGCAACAGTAACGGGCAGATCTGACAGGTGGCGACGCAGAGACCGGGACAGCAAAGGAGCTGCGGCAGGGGACAGCTTGGACCCGGAGCCCGTCCTGAGGTCAGGCCGATACAATCCACTCCCTGTGTGATGGGTGGCAGGTCACCTGACCTCTCTGAGCTTCGTGTGAGGAGGTGGAGCTACTGCCGAGAACCTGCCTCCCAGGCGGGGACCAGGTGCGATGAGACCACGTCTGCGTGTGAAGTGGCCGCATGGTGATTCTCCTCCCTCTGCTTCTCCCTGGGAAACCGGGATGGCACCCCTTGCCAGAGGAACCCCTCGGGGAGCCCAGGGCGCCTGATGGTGGGAAGGTCTCCCAGACCAGAAAGCCTCGATCCTGGAGCCTCGAGGTGTGATAGTGGGAGGCCCCTCCCAGCGGTGTGGCCTGCAGGATCACTAACCTTGCTGTGCCTCAGTTTCCTCCTCCGCGCGACGGGAAACAGTGCTGCCCATCGGTGGGGTTTGTAAAGGAACCTTGAACCGAGAACAAAGTCTGCCCGCAGGACGTGTCAGTGCCGCCATGAGGGAGGCCGCGCGCTCCGGGAGGGCAGGCCCTGACCCCATCCGGCGCGCTGAGCAGCTCCGGGGGGCAGACGATGCGGCCCCTGCTCCTCACCACCATCCCGCATTGGGCACCTCTTCCATGTGCTCGCTGTGCCTCCACCGCCATCCCACCAGGAAGGGGCCCTGGCACAGGGGTCCCCCAGACCAGCCGCTCCTCTCGGCACCTGCTCCCCTCACAGCCACTCCGGGGCGTGGACCCAGCCTGCTCCTGCCTTCCTCCCTCATCCCCACTCACTGAGGCCTCTGGGCGCTGGGCATCCGGAGGTGGCAAGTCTCTGCCTCTTGTCACTCGAGGGAGAGAGTAGGAGACTGAGAGTTACAGTGCGGGGTGATCAGTGAAAGGAGGGAGGGGGAGACGGGGGGGGGGGGTGCGCAGGCAGAGGGGGCTGTGGGAGCCCAGAGAGGGCAGAGGAGAGGGAAAACTTCCCAGAGGAGGCAAAACCCGAGTTGAAGTTGAAAATCTGAGAAGGCTTGTGCCTGGTAAGGGTAGCGGGGAGGGGGGGGGGGCGCGGGGGGGGGGGGGGCGGGCAGGAGCGCTTTCTACCCCTATGAGCAGGCTGCATAGCCCTGGCCGGGAGGCAGAGGCGCAGTTGGTTGGAGCATCATCTGCTACGTCAAAGGTTGCAGGTTCTTTCCCCATCGGGGCGGGCACCAATCAATGCTTCTCTCTGACAGCAGCGTTCTTTCTCCCTTCTCACTCTCTAAAACCCAAAAAACAGATCCTCAGATGAGGGTTAAAAAAAAAAAAAAAAAAAAAAAAAGCTGGTTGTGTGGCTGAGGCAGAAGTTGGGGGAAAGCAAGCAGTAAGGGTTGGGGTGCACAGGGACTCGGAGTTGAAGGCTGCAGAATGGGAACTAGCTTTCTCCTGAGGGCCCTGGGAGTCAGGGGAAGGGATGGGGGTGGCGGAGGAGGCAGGACAACCCTGGCTCTTCCCTGTCGTGTTCTTTCTCACCCAGCACCAGTCTGCTCCCCGCGACCTGGGACCTGTGAGCCGCTCCCAGCTCAGGCCTCTGCTCGCGCTGTTCTCCGCCTGGAGTGGGTGAGGGCGTGCAGTCAGGGGTGGGCATGGAGCCTGTTCTCCGCCTGGAGGGGGGTGACGGCGTGCAGTCGGAGGGGGGATGAGCTGGACTTCATTCAGGGCCAGAGTGAGGGTCTGGCTTAGAGTTCATGGTTATTTGTTCTGAATGGGCTCCATGCTGTGACCTGCCACGTGGCACTGGTCATGCTGAGTGACCTGGGGGATGAACAGGACAGATCTCTTGGGAGCTTGTATGTGTGCACTGGGCTCCAAGCATGCAGTGGTGGGACATGGAGGGAGCGTTATGTACCCTTCAGGGGCCGGCGCTTGGTGGCGGAGTTGGTGAGAGCCTGGGAGGTGGATGTTACCATCCGGGCCTCCCGCCAAGGAAACGGACTGGGGCTCAGAGATGGGGAGTGAGAGCCACAGCCGGTGACGAACAAAGGCGGGTCTGAACCCTCTGTCCACCCCTGAGTTACTAGGACCCTCAGGCACCAGCTGCTGGTGAGAACGGGAGTAGAGCGGGAGACAGGTGGGCTGGCCAGCAGGCAGAGCTGGTGACCGCTGGCGCCTTGGACAATGGGGCTGGACCTGGGCTGGGCCGATTCCAGGGAAGTTTCCCCCCAGGGTCCAGAAAGAGAGAGAGTGAAGCCCGTGAGCAGTGGGTGTGGGGGTGGCCAGGGAGGGTGGTCTGCCCTCCGTTCACCTGTGAGCGGCACCTGGCCCGCTGCCTGCCCCCTCTCCTCCTGCCCCCTCTCCTCCTGCCCCCTCTCCTCCTGCCCTGCTGGCCTCCTGCCCGCCCCCCCCCCCCCCCGCCTCCTCCTCCACCACCCGGCCTGGCCACGCTCAGTGCAGCCATCCAGTGGGCCTAGTCCAATCCCCTGACATCCCCGCCGCCCAGTACAGTCCTGTCTAGCAGCCCTGGCACTCCCCCCCAACACACACACCTCGCCTTGGAGTCTCAGTTTAGGATCCTTCACCTCAGAACCCATCTTCCCTTCAACCTCTCTCCTCCTTCCGTTCCCAAGCTGGGGACAGGAGTCTGGGGTCTGTCCTGGCCTTGCTGTGTGACTCGGGTCAGTAGGCACACCCCTCTGGGCCTCAGGCTCCTCAGGAGTCTCCTTGACCACCAGCTAATCACATCGGCTTATATTGGCTTATCCTCTGCACTTTGCTGCCTCAGGACATTTTTTATCAGTTCACAGGTCTGTTGTTGGTCTCCTGCACTGGACTGAGTGCCCGGTATGGGCGGGACCTGGCCTGCCCAGCTACTCACCGGGCTGGCGCTCAGCAGGGACTCCATGGGCATGTGCTGGCGGCAGGAACACATGAACGAATGAGCAGATGTACCTCCTGCCTAGGCAGGGAGGGGGCCGGCCTTCTCCCTCCACTCCAGCCCCCAGTGCTGGGGCGGGGAGAGCAGTGTTCCAGCCCCGAACTGGATGGAAGCCGGGGAGGCCTCTGATTGCTGGGCTCTGACTCAGCAGGTGGGCGCAGGCTGAGCATCGAACAATGATTCCTGTGAAGAGACTGGGAAAGCGCTGGAGAGGGACCAGCCCCAGCACCTGTCTCCCCTCACCCCCACCCCCGCCCCTCTAGCACCGGCTTGGAGCAGGGCGGGCTTCAGATGCATGTCTGTGTGTCTGGGTGTGCTGTGTCCGGGTGGAGGCAGCCACTGGCCCACCATCTCCTAGGAAAGCAAAGACTGAGATGTGGCCCGATCTCAGGACTCCTGCCCCACTGCATGTGTGCACACACATGCCATGGTATGTATACACCACTTATGTGCATGTCTGCTCTGTGAACGCACCTCTGGCGAGGCCTCTAGTGGTGGCTATGCACTCACATATCTGTGCATCTGTGTGGACGAGTCTATTCACAGGCTCTGCCTGTGTAATGTGTGCAGGCCTAGTTGGGAGTGTGATACATGTGTGAAGGCGTGAAGTGTCAGTTCCAGAGGGGCAAGGATTTTTGTCTGACTTGTTCTCTGTTCCATCCCAGAACCTGGAACAGGTCCAGCAGGCAGCAGTGTCGATACATACGTGAATGAATGAAGGGATGAACGTGTGTGTCCATGTCTGCCATGTGCCCAGGTACCAACATGTGTGTAGACGTGTGCTTGCTCCTGTGTGGAAGGTGCGCCTGGGTGTGGGCGGTGCTGCTCAGGACCACCCCTCCTGTCCCTTTTGCAAATTCCTCCAGAACCAGGGCCCAAACCTGGGTCCCTGTGGGCGGAGCAGGGGGCCGCCTCCTCCTGGGAAACTGGGTCTCAGGACGTGAGAAGCTGCAGGGAACTGGGCAGCCCTTTTGTCCCCTGTAATCCCTCCCTGCCCCTGCCCCTGGCCTCCCAGCAACCAGGGTTTAAGGTAGAATTTCGGGGGCTGTAGAGGACTAGGATGCAATCTCAGTGTCCCCTGCCCAGCCTGCTCCCTACCTCTGCTCCTGCACCCCCCTCTCCCTCTTCCTTTTCTTCTTCCTCCCCCCCCCCCACCCCGGACTTCCTCCTTCCCTCTTTGGCGGGCCCAGGTATAAAGCCATCTGAGGGACAGGAGGACAGGTGCCCCAGAACAACCCCGAGGCTGCAGAGGAAGGAGCCAAGGAGAGAGCATGAGCTGTTCTCTGGCTGAGTGAGGGGGTGGGGCCCCAGGACCCCAGAGACCAGCAGGGGAGGGGCAGTGCCCAGGCCCTCTGGCTCAGCTGTGCCTGGTTGTCTTTGCATCTATGGAAAACCAGCAAATCCTTACACACAGAGGCTTCATTCATTCATTCATTCATTCAAGAAATAGTGTTTGAATGACTATTTCGTGGTAGGTAATACTCTAAGCATTAGGGATTGGGCAAACAGACAAAAATCTATGTATGGTCTCATGGAGATTTCATTCTGTACACAGGCAATCCTATATAATAAAGAGGTAACATGCAAATTAACCCTCACGCCCTCACAAGATGGCTGCCTACAATCAGGCTGGCAAGGGGGTTAGTGAGGGACAACCAAACGACTGAACAACAGGCTGCATGGGGTGACCAGGCTGGCAGGGGGCTGTGAGGGGTGACTAGGCTGACAGGCAGGGGCAGTTGGGGATGATCAGGCCAGTGGCGGGGGAGGGGGAACAGTAAGAGGTGACCAGGCCAGCAAGGGCGGTGTGTGTGCAACTGGGGGCAGGGGAGGCAGTTAGAGGTGATCAGGCCAGCACTCAGGCAGTAAGGGGTGATCAGGCTTGGGGGCAGGGGGGCAGTTAGGATTGACCAGGCAGGCAGGCAGGTGAGCAATTAGGAGCCAGTGGTTCACGATTGTGAGAGGGATGTCCGACTGCCAGTTTACCCAGGGATCAGGCCTAAACCAGCAGTCGGACATCCCTCAAGGGGTCCCGGATTGGAGAGGGTGCAGGCTGGGCTGAGAGGACCCCCCCCGCAACCTCCTCCCCACCCACCTCCCCCCCCCTGTCCTGCACAAATATCGTGCTCCGGGTCTCAAGTACATTTAATAAATAAGTAAATCAGAATGCTGTGTGACAGAAGGGGAGTGGAATGATCCAAATTTGCTGAGTGAATGAATGAAGGGCCTTCCCTCGGTTCTGAACTGCTAGGAACTCAGGGATGGAGAAAGGAGAATAAAGGAGGCCATCCGGTTTGCCTGTCACCTCCGTTGCTTTCTGCTGGCAACCTTAGGTAACGGCCCCTCCCTGAGCCGCACGCCTTTGGCGGGAACATAACCTGGGCCTGATCTCTGAGAGGACAGTTCGGCAGCATTTATTCAGATTTGAAATGAGTGTCCCCTCCAAGCCTGATATTCACACTTTCACCTGTGCCCAAAGAGCTGGGGTAAGGATGTGCATGGCAGCCTTCATACAGTCAACAAATATTAGGCTCCATGCTAGCCCTGGCTGTGTGGCTCAGTGGTTGAGCGTCGACCCATGAACCAAGAGGTCACTGGCTTGATTCCCAGTCAGGGCATATGCCTGGGTTTCAGGCTCGACCCCCAGTGCGGGGCATGCATCAGTGATTCTCTCTCATCAGTGACGTTTCCAACTCTCTCCCCCTCTCCCTTCCTCTCTCTCTCAAATCAATTTTTTAAGAAAGCTCTATGCTGGGTGCCGGGGAACCAGCAGAGATGAACCAGGTGAGGTTTCCTCTTTCCTGGAGCCAACAGACTAGGGAGAGAGACAGCAACAAGCTGGTAGACAAAGAAATAAACGACGCAGTTGCAAGCAGCATGAGCGTCTGTGAAGACTATAAATCCGGGAGGGAGAGGTTTTGATATATAGGAGTTGAGGCCTGAAGAACAGGAAGGAGGCAGCCTTGGGGAGGTTTTGGGGTGGCCTGGCAGGCCCGAGGGGGATGCTGCACCACAGAAAGGAGCTGTGCGGAGGGGCAGGCCTTCACTCTGTGTGAGGTGGGAGCCATGGAGGGTTCAGGCAGAGGAGGGATCTCGTTGGACTCAGGGGTTCCAGGAGGGGGTGGGGAGAAAAGGAGGAAGCAGAGACCAGCGGGGAGGCCACTGTAATGGTCTGGTGAGAGGCGCTGGCAGCTGGGATGCAGGGGAGAAGTGGATACACCTTTTCATCTTTTAAAAGGTTTGATTACAAATGACAAACATACAGAAAAGTGCTCGTCATGAGTGTACATACAGCTCAGTGAATTTCCGCAAAGTGAATAACCCTGTCATGAGCACTAGGTTCCAGGAGCGCAGACCTGTGCTGGCGACCTGTAAGGACGGAGCCAACAGGATTTGCTGTGGGGCTGGTATGAGAGGAAGGAAGGCCCCAGAGAGGACCCCATGACGTTGACCTGAGCAACCGGAAGAAGGGAGTGCTCCTGTCAGAGGTGGGGGCTGCCCGGGGGAGCGGGCCAGAGCTGAGTGGTGCCTATTTTGAGTTTGAGGTGCTTATTAGTGTCTAAGGGGAAATGTCAAGCCGGAAGTTGATCACATGGGACTGGAGTTCAAGGGGATGTTCTGGGCCGGAAACAATCTCCATTCAGGGTTACTCTGCCCTGATCTGGATACGCAGGATTGTTGTGGCCACAAGGGCTGTTTCCGTTTAGGTTGTAACGAGAAATAAATGAACCAGTGGGCGGAGTTGGGGATGGTGCTGACCTCTGATGCCTTCTGCCAGCCTCCCTCTGCCTGCTGACCCTGCTGCAGCCCCCTCAGTCCGGGGCCCCATCTCCCCAGCTGAGCCCATCAGTCAAGCCCATAGCCAGGCAGAAGAATACGTCAGTGCTCCTGCAGATGGCTGTTAGTGATGCTGGGCCTGAGAGGGAGTGAGGGGCGGGGACATGCCCTCCGGCTCTGCTCTTTGCAGGGGGAAGAGCAAGGCCAGGGGAAAGTTCCTCCATGGGTCGGAGGGTACAGGCGCTCTGTTAACTAGAGACACACCCACACGATCACGGTCACTGAGGGCTGGTGATCCTGGACAAGTCATTCTTTCTCTCTCAGCCTCGGCTTCCTAGTGATCCTGCCTTTGCTGACCTCTCGGGTCTGTTACAAGATTCAAAGGAAGCACCAGAGAGAGGGCTTTACCGCCATGATTATCTCCACAGGCACGGGCTGTGCTGTTTATTTGGTCCTCATGCCCCGAGGGCACTCCCTCCCATTACCTCACTGACTTCTCCGGAAGTTCTGAGACAGGGACCTACAGTCCACTTCGCAGACAAGAAAACAGAGTCCGAGAGGGGTGAACAGTTTGCTGGAGGTCACGCAGGAATACCGGGAAGTGCCAGGATCTTAAACCAGGGCTGTGACATTCAATGCCAATTCTCCCCACACCCCCAACTATCTGGAAGTCCAAACTGGAGCCTCTTGGCCAGCTGTTTCCGGCGGGGGCTGTGCAGGGCTTGTTCAGTCCTGAACGTGACGCCTGTCTAAAGCAGGCACAGGAGTCCTGTGACCAAAGCTCCTGCGTTCCTCCCAGGTCACATGACCTGCGGGCCCTGACCCTCAGGAGTCTGTGGCTCTTCCACTGTCTATAGTCCAGGCCCATGTGATGTTGCTAAATCTAGTTTATCTTACACCTTCCACCATTCCTGGTAGCTTTGGGCACCCTGAGCCTGTTTCTCCTGTGAAATGGGGATGTGGGACCAGGTGATGTATCTATCAAGGAGGAGATTTATCAGCAAGCACGAAGATTCTGTGCGTGTAGGTTTGTGGAGGCAAGAACTTTAATGGAGAAGGCACTCAATGACATTTAATAATATCAACAATTATTTATTGACTAGAGGCCCGGTGCACAAAATTCATGCACAGGTAGGGTCCCTAAGCCTAGCCGGTGATCAGGGCCAACCAGGGCCTTCTGGCTGCTGGCTGGGGCCTTCTTTCATTCCATGCCACCCCCTGGTGGTCAGTGCATGTCATAGCGAGTGATGGAACTCCCAGTAAAACTTCAGAGGGGACAATTTGCATATTAGGCTTTTATGTATATAGATTATAATAAAATTAACAAGCACAAACAATTAAATGCTGTAAAAAAAAAAAGAAATAGGGCTGTAACTAAATTGTCAATAACATATTTAGGTATTTAGGTAGAAAATGTTATAATAATATAATCTGTGTTCATGACATTAACATTTATTATTAGTGGTGGCTTATCATGCTCTTATAGTATGCCAGGTGCTGGGCTAAGGGCTTTCTATATATTACTTATCATCTCATGACAATACTGCCACATGGGAATTATTGAAACCGTGATTCAAACTTTCACAACTTACATGTGGAGGAAGTTAAAATGGAAGCCAGTTGAGCCCAGGCCCTGTGCTAAGACATCTCACTGACTCGCTGGGGTGTAATGGGTGGCAACTCCCCCTGGGAAGATGCTGTCGCATAGAAGGCAGATGTGAAATCCTGGGAGCTTGAGGGTACCCTTTGGTCCCCTCACTTCTGTCTCTGTCCCTCACGCTGCTCCAGCCCCAGGGCAGCCCTTCTCAGCCCCTGCGCTCCAGCTCAGCAGCCTGCCACCTGCCGCTGTCTCCTTCAAGACCTGGCATGCCTTGGCTGATGGGGAGTGCTGTGCAGTGCCCAGGGGGCCTTCTTGGCCTTGACCGAGCACCTTCAGCTTGTGGGAGACAACCAGAGCTACCTGAACCCTGGCAGGCCTCTCCTGCTGGCTCAGCTGGGGCTGCGAGGCTCCGGGCCCACAGCCTGCTGGGCAACATGGCTGCCATCGTGACTGCCCTGGGCCTGCCTATCCACCCGAAGAGGACACTGCCGGGCTTGTCACCTGTGGGGCCTCAGCCTTCGAGAGGAAATGTCGAGGCTGTATAGTGACCCAGGAATATGACCACTGGACAGGCCGAGCTGTGAGGGACTTGGCTCTGCTCAAGGGCAAGTACCCGGGAGAGAGGAGGCAGGACTTCCTGTCAGAGCTGCAACGCTTCTGGCCTTTCTGCCTGCTGCTTGGCTAGCGGACAGGGTCAGTGTGCCATGTCATGGGAATACTTCCTGGGAGCCAGCCTCAACTCCCTGGTGGCTGGGCCTTCCCAGACCCATGGCCTCCCTTCCAGATCTGGTGGGAGGATGACGCTATCATCCCGGCATCGCACTCCAGGGGGCTGGTGGCCGCCTCCTGGGTGGAGAGAAGCACCGCTTTGAAGAGGCTTCACACCCCGTCTCTGGGCAGGACGCTGGCCTCCTTCCTGGGCTTCCCTGAGGCCGCCCTTCCGGTCATTGTGGGGAGGTGCAGGGCGCAGGCTCTGCCTCACTTCCTGGGGGGAGATGCGGAGGCTGTGGAGCAGACGGGCCTCTTCCTTTCGCTGGAGCTCACTTCCTCCCTGGTCTCCTCTTCTGACCGTGGCCACGGTGACAACTTCCCGTCTCCAGGGGCTTCACTTCCCCATCAATGGAGGTTCGATTCACATCTGTTTCCTGCTGGGGACACAGGCTGGTCCCGCTGGGGCCAGCGTCCCTGACCCGGCTCTCAGGAGCCCACTGCCACTGCACTGTGGTGTTAGTGTGTCTGGGCCCAGGCGACACCCAGGATCCTGTTCTCCTCCAGGCATCTCCCATCTTCAACAACTGTATCTGCTGGTAACTTTACTGTTCTTTTTATTTTTATTTTTAAAATATATTTTATTGATTTTGTACAGAGAGGAAGGGAGAGAGATAGTTAGAAACATCGATGAGAGAGAGTCATCAATCAGCTGCCTCTTGCACACCTCCCACTGGGGATGTGCCCACGACCAAGGTACATGCCCTTGACTGGAATCGAACTGGGGACCCTTCAGTCCGCAGGCTGATGCTCTATCCACTGAGCCAAACCGGTTTCAACTCTTTTTATTTTTTTTTAACATTTTATTTACAAAAAATTAATTTATTTTCAGAAGTGAAATTATTTTAAGGTGTCGATTGTTTTTCTTCACAGACCTGGCTTTGGAGGCACAGTAGGTGCAAGGACATGGTGGAGGAAAGTGAAGGGGGAGGATGTAAAGGGAGGAGGGCAGGGGTGGGGTGGGAGGGGGGCAGCAGTGGATGGACTGGGGTGGGGTGGGGGGAGGGCGGAGGGAAACAGAGTGACCAGGTGTCCCTTCCTTGAGTTGAGGCTGAGCTGCACACAGGCTCGTGCGGGTCGAGAGGAGAGAAGAGTGAGGAGAAAAGGGAGGCAAGTGACCTCCAAGTCACGTGGGTGAAGGTGTTTGTGGGGGGGGGGGGCACACCCAAGGGATGGAGGAAAGAGGGAGAAAGCAGGAGTGTGACGGAACTGGGAAGTCACACACGGAGACGAGGAGGTCCCTGGAGAAGAGGAGAGTCTGAACAACGCCGACAGGACAGAGGCGGAGAGATGGAGAGAGATGGAGAGAGATGGGGAGACAGAGAGATGGAGAGAGATGGGGAGACGGAGAGATGGAGAGAGATGGGGAGACGGAGAGATGGAGAGAGATGGGGAGACGAAGAGATGGAGAGAGATGGGGAGACGGAGAGATGGAGAGAGATGGGGAGACGGAGAGATGGAAAGATGGAGAGATGGAGGGAGATGGAGAGAGATGGAAAGACGGAGAGATGGAGGAGATGGGGAGACGGAGAGATGGAGGGAGATGGAGAGAGATGGAAAGACGGAGAGATGGAGGAGATGGGGAGACGGAGAGATGGATGGAGATGGAGAGAGATGGAAAGACGGAGAGATGGAGGGAGATGGAGAGAGATGGGGAGACGGAGAGATGGAGAGAGATGGGGAGACGAAGAGATGGAGAGAGATGGGGAGACGGAGAGATGGAGAGAGATGGAAAGACGGAGAGATGGAGGGAGATGGAGAGAGATGGAAAGACGGAGAGATGGATGGAGATGGAGAGAGATGGAAAGACGGAGAGATGGAGAGATGGAGAGAGATGGAAAGACGGAGAGATGGAGGAGAAGGGGAGACGGGGACATGGAGAGACGGAGGGAGATGGAGGCGGCTGGCGGAGGCGGCGGCGAGCTGCGGCCGGCCTCAGGCGGGGCCCCCGGGTACCAGCTGGCCCAGGTCGGCTTCGGTGCGGCTCACCCAGTCGCGGTAGAGGCCGCACACGCGGAGCCCCAGCAGCTTGGCGGGGAAGGCGCCGGCGGCGGCGGCGGCGGCGGCGGCGGCGGCGGCGGCGGCGGCGGCGGGCTCGGGCCGGGGCTCGCGGGGCTCGGCGCCCAGCGCGGCCAGCACGGCCTCCAGGGCGGCGCCCAGCGCGCGGGCGCGGCGCGCGGCCTCCTCCAGGCGCCGCAGCAGGGCGGTGCGCGGGTTCAGCTCGGCCTGCAGGCGGCGCACCGCGTCCAGCAGCGGCGGCAGCGCGGCCAGCGCCCCCGCGTCCAGCCGCAGGCGCTCGGGCAGCGGCAGCCCCGCGTGGCCCGCGCCCGGCGCGCTCAGCCCCGCCACCGGCGGCCGCGGGGGCGAGAAGCCGGGCCGCCCGAAGGGGTCCCCCTGGAGCTGCACCTGCGGAGACAGGCCGTCAGTGCCGGGGCCGCCGCCCGGGGCTCCCTCCCCGCCCGCACAGGACAAGTCCCGTCTGGTTATGAGGACACAGAACTGCCAAAAGTGACCTTCACACAGGCCTTTGTGTCCTCGTCTCTACCATGGAGATAACACTGTCAACCTCATAAGGTAGCTGCGAGCATGTCAGAAAGCCTGTCAGTCCCGGCCCGCCCCGGGAAAGGCACAGTAAACACCAGGGCAAGCATGCCAAACTCCAAGGCTGACCCGGGTGAGGAAACAAGGTTTACGTTTATGTGGCCAAAAAATCAAAAGCTTCCATTTTCAGACATGCTGAATACAAAGGGCTGAAATAAATGGGTCATCGTGAACATAAAATCATAGAACATTTTAATAAAAATTAATATTTTTTCTTGAACATTAATTTACCAGACACTGAATGCCTGCACAAATTAATAAGCGTAATGCAAATAAACCTATTTTCCTTGTTCTCCAAAAGCGAAATATTTCCTGTTGCACACACCAAACAAGTCAGTCCAAGACTAAGGTGACAATTGGCTGCTAAAATATCCGCTGCTAATATCAGTGGAGAGAAATGGTGCACCTGCATGTGAGGTATGTAAGGGAAATGAATGCAACACGATTGTAGTAATCAGTCATTAGCAAACGTTGAAGTTTGTTATTAATAATTATGTATAACAGGATATTATAAAGATTAAGTTACAAAATTTTTATTAAAATATCTCTTACATACTGTTATATTGGCTGGGCTGCAAAAATATTTGTTGTGGGTGACCCGTGGGCCGCGAGTTTGACATGCTTGCAGTAGGTGCAAATCCTTTCTCCATTTACTAACTGTTCAGTTTCTTACAAAACCATTTCCCTTCTCTGAGCCTCAGTCTCATCTGTAGAATGGCGGTGAGGGGGGGGCCCGCGGGGGGGGGGGCAAGATAGTATGGGAACTAGTCTTTTTCACACACCCCACCCCCTCTCCCACCTGCCTGGCACACAGCAGGGCTTCATGAATAACTATCATATGAGTGAACAGAAAAAAGCTAAAGGTGATATGTAATTTGTAAAACTGCTATACAATCCCATTTATCCTTTGCTAACATCTTGCCTCTGGTTCAGGCATTGTGCTTGCTGCTTTAAGCACACTATTCCTAATTTCCCCAATAATGGGTGTGATGTAATTATGATGATTTTGTAAATGAGGACTCTGGAGCTGAAGAGGTACAGCGCCTCGACCTGGGTCCTCCATCCAGGAAAGGGCAGAACGGGAATCGGAACGAAAGTTGGTAGGTCGACAAAGCTGATTCTGTCCTCCCACTACCTACTAATTGTTACTTCATTCTTTTCATGTTCTCATCCCTGCCCAAGGTCACAGTAAGATTGGCAGGACACAGTCTGTCTGCTTCAAAACCATACCCTCCCTCCACTGCACTATAGAAATTTGGGGAAATTTCTTCTGTCCTTAGGCAGGCGCTCTACCCAACCAACTATACTGGCAGACCTCCCTCCTTTGTAAAAGTCCCCCGGGGATGGAATTTTTGACCCAGACTGAAACCCCTTCCTGGCCTCTGCATAGCACAAGTAAGAGTTCACATCTCATCTTGTTCAACTGCCTCTTTTGACAGCTGGTGAGACCAAGGCCCATGGCAGTGAGGTGACAAACCCATCCAGCCTGGAACCCAGCTTTCCTGACTCCCAGACCAGAGTTATCTAATGCTCAGGATGCCTGTGTGAAGCACCAAGAAGGGAGCCTCCAAGCTTAGGTGGATGAAGGGGCATTTGGGGAACAGACACGATCCTCCTCGCATTGCTATGTGGCCGGGGGCAAGTTACTGATCTCGCTTGGAGCCCCAATTTCTGCAGCTGGGAAATGAGGTTGAGAAAACAGGTGCTCAGGTAACCCTATGATCTGTGTTTCTCTGATCCCCGGCCCCTCCCCCCCACACCCATCCCCACTCACATATTCCTGGAAGAGCTGCTCAGCATATTTGGTGAGGAGGCGGGCAAGGCTGTGTGTCTGATGGATCTTGGCCTCCAAGAGGGGAAGGGGTGAGATTGAGGAGTCAGCCTGGAAGTCTTCTGGTGGGAAAAGGGGGGAGGAATGAGGGCAGCCCCAACTCCTTGCTCCTGACCACTTCAGGCTGGCCCTTTCTTCCCAAACCCAGAAGCTCAGCTCTGAACTCTCCAACGTTTAAGCCAGGCAGGCTCTGTCCCATTCCAACTGAGGGAAATGAGATACCAAACATTTTCCAAACGTTTTTTTTCTGCGAGAAATGTGTTCCCTGTTCTCAAATCACTGTTGAAATACTATTAAAGCTAAATTCAAACACTGCCTCCTCAGTACAGCCTTGGATTCACTCCTCCCTTAAATTAACTCCTTTCTTCTTCTTAAGGCCATTTGTTCATACTTTCAAGGTAGTTCTTTTAATGGCGCTTTTATGTGTGTGAACTGGCCTCATCCTGGGAGCCATTTGAGGGTAGGGCTTACATACCTCGGTACCGCTGCTGTAATTGTTGGTGAAATTCAACATCACTGAAACACGGCACTTCACACCGGAATGCGCCTTTCAGCCCATTTTACAGACTGGGAGACTTAAATCCCCTTCCCTCCCTGATAGCCTTTTTATGCGAGGCCCTGGGCACCAGACATCATCAATTGAATCAGCGGCCCCGTCTCCCTAAACACAAGCTGAAAGGTAGTGCCCGGGGAAGCACTACATTTCCCGAGACGCCCCGCGCAAGCGCCCAGGGCAGGCTGGGTAATGTAGTCCTGGCTTCTCAACCCTGGCGTCCCGCCCCCGCCCCCACCCGCCTGAGGTTCCCACCGCCTATTCCTGTCGTTATCAACCTGGACTTTCGTCGCTCGTAGTCATTCACTCTCTACTGTGGCCCAAAGACTTCCTCTGCTAACTCTGTCACTCCCCGGGCCCAGCTCGGATTCTCCGCCGGTTTTCAAAGAGGACCCAGGGTACAGCCTCAGCCACGACCCCAGGCCTCCCCCAGGGGGGACTCGAACCGGTTATCTAATCCCTGAGCCCACGTCCCCGAAGGTACAATCCAGGCCTCCTCTCAACGCCGGCGCCAGCACCTTCCCACGCTCGCCCACAGCTCGCCCACAGCTCGCCCACAGCTCACCGCTGTTACCTGACACCGGCCCTGCTCCCCCTCTCCGGCCGCTCCCTCCCCGGCCCGAAGGTAGTGGGGACCCGGACCCCAGCTTCCAGCCCTTCAGACACGGCTCCCCTTGGGCACTCGACAGTCACACTCCAGCCCCTTACCCAGACTTCCCTCCCTCTGGCTCATGCTGGCCCCAGGCTGATCCCGGTTGCCTCCACGCCCCCCTTCCCAGAGGGGGAGAAGGGGGGAAAAGGCGGGGGCGGGCCCGGGCGCAGCCAATCAGGGCTCAAACCCCAAGAATTTCCCCCCCCCTCCCGCCCCAGGCAAGATTCCTTGTCCGGGAGTCCCGGTCACCGCCTGCTGGGCCTAGTGGAGAAAGGGCCTGAGGGGGTGGCAGGTGGTCTGCAAGGTGGATTTGGGACCTCGACCCGGGGGAGGACTGGGGCCAGCGCCGGAGAAGCCCCGCATCACGCCAGGAGGAGGAGGCTCCGGCTCCGGCCAGAGACAACGTTTGGCGCCAGGCTGCTTTTCGGAGAAAACGGGGGTTGGTTGGAGGGTGGGGCTGGCAGGACAGGAATGCGCGGCACTCTCTCTTGTCTGGGAAGGAGGGGGAGAGGGGGCTCTAAGGCTTGGGCAACACCTGCCCAGACACACTGTCCACCTCCTTTCTTAATACGTCATGTTCTCTGCTCCCGTTGCACCTACTACGCAGCAGAGGGACAGGTTCACCAGCTCAACTCACAACCAGGCTCACACACCTGCTCTGACCGCATATAGACTTTCATTCTCACACAGGAACACGCTTCAGAGACAGGTGTGTGTGTGTGTGTGTGTGTGTGTGTGTGTGTGTGTGTGTGTGTGTTAGCCACATGTCAACTCCACTAACCTGGTGCAGACAAAGCCCAGTCTGTGCTGGGCGCTGGGACCTGGGGGTGACCCAACTCGCTTCCTGGTTCCCGAGGAGCTCCCAGTCTGATGGGGGAACATAGAAACAGCAGGTAGAGTGACGAAGGGACTGGGGAGAGGCTGTGTCTGGGAGAATATCGCCAGAATAAAGGAAGAAAGGGATTACTGGCAGAGGGCACAGCAGGTATGATGAAACCCGATTGTTCACAGGGTCCACAGTCACATACTCATTTAAAATAATGTTTTTTATTGATTTTTTAGAGAGAGAGGAAGAGAGCTAGAGATAGAAACATCAAGGAGAGAGTGAGAAACATCATTGATTGGTTGCCTCCTGCTGGCCCCCTCTGGAGATCAAGTTCGCAACCCAGGCTTGTGCCCTGACCAGGAATCTAACTGATGACCTCTTGATTCCTGGGTCAATGCACAACCACTGAGCCACATACTAATAACAGTGAATATTTATTGAGTATTTACAGCGTGCAAGGCACTGTTCTAAGAGTTATACATTTATTAACTTACCCTCGTTACAGTTGAATTAGAAACAAGTGACGTACCCAGGGTGCCTGGACAACCAGAGCTGGGATTTTACCCCAGCAATTTGGTTCCCCAAATGCTGCCATAACCATCTTCCTATACCTTAACCTCTGTGGACCTAGTCTCACCAAAACAAACAGACCCAATAGCCACTCCTTGTGAAATACACACACACACACACACACACACACACACATTTAGATGTCATATGTGCTGGCAAACAGACTCAAATCAACCAAGACATGCTCCTTTTAAATAAGATTTTACTTTATTTAAAGTACAAACAACCAGGATTTTTTACAGAGTAAATAGGCCCAGGGAACCAGCACCAGATTAAGAAAAAGGCCGGAACCGGTTTGGTTCAGTGTATAGAGCATCAACCAGCGGACTGAAAGGTCCCAGGTTCGATTCCGGTCAAGGGCACGTACCTTGATTGCGGGCACAACCCCAGTGGGGTGTGTGCAGGAGGCAGCTGATTGATGTTTCTCTCTCATCAATGTTTCTAACTATCCCTCTCTTTTCCTCTCTATAAAAAATCAATAAAATATATTTAATAATAAAAAAAGAAACAGAACATGACCAGTTCCCAGAGCCCCCTCTAACTCCTCCCAGTCCCAAGGGTGCCCCCATTCTGATTATCACACCCTAAGTTAGTTTCGTCAGTTTGGAACTTCACACACATGGAGTCAGACAGTTTGCCTTTCTTGAGACTGGTTCCCCTGGTGGGTGTAATGGGACTTCCTTCTCCTGTGTCCAGGGTGTGGGTGGGCTACAGCTCCTATCCACTCTCCTCGGACGGGTTGTTTCCAGTCTGAGGCTATTGTCACTAGTGCTGTGAGCATTCAGCACCCCTCGGGCCTCTCCTGGTGCTCATACCTAGCATTTCTGTTGGGTGCTGAGGGTGTGGGAGTGGAATTGCTGCACCAAAGGGGTTTCACTAGAAAACTGCGTTTTCCACAGTGTCTCTACCAGTTTACACCCCCAGAGGCACGAAGGATCCAGTTACCCTACTCCTTCCCCTGCCCTCGGGGCCCCAGTCGTTCTCATTTGGCCATTCTGTTGTTGGGCAGGTCCGTGGCACTCAGTGAATAGGCTGCTGAATGAAAGGCTGAAGGAACAGTCGGACAGTGTACACTGGACAACCTGGCGAGGGTGGACACACACACACACACACACACACACACACACACACACACACACACACACACACACACACACACACACACACACACACACGTGCGCGCGTGCGCGTCACAGGAGCGCTCACGCGGAGGACGCACCCAGGCTCAGCCCCTCCCGCTCCCGGGCTCACGTGCTCTGGACGCTCCCTCGGCCGCCGCGCGCACCCGCCTCGCAGCGGCCCCAACCTCCCTCCGGGCGGCGGCAGGGGGCGCTGCGCGGCCGGCAGGGGGCGGGCCGGGCCGGGGCGGGCTCGGCGGCAGGAAGCGGGCGGGGCCTGGCGGCGCGTTGGGCAGCGAGGGAGGGCGCGGCCAACTCCCGGGGGGACGGCGGGCCGAGGGATCCGCGACCCGGCCTGGCGCCGAGCCTGAGCCCGCCGGACGGGAGGCGGCCCAGCCGCGGGCTCGGCCCCGGCCCCGGCCCCGCCAGCATGGCCGGCCGCACCGTGCGGGCCGAGACCCGGAGCCGGGCCAAGGATGACATCAAGAAGGTGATGGCGACCATCGAGAAGGTCCGGAGATGGTGAGCGCTGTCCGGGGCCAGGGGCCAGGGTCGGGACCGGCAGGGCCATGCCTCCCCCAAAGGCGTCTGGCCGCCCCTCACCAGCTGTGGCCCCGGTGTCAGGCGTGTCCCCCAGCTGCGCCCCGATCTACAGAGCTCTGTCCCCTCTGGCTGCCCCGGGGTCTACAAAGGTACACCCAGCCGTGCCCTCCAGGGCAGGAGCCCCCACCTGCGCCCCGCCCCCGAGGCTTTGACACTCCTCCCTAAGTATGCCGATCCCAGGCCAGGCCCCAGCCTGGTGCCCATTCTACCCCCCGGGGTCTGTGAGCCGTGGCCGCATACTCCGTCCCTACAGGCACCTCCATGTCTGCCCTGGCATCTGCAGGTTCTCCTTCTCCCTCTCACTATGCCCATTAGCAAAACTGCCCCTTCCCATGCACCACCCACACCTCTGAGGTGTCCCCAGGTGTGTCTAGCTGCTGAGGGAGGCTCAGCTCAGGCCTCTCTGACCTGGTCCCCCCACTCTCCCGCAGGGAGAAGCGCTGGGTGACTGTGGGCGACACGTCCCTTCGTATCTTCAAGTGGGTGCCAGTGGTGGACCCCCAGGAGGAGGTGAGCAAGCTCCCCCACGCCAGACCCTACATCTGTGCAACCCCCTCCCCCCCCATCCTGGCCTCCGCCTCCAGCCCCCACTCTTAGACACATGCTAATCATTATTGGCAGCTCCACCCTCCTCCTTTCTCCCCCTCCAGACCCCGGAGTTCAAGACTTCACCCAGTGTGCCCACCTCTGCCACCTCACGCAGACCTTTTGCTTCTCTGCACCTCAGCTTACTTATTGGTAGGGTGGGGGCTTTGCAAGCAACTCTGATCCTTACCCCTCTGATCCCCAGGAGCGACGGAGGGCAGGTGGCGGGGCAGAGAGATCCCGAGGCCGGGAGCGTCGGGGTAGGGGTGCCAGCCCAAGAGGGGGTGGCCCTCTCATCCTGCTTGATCTCAATGGTATGTAGGGATCCGGTGGGGGGGCTGTGGGATTGAAGGAGGGGACTGGGACCTCAGGCCCAAGCCTCTCGACGTTTGCTCTCACAGATGAGAACAGTAACCAGAGTTTCCACTCGGAAGGCTCCCTGCAGAAGGGCACGGAGCCCAGCCCGGGCGGCACCCCCCAGCCCAGCCGTCCTGCGTCGCCTTCCGGACTCCCAGAAGGGGTCCCGGAGGAAGCTCAGCCCCCGCGGCTAGGCCAGGAGCGAGGTAGGACCCGGTGCTGCCAGGAGCCTCCCTCTGAGCCTTGTCCTCTCCGAGGCTGGAGCCACCAGCTTGTCCCTGTCCCTGCTCCCCTCTTCTGTGCCTCCTCCGAGGCCTTCCTGACTCCTGTGGAAGGCCCAGGCCTTTCTCTGGACTTCTGGTCTGTTGATAACTTACCACTGGGATTTTCACGTAAATCTAACCTTTATTACCTAAGTGTCTTTCTTTCCCTCTTCCACCTCCTGTCGGCTGCCTGAGTGTTGGGTCCATATTGATCGTGTTTGCTACTGTATCTTCAGAACACCACGTGGCACATAGTAGGTGCTCAATAAGTATTTGTTAATAAGTAAATAACAGCGCTAATATTAAGAGTAATTAAGAGATGACAGCTAATACTTATTGAGCTCTTATTGTGTGACACTCTCCTAAGCTTTTTACATGTTTTATTTTATCTCCTTTAATCCCTACTGCAATGCTTTGAGGATTATTATCACCATTTATAGGTGAGAAACTGATCGCCCAGCTCACCAGCCTGGAGCGTGAGTGATCCTCAGCTTCTCTTTTCTCCACATAATCAATCCCCTCTCTGGTCAGTCCCCCCTCCCAGCATCGCCTCGCTTCCTCTCCCTCCCCAGGTGCTGTGCTCATCCTCACCAAACTCCAGCCTCCTGTAGGTCTCCCGTCCTCCAGTCACCCCCACAGGGCCCACGGAGCGGCTTTTTCTAAAGCAAGAGTTTGAGGGGGTCCTTTTCCTGCTCACGGCCCTCACTGGCCTCTCTGGCTCTCATCACCCCCTTTCCGGAACATCATGACATGGGCTATGGCTGTGTCTACATTGTACTCTGGACCTTTACTAATATAAAAACCACAACTGGCGTTTACTGAGCACTTAACTGTGTGCCCCACCCTGTGCTAAGGACTTTCCCCGTATTATCTCACTTACTCCTCACGGCAGGTCCTGTGGTAGCTACTGTAACGACCTACATTTTACAGGTGGGGAAACTGAGGTCCAGAGGAATTAGGTCACTAGCCCAAGGTTAGGATTTGAACGCCTGCAGTCCAGCCCCAGAATCTGTGCTAAGTGTATGTTGCCTCTGCCTACAATGTGCTCCCCCTCCCCCTCTGCCTGGTCAAACTTACTCCCCCGTCAAGATCCCACCTACATGTCCTTCCTGGGCCTTTTCCTGGGTGCAGCCGGTGCTCGCCTCCCTCCTCAGTGCTCCCCCAGCTGGGCCGTATGTGCCTGGTCTTTGCCCCCGGGTCTCAGGGCACAGAGCGGCTCTCAGGGACTGTCACCTTGCCGTTCCAGATCCCGGGAGCATTCCTGCAGGCGGCACCGACGAGCCCCCAATGCTGACCAAGGAGGAGCCGGTCCCAGAGCTGCTGGAGGCTGAGGTGAGAGGCCAGGAGGCTGGACTCCGGGCCTTGGAGGGAATGGGACCCTGGGGGCTGCACTCAGAGGTCCGGGTGGGAAACGCAGCCCTCAGGCCCGGATTCTTGGGACGGAAAGGAAGGGGTGTTTTAGAAACCAAGTCCTGACGGCTGGTGCAGGGCTGATCTGAGACCATTGAAAGCCTGAAAAGATCCTGGTGCTCCTGCAAGCATTATTTTTTAAAATCCTAAATGAGACAATTCGCTTAAGAAAGTCCCCCCACAAAGTTGGCTTCCCACAGGGCCTACCTTGATGTATTTCCCAGAAATACCAAATGTCAACTTCTCCTCAAAACAGTATTGTTCCCAGGGCCCCCTTACTCTGCGCGCCGGTCCCTGGCTCCGGGCCGGAGGAGAGGGGAGAGGGGCTTCGGAGGAGGCAGAGGCAAGGAGGTGCCCTCCTGGGTCCGGGAGCTCATGCCTGTCCCCTTCCTCTCCAGGCCCCCGAAGCTTTCCCTGTCTTTGAGCCAGTGCCACCTGTCCCCGAGGCAGCCCAGGGTGACACCGAGGACTCGGAGGGCGCCCCCCCACTCAAGCGCATCTGCCCAAATGCCCCCGACCCCTGAGAGCTGGTCTGTCTTTCCTGTTGCCTAGGGGCCCCTTGGATTTTTTACGAATAAAGACCTTTTTGTAACTCTGTGTCCTGTCATTCCCATCGGGCTGGGGAGGGTCTTGGGAGCCAGTTTTGTCTCATGCTCCGTTTCTCAGATAGGGTCACTCGAAGCTCTAAGAGGATCTTTCTATAGTCACACACATGAGTCAGGTATGGAACGGGGGCTGGAGCCAGGACCCTGCCTCTCAAACACTCCCTCCACCCTGCCCTGCACCCCTGACCTTTGACCCTTCCTGACCTTCAGCAGAGGAGGAATCCAGGGACCCGGCCCGGCAGTTACCAAAGCTCTGGGCTCCAAGGCCCACGATGCCCATTCGTACACAGGAACAGGGATGCCAAGAGGAGCTTTGGGGCCCGGATGGCCCACCCCCTCTGCTGCCTCAGGAACCTCCTGCCTCTGCGCAGTCACACCTCCGCTGGAACCTGCCCACACTCCGGGCTGTCTTATCTGTCCCGGCTCCATCACCTCCTCCTCCAGAAAGCCTTCCCTGGCCCCAGGCATCGTCGATTCCCCTTCTTTTGGGCCCGCTCTGTGCTCCCTCCCCACTGTCTCAGTCCTTATCAGGCCGTTTGGGAGGGTTGGTCTGCGTGTAGGTTGTGGGCTTCTGAGGGCAGAACTTGGTCCCCAGTTTTCTTAGCACCAAACTGGGCTCAGAGCTGCCATAGCAACTATTTGGTGAATGAATGAATGAATGAATGGGCTGAGGCTATCCAGGAAGGCTTCTCTGAGGAGGTGGCACGTGAGCTAAGCTCTGAGACATGAAGTCCGAAGCCCTGGTTCAAGTCCTGGCTCTGTTAGTAGCTGTGTGGCTCTGCATGGGCTATTTCCCTCCCCTTCATTTGTTCATCTGAGCAATGGGGCGATAACCAGACCTCATCTGCCCCAGTGGTTTATGGGAACCTTCAAACAATGGAAGGCACCTTCATTCATTCTGTGCCTGCTAAAGAGTTAGGGTCAGGTGTATTAGCCCTACTTTTATATTTTATTATTTTTTAAATTCTCTCCTGAAAATGTTTATTGATTTTAGAGAAGGGAAAGAGAGACAAACATCGATGTGAAAGAGACACATTGGCCAGTTTTCTCCTACATGCGCCCTGACCAGGGATCGAGCTCGCAACCTAGGTATGTGCCCTGACTGGGAATCGAACCCCCAACCTCTCAGTGTACAGGACGATGCTCCAATCAACTGAGCCATCTGGCCAGGCCCAGCCCTATATTTATTTTTAGCAAAGGAGGAGACTGAGATTCAGAGAGGACCAAACTGGAACTTTAAAGAACTATTGAAACTGTAAGGGTGATTCACAACAGCAGCTGCAGCAGTAGCTGAGCCAGAGCTGGCCAGGGGCCAGGTGTGTAGTGATGTGATATATTCATTTTCTGTTGCTGCTGTAACAAAATACCACAAACTTAGTGCTAGAAACAACACAAGTTTATTATCTTACTGCCTGGAGGTCAGAAGTCCAAGATAAGTCTTAACGGGTTAGTCTGGGTGTCCGCAGGGCTGGTTCCTGCCAGTGGCTCGAGGGGAGAACCAGTTCCCTGTCGTCTTCGTCGTTTTCTTCTTCCTCCTCTTTTTCCTCCTCTTCTTCTTCCTCTTCTTCCTCTTCTTCCTCTTCTTCTTCCTCTTCTTCCTCTTCTTCTTCCTCTTCCTCCTCTTCCTCTTCCTCCTCTTCCTCTTCTTCTTCTTCTTCTTCTTCTTCTTCTTCTTCTTCTTCTTCTTCTTCTTCTTCTTCTTCTTCTTCTTCTTCTCCTCTCTCCCTCTCTCCTCTCTCTCTCTCTCTCCCTCTCTCTCCCTCTCTCTCACTCTCTACCTCTCTCTCTCTCCCTCTCTCTCTCTCCTTCTCTCTCCCTCTCTCTCTCTCTCTCCCTCTCTCTCCCTCCCTCAGCATGTCTCCTTTTTCCTCTCTCCTGCCTCCCTTTTCTAAGGACCCCTGTGATGACATTGGACCTGGATGATCCAGGATAATCTTCCCATCTCAAGGCCCTTACTTTAATCACAGCTGCAAAGTCTCATTTGGTGGGTAAAGTAACAGTCACAGCCTCTGGGATTAGGGCATGGACATCTTTGGAGGGCATTATTCAGCCGCACCAATAATCTCAGCCTTTTCCTGGTGTGGGGGTCATCTCATTATCCTCTCAGCCACCTCGTGATGTGATGAGTGCTCTGTAAACGGTGAAGTGCCTTGTGTGGGTCAGTAGTACAGCATTAGGGCCCAGATTCAGCTCTGGGTTTGAATCTCAGTGCCTCTATTCCATCACTGTGTGACCTTGAACAAGTGACTTATCTCTGAGCCTGTTTTCCTATCTGTAAAATGGGTATAAAACTAACGTTCACCTGGAGAGACTACTGGGAGGATTAAATGAGGCAATACATAGAGACCTTGGTGTGGCACATAGTGCGTGCTCAGTAAACTGAACGGCAGCTGTTTTTCCTGTTACCCCATTTCACAGGTGCAGAAACCAGGGTTTAGGGATAGAGGCCAGAGACTTGCCTGTCAGTAAGACTGGGGAGGAGGAGTCCATTTCTGAGCAGCCTTGCAAGGCTAAAGCTTGAGTCTCCCTGATTCCTGTCCTCCTCCTGGTCCCAGCTCCCAAGCCCCAGGCATCTGTTCTTTAGCCTAGGCCTATGCAACCCCTACTGCCCTCCTAGTGACCTTTTCCATGGCCACACCCTAATGCCCACCTTACCATGCCCACCCAACCCTCCCCGTGACCATACTCTCTTCCATCCCTGGTTCCAGGGCCTGGGCCCCAGGGCTGCTCTCCCTGTGTCACTCTTCTTCCTGATCCCTTAAATACCTCCTGCCCTGGCCTAGCCTTCTCTCCATGTAGCTCTGCTCCCTGCTGGGTCACAGCTACTCCTTGAATCTCTGCCTCCAAGTTCTGCCCCCACCTCCAGACTCAAAGAGCAGATGCCTCTGAGACTTCTCCCCTGGATGTCCTACAGACGCTCAGCTCCATCTCCTCCCAACGTGTGTCCACCATCCTGTGCAGAGAAGTAGCCCCCAATGCCAGGAGCTGGCTCAGCTGGGAGCATTCAGAAGTCAGTCTATGTCCCATGTGCTATCATGTCCTGTTAAGTCTCTGTTCTAAGTATCCTCCCCTTTCGAGGGCCCCACTGTTTCTCTGTAGGTTTCCCTGCTTCACTCTTGCCCCCAGGCCATTCTCCGCCCAGCATGTGGGCAGTCTCAGAAACCCAAGCCTGTTCATGCTCCTGCCCTGGGTTAGAGCCCTCTAGCTTGCAGGACCTACAGGATGGAGCCCACACCCTGACACACCACCCTGCACAGCTCCCCTCCGAACTGCTGGCAATCACTCCCAACGCACTCGCTGATCTTCACCTCTCAGCTTAGCTCATGCTCACTGCTCTGCCCGGAGTGCCCCTCGCATCCCCTCTTCAGCTGGCAGATGCCTTCTTGTTTTCAAATCTCTGCTTCGGGGTCTTCTTTCCTCTCATGCCCCTGCCCCTCTCCTGCCATTGCGTGGAGCACTAGTTATTGTCCTGGATGGGCTGTGTGAGCCCCACTAGGGAGGGGAATTCCTTTATTCATAGCACCATGTATTGTGGCTGTTTGCTGGGTACTTTTCTAGGCTCTGGGGATACAACATAAACAAAATAGAAAAAATCCCTGCCTCGTGGAGCTTACTTTCAGTAAATTATATCATATGTAGGAAGTTATAACTACTTTTTAAAAAACGGAGTAAGGAAGACGGGGAAAGAATGGATTGCAATTTAAACAGGAAGCTCGGGACAGGCCTCACTGAGAGACCTCTAAAGAAAAGCTTGAAGGAGGTGAGGGAGAGAGCCATGCAGATATGTAGGGGAAGAGAATCCTGGGCAGATGGAACAGCCAATGCAAAGGTCCTGAGGGGGAGCATGCCTGGAAATGAGGTCAGTGTGGCTGGAGCCGAGGGAGGGACGGAGGGAGGAGACAGAGAGGTGTGGTGGAGGGAAATGAGGTCAGGTCACAGAGGGCCTCATAGGCAAGGCAGGCACATATTCTGTCACTCAAACTTTGAGAATAAAAGAGGATGATGCATTTATAATTATGCCCAGATGACAGGTAAAGCCTGGGATAACCAGAATGTACTGTCATTCTGTAGGAGGCCATTGTCAGGGCTCTGGATTTTACCCTGGAAGAGATGAAGAATTATTGAAGGGGTCTGAGCAGAGGATGACATGATCAGACTTATATTCCTCCCCCTAATATTTTATTATAAAAAGTTTTAAACATACAGCAAAGTTGGAAGGATTATACAGGTAGCACCCATACACTCACCACCTAGACTCTAGCATTTTACTGTATTTGCTTTATCATAGATCCATTTCAAAATTAGTTGCAACAGTACACTTCCCTTTAAACACATCAGCATATTAACTAGAATTCAGTATCTTCTATATAATAAAAGGCTAATATGCAAATTGACCAAACGGCAGAACGATCATCGCTATGATGCGCACTGACCACCAGGGGACAGACACTCAGTGCAGGAGCTGCCCCCTGGTGGTCAGTGGGCTCCCACCTTTGTCAAAGATAGCAGCTCAGATTTTTATTTTTATTTTTTATTTTTTTTTATTTTTTTAAATATATTTTATTGATTTTTTACAGAGAGGAAGGGAGAGAGATAGAGAGCTAGAAACGTCGATGAGAGAGAAACATCGACCAGCTGCCTCTTGCACACCCCCCACTGGGGATGCGCCCGCAACCAACGTACATGCCCTTGACCGGAATCGAACCCGGGACCTTTCAGTCCGCAGACCGACGCTCTACCACTGAGCCAAACCGGTTTCGGCCAGCTCAGATTTTTAATATGAAACCACTTGATTTTAAATGTTTGCAATATATTCAATACCAGGTAAGCCAAGCAAATCCTATCTATAGGCCAGAGGTTGCCAAACTCTGTATCACCTGTGGAGCTTTTAAAACTCCCAATGCCAGCCAAAGCCGGTTTGGCTCAGTGGTAGAGCGTCGGTCTGTGGACTGAAAGGTCCCAGGTTTGGGACAGGCCTCACTGAGAGACCTCTAAAGAAAAGCTTGAAGGAGGTGAGGGAGAGAGCCATGCAGATATGTGGGGGAAGAGAATCGGGAGTGCCGATTCTCCTCCTGCAGTGCCCTTCACCTCCCGCCCCCTGCTGGCCAGCTGATTGCCAGCCAGGCCAAGGGGCCCCACCTGTGCACAAACTAGAGGCACTGAGCCTCTGGTTTACTTAAAAGTTTGTTTTTTTCTGTTGAGGCAAAATATCCATATAATGAAATGCCCAGTTACCTGAATGTTTCAATCAGTTTCATCACATGATACATCTGCATAACACAAGCCCTTATCAAATACATCACTATCTTCCCCCAATTCCTTTTGTCCCTTCCTGTTGCCCTTGTCCCCCCTTTCTGTCCCCACTTCCCAGAGGCAACCATCGTTTTGGTTTTGACTAAGTTAACCTGTTCTAGTTCATATGCATGCACTCATTTGCATCTGTTCTCCTTCACTCAGCATGATGTATTTGAGAGGCATCCATACTGTTGCTTGGATCCTTCTGTCCCTTTCTATTGCACAGTAGCATTCCACAGAGTTGGGTTTAACTAGGATCGCTCTGCCAGGTGGAGAACAGATGGCTCCAATTCCTCTCCTTTTCTAGCTCCCTGGACAAGCCTGTCAGGCCTGGGGCTCGGAGCCCCAGGTGAGTGTGCCCCAAGGAGATAGAGGACCTTTCCCAGGGACCTTTTAGAATGTAGAGTTTGTGGCATCAGTCCCCAGAAATCTGGGGAGACAGAACGATATCAGGGGCAGGATCTACAGTGACGAAGCACTTCAAGCTCCATATCCCAAGAAACCACTGGGTCCTGGGCAAACGGATCCCACCACTGCCCCTTTCTCACTTACTGCCCTGCTATCCTCCTCAGGACTGACTTTCCTGAAACTACACTGGTCTGTTCTCCCTGCTCTAAACTCCCCAAGACTCCCCTGCCTCTGCCTGGCACCCCTAATGGTACCCAGGTGCACTCAGGCTTTGGGGTCCCACTCCAGACCACCACAATAAAGCAAGCATCACAAGAAAGCAAGTCATGGTCTTTTTGCTCGTGGAGGGTCTTGCCTTCTATTTGTAAAAACCACAACCCCTCTAAAGCACAAAAAATGAGGTTTGCCTGTACTTAGCCTACAGCGCTGCTTTTCATTTGCTGCAATTGAAACTACCTGGGATTTCATACCTGGTCCTGCCGCAGACACTTCCATCAGTATGGGAGGTGACTCAGGCATTGGAAGTTTTTTGGTTTTATTGTTTTGGTTTTTTTTTTAAAAAAAAACCCCACATATTTTATTGATTTTTTTTACAGAGAGGAAGGGAGAGAGATAGAGAGCCAGAAACATCGATGAGAGAGAAACATCGACCAGCCGCCTCCTGCACACCCCCCACCGGGGATGTGCCCGCAACCAAGGTACATGCCCTTGACCCTTGACCGGAATCGAACCTGGGACCTTTCAGTCCGCAGACCGACGCTCTACCACTGAGCCAAACCGGCTTCGGCTGGCATTGGGAGTTTTAAAAGCTCCACAGGTGATACAGAGTTTGGCAACCTCTCGCCTATAGATAGGATTTGCTTGGCTTACCTGGTGTTGAATATATTGCAAACATTTAAAATCAAGTGGTTTCATATTAAAAATCTGAGCTGCTATCTTTGACAAAGCAGATGGTCTGAGGCACTGAAGCTGCGTCTCCAGGTATGGCAATCACCTGGGCTGAGGGCATTGGCTGCCCGCAGAGACAGAGCGTGCTCCCGTCACCACAATCCCCACTGCTCCTTAGGGTCTGCATCGTCATTTATGTCCATCTGCCTGGCATGCAGGCTGATGTCCGACTCTGCAGCCAGGCACTGAAGGCCTTCCAGGGCAGGTCTCTAATGCCCTCCTCAGTCACTATTCCAGCATGCTCCTGCCACTTCCTGCCCCCGGCCACGTGGGCCTCACAGTTCCCTTTCACACCTGCCTTTGCCCATGCAGTTCTCCCACCAAACCCACTCCGTTTGGCCCCTGCCCATCTCCTCACTCCCCTCCCCTTCCCATGCCACACACACAACTTTTAACACACTGAAGTGTTCCCCCTCGGCACCTGCTGTTCCCTGGCCTGGGTAACTGCCCTTCCTCTTTCTTCCCGGCCAATGCCTCCTCACCTTTCAGGCCCTGCCTTAGCTCTTACCTTCTTCAGGAAGGTTCCCTGGACCTCAGACTAGGTCAGGACCCCTGTTAGTCACTGTATTTTCTCTTTTGCTGGACATCTCACTTCCCCTGCTAGAAAGAGGCCGAGTGCTCTATCCGTCCTCCTAAATCTGGACTTTTTTAAAATGCCGTGGGACGCGGGACAAATGGTTAAAAATAGAGACCAAAATCTGGACTTTTTTAAAACAACGCGGGACAAATTGTTAAAAAGCGGGACGTCTGGTCACCTTATCCTAGGGTCTAGTCTAGTCTGTTCATGAATGGTAAATGGATGAAAGGACAAAACAAGCACCTGTCCCTTTCTCCACCCCTCTTCGGCTGGCGTTTCTCTCCGTCCTCCTGGAGACCTAAACCTCACTGAGCTGAGATCTCACAGGGCCCCGCCTTGCGGCTTCCCCGCCTTCAGAAGGCGCCCGTGGAACAGGCGTAGCAGCCCTGGCCGAGCCCCACATCGTGACCGGCGCCTGCGCTGCTGCAGGGCAGGGCTGTGACTGTGTCTCTCCATTCCCATGCAGTCTAGGACTGTCCGGTGGCCGTGGCTTTGCTGCTGGTCCCTCCGTTTCCGTCAGCTCTGGGAGGGGGCTGCGGTGGAGACGGCCAAGACCCCGGGTAGCACCGGGCTTTTCCAGGTCCAGCCGATCTGTCCTGGACACTTACCCACTGGGCCTTTTGGCCTCTGACACATGGAGCCAACCATCTTTTCCTCATGGGCCGTCCTCTGTCAACCTTGTCAGGAGCGGCCGGCACCGGAGACGCTGTGTGTAAACCCAATGGTTGGAAAGTGACTATTTCCAACCTTTCATTTTCAGACTCACCGCTAGGAAATGTAGGAAACGCGGTGCCGAAGAAAAGAGAGGAAAACTGCCTGCAGTGTGTGACAACCCCGGCTGAGGATTTAATGTACATATTTTAAGATGTTGTGCGGCGGTTGGGATCCATGGAAACCGCCCGTGCACGTTCGGGGCGGTTGGCGCGGCGGGGCGGTCGGACGGAAGCCGCTGCCCTCGCGGCCTCGGCGGAGCTCGGATCGGACAGAGGGCGCGCCGGCGGTGGGGGGCACCGAGCGCGCCGGGCGTCCTAGAGAGGCCTCGCGCGGACTTCCGGCCTCCAGCCGCCGGCGGAAGTGCCTCCCGCCGCGGAGGGCGCGCAACCGACAACCCTGGCCGTCGGCGCTGCGGTGGAGGGTTCCTCGCCCAGCCCGGCCTGCGCCGTTGCGGCGAGCGGCTCTCCTGGGCTGGCTCCTGCCGACGTGTCCGGCCCCCATGTGAGCCCCTCGGGTCCTTGTTCCCCGGCCGTCCTTCGGGCGCTGCCGGTTTCTGGTACTTGCACCGGGGAGTCCGCAGTGTCCCCATTATCCAGCCCAGGAGGCTGAGACCGAATAGCAAAGGCTGCTTTCCCGCTGGAGTATCCGGTCGGGCAGAGCCATGGCCCACAGCGCGGCCCTTGAGCTCTAGCGCTGCCGCCGCCGGACCTGGATGTGTCCGGGGAAACGCCGCTGTCCCGGGGAAGGACCCCGAGAGCCGGTCTGCCTCCGGGGCGCTGGTAGCGTGGGTTCTTGAGTTCCTGCAGGAAATATGTCCCAACATGAGTCCAGGTGACTCTATGAGAGTACGTACGTTCGTTAAAGCTGGGAACACTGACCCGGGGAAGGGCTTAGGGCAGCGTTTTTCAACCGCTGTTCCGCGGCACACTTGTTGCCTGGTGTGCCGTAGGTGCAGACAAGACAAGACTTTTATAATTTTTCACTTTTGTTTACTTAATATTTCATAATAAAGTAATTATAAAATACTTTCTTTGTGTTTATTTGATTCCTATTCAAGAGAATTACTTTATATGTAGTCAATATAGGCACAGAGTTAAATTTTTTAACATTTTCTAATGGTGGTGTGCCTCATGATTTTTTTCATGAAACAAGTGTGCCTTTGCCCAAAAAAGGTTGAAAAACACTGGCTTAGGGTACAAGGAGCAGCCAGAGGGGACTAGGTGCTACTGCTTTGGCTCCAGAAACGCCATTGAAAGAAGCGAGCACAGGGGCCTGCTGCCCGCTCAGCGGAGAGTCAGAGAAAAGGGGGCCTTGGGGGCAGGGGGAGGGGTAGCCCAGAACGAGCAGCTGCTGGTTTCAAGTCTTGAGAGTGAGGAGGCTAAAAGGGGTAATTCCAATGTGACCCTCATATTTGGATTGCCAGTGACCTGAATCCAAGTCAGCAAGCTCAGTGTACATTCCTGATAACCTATAATTAAGTCCCTCTCTCTCTCCCAGATACTGGTCTTGCAGAACCGGTTACAGAGTCCATGGGGCTGTGGACAGTGCACTGCCCAGAAGGAGGGCTATTAACTCTGACGCCAGGCCAGACCATCAGATACGGCCTGGAGACCCCAGCACCTGGGGGCCTTCTTACAAGGCCCTCGAAAAGGACCGGAAGCATAATCCATGTTGTGGGACAAAGATCCCAAGGAGGGGGGTGTAAGGGAGGGCCCCATGCTGTTCCTTCACTCAGACTTGGAAGGCTGTTCCCTGAGTCCGCTGGCGTATTAAACAGTGTCCCTCCTACTTCCTCAGAAGCCTCCTTGGTCTTCATGGTCTTCTGCCTCAGCAGGACACAGGCTTTTAGGAGGGCCCTGACTCAGTGGTGGGAGCCTCGGCCTGCACACGAGGTCCCTGGGTTCAGTTGGTTCCGGTCTAGGGCACCTTCCTGGGCTGCAGGTTCATCCCTGGCCCCAGTGACCGGTGTGACAGGCGACCAATCAATGTGTCTCTCTCACATCGATGTTTCTCTTCGCTTCCTCCTCCCAACCTCCCTCCCTTCCACTCTCTAAAAAGCAATGGGGGAAAAATATCCTCAGGTTAGAATTAACAAACAAAACAATTTTTTTTTAATTTTTTTTTTGAATTTTAGGAGAAGGAAAGTAAAAAGCTCACGCCTGAGGAAAGTAACAGCCATGCTCCACAGAGAGCCCTGGCTGCCCCTGAGGGTTTCCAACTCTTTTGTGAGGACCTTGGGTGCGTCTGAGGGGAGGGTTCCAGCAGGATGGTCATTAGTTTCCAGGTGTGGCCTTCAATGTGTTGATTCACTTTGGAGCTTCACTGCTTTTATCTTGGGTCTGTGGGGTTTTTGTTATTTGTTCCCCTGCCTTCATCCGTGCTTGGGTTTGGCTGGCACAAATGGCACTAATTGGGTCCTGTTACCTGTCTCCCTGATTTAAGCTATTTATTCTCTCTGGTGATGGGGGGGCGGGGGCACGGAGAGGTATAAACCATTTGCTCTCACGTGTCCTTGGTTAGGGAAGATTACGTCTTGCAGTTTATACCACTGGCTGTGAATTGGTCAAATTGTTTGGCCTTGTTTAATGATCTTGTCTCAGTTTTCCCATCCCACTTGTCAAGGAATGTTCCTAGGTTCTTTATATATATATATATATATATATATATATATATATATATATATATATATATATATGTATTTTATTGATTTTTTTACAGAGAGGAAGGGAGAGAGATAGTTAGAAACATCAATAAGAGAGATTCATCGATCAGCTGCCTCCTGCACACCCCCCACTGGGAATGTGCCCGCAACCAAGGTACGTGCCCTTGACCGAAATCGAACCTGGGACCTTTCAGTCCGCAGGCTGACGCTCTACCACTGAGCCACACTGGTTCCAGCTGTTCCTAGGTTCTTACTGTCCTTCAGGACCTACAGATCCCCCCACCTTTATCACACCCCCCGAGGCAGGTGCTGTTCACACGTTACAGGTGACAGAAATGGGCCCTTGATGCTGGTCAGTTGCTGGGGAGGGAGGAATATAAGCCCACGTGTGACCTGACTGACAGCACCGAGTGGTTACACCGGGCCCTTTCACAAAGGGCAGAGTTTACCCTCGGAGCTGAGGGGAGGGATGGCGCAGACCCGGGGGCCCTGGTTCTGGTTTGTTTGCACCCCTTCATTCACTCAAGGAGCAAGAAACAGATTTAACACCTTTCTTTTTAGTAACAGCTTTATTGAGATATAACTCACTATACAGTCCACCCATTTAAAGTGTACAATTCAGTGGTTCTTATAGAGAGCTAGAAACATCGATGAGAGAAATATCGATCAGCTGCCTCCTGCACACCCCCTACCTGGGATGTGCCTGCAACCAAGGTACATGGCCTTGACCGGAATCTAACTAGGGACCCTTCAGTCCGCAGATGGACACTCTACCACTGAACCAAAGTGGTTTTGGCATCCTCCCGTTTTTACTCTTTTTTTTTGCAGAATAGCTCCAACTGTAATGTTGCGCTATAATTTATTTATTTATTTTTTTTATAATATATTTTATTGATTTTGTACAGAGAGGAAGGGAGAGAGATAGTTAGAAACATCGATGAGAGTCATCGATCAGCTGCCTCTTGCACACCCCCTACTGGGGATATGCCCACAACCAAGGTACATGCCCTTGACCGGAATCGAACCCAGGACCCTTCAGTCCCCAAGCCGACGCTCTATCCAGGCGTCTTCAAACTACGGCCCGCGGGCCACATGCGGCCCGCAGAGGAGTCTGATCCGGCCCGCCAGGTTTTTGGGCAGTGAGCGCAGCCGAGGTGTTACAGTAGGAATTAGTAGTTCATATAGTCCGGCCCTCCAGCTCTCTGAGGGACCATGATTTGGCCCCCACTTTAAAAAGTTTGAGGATCCCTGCAGCCAAACCGGTCTCGGCGTGTTGCGCTATAATTTAAAGACCCATTTTCAGGCCAATGATTCTGACCTAAAACATATTGGGGGCATGCAGCGCTGCATGAGAAACTCACTGTTCTTTGTTAAAGGGCCATGTTCCAGTGTTTCCAGGTGAATCCAAAGGGATTGAAATCCGAGCTGAAGGGTGATTCCGTTTGTTGAAGGCATTTCCAGCCCCCGAGGGGCCCGCTAAGACCTGCCTGTGAGGGAGCTCGCCTCCTGGGTCTGGGCTCCATAGCCAGTGAGTGCTGTCCCTTTCCCGTAAGGTCTTCAAGCCGGAAGCCACCCCGCTCGCCAGGAAGCCAGGCACAGACGCCCAGAAAGATCACCAGGAAGTACTGAACTGGACAGCGGCCCGGGGTGTCTCGGATCTCTTGACCTTCAGTCCCCCTGAAAATCCACGCCTCCTCCCAAAATTCCTCAGTCAGTATCCCCACAAGTGCTTTTTCCCTGTCCCAGAACCTACATGCTCTCTAGAAGTGAAACAATCATTCCAACAACCCTATACCCCAAACAGGAATAGAAATACCAATTAGAGCGAGCACAGGGACTGGCCTGGCCTCCCTTCTGAAGGGTTGAATGAAACAGGTTCAGGTGGCGACTCCGCTGCCGAGTGGGCCAGGCAGCGGTGAGCACCAAGCAGGAGTCTCCCCACGAGCAGAGCCTCCAGCCGGGGGAGACAGCCCCCAGAGCTGCCGGCCGCTCCACCAGGCGTCCCTCCCAGGCCCAGAGCGAGTCTTTTTAGGAGAGTCCCATCCGAGTCCCCAGATTTGTCATCAAACTCAAGGGGTTCGCCGCTTGGGGTGCTCTATTCAAGGACAAGACCAGGTTGTCATTAGGCAGTTTTATGTACTTACAACTAAAGGAAGCAGGATTCGCATCCAAAGCTCCGTCTCCCCAAGGAGGCTCGGCCAGGGCTGGCATACACCGTTTGGTGCATTGATGTTCTTTGTGCTATCTTTTAACATGCAGTGAGAATAGCATTTAGTAAGAAGCGCCCACACCTGGAGCTTGTTGTCCTATTTAACCAACCGTTCTGGGACTAGGGCCTGGACGTTGGAGGACACTGACAGAAGGGCCATTATTCTGCTTACCACTGTTATGTCAGCCACATGCATAAACATTCATAGAAAAATAGACCACTTGCATAATTATATATGACAAAATATAATGTGTAATAACCACCTTATAACCACCTTCATTACCAGAGTCTCAGAAAAACCCCTTCCCCTAGATCACGTTTTCTGTCTGCATTTGCCTGAAATAGGTTTTGTCCAGGTTTTGAAATATTTTTGTCACTTTATCTTATGTGTGCTTCCTATAAATTTCTTATAGCTAGATTTTAAAAGTAATTTACTCTGATAGGCTGTGTCTAATAATAGGTTAATTCAGGCTGCTCATATTTATTGCAATAACCAATATACTTTTTCCACCTTATTTTATATTTACCATTTATTTTTTTAAATATTTTTTATTGATTTTGTACAGAGAGGAAGGGAGAGAGATAGAAACATTGATGTGAGGAAGTCATCAATCAGCTGCCTCTTGCACGCCCCCTACTGGGGATGTGCCTGCCACCAAGGTACATGCCCTTGACTAGAATGGAACCTGGAAGCCTTCAGTCCGCTGGCTGGCACTTTATCCACTGAGCCAAACCGGTTTCAGCGACATTTACCATTTATTTTTATTAATGTTTTCTTGCTTGCTTTTTAAAAAAAATTTGTGGGCTTGGTCAAATTTCTCCTTACTGCCCCACCTCCACTGCCCTTGTTAACTTACTAGTGTTTAGCTTATCTTTCCTAACAATCATAATTATTCTAAAATTGTTGTATCAGTACATGGTAATAATCCTACTTTTGCACAAAAATGTTTTATTTGCCTACTCCTCCACAACCTCCTGACAGATGATATCTTTAGAATGCTTTTAACTTTCCCACTCTTCCACTCATGGAGTTTTACTAAGATAGCTTAACATTTTTGGTGCTAGTCTAGTATTGTTAAAGTTAATCACTCTGGTCATAGCTGGTTTGGCTCAGTGGATAGAGCATCAGCCTACGAACTGAAGAGTCCCGGGTTCGATCCCAGTCAAGAGCACATGCCTGGATTGGGGGCTCGATCCCCAGTGGGGGGCGTGCATCAGGCAGCCGATCAGTGATTCTCATCATTGATGTTTCTATCTCTCCTTCTCCATTCCTCTCTGAAATCAATGAAAATATTTTTTAATTTTAAGTAAAGTTAATTATAAGAGTCCTTACTTAACATTTAAAACACAAGTTTCCCGTCTATCTTCTATCATTTAAACCAAGCTCTCAGTCACTACTGAGAATTTCTTGAGCACTTCCCTCAGTAAGGACATGCACGTGGTATAGGAACCGAAGGACATGCACGTGGTATAGGAACCGAATCTTGTGGGCCACATCTTTCTCTGCCCTGGTTGGGAGGTGACATGATGGCTGGTCTTGTTTCTCTGTATTGTACTGTCTTCCAGCTTATGGTATTGCAGACGGGTGATCTTACACTTATCTGACTCTTGTTCCTACCCCTTTTCTCTGGAAGCTTGTAAGTTTTTTCTATTTCTGAAATTCAGGAATTTCATCAGGATATGTCTAGATGCTTATCTTCACGGAAATCCTTTTAATCTTCAGACTCAAATTTCCCTCTCCAACTGATGCTTTTCCCTTCTTTTGGGACTTCTATTATTTGCACGTTACGTCTTCCGGATCTGTCCTTCAAATATACATTTCATGGCATGATTTCCTTCCTCTTATTTTGGGGAATATTTTTGATGCGCTGTAAGATTTCTCCCAGTATCTTTGAGTCTCTCATTAGTGCCAAGTCTGTCTATTCTAAAAATAAATTTGAGCATCGAGGAAGAAACCACAGGGTTTGCCAGCCACCTGGCCCGCTGACTTGGCCTGCAGTTAAGACTTATCTATCCTCTGACTTATGTAAGCCTCTCCTTTGGCAAACCAAGAGGCATTTTTGGGGTCCCGGGAATAGGTGTCCATATAGTCAATGTTAAATAATCGTGGAGGGTCTGGATATTTCCCTTGCCCAATGCACAGATATCCTAGAAAATGGCCTTGGGTATTTTTGGGAAGGCTGGGAGGAAGATTTAAGATGAGCACTGGCAGCAATGGTCTTTCCTCAAAAAGACACAGCATTACCTTCAATGAAGAGCTCCAGGTCTCTGACTGATGTTGGTCTGGGAACTGGTGAGAGGCTCACTCTCCACTGTTGCAACCCAGATCAGGCTTTTGGCGGCCAGACCTAGGGCTTCTACTTGTACAGACCAAGCAGGAGACAAACACTTCCAGAGTGGATCTCCAAAAATTCACTCCTCCATAAAAACAAGAACTCTAGTTTTGTTTTTTGTTTGTTTTTTTTTTAAAGGTCAAAATCAAATTAACCAAAAACTAGCTACAATCTTCAGGAAAAATAGCTGAATCTTTGTGAAAATGTGAACTTGGGTGAGTTCTAACTTGCCCTAGTCCAGTGGTTGGCAAACTGCGGTTGGTGAGCTGCGGTTTGCCACTCTGTTGATTAATGAGTTTGCCAACCACTGGGATAGGGGCTTCATCACAAGGAACAACAACAGCCTGTAATTATTGGAATTGAGAGTCTAGGTCAGTGGTCGGCAAACTCACTAGTCAACAGAGTGGCAAACCGCAGTTCGCTAGCCGCAGTTTGCCAACCACTGCCTTAGTCCCATTCTCCTCTCCCCGTGTCCACAGATACCTTGAAAATTAACAGCCTTACAACCGAAGGAGCTGTGAAGAGCGAGGGCCTGGCAGCCACTGGAGGGAGAACAAGTCTGAAGCTCACAAGAGCCCGGACCCAAAGTGGGGCTGGTCTGATCGCTCTCAGAAAAACTCCCTTCTCAGGGTTTATCTTTATTTGATCTAACTCAGAGCTCTCCCTATGCTAACTGCCATAGTCCTAGGGATTTGTTGAAAAATCCCTAGTTGCAAAGCATCAAAGTATTATAGGAGCCTAGGTGGGGGTAACAAAAGGATGACAAAAGAAAATCTTAAAAGGAAAAACTAGGGAATGATGCCCATAAAGGGCGTTGACAAGCACTAACACATTCCTGAGAATTCCTAGGTACCAGCATGTGGGGAGCTGTTTGCATGCCCGGGAAAAATCTGAGAAGACCTTAAGCTCTCACCTCTAGCTGACCTTGAGGCTCTGTAAACAGGAAGTGAGGTGAAAGTAGTGTGCACACACATACACACAGCCCCTGGGGAAAGGCTAGAAAAATTTATTGGTTGAAGGCATTTAAGGAAAGTTTTGCCCAGTCATTAGTTGACTACTAAGCAAGCTAATTGAGTAGAGACTTCAATGGCTCCACAACTAAGAATAAAGTCCTTCCAGGATTAGTCCAGGGAAGTCACCAGACAAACAGCAACACAACAATAACAACTGGGGAGGGGTCAAATCTGATTTTCAGAGCTGCCACAAATAATGTTTAAGATATAAGTTTCAACAACAAAAAATTATGAGCCAAACAAAAAACAGGAAAGTGTGGCTCATATAAAGCACAAAAAGAGTCAAAAGAAACTGTCCCTAGGGAAGCTTTTAAATCAGCTATTATAAATATTTTTAAAGAACTAAGGAAAACCATGCCTAAAGAATTAATAGAAAGTATGTCCCCAGTAGGGAACATGCAAGAGGCAGTGACAGATGATGATTTCATCTCTCTCTCTGTCCACCTTCATCTTTCTTTAAAAAAAAAATCAGGGAGAATCCAAGATGGAGGCATAGGTAAACACTTAACTGCAGCCTCACACAACAATTTCAATAAAATACAACTAAAATACAAAATGGACATTACCCAGAACTACAGGAAAGTCAACTGACTGGAAATTCTATAATACAACAAGAAGGAAAGAGAAAACCAGAAGGAAAATCAGAGGAGCTGTAAAAGCCTAAGGTACGGAGACACACTGCGTGCGCAGGACTGAGCAGGAGAGGAGAGGGAAGCTGAGTGCCTGGCTGGCGTTCCCTAGCGCAGTGTTTTTCAACCTTTTTTGGGCAAAGGCACACTTGTTTCATGAAAAAAATCACGAGGCACACCACCATTAGAAAATGTTAAAAAATTTAACTCTGTGCCTATATTGACTATATATAAAGTAATTCTCTTGAATAGGAATCAAATAAACACAAAGAAAGTATTTTATAATTACTTTATTATTAAATATTAAGTAAACAAAAGTGAAAAATTATAAAATTCTTGTCTTGTCTGCACCTGCGGCACACCAGGCAACATCTAGTGTGCCGCGGAACAGCGGTTGAAAAATGCTGCCCTAGCGGGAAGGAGATAAAAGCTCTGGACTGTGCTGAACCCCAGATCCAACAGCACTGAACCCTAGTTCTAGGCCAGACCCCAGGGACCCAGGCTCATACAAGGGAGCTTGGGCTATAAGACGCAAACCCAGGGGAGCGGAGAAAGAAAGGAAGTCCCTGAGGCACGCATATTGTGTGCAAAGAACGGACAGTTGACTGTGCCGCTGGATTGTCCTAGTGGGAAGGAGACAAAAGCTTCAGACTGCTCTGAACCACACTTCCAACTGAACTGAACCCCAGTTCTGGGCTCATTGGGGGAGAGCCTAGACTGTTTTGTAGCGGGTGAAACTCGGGGGCACCTTTCTCTCAGAGGTGCTTGCAGCGAGTACCGAAGGACAGTGAGGAATACTGAGACTCAGGAGCCTCATAGGGCGGGGCTGACGGAAGCCAAGGCTGTAGGCTCCACCCTGAAACTTCGCTCCATCCAAACTGAACACAGAGACTTTTTTTTGTGTGTGTGTGTGAATATTTTATTGATTTTGTACAGAGAGGAAGGGAGAGAGATAGAGAGCTAGAAACATCGATGAGAGAGAGTCATCGATCAGCTGCCTCTTGCACACCCGCTACTGGGGATATGCCCGCAACCAAGGTACGTGCCCTTGACCGGAATCGAACCCGGGACCCTTCAGTCCCCAAGCTGACGCTCTATCCATTGAGCCAAACCGGTCTTGGCTGAACACAGAGACTTTTAAGGCTACCAACTCGGGGAAGCTGGGAAAATGCCGAGACAAGGAAACAGATCACAAATGAAAGAAATGGAGGACAAAAAGCGACTGGATATAGAGTTCAAAACCACGCTTATAAGGTTTTTCAAGAACTTCCTAGAAAAGGCCGATAAAATAAACAAAACCTATGAGGATATGAAAAGGGGTCAACTAGAAATAATAAGGGATCAACAAGAAGTAAAGAATACATTATCTGAAACAAAAAATATTATACAGAGTCCTAAAAATAGAATGGAAGATTACAAGAATCAAATAAAAGATTTGGAACATAAAGAGCCAGAAGACACTCCTCCGCAGAAGCAAGAAGGCAAGAGAATCCAGAAAATTAAAGATAATGTAAGAAACCTCTGGGATAACTTCAAGCGAACCAACATCAGAATTATGGGGGTCCCAGAAGAAGAGAGAGAGTAAGATACCAAAAACATACTGAAAGAAATAGTGACAGAAAACTTCCCCCACCTGGTGAAAGAATTAGACCTACAAGTCCAGGAAGCACCCAGAACCCCAAACAAAAGGAATCCAAAGAGGACCACACCAAGACACATTATAATTAAAATTCCAAGAGCAAAAGACAAAGAGAGAATATTAAAAGCAGCAAGAGAGAAACAGGTAGTTACCTATAAAGGAGCACCCATACGATTGTCAGCTGATTTCTCAACAGAAACCATGCAGGCCAGACGAGAATGGCAAGAAATATTCAAGGTGATGAATAGCAAGAACCTACAGCCAAAAATAATCTACCCAGCAAAGCTATCACTCAGAATCGAAGGCCAGATAAAGAGCTTCACTAATAAAAAAAAGCTAAAGGAGTTCATCACCACCAAACCAGAATTATATGAATTGCTGAAGGGGGTTCTTTCGAAAGAGAAAGAAAATAAAGATAAAAATTATGAACAACAAATACGTAACTATCAACAAGTGAATCTAAAAACCAAGGGAATTAAAAAAAAATCTGATGAACAATATTAACTATTGAGTATAATAGAATCAGAGGTATGGAAGGGGAGTGAATTGACGATTCTTGGGGAAAAGGGGAGAGGGGGGTGTGGGAAGAGACTGAACATAAACTGTGCACCTATGGATGAGGACAATGGGGGGTGGGGAAAGGGCAGAGGGTGGGGTGGGAACCTGGTGGAGGGGAGCAATGGAGGGAGAAAAAAAACAAGGAACATTTGTAATAATATTAACAATAAAGATTTATTTTTAAAAATCAATAAAAATATATTCCTTTTTAAAAATTGAAAGTATGGGAATGATGTCTCATCAAATAAAGAATATAAATAGGCAAATATAAGTGTTATATTTACATAAAGTAAAAACATGTTTATGTATTTAATATTATAATATTATGTATTAAAATATGCAAATGTATATATTTTAAAATAATGTATTTTAATATAAGTACATTTTAATGTTTTTTAAAATGATATAATATCATATATAGATAACATATCATATATATACATATGTATATGTATATATATATTCCCCCAAAATATCTGCACACTTTTAACAGGTGATAGTTCAGATTTGAAAATAATATGTATTTTAATAAACACTGTATTTATAATTATTTGGGACACCTTATACACCAAATAGAAATTCTGGAGTTAAACAGTACAATAACTAAAATGTTGGATTCAATAAAGGGTCTCAATAACAGATTTTACCTGGCAGAAGGAAAAAAATCACTGAATTTGGAGACAGGTACATTGAGATAATTTAGTCAGAGTAACAGAAAGGAAAAATGATGAAGAAAAATGAATTGTGCCCCAGAGACCTGTGGGACACCATCAAGTATACTAATATACACCTAACAAGAGTCCCAGAAGGATAGAAGAGAAAGCAGAAGAAAGAATATTTAAATAAATCATGCACAAAAGACTTCTAAATTTAATTTTCAAAAATTATATATCCAAGAAGCTCAAAGAAGGCTGAACTTAGAGAGATTCACATCTAGACACATCAGAGTCAGACTATCAAAAGATAATACTAAAGCTGCAAGAGAAAAAGCAAACCATCATATATAAGAGAGCTTTAATAAGAGTAACAACACCTAGCCAAAGCCGGTTTGGCTCAGTGGTAGAGCGTCGGTTTGCAGATTGAAAGGTCCCAGGTTCGATTCCGGTCAATGGCATGTACGTTGGTTGCAGGCACATCCCCGGTGGGGGGTGTGCAGGAGGCAGCTGGTCGATGTTTCTCTCTCATCGACGTTTCTAGCTCTCTATCTCTCTCCCTTCCTCTCTGTAAAAAATCAATAAAATATATTTTTAAAAAAATAAAAAAAATAAGAGTAACACCTAACTGCTTATCAGAAACTTGGAGGCCAGAATGCAATGGAATAACATATTCGAAGTATTGGAAGAATGAAACTGTTATATATAATTATAATTATTTAAATTCTGTTTTGTCTGATTCATCAGGAGGACATAATTATAAACATTTATGTACCTAACAGTAGATCCCCAAAATGCATGAAATAATAACTGACAGAATTTAAGAAATAGACAATTCAGCAATAATATTTGAAGACTTCAATACTCTACTTTCAATTATGGATGGAATAACCAGACAGGAGATCAAGAAGGAAGTAGATCAAGCAATACTGGAGTAGGTTGCCCATCTATTTCATATGTGATCAATTACCCATTGGCAAGTACCTCTGCAAGCCAAGAAATCAGTTTGCCTGGTGGTCCTTGTTACCCTTTGCAGTGGATGTGTACACTGTCCGGATCCTATCTCACCCTGAGATCAGGGAGCCATATCTATGTGGCATCCTCTACAGACATACTTGGCCTACAAAGTGGAGTAACCAGAGAGCTTGTAGAGACAGAGGTGCTCCATTCGGTGCCTTCGCAAAGGAAGTGTCTGTGGGTCCTCTCACTGAACACAGTTGACAGGCTGCAGAGATAAATCCAGTCTCTCACAGCCTGTGGATTTCCTTTTCCAGGTGACGCCAGGAAAATTGGCACCTCTACTTCACTAACTATAGATGACCATCAAGCTTGAATTTCAGTCAACTAACCAAGTAACTTCTTAGAGTCAACTTCAGGTGCATGAGCTAGCCCATTAAATCAGAAATGTCATGCACTCATATCAATGAATTTGGCCCTATCTAGTGTTGTAGTCCACCCTCATTAGTCTAATGCCCTTAGAATCCATTCTCACACTCTCCCCAGGTTTTGTTCAATATCTTAGTAACATATTGCAATTCTTTTTATGTGTAAGCTATTTCTTCCAGGATCGTAGTGTATACCTGTCCCCCTGGAATATGCTGAGATTTGACCCTAAAGATCTAGTGGCAACAGGATAGTTGTGAATTTTTAATGGGATGGATATCTCCTTTCAAGGCATTTGCCCATGTGAGGGCATCACAGGTTTTGAGGGAGAGGAAAGCTAGTCTCTTCAGACATAGGAGGGCAAGCTACTTCACCTGGCAAGGAAGGCTCAGGATGTCTTGGGAGTTCAATATCGTTCACTTCATCTGGGTGTAACTAGGTGCACATTCTGAATTTCTGGATCCCTTCTTTCCAGAATGTTCCTGACAAAATCTGGTAGGACTGTGAATTCATTTGTCATCATAAATCAGCAACCTACAGAAAACAATTATGTGTTTACTTTTAGCAATGTCAACCCTCAGTCTAAGTGAGAGACTGTGTTAGAACGGTGACAGAAGAGTCCTGGTTCTCAGATTGTGACTTGTGTAGGAGATGGTAGACCCCAGCTTGTCATATTCTCTCTGCAATCCCTCAAGTGATTCCATCCTATGACACAGTCCTCAGTCATTGCTAGGTCAGGCAGTCAAGGGCAGCAGCCATTTGGGTTCCAAGGAAGGCGTTTCAATTGGCACTGCCTCACAGTCAGCCACTGGTGACAGCCTGACTCGCTGTGACGCCACTGCCTGCTGTGGAGTACGAGCAACTCATTTGCCATCGGTGAGGAGCTCAGTGCTGTGCTCAAGCCCAAGGGTGAGACCAAATCAACTGCATCAATCCCACCATGGTGCATCTGTCTCCTGGGACTACCGGTACCATATTACATCAGTGAAGGTGCAATCTGAGGAGAGAGAAACTGAAATGGGAAAGTTTAACATAAATAATTAAGAATAACAGGGAGTTGGCTAATGAGAGCTAAAGGCAGTTCTAAAGAAATACAGAGATCTAGAGCACTAGCCCTAGGGCTGAGAGGGATTGCCCAGGATGAGTCCTCTCCCTGGGACTGAGCTCCAGACTTCGTTTGGAAGGGCAGCTGAAGTCACTGACTGCCCCAGCAATGGGACTTCCTGGGAACCGGCCCTCTGGGGTATCCGGCGAAGCTGCTAATCCCTGAGCACTGCTGGAACCAAGACTGCAGGAGGTGTCCTCTCAGGAGCTTAGTGCCGGAGAGAGCTCTGCCAGCCATCAAGCATTGTAGGAAATCACGCCAATACAGAGGCAAGTGTGAGAGCATGCGGGCTCAGCGCGAGCCCAGTGCAGAGAGCGCCGCACCAATGCAGGAACCAGGCGTTGTCAGCATTAGAGAGAGTCCTCTGTGATGGAGAAAGCCAGATGCTGTCCAAGTCCGGTGCTGGCGGAGGCTTTCTGCAGGAGGTCAGTGCTGGAGGCAGCTGCGTGAGAGTCAAGGCAGGCGGGCAAGTGTGCAGAAGGAGCCCAGCATCCCCGCGTCCCCAGGAGTCTACTCATTGCAACAGCAGCTTGTGCTGGAGTCTGTGGTGCTCACATGGGGTAGGAGGATGCGGCTAGGTGATCGCAAGCTGGGGCTGTGAGCTCCCCAGGACTCCTTACTCTGGACGCACATCTCAGGCAGAGGACACCGGATGTGCCCACATGCATGTGCCCTTGCCAAACCGCAGTAAGAAAAAGAATCCTAAGACCCAAACCTGAAAGAGCATCCCTTTCCCCTGTCAGTGTCCCTTCAGCGCCCTCTACCGACAGAGCTCAAGCTCACTCTCAGTGCAAGGAGAAATACATACACACTATGGAATAGTAGTTCAGCCCATTATCTCAGGGCAGATACTGGAGAGTGAATTCGGAGCTGAGAGGCAGTAAGTGGAAAACCGACATAGTGACAGAACCCACTCTGCTCTCTGACGCCTAGATTGGGGGCCAATATGGTGGCAGGCCTAAGTGACACCCCCTAGAACTTCCTCCTCCTACAAAAGCAGCGAACCAGTAAAAACACCCACTCCTGGGAGAAGCGCAGACTTACGCTGCCTACAAGGAACTGACAAAAGCAGGAGTCGTGAGACCTAGTCACATACCCTTTTTGTTTTAACCCTCACCTGACGATGTGTTTTTTTTATTATTATTATTGATTTTTTACAGAGAGGAAGAGAGAGGGATAGAGAGTTAGAAACATCGATGAGAGAGAACCATCGATCAGCTGCCTCGTGCACACCCCCTACTGGGGATGTGCCCGCAACCAAGGTACATGCCCTTGACCGGAATCGAACTCAGGACCCTTCAGTCCGCAGGCCGATGCTCTATCCACTGAGCCAAAGCGGTTTCGGCCTGACGATGTTTTTATTGATTTTTTTCTTTCTTTTTCTTAGAGAGAGAAATGGAGAAACATCGATGTGAGAGAGAAATTTCATCGTCAGTTGCTTTCCCTATGCACCCTTACTGGGGATAGAACTGCACCCTTGATGTGTGCCCTGATGGGAAATCGAACCCACAACCTTTTGGCGTAGGGGATGATGCTCCAACCAGCTGAGCCACTGGGCCAGGGCTCACCGATCTCTTCTACCTGCTAGTCCGGCCTGTGCGGAAATCAGGTGCAGAATGACTGTGGACCTTCCTGCACTCAGTCAGGTGCTGACTCCAGCTGCAGCTGTCGTCCCAGGTTTGGTACCTTCCCCGGCTGCTCGTTCGCAGCAGTCGAGCTGGCTTTTCCTTCACACCAATGGGCTGGGGCCACAGCGGTTTCCTTTTAGCTGGCATTAACATCCCACCAGTGTCACACTGGCCCACTGTACTGACAATGTGTGGGGCCTGATGGGCAGGAAGTAAAAAGCACTTTGCCCTGGCTGGTGCTCAGGGTCGGAATCTGGGTCAAGGGCTCATACCTCCATGTGGGTTCCTCCCCACCCTAGGTCAGGGTGCATGTGGGAGGCAACCAGTCGACGTGTCTCTCTCACATCGATTTGTCTCTCTCTCTCGCCTCCCTCCCTTCCTTCCAATGGAAAAAAGTATCCTCAGGTGAGGATTAAGAACAAGTGCTTTAACTGCCTTCATAAGACATTACAAACTAGAGAGTGGGAGCTAATCCCCAGAAAAGTTTCAGGAATCACCCTTCAGAGAAGTTTCTGGGGACTCAGTGACCTAGAGTTTGTACAGATTTCTCCTCCAAGGTGAAAGACACGTTGTAGCTCATACAACCTACTCCCCACAAAAGAGGCACAATGCTTGCTCGGCCTATTTGGAGGCAGCGTATCTCATGAACAGAGTCACCTGTGAGGTGCCAGTCTTGAGAAGGGTCCAGAGCAAGAGCAGGCTCTGCGGCAAGCTCAGGCTGCAGCACACACTGCCCTCCACTCGGTACTTGTGAGCCAGGAGAGCTGGTGAGACTCAGAATGCTCGTGGCAACGGGATGCCATAAGGAGCCTCTAGCAAGCACCTCCGGCAGAATCAGGGCACAGACTCACGGAGTTTTGATAAATATAGGCCCTTTTTCTACAACCATTCTACTTTTGAGAAACAGCTCTGTGGTACTGGTATTAGGACTTGTTAGGGACTGAACACCTAACCCATAAGGTTGGGTGTGCAGAGCAGCAATATATCATCATATATATATATGTCTAAGTGACTGTCTGACCCTCCAGCCAGTAGCTATGATGCACGCAGACCACCAGGGGGACAGATGCTCAATGCAAGAGCTGCTAAGCTGTGGTGACTTGGCAGCTGCGGTTCTTGGGTGATGCACCCGAAATGAGAGAGGAGGGAGCCTGATTCCAGAGTGTGTCACCCGAGAACCACCCTCTTGCCATCCAGGACCCCTCGGTGGGATGTCAGAGAACCAGTTTCGGCCTAATCCCCACAGGCCAGTCTGAGGAACCCACCCAGTGCATGAATCCATGCACCAGGCTTCTGGTCTATAATAATAAAGTGTAATATGCTAATTAAACTGGATGTCCTTCTGGACGACCTTCCAGACAAAGCCAGGGCTGTGAGGGAAGCCTGGGTCCCAGGTGCCAGAGAGAAGCCGGTGCCGGCAGCTGGAGGAAGGAAAGCCTATTCTTGCACGAATTTTGTGCACTGGGCATCTAGTATATAATAATAAAAGGTTAATATGCTAATTAGACCAGGAATCTTCAGGACCTCATTCTAGACTTTCTTCCTGATGAAACCAGGGTCAGAGGGAAGCCAGCCCATGTCCTGGGTGCCTGCTGGTGGCCGGAGGACGGAAGCCTGGGTCCCCGGTGCCAGAGGGAAGCTGGTGCCAGAAGCTGGAGGGAAGAAGGCCTGATCTTGCATGAATTTTTGTGCATCAGGCCTCTAGCTTAATGTAAAAGACCAAGCTTAGAAAGGCCCAGAAGTTAGGAGCCATTTACATAAATAAGCAGGTGACTCCTGTTCCATTGTCCTCTCTCCCTCAGTCAATGCCTGTGGCCTCCTTGGGTCGCCCTCATGCCCAGCTGACTGAGGAGAAAAACTCAAGCGTGTAAATGGGTGAGTCAGTGATGGCTGTTTGACCTGCCAGTGGATGGCTGCAGCACCACACCCACTGAGTACGTGAAGGATCATGGTGGAGAAAATCCTCGTGTAGACAAAACTTTGCAGGGTGCATTTGGTGATTATTACATGACATGGCCCGAAGTACAGACCTATCCTAGTTCTACACTTGATCCCTATAGTTCGAGCTTGACCCTAGTGGTGGGGGGCCCGGAGTGCAGGAGGCAGTGACCAATGTTTCTCTCTCATCATTGATGTTTCTGTCTCTCTCTCCCTTGCCCTTCCTCTCTGAAATCAATAGAACTATTTTTAAATAATAAAATATTATTTATTTACATAAATAAATAGATGCTCAGTTCAGATACTAGTTCATGGGCAGTTGCTAATGGTTTGGCTGGATAGTTAAGGAATTGGAAGAAACAGAACAGGAAGATTGGTGACGAGGAAGTTGGAGCTGTTATAACCTTTTTAAAAACAGTCCTCATCGATTTTACCTCAGTTGGAGGCATTTCATCCAGGCCCCAGTGTTCCCTCCTCTGGCTTCTGAGTCCCCTGAGGTGGACATTAACCTCTCGTGAAGTGTGCACACACTTCTCAGTGTTTCTTTGTCCTTGGCAGTCAGAGCAGGGTATTAGGTTCTCTCTGTGGGGGGGCAAGTGATGTAAGACGCAGAGTATTCATTTGCTGGGGCTGCCATCATAAAGTGCTACACACTGGGTGGCTGAAAGAACAGGAGTCTATTTTCTCAAGTTCTAGAAGTTTGGAAAGACAAAGAGAAACATCAATGTGAGAGAAACACATCGATTGGTTGCCTCTGACCGGGGCCAGGGCCCAAGAAGCCTGCAACCAAGGTATGTGCCCTTGACCTGAATCGAACCCAGGACCTTTTGGTTCACAAGCTGACATTCTATCCACTGAGCCAAACCAGCTAATGAAGGATTCGCTTTAGAAGGGCTTTGGTGCCTTCCAAGACCACCTTTTGGGTGTGTCATTTGTGAAGGTGGTTAGGTGGTGCTCTGGTGTGGTCTGAAGCTGCCACTGGTGTGCTGATTTGGGGGCCTCTTGGGAAGGGCTTTGTTTCAGGCCAAGGTCAGCTGCTGCCTGTGCCTGACCCCAGGCCTCATGGTATAAGCTACAAAGTGATCTGCAGTTGGCTGCTGTTTGCATTGGGCTTGGTGGTGCCTGGGAGAGGTGAAGCTGTAAACTGAGGTCAGGTCAGCTGCCATTAGTGCCGAGCTTTGGGCAGCTTAGCAAGGTGTACGGGGCATTCTGAGGCCAGATGCTGATTGTTTGGGGTTTGTGAACCTTTAAGGAATTTTAGGAAAGTCTGCAGCAGGAGTGAAGACAGGTTGCTTGCATGGAAAAGCTCCTGGGAGCATCTTGGGTAGGCAAGAGAGTTGGGTGGGGCAGGGTCTCAGGGAGTCATTAGGGTGGAGCGAATGGAGAGATGGAGATTCAGACGTGGCACCCACCTGTGCCTGCAGACTGTGTGTCTGTGTCTCAGGGAGTCATTAGGGTGGAGCGAATGGAGAGATGGAGATTCAGACATGGCACCCACCTATGCCTGCAGACTGTGTGTCTGTGTCTCCACAAAGAAAAGTGGGAAGATGCTGCCCTTGTGCCCTCACTGCAAAGCCAGACCATTCCGTTCTTCTCTGTATGTCCCTGCCCTGGTGCTCTTCAGGCTGCCTCCCCAATACTGGAGCACAAAGTGAGTGAGTCCACCAGTGAGTCAATCCATGTGCAGGCCCTTTAAGAGGACAACTGGGATGTCAGCAGGCCTCCATCTCACTAAGCTACAATCTCTACTAATTTTCACAGCCAGAAGTTATGGGGACTGCTCTTCCTGGCTCTGCAGCCCTGGCTGAGGTTTGACTGAGACCCCTCACTCCTCAGGGGGCACCTCTGCAGCTGAGATATCCCTTCTGATTTAAAAATAATAATAATAATAATAATAATAATAATAATAATATATAAATAAATATATATATATATTATTATTATTATTATTTATTTTTTACAGAGAGAAAGGGAGAGACAGAGTTAGAAACATGGATCAGCTGCCTCCTACACGCCCCTACCGAGGATGTGCCTACAACCAAGGTACATACCCTTGACCAGAATTGAACCTGGGACCTTTCAGTCCACAGGCAGACGCTCTATCCTCTGAGCCAAACCGGTTTCGGCTCCCTTCTGATTCTTAACCAACCTACATGGGTGTGGGGCTTGCCCGTTCCACGTCTCTGCCCTTCCTACCAGTCTTCACATGGCTTTTTCGGTGTATCTTTCGTTATAGGAGTTTTGTTCATCTAGTCTTCAGGTGGTTCTCAAGGGTGGTGGTTCTGTAGTTTATCTGTGATTTTGAGGTGGTTGTGGGAGGAAGCAAGCACAGTCCACACCTTGACTGGGAAGTCCTACCATGTGCTCCATCCAGAACCTGAACTTGCTACAATGCTCAGACCCTTAGTATGATTCCCTCACAGGGGTGAACTGACAACCTAGACTGGTCCTTGCCAGTCACACCTCTGATCCGCTCAAGGTGGGGAGAGCTGACCTTGGTCAGTATCAAGCAAGGATCAGTGAAAACGAAATGACAGCGGCCCGGTTAGGCCTGCCTAACTGCTGCAGCAACTCCTCAGGGTTCGCTGAAGAGGAGCAAATCACAAACATTTCACTGAGAACACAGCTCCCACAACACAAGGCCAGCAGAGTGCTGGAGAGAACACTGAGTACTCTCCTGGACAGAGAAAGCCATGACCCTGGGACCTGAACCCCGTGTTTCAGATGCAGCCCTGACCTTGAGGAGCTGGGCCGCTGTAACTTTCCTCAGATGGTCTCCGTAGGTGGGATGCAAGCCCCAGTCCTGGTCCTGGGAACGCTAGCCCAAGTCCCTGGGGGTGACTCTCGCCCACAATCCTCAAGAGATTTCCTTAGACAATGTGGGCGTGAGTGATGTGAAAGATGTCTGCTCCCGAGGCCGTTTCTTTTCTCAAAAGCGAACGTGATGCCTGGAGCGCCGCTGGGGAAGCAGGAGCCCAGCGCTGAGCCTCTGGCCAAAGGTCTAAGCAGCGCAGGGTCAGCTTCAAGGGCCCTTGCCCCTCCAGCGGCTGCAGGGCCTCGGGCACAGTCACAGAAAAGACCAAACCCCTTTGCAGTCACCAGCTCTTTAAGCAAGGCCCCACTGCCTGGTGCACAGAGGAGCCAATGCCATGCACCAACTTTTGAGAAAAGAAGAAGCTTTTATTGTAAGTCAGCCTGCAAGGAGCTAGGCGGCACGGCTCAAGTCTGTCCCCCTGGTCCAGGGTCAGGGTGAGTTAGGGGTGAGGGACAGGCTGGCTGGAGGGAAGCTCCTGCAGGGCCTTTGTATTTGATGGTTTGTGGTAAGATATGGGGCGGGGCTTCTGCAAAACCAATCTTCCTGGCAGCAGACCCTTTGCTTCTGGATATGTCCTGGTTATGTCCTGGTTATGTTCTGGTTAAGTTTTGGTTATGTCCTGGTTATGTTCTGGTTATGTCCTGACCCTCTGGTTTCAGGGGGACTTTTGGGTATAATTGGAGGTCAAAGTCTCTCCTCTGGGCAGACATGAGCTGCATGACTTGCAAGTTTAGTCTGTCCTCTCTGGAAAGCAGCTCAATATCTTGTTAGAAACGGGATAGGACCAGTTTGAGCTGGTTCTGTGATCACACCTTCAAATTTCAGAAACTGAGCTCTGGCAAGGCCTGCCTGGCCCCTGCTGCTGTCAGAATCGCAGAGCTCTGTCCCTGCAGGCTTCCCACGAGGACTCCCGGCAGGTCCTCCTCGCCTCGGGTGGGAGACGAGAAAGCGCTGCCAGCTCCTCCTCTCCCCGCAGGGCCTGGGAGCCGAGTGACCCCCAGCTCCTCCTCTCCCCGCAGGGCCTGGGAGCCGAGTGACCCAGAGGGCCCTTAGGAGAAAGGCCTGAAGGCAGAGCTGCTCAGAGGATCCTTCCCGGAGGGGCCTCCGGACTAACACTAGCCCCCTGTCCACGTCCACCGGACCCCAGAGCCCCCGGGGGAGGAAGCAAGGCCCCAGGGCACCCCGACTCTCCCCCAGGGGGAGGTGAGGAGAGCAGGCTCCCTAGGCAAGGCTAGGCCCTCAGGCTTCCCCTGGTCACCCGAGATGGAGCCACCACCCTTGCCCTGAGGGTGGCACGTTTCCTAGAAAGACACCTGGGAGCACGGGGGTCCATCGGCCTGGCCGCCTGGACCTCAGGCCTCAGGCCACAGCACCTGTGTAGTTACAAAGAACCCATCTGGCTCACCACCTGCTCTTTCACGAGGAGCACCCACCAGCGCCCTAAATGTGGGAACGGCTTCGAGCACAACTCAGACCACAGCCAGGCCTGAGGACCCATCACAGCCAGAGGCCCTGGCCATGGGGGGGGGGGGAGCCCGGGTGGATGCCGGGCCTCAGGCCACTGCCTCAGGCCCCAGGGCTCTCAGGGTGAGCAGAGGGCGCAGCACCTTTCCCGTCCCAGGGCGGAAGCAGCGCCTGCACCAGGCTCCACAGCCTTCTGCCTCCCCCTCCCGCCGTGCCTCAGTGCTGCAGGCGCATCACACACAGGCTCCCCACCCTGCACCCCACCCAGCCCCTAGCAGACAGCTCCTGAAGCTCCGTGGCACTAGGCTTGTGAGCGGGGTTACCTTGATCGCCAGCGGAAGACAGCAAGAGCTCGCGCTCGGTGCCAACCTGGCCAGCCCCCTGGAAACCCACGTGGGCAAGAGGCCCTTCGCCGGGGCACCTGCGGGGCCTCCAGGCGACGAGACCCCAGCTTTAGCCGGAGGCCGGGGCTTCAGGAGCCGAAAGTCCTGGTGGAGAAGGCCCAGGGGCCCAGGCAAATGGTCCCTTTGCGTGTTCCAAGGCGCTCACCAGGTTCTTGCTGCCCGGCCAGGCCACCGCTGGGCCTGTCATACCAGGAAACACCGTTTGCGGCTTTGTGATTCGTGGGAATGACCCTTTTCATCCTCACAGCCTCTCTGTGACTGGTGTTCTCACCAGCAGCATTTACAGATGGAGAAACCAGTCTCAGCAGGCAAGGGACCGGCCTAAGGTCACTCAGCCGTGTAGGAGGGACCAGCTGCACTCAGACCAGATCTGCTTGCCTGACTCCACAGCCTGCTGCCACACCGGTCAGGGTGCCGGTGGGACAGGGCCTCCTTTTATGGAACATCACTTTTCTTGTGGCAATTATATAAAACTTTTTTTTTAAGAATGAAATTTTAAAAAAATATATATTTTATTGATTTTTTTACAGAGAGAAAAAGAAAGAGGGATAGAGAGTCAGAAACATCAATCAGAGAGAAACATCAACCAGCTGCCTCTTGCACACTCCCTACTGGAGATATGCCCGCAACCAACATACATGCCCTTGACCAGAATCGAACCCGGGGCCTTTCAGTCTGCAGACCAACGCTCTACCTCCGAGCCAAACCGGCTTCGGCTATATAAAACTTTTGAAAAATGTTTTTAGTGACTTTTTAGAGAGGAGAGGAGAGGGGGAGAGAGAAACAATGATCAACTGCCCCCCTGCATACTCCCTTCTGGGGATGGATCTCACGACCAGGGCATATGCCCTGACCAGGAATCCAACCCGGGACATCTCAGCAGGTGGGTGGATGCTCAACCAACTGAGCAACACCAGTCCAGGCCAGATGCCACGCCAGCCCAGGCCAGATGCCACGTTAGCTCACTATATGCCACGCCAGCCCAGGGTGTAGAAAAGTGAGCAGGTGCTTCCTGGAATGAGAGTTAGCATTTGCACCAATGACCGAGATGCAGTTTGAGATGCCAGAGAAGTTCAGGCTCAGTCCACGAAACCTTGACACGACCTCTTCTCAGCCCTCTGTCTGAGGGATGTTGGCCAAGGGGTCCTGCTGGGACCAGCGCTTGGGGAGTCTTCCTGGAGGCCAAGGAGGATGGCCTCACCGCAGCTGGCCTTCCTGCTGGCTTGCCTGGGAAGTTCATCTGAGCTAAGGCTTCCAAAGTCTCAACAGACACTTCCCTTCAAGATTTGGTAATGAAAAATTGGAATGCTTGAGAATTCCTGAAATTATCTTACTCTGTATTTTTCATAAGTTTATACACTTTTTATAAATAAGAAATACACATGTAGTAGTAGTTACAAAGAACTATAGGGTTTAGCAAATATTCTAAAACCAGAAAATACCAGAGAACATTATTGAGTAGTATTAAAATAACAAAATGTTTGAATCTTTAACAAGATTATCTGTACTACACAGAATCATGAGTTGAAATTGCCAATTTAAGGACTTGTTTCCAAAACTTGCTATTTCTTGGAAGATCATTCATAGGATTTGCATATGATATACTATGCGTGTAAACTGATTAATATTCGTGAGAGTGACTCACTGCTGCCCAGCTGGCATGGCTCAGTGGTTGAGCATCGACCTGTGGACCCGCAGGTCACGCTTCAATTCCCGGTCAGGGCAGGTGCCTGAGTTTCGGGCTGGATCCCCAGTGGGGGTGTGCAGGAGGCAGCCGATCAATGATTTTCTCCCATCGATGTTTCTATCTCTCTTTCCCTCTCCCTTCCTCTCTGAAATCAACAACAACAACAAATTTTTTTTTTAAATGATTCGCTCTTAACAGCAGACAGGGCCACAAATACACAACAGTGCAAAAAAGACTGATTAGACTGTCACCGCTTTTCTCCAATGTGCTCCTGCCCCAAGCTTCAGAAGGATCTACCTTAACCTTGGACTCCGTGTGCTAGTGTTTCTTCTCTTGCTTTCTACTTCATGTTAACAGATTCCTTCAAACCAGGAATGCCTCTCTGTTTGTTTTTAGGCATCAATCCTCACAGGAAAATTATAATACTTTTTCCTATTTTCCCAATTTCCTGACCTATTGTTGTTGGGATTCAGGAAAACATGAAATTTCCAGGAAATGTCAGGAAGGACTTCCTGCACATAAATACTACTCTGGCCTGAGCAGAACTGGCACGGCAAGTCTGCTACAGAAGTAAGTGCCAAGCCTCATGGTTTCAGGGGGCTCAGAGCCAGAAGAGGCGGTTATGGGTCCCAGTCCTCCCACCTCCTGGTTGAGACATAGGCAAGTCCCTTCAATGAGACCTCTTTGAGCTTCAACTTAATGGACAGAAAGGTGCTTGGGAAATAACAGACTGGCTTTGTGAGTCAGTGGCATAGAAGGTTAAAAGCACAGCTTTGGAGTCAGACAGTCTGGGGGCCATTATTTACCACCTCTTTGATTTGGGGCAGGGTCTAACCCCTCAGGGCCTCACTTTTCTCTTCTGTAAAATGGAAAAGCTGGTTGATCCCATTTCATAGGATTTAGGTGAGCTTAAATGAGATCACACAGGAAAATTCTAAACGCAGAGCACAGTACGTTGTAAATGCTTGATAAAGGGGGGCAGTACAGCTATAATCTGCTGTGTCTACCTCACAGGGCAGCTGTGAAAGAAAGGGAGGTGATGTTGTGAAGATGCTCTCTCAGCTGTGAAACGGTACCCACACACCGTCTTCCCTCCAGAAATGGGACGGTCAGAAGCTCCCAGCAGACACTGCTGGTATCTCCCAAGGAAGGGGCCTGCGCATGCTCACTCATGTTCATAGAGGGTGACTGTTGAGGAGGAGGTGTGACATGGTTACATAGAAAGCAGGGTTTAGTTGCAATCAAGTCAGCACACTCCGGCATCGTCTGACTTTGGGCACACTTGGAGGATGGGGGAAACCAATTTTCGGGCGCAGGCTTTGGAGAAAGAACAACATTCAACAGAGCCTGCCGGCTACAGTTTGTTTAAGAGGGATTGCAGCAGCCAAAACCGGTTTGGCTCAGTGGACAGAGCCTCGGCCTGAGGACTGAAAGGTCCCAGGTTCGATTCTGGTCAAGGGCATGTACCTTGGTTTCGGGCACATCCCCAGTAGGGAGTGTGCAGGAGGCAGCTGATCAATGTTTCTAGCTCTCTGTCCCTTTCCCTTCCTCTCTGTAAAAAATCAATAATATATATATATATATATATATATATATATATATATATATATATATATGTTTGTTTTGTTTGTTTTTTTGTTTTTGTTTTTGTTTTTTTTTAAGGGGGATTGCAGCAGAGGAAGGGAACATGTAATAGAAGGTGGTGAGGAGACTGACTATGGTCTGGAGCCCTATTATTGGCAATAAAAAATATATTTTTTAAAATGTTTTAAAAAGAAGAGGAAACAAGAAAAACATCAAAGCCCCACTTTCTCGTATTTTACTGGCATTGCCAACACAATTGCTCTGGTTGCATAAATATCTCATTAGGCAGATCCTGTCTAGTCCTCTTAGTGTTGGAATGATTCATTTCAGGCCTCGTGGCATTGGCGTGGGAGCTGTGGCTGGGCAGTGGGGACAGAAGCAACTGGGGACCAAATGCAACTCAAGAATCAGTGCTTGAGCCCATCCAACTCATCCTTTCATTCAGTGAGTGTTTATTAAGGACCCACCGCAGCCCAGGCTCTGAGGACGTGAGATGATCAGCACATACTTCCTGCCGTGAAGCCCTCCAATCTAGCAGAAAGGGAGTCCCAGTGGAAAGAACTAATCATAGAGCATGTGCCCTGCCACCACAGACGCCCAGTGTGCGGAGTTGTGGTGCTTAGAGAAAGGGGCTGGAGGCAGCGGAGGCCCTGGAGGAGACAATGAGCAGTGAGAATGGGAGGAGGAGGACGCATGCACATGGTCAAGTTCACGTGGAGGCGGCTGCGTCCTGCTCTGTCTATGTGCTGAGGCATCTGGGTGTTTGTTTTTTCTGTTTCTATTTCAAATATGTCCTTCCTCCCTCCAGGAGGGCATTCTTACACTCTTCAAAATCTCAACGTGCATGCTTAATTCGTTTTTATTTTCTACACTAAAAACAGTTAATGCTGCTGATTTTGCCTCTGCAGATAGCTTTGACTATATCCTATTTTTAAATTGTTTTTATATAGTTTTTATTGTCCTCAGGGTAATCTGAGATGCTATTTGTGTGTTTCAGTTTCTAAGTGATGTGCTTTATATTAGTGTACATTAAATTGCATTTTGATCAGAGACTGACCTCTAGAACTTCCACTTTTCAAAATTTACCAAAATACTTTCTGTGACTTACTATTTATTGAAGATTTTCCCTGTTCATGAAGCTTGAAAGGAGGTATACTATTTGTTTTCAGGGTAAAAGAAAATTATGTTCAGATCTTCTATGTCCTTATAAATTTATTTTTTATTCTTGTTCAGAAAATGTGTTAGAATATTCCCAATAAAACTATTTATCAGGTTTCTCCTTGTGTTGCTAATTTTTTCCATAAATCGTTGGTGTTATTTACCACATAAGAAATTAAACCCACCGAGCCGAAACCGGTTTGGCTCAGTGGGTAGAGCGTCGGTCTGCGGACTGAAAGGTCCCAGGTTCGATTCCGGTCCAGGGCATGTACATTGGTTGTGGGCACATCCCCGGTGGGGGGCGTGCAAGAGGCAGCTGGTTGATGTTTCTCTCTCATCGACGTTTTTAGCTCTCTATCTCTCTCCCTTTCTCTCTGTAAAATATCAATAAAATATATTTTTTAGAAAAGAAAGAAATTAAACCCCTTGACTTTTAGGAGCCCTCGATCCAGCTGACCGTGGGCGTTATTAATTGCCTAAGTGAAGCCCAGGACCAGGGGAGCGACGTGACCTCAATAAGGTAAAGCCACGCTGGCTGCCAAACGTGGCCTTCCGGCACAGCCTCCCCAGGGGTACCACTGCTGCAGGCCCACCTCGTAGCGAAAGGTCTCATCCTCAAGTTAAAGGCGAAACCCACCAGAACTGCCAGTGAATCGCTGTGATGGCTGTGACGTGCAAACCCCTCAGATGTCCAAGCCTCAGTCTTACAGGAACTATATGCCTCCCACACGCCCCAAACTGGGGATCGAGCCTGAGTCCCGACATGTGCCCTTGACTAGAATCAAACCCGGGATCAGTCCACAGGCCGATGCTCTACCCACTGAGCCAAACCAGCCAGGACTGCCTATAATCTTGCTTAACTTGTTTAAGAATGGGTGCTGGTGGCTCCATCCAAAAAGACACTCCATTAGGACAGATCTTGGGGGACTGGGCTATTTACATTTACCCACAGATGACAAGGAGGAAAATGGTGTGATACTGCTTGGCCTACACTAGTATGTGCTCTAGATTCTGGGGAAAGGTGGCTATTAAACCGTTATAATGGTTTTGTCAGAGGTTGGGGAGATGGGGGGAGTGCCGTGTGTTCGAGCCTTTATGTCTTTGCATAATTCTAACTGGAAAGGAAATAAGAAAGGGGCTGAGGTGATGGTTCAGAGAAAAGATGTGGTACCTGTAAGACAAAAAAGGTAGAGAGCCAGAGAAGGAGGGGAGGGACAGGGGAGGAAGACTGCCTCATCCATGAGCTCTAGAATCTGGTCGCTCCCTCCTCATCCTGGGCCGCTGGGCACTGGAAATGAGCCTGGGAGGGCCACCCCTCTCCCTAGAACAAGGCTGGGCACTGAGTTTGGAGGGGATAGAGCTACTTCCCTGGCAGAGCAACTCCCTCTCCACCACACACCGGTGGGAGCCACTGAGAATGGCCCCCAGTGGGTGTTATTGGGCCCATTCTCCGTTCTGCACTTGGATTTACTAAATTGGAAACATTCCAATCCCTTCTACCAGGATGATCCCGCTAAGATCCCGGATATGGTTGTGTCCATATTCACCTCTCATAACCCCAACGGGGCTGACGTACAGGCACTCTCAAACATCCTCCGCACTGGGGCAGGGTGAGTGTGTGGGAGAGCTTGAGAGGAAGCACAGTGGCTCCATGAGGAGGACCCACATACAGCTGGCTCGGCCCCAGCTGTTCCTCCAGCCGAGCCCAACTGGGACCCCAATGCGGAGACTGCCTTGGCTTGAACATTATAAGAGATGCACTGTGAAGCACCAGGGGGTTCCCAAGCAAAGGAGTCCAAACCTTTAGGCAGTTCAACAGAGGGCATATGAGGACCCCTCTGCCTTTCAGGCGCATAAGGGAATACCCTGGCACAGACCCTCACCGCTGGAAAGAGTCACATGGTCAATTGGACTTTTATTAGCCAGAGATTTCCAGACATTAGAAAAAAATTGTAGGCATTGGATGGGCACTTGGAACGAATCCCTGGCAATTGGATGATACTGTTTATAACAAGAAGGAAATTAAGAAACAACAGCAACAGCCCTAACTTGTTTTGCTCAGTGGGTAAAGCGTCTGCCTGCGGACTTAAGGATCCCAGGTTCGATTCCGGTCAAGGGCATGTACCTTGGTTGCAGGCACATCCCCAGTGGGGGGTGTATAGGAGGCAGCTGATGGATGTTTTTCTCTCATCGATGTTTCTGACTCTCTATCCCTCTCCCTTCCTCTCTGTAAAAAATCAATAAAATATATTTAAAACAACAACAACAAAAACAAAACAAACAGCCACGGTCTTTGTATCCAGACCAATGGCCAAGGCAGAGAGAGCCAAAAGAAAGGAAAAGACAAGAAGGCCCCTGTCCCCACTCAGTGTGCCTCTGCGAAGGCCGGTGCTGGGAGAATGGTACCCCAGGAGAGAAGATAATGGGGCAAAGTCAGAGGACAAAGAGCTCCACCATCATGCTGAACAAGGAGGCCGGCCCGGCTGCCTGCGGACTGAGGACTGTCAGGGGCCACCAGCTGGGCCAGCACCCCTTTCGCTGTGGGCAGTTAGACAGACAGCAGCTGAGCAAGGACTGGTGGGCCGGGTACAGGTCACCGGGTGGAAGCCCCAGGTGCCTAACACTGATAATCAATTGTAGGCTGGGACCTGCCCCAGGTGAGTTTTCCTCCCCTCGCTTATTGCTGATCACGTGGTTTGGACCCATCACTTTTCCTCCCTAAAAAAACACACACAAAAACTATGGTTCAAGTTGTATCTCAGCTTCAGGCCCAGAAAAGCAACGAAACCAGCCACACTGACGTCAGGACCAGCTGCACTGAATGATGACCCCTGCCCCGTGCCAGCCCACCGATCGGTGGAGACCACACCTGGAAAGGACACACCTGAAAGCTGCTGGCAGTCTATTGAGACTATAGGGACCGTCCTACATCGCACCCTTAAAACACATAGGACAGGACCCCATGTTCTCCCTCCGGGAGCACACTCTGCCTTTCCCTTCCCCCTCCCCACCCTGCCCCAGGCCCCTTCCCATCGGCTTCCTCACTCCCACGCCCTTCCTTTTCATCCACAACTTGTTTCCTCAGCCCATTTCTTCTAGGATTTACTTCTACTTCTGTCATTTACCAAATAGATGTTCTTTTTCTTTTTTAAGTTGAAAAACCTTTTATTTCACTGGAAAGAAAAACAAACTGATCCAACTCTGTGTGTCCACCTGCCACAGGCCTGTGGGCCAAAGACAAGGGCCATTCCCCAATCCAGCACAACCGGAAGCAGGAGGTGAGGAGACGGCACAGCCCACCAGTGTCTGCGCTCAGCGAGGTGCAACAGCACGCGAGTGGGAAGCCACAGAAGTATTGAAGGACAGGACGAACAGGAAGACGGGCAGAAAGGAGGAAAAGAAGAGCTGTTCTGAACTTAGCAAGGCAAATTAAGGTCCACAATTCCTGAGGTACTGAACGCACAGAGCAGAGAACTTCCCGGAGACAGATACCATGAAGGGCGTATTCTCATGCACAACCACAGCGTGGGATTTCAGCTCACACACACCCCATCTCCAGCCTTAAAAGGTTGGATACCCCGCCTGCTCTGTGTACTGCGCCCGCTGGTACCGGGCCACGTCGTACAGGGAATTCGAGCGGCTGCTTAAGCTGGGGACAGCTGATTGTCATGCCCGTAACGTGGCCTCTCCAACAGCGGGGCCTGGGGCTGTAGCGATGCAGGGGGCTCCGATCCCACCCGTGATATGAAGAGGAAGCTGCAGTAACAGCAGCAGCGCTGCAGCAGCTCCTGAGGTCAGCAACAGGTGTCTGTGGTAGGGATGGAGAGAGGTGGAGGTGAGGCGATGGGCCATAGCTGTGTTCTGGATGTGGGGCAGCTGGGACAAGGTCTGCTCTGTGTCATTAGAGGCAGCTGCAGCCACCAAGCCTCACAGGGCCGGGCAGCCCAGTAGCGCTTGTTGTAGGCAGCGAGCGCTCCGTGTGCGTTGTTGTGACACAATGAATACCCGTCGCTCACGGCGGAAGGCGGAAGGCGTGCGCACTGCCCCAGATCACTCACTACATTGCTCAGTAAAGTCTGCCCCTCGGCCTGGACGATCTGTGGGCCGCTCTTTGGACTAGTGCCCCACTTTCCCGCACCGATAACAACCGCTCTGGTCTCCCATCCCGGGCACAGTCCTGAGTGGCTGGTGGACAACTTCACGTGCATCCGTTTGCCTTGAAACTCTGTGTTGTCAAGGGCCCTGATGACCTCAGCCGCGTCCTCAGCCCGCTCCGTGTGGACAAAGGCACAATCTTTCACAACGTCACATTCGATGGCTGGACCATACTTCTCAAACTCGGCCCCAAGCTCTTGGTTGGTACAAACGGGGCTGATGTTGCCCACATGTAACTCTGTGAGGTTTTGGCTTGTTCCTGCTGGCTTCCACATTGATGTTCACCCCAGGCAGGCTGCGCATGGCATTGTCAGCCGTTTTGTCCTCTGTGTGCACAAAGCCGGAGTTCTTCATGATGTCACACTTCAGCACCTTCCCGGCTGCTCAGAGAGCCAGCGCATCTGCTCTGTGGCCTCCCCGGCAGGTTCCGACAAACAGCTTCACCATCTCCACACTGCTCGCCGGGAGTCAGCAGAATTCTTCCTCGAGGCCGATGCTCTGACAGAAAGCTAAAAATCCAAATAGACGTTCTTTCACAGTCTGGGTCTTGGCTCGGAATTCTTTCCTAACCAGAACCCAAGCACAAAGGCTGCTGAACCCAGGTTTGTTCTGATCCCTGGTGCCGGTCCATCACCCACACACTAACCAAACCTTCGTCCCAAACAGTGATGGTGATGGTGATGGAGATGGGGTTCTCTGAGCCTCTGGAGCAGCGGCCTCTTCGTAGCCATCAGAGCTTGTGATTGGCGAAGCCGGCTAACTCAGACATTTCTAAGGCCCACCCTGCTCTGGGGATGAGACTCGCTCTGAGCTGGAACGCTTTCCTCCCAGAGGAACAACAGCTACACCTACTGGTTCCGTGGGAACATGCCTGGCAGTTTCCTGTACAAGGTCAAGGTGATCGGGAACCAGCTAAAATAGAGGCCCGGGTACAGCCACCATTTTGGGCTCCAGGGGAACCGGAAAAGCCAACGGGCTTTGCCAGTCAGGCAAAGATCCCCCAAGGGGCAGTATTCCTTGAAAAAGGAGGCCAGGATTCAAAAATTCCTCAAATTTGGTCTAATTCGACCAAGCCCTATAACACTCCTATATTGCCAGTAAAGAAACCCCAACGGGAACACCTGTTTGTCCGGGACCTAAGGGTTATAAATGAAGTCACTCAGGATATACATCCTACTGAGCCCAAGCCTTCCACGCTAAGTCCTGGGCTATCTAGAGACAGGGAACGGTCCTGGGTCCTGGGCCTCAGAGACGTTCTCGTCTGTGTGCTGGTCCACCCGGCTTCGTGGCCGTTTTTTGCCTTTGAATGGCGAGACCCAGAGCTCTGGCTAAGACTCAGTGCCGGTGGGGCTTGCCCGGGGTGGGAATGGCTGGGGAGTGTGGGGGAGGGGACTTACGTAAAACTTTAGACAATAAATTTTTTTTTAAAAAGACTCAATACAGTTGGACAGTCCTTCCCTCGGCGTTCAAGAACTCCCCCACGATTTTCGGGGAGACACTAAGCAAGGGCCTGGAAAGGCTGCAGTTTCAGAAGGGAGTCTTGCTACAATATGCGGACGATCTGCTGGCCACAGGGCGCACCTGTGAGCATGTCTGACAACATCACGGACTCAGCAAGCTGCGGCTGTAAGGTCTCGGCCCCCAAAGCTCAGACTTTGCAAGCAGCCCATCAAATTCCTGGGGCCTCTCCGGGGCTTCTCCTGCGGCCTGGCAACCAGAGTTTAATGGGGACCGTGAGGGCACTATCATTCGGTGCAGCCCCGAAGGCCAGGAGGCAGTTGAGAGGATTGGGGGGGATGCTGGGCGCTGCCACATTTGGACTCACACTGGACCCTGTATGAGGCTCCGAAGGGGCCAGAGGAGACCCCGGACTGGGACAAGGAATGTGAACGAGATTTTGAGACCGCAAAGGCCCTGCTTTGGGCCTCCCGACTCTGTTGAAACCTTTTCGTCTGTATGTGCATGAGAGGAAAGGAATTGGACGTGGGTTCTCAGATTCTAAGGGCCACACACTGCAACATACATACGGCCTGGAGGCCACAGGCCTCAGGGAAGGTTGAGAAAATGAGCCAGACCTTAAAGAAGAACATAGCCAACCTATGGCAGAAGACAAGTCTGCATTTGATCGGGTCGCCCATTGCCCTGCTCAGGATTGGAGAAGCGGGATTGATTTGAGTCCCTAAAGTATAGTATATGGGTGACCCTTCCAGGCTGCTATGGGAACAGGAGATGTCTATGTATCTAGATCATGATGCTAAAATTAAGAATGATATGCAGCATCTTTTTTTTTTTTTAGATATATTTTATTGATTTTTCACAGAGAGGAAGGGAGAGGGGTAGATAGCTAGAAACATCGTTGAGAGAGAATCATCGACCAGCTGCTTCCTGCACACCCCCTACCGGGGATGTGCCCGCAACCAATGTACATGCCCTTGACCAGAATCGAACCTGGGACCTTTCAGTCCGCAGACCGACGCTCTATCCACTGAGCCAAACCAGTTTCAGCAATATGCAGCATCTTAAACACTGAGTGTGATGAGTGATTTGGCATGTGCAAGGGTTTCTCTGTCACAAGCCCATTACACCCCTTCCAAGCAGGAGACAGAGTTCTCAAGACATGGAAAACCGGGCCTAACTGGTTTGGCTCAGTGGATAGAGCATCGGCCTGCGGCCTGAAAGGTTCCAGGTTCAATGGCAATGTACCTTGGTTGCGGGCACATCCCCAGAAGAGGGTGTGCAGGAGGCAGCTGATGGATGTTTCTCTCTCATCGATGTTTCTGACTATCCCTCTCCCTTCCTCTGTAAAAAAAACAAAAACAACAATAAAATATATTTTAAAAAAGACATGGGAAACTGGATGGCCAGACGATCAGCTGGAGGAAAATGGATGGGACCCTGGTGCATGCTTCTCACCACTCCAGCTCTGAGGCTGGCAGGAATCCATCCCTCCAGAGTAAGAAGGTGCCGAAAGGGAAGAATGGTGACCGAACCCAAGGAATACCTCAAGGAAGCATGCATTATCATTTATTCTTGGCCACAGCGTGTCTGGTTAAAGGAAAACTAATTCTGTTCAGAAGAGATGAAAATATTTAGGTGAATCTAGCACAAAAAACCCCACAATGTTATTAACATCCCTGACTTTTGCCTTTGAGAAGGAACCTATGCAGAACAGACATTTCCATCTTGCCTGGTAGGAGTTGGGACACTGATTGTATTATACAGAATTGCACTCATTCTGTTCTTTTTGGGAAGAGCACAGATGGGCCCTTTATACATGGGACCCATTGTCTAAGAAGAGGAAGCAGGGATGTTGTCTCTGAAGGTTGCTGCCAGCAGCTTCCTGTGGTGAGTGTCTGGCTTTGACCGGGTGTTCTGGTTACCGTCTTTCAGAATCTAATAACTACAGTATGTATTGTTCTGGCAACTTCACCCTTCCTTATAGTGATGGACACACTAACCTGCCAGCTGATTGGTTTCTGACCTGTGAGGTACCTGCTTAGTCATATGTCCCTGCCTACAGCGCTGGGGACCTTGTTCCTTAGGATGACTGACCGTCCTTATGCCCCGAGAATATCACAGGATGGGGACCAGAAGCGACTTTCGTGGCTGTGGCTGCGATGATGATGGCCACCTGTGGAGCCCTGCTGACTGTACTGCTCAGTTAACTGCCAAACGTCCAAACAGAAACCACCCCCGCATGCCACGATATTTTGAATTTAATTTAAAGAAATCAACTTGCAATGAATATTATAAAAATAAATGTTACAATTTGGGTGTTCTTGAATGTGAACACATTTCTCATGGAAATGATTTTTTAGTGCCTATAGATGCTTATGGTGTACAAAGGGTTAACCTTTTTGTTATGCTGGCAATGACAGGCTCCCTCCTTTCAGAGTCACAGAAAGCTAGATACAGCTTCCGGAGTTGTTGAGGCTGCAGGCCAGGACTCAGGTCAGGAATGAGAATGGGCACAATGGTTACAGATTTCAGGTAATGTGGACCAAGGATTCAAAGATCAGCACCTGGGGCTCCATTGTTTCAGCAACAAGGCTGCTTTTTCCGTGATGACAGGCAGTTCTATTCTATTGCTCCCTCCCACATTTAACATAAGCTCCATCTTCACAGTATATCCAGAATCTGACCACGTTATCACCACCACCCCATACAAATTACCATCATCTCTTACACATTGTGCCATGCATTACTGCAATAACCTAGCAGGCCTCCCACTTCTATTCTTGCCCTTCACTGCCCCCCCCCCTTTGATTCTCAACACAGCAGCCAGCATGGTTATTTTAAAATATAAGGCATGGCCTAGCTGGTTTGGCTAGTGGATAGAGCATCCGCATTCGGACTGAAGGGTCCCGGTCCAGTCAAACGCACATGCCCAGGTTTTGGGGTCCACCTCTAGTTGGGGTCGTGCAGGAGGCAGCCAATCAATGATTCTCATCATTGATGTTTCTGTCTCTCTCCCTCCACCGTAACTTGCTCTACTTTCCCTCACCCCCACGGCCTACGTAATGTATTTTCTCCTCCTGTCAGAATACAAACTTCCAAGAAGGCAGGAATCTTTGTTTTGTTCACGGAGCCCAAACACTTAGAACCGTGTCTGGCACACAAAGGCCACTCAGTAAGTGTTAAACATTAAATGCCCACATTCCCCACAATATTACTATGGATAAGGTATAACAATATCTGATGGGGGGACCCAGGGGTTCTTGGAGTCCCACTACCTTCATCCACACCTGGGAGAACCGTTATTTTGAACTGGACACACCGGATTGTTAGTCACCTTAGTCCTTTCTCTGCTCAGCTTCTCAAAAGTGTGCATCCCGCCCTCACCGTGTCTAACCTGGGCGAGGTCCCTTCTCTCAGCCCCAGACACTCCAATGATTGCACTTGACGCATCCAACCAGCCAATCAAAATCGCCGTCCTCTTTGCCCCTTAAAGGACTTCACTTTAATTTGCCAAGAGGGGCGGGACGCAGCAATCTAGCCAGTAGAAGTGACGCTGGGCGCGTTGCCTAGGTCACCGCACCGCTTTTCAGTTGCCCAGAATAAGGTGGGCGGGGAGAGGGCGCGGAGGTCCCGCCCCCATCACGGCGCGGCCTGGGATTGGCTCTCCGCTGGCTGCGAGGACCTGGCGGTTTCGGTCTGGGAGGGGATCTCAAAGGCAGGGACCCCTGAGTCCGCCGAGTCACCCCACGGCCTGGCGCAGGGAGAGCTGTCTCTGACCTGTGGTCCCTGTGATCACCGGCCCGGGTTACGCTCGCAGGCTGCCTTGCGAATCTGGAGGTCTGGATCCAGGTCCAGTAAATTCTGGAAAACCTCAATCGGGGGCTGGCAATTTAGACAAGTCCCAGTTAAAAGAGGGATTGGACTCAATACAAGAAGTCGGCACCGGCTGACAGGCTCGGTTCTTCTTATAAGTCTCTGGGTTTGGCTTCCAAGTGTGATGGTCAGGATGAGAAAGCCCAGAACCAGCCGGGCACTCATGTGCTGCCGAGGCCTTACTTAGCAAGTCACATCCTATTTTTAGTCTTTGTTCCCATCTCGGTGTGAAGGGATTGGGCTAGATGTCATTTTAGGTCCCTGCCAGTTCTTCCTAACTATGAAACAGCCTTGACAACACGTGTAAAGGCTTTGTAAATGTATGGCATGTTATACAAATGGTCAGCAATTCATATTGCTACCTTCTCATCCTTCACTTTCTCTGCCCAGAAGTCCCAGGAATGGCAGGAAAGGTCTAGAAGGGCACCTAAAGATGAAACAGGGCCTTTCATCAGATACTGGAAAGGCTAATTGCCTGCACCTCGGGAGATGATGCTGGAGAGTGAACTAATCCTCTACCCTTTAGCCCCCTCCCCTTCATTTTATGGAAAGTTTTGAAAGCAGCTAAGTCAGGCTGCTTCTATAAAACCCAGATTTTCTGACTTGATACAATGATCAGTCATTTACACACAGTGTTGGCCAACAGGAGGCATAAATATGAAAGAGCAGGTAAATCTTCCAGAGACAAAAAAGATAATTTCTTTGGAACATTTCCCACTTCATTTGCTTAGTACCCCTATGCTATGGACATCTGGGGTAACTTACAACGCAGAATCAGAGCGATAAAAAATGAAACAGAAGCAAGTTATCTCCCTGTCTTGCTTTTTCTGTTACCCTTATCTTCCCAGAAGAGCTTCTCAACTTTATTTATTGATTGAATGATTGATTGATTGAGAAAGAGAGAGAGGAAGGGAGAGAGAAACATAGCTTTGTTGTTCCACTTATTTATGCATTCATTAGTTGTTTCTTGTATGTGCCCTGGCCAGGGATTGAACCTTGGTGTATCAGGATGTTGCTCTAACCAACTGAGCTAGCTGTTTAGGGCAAGCTTTTCAATTTCTGATATTTTGATCCCCCTTTGTAATATTCTTCGGGGTCACCCACCTTCCAAGAAAAAGTAAAGTGAAAAACCAAATATGCCATTTATGTCATATCTACAGAGGCAGAAAGAACATTAGTGGTGACCTAGATTTGGGGTGGGACTAGGGGGTAGAGGTTGAGAATTAAAAAGTGACTTTTTAAATATTTTTAATTGATATCAGAGAGAGCAAGGGAGAGGGAGAGATAGAAACATCAATGAGAGATGTTTCCTACACACCCCTACTGGATATCAAGCCTGCAACCCTAGCCCATGTGCCCTGGCTGGGAATCCCATTGTGGCTCATAGGTCAATGCTCAAGCACTGAGCTGCTTCAACGTGGCAAGAAGTGACTTCTTACAGATACAAAGTTTATTTTGGGGTGTGATGAAAATGTTTGAAAATTATGATTGTACAGCTCTGTGAATAGACTTGCACAGTACGTGGATTTTACCACAAGGAGACATACCCAAAACAAACAAGTTCTGTGTGTTTACACCTCACTTTTAGGAGACCTGGTGGCAGTCCCGGCCATCTGCCCCTGAAGACGCTCCCTAAGTCTCCAGGGGTGTCAGCCCCGGGCTGCCCACCTCCTCTCTGGCCACCACTGTACACGCTGCCTGGATCATTGCAACTGCAGGACGCGTGCTAGTTCCCCTGCTCACCTGCTCATCTGCTCAGCTGCCACCTCACTTCCTGGCCGCCCTGGACAGCGCTGGGAAAAGCAGGGAAGGACAGGCTTGGCAGAATAGACGTGAGTCTTACGGGAAATGGGAGAAGTGAGCCACTGTCTAGAGCAAAATCAGAAAGCACAAAAGGGACTGTTGAGAAGGCAAAGAATCACTTCCAGTCTGTGATTGTCCCCCTCCTAAACTATTTCAATAGCGTTTGAGTAGCTTTCCTCAGGGTCTGGGTTGTCTTCCTGCTGAAGTTCTATTTTTATGTTTTTTGTTTTTTGTTTAATTTTTAGGTAGAGAGGACAGGAGAGGGAGAGATATAAACATTGATGAGACACATCAATTAGCTGCCTCCTGCACATTCCCTACTGGGGATTGAGCCGCAATCCAGACATGTACCATGACCCGGAATCGAACCCAGGACCCCCACTGAGCCACACAAGCCCGGCTGGAAGAGTTCTTGGAGGGAGCAGCCCGCAGTTGACTGTTACACGTCTGCTACAAGTCTTTTCAAATTCACCTTCTCAGAACCTCCTCTGGCCCCCTAGCCAAAATGCCAAGCCCTTTTCCACTTTTGTCTTATTTTGTTTCTCTATTTTCCTTAGAGTTTAGCCTCTGTAAGGACTGGAATTTTTTTTTTGGGGGGGGGGGGGTTGTTAATTTTTATGTTTTGTTCACAACTATTACCTGAGCACCTAGAAGAGTCCAGAGTAAGCACTCATATGTATTTACTGAAGAAGGAAGGAAGGAAGGAAGGAAGGAAGGAAGGAAGGAAGGAAGGAAGGAAGGAAGGAAGGAAGGAAGGAAGGAACGAACCTACTATGTGTGGTGCACTTTTGTAATAAAAAGGGAGCCTTACAGGAATATTTTGTAAACCTGACAAATTCATAGGTAGGAGGCAAAGGAGATACAGAGGCCCTTTTTGTGTGTGTTTTGTTTTGCTCATATGGGCCCATCTAAAAACGATCTGGAACACGAGGAGGAGGAGGAGGTCAGAAGGACATCTGGACCCTGAGGGACTAAGGTGAGATGGAGCTAGAACTCCTAAGTCAACAGCTTCTTTGACCCAGAGGGAGGCTGGATGCCGACATCTTCCCGACAGCCTGGGCATGCTTCGGATCGAGCACCGGCCTCAGCATCCTTCTGCAAGCTTGTACGTGTGAAAGCCTTGTTCCCCTCTTCTGCACCACAGAACGACTACCTTCGTGCTTGTGAGATTCCTCGAGATAATCTGAAAGCCTGTGGGTCCCGCCTGGCACTGGGGGCTCCGCTCACTGCTGCTCCCCCTCTGCCCTTCCTCTTGTGAGCACTGGCTAGTCCGTCAAGAGTTTGGAGTTACAATGTCAGTTTGATATTTCAAAATATGACCTTTTCTTTTTGGACTTTTTAGTTTCTTGGTTCTGAAGATACATATTTTAATGCCTTAGGTAGAGAGTTAAAGAAGAATGTAAAAAAAAAAAAAAAGAGTGAAAAGGCACTGAGGGTTGGCATCTGCATGAGGTTTATTATTTGGCATGTAACCTAGAGCCCAAATTGGCTGACAGCTGAGTCTCTGGGCCGTGCCCAGCATCCCTCTTCAGCCTCAGATGTTCCGAAGGACACAGTACTAAGCACAGGGGCCTGGAATCAGTCCATGTGGACTTGAACTCCTGGTCCAACTGTTACTATTGGCCGTAAGCAAGCGACGGAAACACTGGAGCCTCCGCCTTCTCACCTGCAAAGAGAACAATGTTGACGCCAGGGTGGTGGTGAGGATGGAAGGCGCCATGGATACAAAGCATTTGGCCGTGCGTGGCTCTGAGAGCGCCTCGGTGCATGTGAGCTATTGTTCTAGAGCTCGGAATTTAGAATCAGAATCAGGTTGGGTTTCCGCTCACAAGGTCACACGGACATAGCTGGGTCCTGAATGTGACTTTGGCTGAATCTGAGCAGAGCCTCCAGGTCAAGGTGCTGTGAAGTTCTCCCCATTTTTAAAACTGAGTAAGGCTTTTGCTCTCTAGAAGGCTTTGGGGATGATGTGGGGGGAGGGGAGGGAGAGGGGTTATACTCCCAGCTGTGGGGCAGGATTGAACCTCCGTATCTGTTGCTGGTCTGAGCCCCCTCCCTATTATGGCACGTATTTTCTCAGACATTACCAAGTGTCAGCTATGTGCCAGGCACTGTGCTGGTTGCTAGGGCAGTGCAGAGACACAATTTGAACCCTGCTCTCAAAGATCTTACAGTCTAACTAGGGGGCTAATGTTTTGTGACTGTGCCACTTACCCAGGTAATAATTATTTACTGATCACCCACCACGTGTAAGACATCGATTCAGGCACAGCGACAGAAACCCAGAGGAGGGAGAGATGGTGGTGGCTTGGTCATACCCATCTAACCCAGTACGTGGCCTCCAAAATGCCGAGATGAATGGGTGGAGCTGGTCGGATGGCTGGTTGTCGGGGAAGGTGTCAGGGTAGGTCTGGCGTGGACCTTGCTGAATAGAAATTACTCTGTGGCGATGGTGCAAAGATATGGCCCTCGCATTCACTGAGGCTGTGGGGCAGTAATCTAGCTGCGTGGAGGGATTCCTTGGGGCCCGATTAGAGAATTCAAATGGCTATGGGGTAAGAGCGAGGAGGTCGAGGCGGCTTCGTGCTTCCTCTCTGTTGTCTTTTGGTCTACTCTCCATCTGTGCACTTTTGATAGATCTACGAAAACCAACGATCTTCCTCTATTTTATGAAAAGCATCAGTGCAAGCACAGCAGCTGATCCTCAGGCTTAGAGATAAGAGTGTTTGGAAGAGACTAAGGCGAACTGGGGACACAGGTCTCCGTCAGGGCCAGCCACTTCTCGGTGTAAACCAGGTTCTGGATGCGAGAACGCCAGCCCACTGCTGCCAGCTCCACGGATGTTTCAAAAGAAGCTGGAAACATGGGCTTTTCAATGAAGTTGCCCAATTTTAAAATAAGCATCAACTTGAATTTTACAAAGACACTTTGTGGAGCACTTGAGGCCGATTTTCCAACAGTAGCTACTTAGGGAACCAAGGGAAACAAACTTAGAAAGGTGGGCTGAAGCCAAGTTTCAAATGGTCATAAATCCACGTCCAAGAGTTTGACGTGAGCTCACAGTTTTCGTTTTAAGGATCAAATATGGTTTGTGGAACAAGGCAGTGGATGTGAAATAAAGGCAGGCGGGATTGTAGGCTCCTGCAATAGCTAGGGTTTGTCACGATGAGGTTGAGAGATGGTGGAATGGGACTAGAAAGATAGGTTGGATCCAAGATGAGACTAAGCAGAGGGTGAGAGGTGAGGGCGTCCCGACGGGCGGTGTAACGGGGTTTCTAAGCCCACAAACCGGGGTGAGGCCGCGGGCTGCGCAGGGCGGCTGAGGGGAGCAAAGGCGGCGGCGCGGCCAGCCCTGGGGACTGAGTGCGTTCTTACCGGGCTCTGGAGGCCCGAGCGCCCGGGGAGCGCCCGCTTCGGCCACCCGCCCGGCCGGACACTCCGCCGCCACGTGCCTCCGGCCGGCGGGGGCGGCCCAGAACGCACTGCGGCGGCCAAGCTCAGGGACGCGCCCCGCGCTCCGGGTCTGCGCGGCCGGCCCTCCCCTCCTTCCCCGCCCGCAGGCCTCCCTCTCAGACGGGAGGGCCGGGTGCCTGGGCCAGGGCCTTGCGGGGGACCGGGCCCCGCGGGGAGCCCGGGAGCCGAGCGCCGCGAGCGGGACCGGGCCGCTGGGTTCCCGGAGCCCCGCGCGGCCGGAAGTGCGCGTGCTCCCGCCCCCGGCGGCGCCGCTCTAGCGCGGAGCGCGGGGCGTGTCGTCTCCTTGGGAATAACCCCTTCGGCCCTGCGGGCGGCTGTGCGGGCGGCTGGGATGGATGGCTGTGCGGGAGGGCCGTGAGGGAGGCTGTGAGGGAGGCTAGGAGGGGTGGCCGTGAGGGAGGCTAGGAGGGGTGGCCGTGAGGGAGGCTAGGAGGGGTGGCCGTGAGGGATGGTCGTGAGGGAGGGCCGTGAGGGAGGCTGTGAGGGATGGCCGTGAGGGAGGGCCGTGAGGGAGGCCGTGAGGGAGGCTAGGAGGGGTGGCCGTGAGGGAGGCCGTGAGGGAGGCTAGGAGGGGTGGCCGTGAGGGAGGCTGTGAGGGAGGCCGTGAGGGAGGGCCGTGAGGGAGGCTAGGAGGGGTGGCCGTGAGGGAGGCTGTGCGGGATGGTCGTGAGGGAGGCTGTGAGGGAGGCCGTGAGGGATGGTCGTGAGGGAGGCTAGGAGGGGTGGCCGTGAGGGAGGGCCGTGAGGGATGGTTGTGAGGGAGGGCTGTGCAGGCGGCTACGCGGGCGGCTGTGCCACGGAGGGACTCGCTCCCTTCCGCCCGAGGGGCCGCTGGTGGCCGGGAGGGAGGTTGGATGAGGGCACTTGGGACCTTGCCGCCGGAGTTCAGTCCCAGCGGCTGAGGTGCTGAGCAGCCGGACGGGTGGCCCACCTTCTCTGGGCCTCGGCTCTCACGTCTGTAAAATAACCCGACAACCGCGAAGGCTCGTTGGCAGTCCCCTGTGAGTTAACACACGTGCAGCGCCGGGAACAGGGCCTGTCTCATCCGGGCTTAATACACGCCAGCTGTTACTTCACTGCGACCTTTAAAAAGGCCTTTGCCTTCCTAGGGAGTCCGTTTAGTGATGTGAAAACAAGGAACAGCGTGGAAACGACACCTCTTCTTGAGGGCCCTCTTTGTGCCCGTGGAAGCGTGCAGCAGGTGGTGTCCGGGCGGGCTAACCAGCCATCTCAGACGGGGAACAGAGAAACCGAAGCATTTAAGGAGAGGGGGAGAGGGACTGGGAAATCCAAAGGAGAGGGCTACGCAGCACTGAGCCGAAAGGTGCTGGGCCCAGGGTGGAGCAGAAGCACACTGAGGGCGGTGAAACAGGAAGGGCCTGGGAGAAGCAGGAGCGCCCAGGCTGGGTGGCTCCCTAGGAGGTCAGAGAAAGGAGGCCTTGGAGACAGGTTCAGGGTTCAGCCCGGGACGAGCTGCCACTACCCATTGCTCCCTGGTTGGGGGTCTCATTGGCCCCTGAGAGGTTGGGGAATCGTGTCTGGGGGGGAGTGACACAGGTTGCTTCTGGGAGGGAGGGCGGGTGCTGGTCCTTTGTCCTGAGCATGTTTATCGCTTTCCTGCAGCTGGAAATCTTGGGGGAGGGCCTTGTTAGAATATCCATCAGCTTCCCAGCTGTGCTCTGTCAGGGTCAGGGTCTCCACTGATTGGCCGGTGCCAGGGCAGGGTCATTAGTGTAGCTGATGCCCAGGCATCCTGGCATCACTTGCCTGGTTTTGCTGCTTTTCTGAGCCTGGAGCTGAAACACAACTGAGGCCTTGATGTTATCTTAGGGAGGAAAAGGCCGGGGGGGTTAAGCCGCCTGATCAGATAAGCTAGGGGAGGGCAGGTCACCCTGGAGGCAAGGTCCTAGTTTTCCCTGGTTAGCCTAGGCATCTGGAGTTTTCTGCCCTGGCGAGTTTCTGTACCTGCCCATCATCCTTCTCTGTTCATGTCAAACAGCCACATACCTTCTCTTTGTGTCCTCAGGGCAGCTCCGTGGTTATTGTCCCCATTTATGAAGAAACAGGTTAAAACTGAGTGTATGTCAGAGTCTGAGCACAAGGCTCTGGTCCTCGGGTGCAGCTGTTCCTCTCCACATGGCACTTCTAGTTTTGGAAACCGTTTCTGGGAATTCCAAACTAATTTGTCAAAACCCATGAGGATGCCAGAGACGCCCTAAGCTGAGGAGGCAGAAAAAACCAACAGTGAATAGTGCTGCCCCAGAATGAACACATCCTTGCTTAAGAGGATCTTGTGACCTTAAAAAGAAGCCAGTTGCAGATATCCAAAGGATAAAACAAAGCCACATTTTAACGTGCACAAACAATTACCATCCAGCCCAACCTTTCACACCACCAGTGAAAACTTCAGAGGCCAGTTTGATTTGCCATTTTTTCAATCTTCACCTGAGGATATGTTTTTATTGATTTTAGAGAGGAAAACGGGGAGAGAGAGAAAGGGAAAGAGGAGCACTGATGTGAGACAGACACATCGATTGATTGCCTCTTGCACATGGGGACGGGTCGAGCTGTAACCGAGGTACATTCCCGTTAACCAGAATCAACCTGAGACGCTTCAGTCCTAGGGGCAATGTTCTAACCACTGAGAACCCAGCTAGGACAAGCATCACTTTATAGAAAAACACAAAATGGCCGAAACCGGTTTGGCTCAGTGGATAGAGCGTCGGCCTGCGGACTGAAAGGTCCCAGGTTCGATTCCGGTCAAGGGCATGTACCTTGGTTGCGGGCACATCCCCAGTAGGGGTGTGCAAGAGACAGCTGATGGATAACTCTCATCGATGTTTCTAACTCTCTCTCTTCCTCTCTGTGAAAAATCAATAAAATAAATTTAAAAAAAAGAAAAACACAAAATGATAGTTACTTGCTTTCCCCCTTGCATTTTTCACCAACATATTTTGGAGAATTTTTAAAATATATATATGCTTTGTTTATTTTCACAGTTGATGACTATTCCATTATGTGGATATGCCATAATTTATTTAATCAACTCCCCTATTAAGGAACATGTAGGGTATTTCAGTCTTTTGCTACTGGAAGAAAAATTTTTTAAAATTTATCTTTATTGTTGAAAATATTACAGATGTCCCTTTTGTTTTTTTGTTGACTTTTTCCCATATTAACCTCCTTCCCACCCCTACCTCTCCCAAGCCTTTACCACACTATTGTCTGTGTCCATGGGGTATGCATATAAGTTCCCGGGTTCATCTCTCCCCCTAATCCCCGCCCCCAGAAGAACATTTCAGTGCAATCACTGTACCTGTAGGATCTAGAAGTGGACTTGTTGGATCAAAGGGGGTGGGCATTTTGAAATTTGACCAGTGTAGCCAAATTTTCCTTCCTCCAAAGAGACAGTGAAGATGTACATTCTCTCTCTTTTTTAAAAAAAATATATTTTTATTGATTTCAGGAAGAGAGAGAGAGGGAGACAGAGATAGAAACATCAGTGGTGAAGAGAGAGAATCATTGATTGCCTGCCTCCTGCATGCGCCCTACTGGGTTGGAGCCTGCAACCCAGGCACATGACCTTGACCAGAATCGAACCTGGGACCCTTTAGTTCACAGGCCAACGTGCTCTATCCACGGAGCCAAATCGGCTATGGCCAGATGTGTATTCTTACTAATAATGTTTGAGAGTGCCTGTTTCTGTACATAGTATATATATCCAACTCTTTATATTCGATAGCCTTAGATGTAAAATATTTCACGGTTGTTTTTATTTGCATTACAAGATTTGTTTTATAACAAACACTGGTAAGAGGAATTGAAATCTAACATTGGAGGTGTGAAATGTTAAGGAAGCCTGTGCTGCTTTGAGTTAGTCCACGTCTCCTGATCTTATGGGGAGAAATAAAATGAGATAATTTGCCAGAGAGCGCTCCAAGTCACCTGACTCCTTGGAAAAGAGACACAGAAACTGGAGATAGACAAAGGACATCCCAATTTCCAAAAAAAGGGTGAGTGGATATTAATGACACAAACCAATGGGGATTCGCAGAGAACTTTCTCCAAGCTTCATATAAATTAGGTATTTATATGGCCTCTAGAAATGTCAGCCGATCTGTACCCACTTTCAGCAGCTGTAAAGCAGAGCTTATGTCACATTTTGTGTACCAGCCCTGGATTCCTGTTACCATTTTCCCCATGTTTTCCCTTTATCATTTGACTTCCTGTCCTGTTAATACTTTATTCTCGCCCTAGTTCAGCTTGGCTCAGTGGATAGAGCGGCAGCCTGTAGACTGATGGGTCCCTGGTTAGATTCCAGCCAGGAGCATATGCCCACATTGCGGGCTTGATCCCTGGTGGGGGGGGTGGGAGGTGCAAGAGGCAGCCAATCAACGATTCTCTCTCATCATTGATGTTTCTCTCTCTCCCTCTCCCTTCCTCTCTGAAATCAATAAAGATATGTTTTAAAAAATACTTTATTCCCCCTGCTATCAGTAATGATAGCCAGCATTTAGTGGCACCTGTTGTATATGTAGCTCTATAAATGCCTTAAGTCCTTCTCCAAACCAAGCAAGGTACTAGTGTAAGCAAACGCAACTTACAAATTCCCTCGTCTTTTTTTTTTTGTATTGATTTCAGAGAGAGGAAGGGAGAAGGAGAGAGAGAGAAACATCAATGATGAAAGAGAATCATTGATTGGCTGCCTCTGGGGATGGAGCCTGAAACCTGGGCATGTGCCCTTGACTGAAATCTAACCCTGAACTCTTCAGTCCGCAGGCCGATGCTCTATCCACTGAGTCAGACCAGCTAGGGCCCTTGTCTCCTTTCTGTTACCCACCTACAGGTGTCTTTGTAACATCTGAGGCCATAGATATCAGAGAAAGACTCCACCTCCGGTCAAGGGCACGTACCTTGGTTGCAGGCTCCTCCCTGGTCTGGGCCCTGGTCAGGGCTTGTGCAGGCAGAAACCAATTTATGTTTCTCTCCGTCTTTCCCTCTCTCTTCCAATCTCCCTAAAAATCAATGGAAAAGTATCCTCAGGTGAGGATTAAAAATAAAAAGTCATGTTGCCATATCTTTGTATTTTTCCAAAGAAGTAGGGCATGTGGGTTTGTATGAAATGTAATGATTTTAAAGTGTGGCAATTAACTCAGTTTAAAACAAAATAAAACTGCGAAGGCCAAATTCAATGCCTCTATGAGCCTGCAAGGCCCAGCTCTCTATGGACCCATCCCAGGGCCGGGCCAGGCCTCCACAGCCCGGGAACGCCAGAGGGACAGGGAGGGCTGGACCTGCCCCAGGTCTCTCTGGTCCCCGCTGTCCTGCCCACACCTGCGTCTCAGGGTGAGCGGAGAGGGGTGCTGGGAGCGGATGGGAGTGTGCAGTGGAGGTTCTGGCAGGTTTGCCCGTCTGTCCTGCGGGGAACTGATCCGGAGACAGATGACGGGGCAGTGCATGAAGTCAGTGACCGGCTCTGCTCCATGCAGAGCACCTGCTAACCGCGCCGGTCACTGTCCTAGGTGCTGGGGAGACTCAGCGAGGACCAGAGGCCGTGTCCCTGCCCTATGAGCCGACACGAACGTGAGTGCCCAGCTGAGCCGGGCAGAGGCCGGTGGGAACAGACCTTCCGCCGGGATGCTTCGGGCTGTGAGAAACAGGCGGGTCAGGGGTCTGGGAGGGAAAAGCCCTGAGGTGAGGGCGAGGGAGAGGGGGCGATGGGCGCAGGGATAAGATGGAGACAGGCCCAGTGAGGAAGGAAGTGAGGCAGGCAGTCCTGGGGCGGGAGAAGGGGCTGCCCAGCGGGCCTCTCCTGCCGTGGCCACTCTCTGACCCAGACAGCGGCCCAAGGAGCTCTTCTGACTACAGCGCTCCTCCCCGGCCCTCACGCCTGGACGGACAGCCCTTTAGTGCCTGTAACACACACCTTCACGCTCTGAGGATAGGAAGCCTGGCTCTTGTTCACATCCGAGTGTCCCCACCTGGTCCCCAAGCGCCCAGGAATACGAGGACTCGACAAACGTGTCAGCTGGGAACGATGGCGAGGCCCTCAGCACCTTCCCTCGCTTCTCGCCGTGGCTCCCTCCTGTGAGATGGGGACCATGTGCGGCCCTACCTGGGGGTTGTGGTGAGGGATGAGGTGAAGGATATGAACATGGGGAGCCAGGTGACCTGGGCCTTGGGGCCACCGTGTTCCCAGGCTGTTAGAGGTTCTTTGTTCTGAGCGAGTGTCCGGAGCTGGGAGAAAGGCTCCGGCCCTCCGTCAGGGGCTCCTCCCCATTGGCCTCCTCTGCGGGAAGCAAATGGCAGAGAGGGGGCCGGGCACAGACTCCTCCGGCTGCTTGTTCCCAAACTGTGCTATGACTTACCATTTCATTTATACCATTTTAGTCTGAGGTTCCCCCAGACCCTCCCTGCCAGCCCCTGCGCTCGCCCCCAAGCCCAGGCCCATCTCTGGGGGTGAGTCCCAACAAAGGCAGGCCCCGGGGACAGCGGCCACCCATCTGCTGCCTCGGCTCTGGCAGAGCCCCTGCGAGATGGCGAGAGGCCAGGAACCGGGGGCCCTCCCCGGCCCTGGGCCCCCGGGTACCTGATCCCACAGGAGACAGAAAGCGGGGCCCAGTCGGCCGCCGCCCGCTCCCGGCCTCGCTCTCTCCGGGCCCGGGCGGCGAAGGGTTAAATCCCATAGAGCTGATGCTCTGACTCCAGGCTAGAGGGACCCGGGAAGCTGGGGTCACTTCCTGCTCCGTCCCAGTCACCCTGAACGGTCCCTGGGTCCTCCGCCTGGGAGCACCCCTTGAGGAGGACCCCAGAGTCCCGGCACCGGCTCCCGCCCCCGGGCAGCGCTCACGGGGTTAAGTCCCCCGGGGCCGGACTCCGCCTCGGCCTCTCCCGGACCCAGAGCCGTGAGTGGGGGACCCTGGGTTCCCCGGGGGGCGGCCGGCCGGGCGGCGGGGAACAATGGGCAGGCGGCGGCGGCCGGCCCCTCAGGCCCGGCCCCCGGTCCAGGGTGCGGGGGGGCGGGGGGCAGAGGCGAGGCTTCTGGGAGGAGCGCGAGGGTCCGGCGGGGGGGAGGGGAGCGGGGGCTTTCCGGAGCGAACTCCCCGCCCCCCGCAGGGGTGGGGGCTGCGAGCCCCGGGGCAGGGGGGAGAAGGGGGGTGGGATGCCGGTGCCCGGGGCTGGGAGCTGGGAACCCACAGAGGATGGCGGGGACCAGCTGAGCAGAAGCCCGGGACCGGGCCGGTGCGGGTGGGGGGGCCGGAGACCCGGATGGCTGCGTGCCCACCCCGCCTCCACTTAGGGGTCACCCTGGGCCGCTCTCCACGCCTCTGCAAGGCGCCTCCCACCCGCCCGCCCACCCTCCGACGTGGGACCCGCTGAGGTAGGGTCAGGGCCTGGGCCTAGGTCTGCTCCAAGCACTTCTTGCTCCCTGGTCTTCCCACCTCACCCTCCATGGCGGCCTCGTCTTAACCCTTCCCTCACTCCGCACTGAGGGTGACTGTCTGAAGATGGTCACGGTGCACAATCTTACCTGTCCTCCGCACACACCTTCGGCCTCCTGCACAGGCAGCCCCTTCCACTCCCCAACAAAACGGGGGAGGGAGCTGGGCATCGCCTAAGGAGCTAGCGATGAAGAAATTAATTGACTTCCTAAAATCTAACTCGTCTCCCCTGCTGCTGTTTAACAGGCTCCTCTAGCTCCTGTTTCCCTGGGTTTGCCTCCCGGCTGCCTCCTGAGTGCTAGCTGCCTCCTGAGTCCTAGCACGGCTGTCTGTACGCCGCCCCCACGCACGACACCCAGCCAGGGGCAGCCGAAGCCCAGGCTTCCCCGGGGACTCCCAGAGGGTCTCAGGTTATGGGAAGTGGGAACAGCTCTGGGGTCCGGCTCCCTCTGCTGAAAGCACATCACCCTTTACGAGTGAGCTGGCCTGTGCTCCCAGGCGGCCACTCAGCTGCTCCTGTGCCGGGGGTCCCCTTGCAGACTGACCTGCAGAGGCATCGGACAAACAGGTGTTGCGGGAGCAAGGGCATCGCATTCATTTTCGATCCCCGAACGGAAGGTATCAAGCACCTGCTCTGTGTCAGCACCATCCGAGGCACCGCATACAGGAGTGACAGGCAGAACGAGCGGCACAGAAGGGGTCCCAGGATGGGCTGGCCGGAGGGCGTCGCTGGGGAGCACTGTTTGAGTTCGTAGGTGCAAATGGTCGGGCTGGTCACGGTCCCACCCCTCCTGTTACAGCCAAGGACCTCCGGTCCCAGGATTCCTCCTTCCCATCCTGTAGGCTGCTCCCAGCTCCTCATCACGTCCCTGCCAGCAGCCCACGTTGATGAGTTTCACGTGACTCCCAAGGTCATCGTCCTCTCCCAGAGGCTGGGGCAAGCCGGGCACAGAGCCTCGCATGTCTGGTCCGTGCCTCTTCCCAGCCTGTGGTCTCGGAGCATCTCCCCAGGGCGGTTTCCTAACCTGTAAAAGGATGGTCTGATTCCCAGGTCCTCAGGGCTCGTGGGAAGATCGAGCGAGATAACGAGGACAGCACACAGCACTGTGGCCGCTGCTGGTGGTCCTCACACACTTCTCCTTCTCGCTTTTCCTTTCCACTCCCCTGTCAAGGTCATTCCTGCACAAGCCACTAGTGGCTTTAAAATGCCCCCTCCCCTTACCGGCCTGACCTTCGTTCTGTGCTGGGGAACGGGGACTGTGCCCCAGTTCTTGTTCCTGGCGCCTCGGGAGAGCCAGAGCGGCTCTACTTTTTAACTCCTGAAGTGTTCCAGGCGCCTGGTTCTGCCTGGTTCTCTGTTCTCTGCGAGGCTCTTAAGGAAAGTTTATTGGTCCCAATTAGCAGCCCCATTAAGGAGGGAAATTAGAGTCTTAATGAGCTTCTGATTAGCAAAATAACAGGTTTCCCAGCCCCCGGGGTCATGGGGGTGGGGAGAGAGCCTCTCACCCTGTGGGCGTCAGGTACCTCTCCAGCCCCCAGGCTGGGTTCAAAGGGTTATGACTGATGAGCTTTTAATTACACGCTCACATTCATCTACCTGCTTGGTGTGATCTTCAGATCTGGACCAGGAATCGGCCTGTGGAGTGGTATGGGTAGGGACAGTGAAAATGAATGCCCAGAAAAATGGCTTGGTCAGAAACTGAAGTTTACATAAGGAGGAATGTGAGCTGGGGGGATGGGAGTAAAAAGTGGGAGATCGCTCCCATTGTGTGTTCCTCTCTCTCCCTCCCTCCCTACCCCCCCCCCCCCCAGGGTCCCTGGAACACTGGGCAGCCCTGAGCTCTGGGATGGAGCCGGAAGCGGTGCTGTGGGGCCCAGATCTGCAAGGCCCTGAACAGAGCCCCAACGATGCTCACAGAGGTGAGGGGCACAAGCAGGGACTGCGGTCCTGACAAGACAGCGGCCCCGCCCAGGGAGGGGCCCAGACTCTGGGGGAACGCAGGGGAGGGAGAGACGGACCCCGTGTTCTGAAAGGAGATGGGGGCTGGAGACTCCCTTTCTCTCTGTAGGTGCTGAGAGTGGGAACGAAGAGGAGAGCCCTCGGCAGGAAAGCTCTGGGGAAGAGATCATCTTGGGCGATCCAGCTCAGAGCCCAGAATTCAAGGACCCACCAGAGATGCCCCCGGAGAGAGCCTCCCCGGATCCCTCAGGCCGCCAGGACCCCCCGTCTCCATTGGGTGACCCCAACCCCCTGGACCACCAGACTCCTCTTGACCCCCCGACCCCCGAGGCGGTCCCTACCCCGTCTGACTGGACCAAGGCCTGCGAGGCCAGCTGGCAGTGGGGGACTCTGACCACATGGAACAGCCCCCCGGTGGTCCCCGCCAATGAGTCCAGCCTGCGGGAGCTGGTGCAAGGCCGGCCCTCCGGGGCCGAGAAGCCCTACATCTGCAACGAGTGCGGCAAGAGCTTCAGCCAGTGGTCCAAGCTGCTGCGGCACCAGCGCATCCACACGGGCGAGCGCCCCAACACCTGCTCCGAGTGCGGCAAGAGCTTCACGCAGAGCTCGCACCTGGTGCAGCACCAGCGCACGCACACCGGCGAGAAGCCCTACAAGTGCCCGGACTGCGGCAAGTGTTTCAGCTGGAGCTCCAACCTGGTGCAGCACCAGCGCACGCACACGGGCGAGAAGCCCTACAAGTGCACCGAGTGCGAGAAGGCCTTCACCCAGAGCACCAACCTCATCAAGCACCAGCGCTCGCACACGGGCGAGAAGCCCTACAAGTGCGGCGAGTGCCGGCGCGCCTTCTACCGCAGCTCCGACCTCATCCAGCACCAGGCCACGCACACCGGCGAGAAGCCGTACAAGTGCCCTGAGTGCGGCAAGCGCTTCGGCCAGAACCACAACCTCCTCAAGCACCAGAAGATCCACGCGGGCGAGAAGCCTTACCGCTGCACTGAGTGCGGCAAGAGCTTCATCCAGAGCTCAGAGCTGACCCAGCACCAGCGCACGCACACCGGCGAGAAGCCCTACGAGTGCCTCGAGTGCGGCAAGAGCTTCGGCCACAGCTCCACCCTCATCAAGCACCAGCGCACCCACCTGCGCGAGGACCCCTTCAAGTGCCCGGTCTGCGGCAAGACCTTCACGCTGAGCGCCACGCTGCTGCGGCACCAGCGCACGCACACGGGCGAGCGGCCCTACAAGTGCCCCGAGTGCGGCAAGAGCTTCAGCGTCAGCTCCAACCTCATCAACCACCAGCGCATCCACCGCGGGGAGCGGCCCTACATCTGCGCCGACTGCGGCAAGAGCTTCATCATGAGCTCCACGCTCATCCGCCACCAGCGCATCCACACGGGCGAGAAGCCCTACAAGTGCTCCGACTGCGGCAAGAGCTTCATCCGCAGCTCCCACCTCATCCAGCACCGCCGCACCCACACGGGCGAGAAGCCCTACAAGTGCCCCGAGTGCGGCAAGAGCTTCAGCCAGAGCTCCAACCTCATCACGCACGTGCGCACCCACATGGACGAGAACCTGTTCGTGTGCTCCGACTGCGGGAAGGCCTTCCTGGAGGCCCACGAGCTGGAGCAGCACCGGGTGATCCACGAACGAGGGAAGACACCGGCCCGGAGAGCTCAGGGCGACTCTCTGCTCGGGCTCGGGGACCCCGCCCTGCTGACCCCGCCCCCTGGAGCCAAACCACACAAGTGTCTTGTCTGTGGAAAGGGGTTCAACGATGAGGGCATTTTCATGCAGCACCAGAGGATCCACATCGGAGAAAACCCCTACAAAAACTCAGACGGCCTCCTCGCACACCCAGCCCCCAAGCCTCCCCAGCTCCGGCCGCCCAGGCTCCCTTTTGGAGGCAACTCCTACCCCGGTGCTTCGGAGGGCAGAGCGGACGCCCTGGGACAGCCCTTTAAGACGCCCGAGGGGCAGGAGAGCTTCAGCCAAAGGCTGGGCCTGCTCTCCAAGTCCTACATCTGCTCCCACTGCGGAGAAAGCTTCCTGGACCGGGCTGTGCTCCTCCAACACCAGCTCACCCACGGCAGCGAGAAGCCCTTCCTCTTTCCCGATTACAGGATTGGTCTAGCAGAAGGGGCAGGGCCCAGCCCCTTCCTCAGCAGAAAGCCCTTTAAATGCCCGGAGTGCAAAAAGAGCTTTGGGCTCAGCTCGGAGCTGCTGCTGCACCAGAAAGTCCATGCGGGTGGGAAAGCACAGAAGAACCCAGAGCTGGGAAAGAGCTCGTCTGTCCTCCTGGAGCACCTCAGGAGCCCCCTGGGGGCCAGACCCTACAGCTGCTCAGATTGTGGGGCCTCCTTCCAGGATCGCCTGGCCCTCCTCCGGCACCAGGAGACACACACCCAGGAAAAGTCCCCCAGACCCGAAGACCCCCTTCCAGAGCCAGTCACCCCGCCCCCAAGTCAGGAAGGTGAAAGCGAGGCCCCCACACCCGCAGGGAGCAGTAGCCATGAGGATGGGGAAGCCCCCAAAACTCTCTTGGAAGAAAAGCCCTATTTGTGCCCCGAGTGCGGAGATGGCTTCACAGAGGTCGCAGCCCTCCTTCTCCACAGGAGCTGCCACCCTGGGGTTGCCCTGTGAAGTGGGTCTGGAGGCCGGGGGCCTCTCTCTCCTGAGAGGAACACTGGATCTCCCCAGATATTGTACGAGAAAAGAAAGAAAACCCTATCAGATTGTAGACGTGTGGAGGATAAAGGACCCTGGGTAAAAATAGTGCTTTTATATTAGTGGTAAGAAACCCTATAAGTTGTTGGTGGGAACCACTTATAATGCAGTAGAGAAAAACCGTTGGGTTAGAAACCCTATAAATACGTAGGAAAAAAGCCCTTTAAGTCTGTAGCAGAAATCCCTATAAACCATAGTGGATAAAAGCCCTATTAATTGTAGGATGAGGTCCCATATGTCTCTAGACAACCTTAGGAAACTGTACTGAAATCCTTGTAAAGCTATAGGGTTGGGGAAACGCAGGGAATATAGCAATGGCGTTGACTTGGGAGCAGTGGCCCTTGGAAGGTGTGAAAGGACCCCCCCATGAACTTGCTCAGCAGTGTTCTTCCTCTCCCGGCACATGGGAGGGGCTCATTCCCAGAAGCCATGGACAGTTACACTGAGTAACATGGGAACTGGAGAAGGAAGAAAACAAAGACAGGACAAAAGTAAGTGAGGAAGAGCCCTCAGACCCACAGAGAAGAGCCCGGGAAGGAGGAGGAGAAAGGCCAGCTCGCTGCTCTGGGGCTTCCTCGGGGCACAAGGCCAATCCTAGGTAAAGTGTATGAAGATGAAGAGGCTCCTGAATTCCTTATCAGAAAGAAGCCAAAATGGGGAAGAAAAAAAAATAGGACGTTGAGCCTTTTAAAGGCTGAAGTTTGGGGTGCATATAACTTGAAGTGTAAGAATACCAGGGAACCACCACAAAAATGCAGGGGGAAGAGTCGGGATTCTTTGAGGGAAGGAAGCCAAGCAGAGGAACTGCTCAGATGGAACCCAGCTCACTCCGCTGTCTTCCCCATTCCTGGGAGCTTGTTAAACTGCAAGTGCAAGCGGGTCCCAGCCAGGCCACCGGGTCCTCCCCCAGCCAGGCAGGACGACCCTCTCCTGGGGACTCCCGTGTTGAGAGGCCTCCAGGACTGGAGGGTCCCTCCTGCTGACATCTCAGGTCTCACTGACAAGAGGTTCCTCCTGAACTCTCACTGCCGCCCGTGTCGCTGCAGTGGCAGCCATGTCCTTGAGTTCTGTCCTCAGTGAAGGGAGAACTGCTGCTAGTTGACCTCCAAAGAGTAAAGCCCTTCAGAGTCTCAAGGCCTGTGTGTGCACAGATCCTCTCTAGCGTGCTCTTCGGCAAGTCAGTGGGAGCTGTGCGCAGGTTCCCTGTGGCAACCAAGACAGCGAGTTAAGAGAACAGAGATTTGATTGGTCAGCAATCTGCTCTTAAACCTTACTCTCTTCTCTAAGCTGATAGCAACGCTGCTGGCAGGATAAGCCAGCCGCACAGTGATGGTGCCCAAACCCCCCCCCCCAGAGAGTATATGGAGGCCTGACCACCTTCCTTGCCCCATATCTGGAGCCCCTAAAGTGACCAATCCCCCTGATTGTAGTCTTGGGAAGGGATGGATTCCACCTACTTGACTCTTCTCCTCCTTAATCAGAAACCTTCAGAGGGAGACGGAAAGATGAGAACTGCACCCTGCCAGCCCATCTGTTCTCACACACCACACAGCTACACGCTTTCATTAACCCAGCAGACCTGCCCACGTGACTGGGTGTCTGCGGCAGGAGAGAGACTGTTGCCCTCTGAAATGATTGGAGAAAACTCTTGAAACATCCGTAACAAGAACCCATCCCCTCACCCTGGAGACACCATCCAGTGCTGGGTCCAAAGGAAGTGCCCCTCACCCAGCAATGCACTGTGGTCCTGAAGTGAGAACCAACGTGCCGGAGAGGTGGAGTCACATCTGAGAGGGTGACCGGGAACCCTGCGAAGCTGTGGAAGAGGCCTCTCATTTCATTACTTGAAGTTCAGAAGGTGGAAGTCCTTCACCTTTCATCTACCCTGCCCCCAAAAGGATACCCCTCAAATTTAAAGGGTCAAAATCTAGAACACTGTAGGAGTAAAAAGCCAGGCCTGCTGGGGAGGAGAGGGCAGGGGTTGCATGACTGTGGGGAGACTCTGCCATCTGCATTCAACTCCCACCCAACCCAAGTGCAAGGTCAGAAAGCCCTACTGAGGGGAGGAGCCTGCCTGCGGAAGCCTCCAGAGGGGGAGTCCCGGCGAGACGACAGGACACAGTCCTGTCTGTCAAAGCAGATTCTTTTCCCTCTAAGATGGCAGCAGAAAGAAACTCCAGTATAGACAAAACCCCTTTAAAGGTAGAAGCAGAACCCCCAAAACAGTCTGAGTAATCTGTCTCCAGAGGAGTCCTGGGAGCAGCCAGCCCAGGGGGAGGTGGTCCGTGTGGTCAGAGGCTGGCCACGGGCCTATGAGGACTTGGTGTAGCATATGTAGTGGGATGCTCGCATGTTGTAGGAACGGGTTAGGGCCAGGAGTTTAGGCTCCGGTACTTCAATGGATGATGTGGATATGATGAGTTGGGGTCTGGAAAGGGGCAGAGTCAGAGACCTTTGGGGTATGACCTGTTCTCTGTTGCTCACTTCCCCCAACTCCTTAAGCCAGGTGCTCCTCTCCCAGAACAAGTTACATCTGGGGAGGAACTGAGCAGGGGATTGGTTGGGGGAGGCGGCGATGTCCAGAGTCCCTCTGACCAGCTCAGGCAGAGGCCCGGATCGCCCTGAGGCCTCTTGTCCAACTCCACGCAGGCCTGACTCTCCAGCAGTGCCTCACTGAGGAGCCCAACAGACAGGGTCAGAGAGTCGGTGAAAGCAGAGGGAAGAGTAGAAACTGATCTGAGCTTAGGGCGAAACTCGAAACTGCTATGGATATGGAGGTCAGAAGGGAACTCAAAAGAACTGGGCATGAATCCTGGATGATGAGGAAACTTGAAACTCACACAGAGGGGTTCCATGGCGCCTGCCCCCGAGATGAGCAGCCCCAAACTCCTTCGCCCTCATTAGGGAAGCCCCACTCACCTTACTTGTGCCCCCGGAGTGAAGAGAGGCCCCCCTTTTGAGTGTTGTGTGTCAGTAAGTGTTGTGTCACTGGTGGTCATGTTGATTAGTAGGAGAGAATAAAGGGAGTAAGATTTCCCAGGTGTTTTCTGTCTTCTCTCTGAACCCTAGAGCAAGCTGAGAGAGTGCCCTCTCCGAGAGCCAGGGTCTGATGTACCCTCAGAAGCTCAGCCCAGCTCCAGGCTGCCCTTGCCCTCTTCCCAAGGCCCTAAAACCCCCACCCAACGCATGCTGCTGAAGGTTTATTGAGTTTTAAAATCCATACCCTTGGGAGAAGGGGAGAAACGTTCTGAGGTGGTGGCAGAGCGAGGCGGCACTTGCTGACTGATGTCTGGCTTTGGCACCAGCATGTCCTGCTGACTCCTGGGTGATTGCCTGGTGACTGGCGCCGGCTGGCTCAGGTCCAGCCGTGCAGCTCCACAGGCCTCTCTGGCCACACACTTGCTCCCTCCCGGACTGCCATATGGGAAAGCTCCAAAGACCGAGTTGCAGAAGCTGGAGGCCACCTTCCCTGGTTCACTGGGTCCTGGCCCTGGCCCAGGCCTTTATCTGGACCACAGCTTCCTGGCCTCTAAGGAATGGTGGTGGTGGAGGAGACCTGGCTGTCATCTCACTCTCGGGCTGCAGTCCACCGCCCTCGCCATGTGTACAGGCTGAGGCTCAGAGAAGGGCAGCCACTTGTGTAAGAGCCACGGCAAGGGAGGGAGGGAAACGTGAATGGCCAGGAGCACCTAACCAGCCTCTCCGCCATCGTTTGGCCTGCCTGAGTTCCACACTGGGCCAGGCAGGGTTGCTCTGATGAACCCTCAGTGCTGGGCTTACCTCTGTGCCCAGGCCTGGTCATGGCCAGAGCCTGAGGTCAGCACCTGCTTTAACCCATCGCCTGCCAGTCTGCCGGGAGACTCCTGCTCCAGCCAGGAAGCTGTCTCCCCACCTTCCTTGTGCTGCTCTGACCAAGACTCCCAGGAAAGGCTCCCTGCCTTTCCGCCCCCTTCCCCATCTGGAAAGGAGGTAATGAAGGCCGCCCCGCATTCCCGTGTCCCGTCCTTGGGACAGCTGAGGCACATCAGAACTGGCCTCGGCACAGGAGTCCTCGGTAAAGTGAGGGGACTCCAGGGAAGAACTGGCGCTAGGGTAGTGATTTGTTCAGACGGAGAAGGGGCTGTGACCCAGGCATGGTGCCTGCCACAGCAAAGCATCAGGAAACTGGCTGGAGGAAGTGACCTAAGGAATGAGGATTGTGGCAACAGGAAATGGTGTGGGTAGGGGCCAGGGGATAAAGGGTGCTTAACAGTTGGGGGTGGCTTTAGAACAGGGGGCTGGGGATTGAAGGAAGGCAGAGCAGAGGCCAGAGTGTGGGGCATCTTGTTTGAGAAGCTTTGGCACAGGGCAGCATTGGGGGACTTTAAGGAGAGTACATGATCTCACCCCCCACCTCACCCCACGTTTGGCCTCAGGAAAGAGAACTGGGCTGGAGGAGTTGGGCCATAGCAGCTTAGCTGTAGCTGTGGCCACAGATAAAACATACCCAGGAAGAGAAGCAGAGTAGAAAGAACTAAGGAAGAGGACCAGCAAAAACAGTCCATTTGAGGAAAACTAGGAGAGTGTAGCACCACAAGACCTGAGGGAAGTTCTGGCGAGATCAGTGCTAAGGGCCCCATGGACCCTGGGTCCAATCGCAGACAGTAGCCCTAGTTGTGGCTGAAACAGGCACCTTCACCAGAAGGCCAACATCTGCTCACCATCAAGATGCCAGGCAAGGTCAGTTCTGGCCTGGCCATCCAAGGAACCCAGGGTCTCACAGCCAGAGGCCACTGGGGCTGTAAGAGGCCAAATCTCCTGGCTGGAAGGGCCTGTCCAGCCCCTAAAGCAGATCCTCCCAGCACCGGGCAGCTACTGCAGACCGAGGTTTGTGGCGTTTGCTCTGCACTTCTGTGGCAACAGTGCTTGCTCCTGGCACTGCCATTCTGGCATCTCATCCCATTCCCTTGGGTTTGAGCTTGAGCATGCGGTATGAGGACTCACCAGCAGTGCCAAGCTCCTCCGGACAAGGAAGCTACCTGGGGAGGCGATGTGCAGTAACTTGCATCTAAGGAGCCCCAGGGAGGTGGCTCCTGGGAAAGGGGTGACTCACAGAGCATTGGCTGACCCCGACCCACTCCCGGGGACCGGGATCCTCAGCGCCAAGCAGCCTCACTGTGATGCAACCTGCTGCGTGTTCCCCACCCTTGCCGCGGCTGCCCTCGCGCCACGCAGTCTTTTTCGGAGGCTCCATGCCATCTCCGGCCACAGCCCGTGCCTCGGCGAGCGTGCCCGCCACCTCCAGCGCGGCGCAGGAAGCCCCGGTGGCCCGTGTGTCCGTCTCCAGTCCGATCTGGTCCAGCCGCTGCGGCCTCGCCGACAGCCTGGGCGCCAGGTGTGTCCCACCGACAGACAAGGCTGCAAGCCCCTGTGAAGGCGCCACCGCAGGGCCGCGCCAAAGTGGGCATGTTGCCAAGCCCTCGGCCGCTACCCTGGCCATGGCCGCCGCGCCGGCGCCGGGACCGACCCCGCTCAGCACCGGCCTCGGGGCGAGCCCCAGTGCAGCCTCCGTGATGGCGCTCTCCGCCCCGGCGGCTCACTGAACCCAGAACCCCTCCACACTCGAAATGGTTCCCAGGGGGCACACGACACCCGGCCAGCCGCCGGCACAAATTGCAATGAAGAAAGCCACACACCGACGTGTCCCGACTTATTCGTCTGAGGGGACCAAACCCTCCCCCCCCCCCCCCCCCCCCTTGCAGTAAGTAGCGCCGCTTCTCGCCAGCAAAACCAGGAACCCGCTCCCCGCCCCCACCCCCGGACCTGGTTGCTAGGTGCCGATTGGGAACTATATTTCCCAGGATGCAGCCGGGCGCTTCCCAGCATCCCAGCAGCCAATGACTGCCAGAGGTGTGAGGAGCCCCTCCCCCCAAGGGTCAGCTCTTCCTCCCGGAGCCCAGCCGGGAGCCTCGTGGGGTGGACAGGAACAGGCTCTCTCTCTGTTCCGAAGCTCCAGGTTCACAGCCAGGCGGGGCAGCGGCAAGGCAGGTGTAGCAGCTAAAATCAGGAACCGCGTTTAGGGCATGGAACCTGGCTCCTCAGACCACAGGCTGAAGGTTGGGTGTTTATTCATGACATACAGCCTATATTACAAGACATCGCTAGAGCAGGGGCTGCGAGTCCGAGCGCCCCCTTGCACCTGTCAGCAGCTCCACCTTCCAGGCCAGGCCTGCTGCCCTCAGCCCAGTCTGCCTGGGCAGGCAGCACAGCAAGCATCGTGTACAGGCTCAGTTACAGGATTAGATGAAGCTCTTCTACCTGGAATGATCAGAAGTTCTGCCTCCACTGCAGTTAAGGCCACCAAGATGAAAGCAGAGTCAGGCTGGGGACGGGTGGGAAGCATGAGGGGGGTAAGAGGGCCTGGGAGAGTAGATACCCAGAGGGCCTGATTGGAATAGAAAGGGATGATCTTGGTTCAGCACTCCCAAAATAAGGGCAAGGTGACTGCAGCAACCATAGAGCTTCCCCAGGAAGAGGACTGTTACTCCCCCTCCCCCGCTACACCCTCCCCCTCACCTCACTCCCAAGAGCCAGACAAAGAGCCCAGGGAACTCCACAGGAGAAGCCCTGCCAGGGCCTGGAAGGCAGGGACAAGGGCTGGAACCCGGCCCACCCTGGTCCTCACTTGTGGGTGTGTAAGCAGGTGAGTGAGTCTCCTCTTCATAGGAGGTCACAGCCTGGGGTTTCCCCCTGGGTGCTCACAGCAGATCTTTCCTGCATGGTGGGTGCCTCAGCTCTGACGAGAAAAGGTGGGCCTGAGCTTGGCTCATCCCACTCCCACTAGCATGCACTGGAGACCCCAAACCAGCTAGATGGGAAGGGGCTGGAGGCACAGCCCCCAGGGCCCACGGGTGTTCCAAAGTCCCCTGAGTTATGGGTTCAGCTGATGTAGACTCGGTGGAAGTCATGGGCACCAAAGGCTGCGTTGCACTTGGGACACTTCCTCTGACGGGCCTCATAGCGGCCCCGCACGCACTCGAAGCAGAAAACGTGGAAGCACTTGGTAAGGACTGCATCCTTCTTGCGGGTGTTACAGCAGGGGCAGGTCAACCGTGCCTGGGGCAGGCAAAGGCATCAGATCAGATCAGGAACATTCCCGACGGTGCCCAGAACCCCAGCTGACAGCAGCAGGTGGTTCTGGCTATGCTATCACACATACAGCCAACTGCATCTAACTCGCCCATAACCCTGGGGGGTGTGGGTGAGCACTCTCCATGAGGGACTGAGACTCAGAAGAAGCTGGTCTCAAAGCTACAAAGCAGCAGCTGGATTCTAAGCTGGCAGTGATGGCCAGCGGTCACTGTCCCCCTCTCAAGGCCAACAACCCACAGGCTCATTGGCGTCATCTCTTTCCTCCCTGTTTTCTCTGGAAAAACCCCAATCCTGACTTAAGCCAAATGTCTACTTCACCTGCACCCCTAGCCACAGCTGGGTCTGGCAGAACGACTAGAAAGATGCAGTCTCCACCCTCAACTGGGTCCAGAGATGCTGCTGTGGGTCCCTGGATCTCTGCTCCTATCCTGAAACCTGCCACCTGTCCAACTGCAGACAGGAATTCCCTCAGCTCAGCATTCACAACAGTTCTCCTCTGCTCTGCTCGAAATCCCAGCCCAGCCACCGCATTCTTCCCAGCTCTCAGCTCTCAGAACCCCACCATCAGCATGTGATAGGCTCCAGTCTGTCTCCTCTTAAGAAACCCTTCCCTTATCCACCATAGCTGCCTGCAGTGCCTCTGACCTTTTAAGGCCAAAGTGCCTAAAAGATCTATGACCCCCCGTCCACCCTCTCTTCACTCCAGTTAGCGAGTGTGCAAGTAATGGCATCTGACCTCACCAACACCCTGTCCAAGATCCATTCCTATAAAAACTGCCAAAGCCAAGGGGCATCTCTCATCACTCACTTCATTTGCCTTCTTGGCAGCTCTGATTCAGCTCACCCCCTCCTCCTTTAAGTGCTTTCCCATCTACTCCCTCTACGATCATCTCTCCTTCACCCCAATCCACAGGCTTCTCTCTTGCGCATCTTTAAAGCTTTGAGGTTCCTAAGGGGAATGACCCCATCCCTTCTTATGCCAGACCCTCACTTCTATCTCTGCCTCAGCCGGCAATCCCCCAAGCCTCTGTTCTCCAGACCTGCCCTTCTGCTTCGAGTGCTTTCCCAGACAAGACCCGCGAGCACCTTGTTCTCAACATCTCTGAACACTGCCCACCAAGCCCCACTCTTATTCAGTCTGTCTGATCCCACTAACTGCTCCTCTTCACCCAGTTTCTCAAATCAGGTGCCAGGAGTTCTCAGTATTTCTGTCTCCCTCCAATCACTGAATCCAAGCATTTCTGCCTCTTAAGTATCTCCTGAGCTCCTCTACTTGTTTCTAATACCTTAGCTCAGGATCAAGTTTTGCCTCAACGATTACAATAGCTTAACAAATCTCCCTGCCTCTAGTCTTTACCCACTTTAACCCAAATCTGATAGCAAATCAGACCACAGTGCTATGGTTCAAAACCCTTGCATGTCTCCACGTTGCCAACCTGGCTTACCGCACGTTTGATCCTGTGCCAAACGTTTTAGGTTGACACTGCCCAATGTTCACAGGCTTGCTGGTCACCACAAAACCCACTTTCTGTCCTCCAGCACCCCTCTCTCAATTAGGGGCCTCACCTCTGCCTTCCTCTTTGCCAGAACCCTCTTATCCCCATTCCTCACAGCCGACTTGGACTCATCTTCATGCTTCTTTTGGATGACATTCCTTCCAGGAAGCCTGCTGACCCCAGGGCCGGTCTAAGCGCCTCCCTTCCCCGAGTTCCCACACTGCTGATCCTCAGACGGGAGAATTATGTGGCTGCCTCCTCCAACACAGTCAATTTCGAGATCTAGTTCCAAGCCCTCTGCCTGACCTGCAGCGTGTGTACTATTCTTGGTCAGTTGTCTGACTCTCCATTACAGGTCTGCCCACTTCTTGCTATCCTTATTTCTGGGGTCCCCAGACCACCAACCCCTCATTAAGATGCCTAGGGATGGGGCACAACCGAGCCGCACAGCCCACCTTGTACTCCTTGATCTCCTCCTGCAGGATTTCATCAGCATCTGCATAAACCTCCACCTTCCTCTGCTTCTCCAGCTTGCGCCGCAGTCGTGAGATGTCCTCCTGAAGCAGGACAGGGGCTGGGCTGAGCACAAGGTCTGCATCCTAACCGCCCCCCACGCCACACCAGTGCCGTCCCCACCATGTGCACACCTGAGCCCTCTTGAGGTTGAAGCTCTCTTTCTCTCGAGCAGCCCGGCTTTCTGCCAAGCAAGGTTGAATCTCTCGCAGCCGCGTCTGCACATGCTCCAGCTGCACCTTCAGGTCCTCAGCCAGCTGGGCTGCTTCCACAGCCTGAGGCGGGAGACAAGGAGGGCACCATTCTCCTGAGCCTACGGAGTTAGGCACCACGGTCCACAGATGCTTGTGTCAAACATTCCAGTGGTTCTTGCTCTTGGGATTAAATCCAATTTTCTTCCCTGGAGCTGGTCCCTCCTCACCCCGGACTCATACCGGCTCCTATTCTCCCCATTCCTGGCCCTTTCCTCACCTGCTTATTGCTCTCTCCGGAACCTAAGCTTGCACAGGACCTGTCCTCTGCTACCACTCCAAGGCATACGTCTGTCTCCCCTGCAACTCCCTCAATGTAGATGTCACTTCATACTTTTTTATTCGTTATCCCTCACAAGACTTGCCATGACCTGTGATAACACTACTTTCTCTCTGGGATTACTTGCTGGCTACCTGTCCCCTGAAGACTGAATTTCCCTCTTCTAACAGGACCCTCTTGTTCTCATGGTCTCCCCAACACTGAGCACAGGGTCGGGTATATACAGCAAGGGCATGTATACTGTCTAAATTAGGGGTGGGGAACGTTTTCTCACCAAGGGCCATTTGGAAATTTAAAATAATATTCGCTTAATGTTACTCACTTACTATAAATTTTGTTACTATGAAAAAAGCGCCCAGATTTATTGAATTTTGAGTTCCACCTGCAGTTGCCTTGGCAGGGCCGGACCAAATAATTTCGCAGGCTTACACTGCTTTTCCCCACCTCCGGCCTAAATGAATGAATGAAGCAGGAGGAGAAAAAAGTCCAGTGGGGAAAGAAACTGAAAATCAATATCCATCTTAAGCTTTACCATGAGCTCGCTATTTGTGTTTTAATACAACTATGTGACAGGAAGCACCACCCCATTTCACAGGTCAGGATGTGGATCCTAGAGCCAAGGAGACGCACCGAATCCAAGTTCTACTCTTTCTTGAGCAACTCAGTTGACCTCCTGGGCCTTAGTTTCCTCACGGATAACAAGAAAAACCGTCACAGGATTATTATGAGACTAAAATCTGACCACATATGAAAAGTCCTCACTCAGCACAGGGTCTGGCACGTAGTAAGAGTTTGAGACGTGAGCCAGCGTCTTACGTTGCTTCCCGAGGCCCGGCCTCACCTTCCTCTTATTGAGCTCCAGGGCCTGGCTGCGCAGCGTCAGCTCCTTCTCCACACCGCCAAGGCTGCCCTGCAAGGCCCGCTCTTTCTCCTCCAGCTTCTGCACAGTCAGCAGCTGGGCATCCACCTGAGAGCAGGGGAAGAGATTCAGTGCTGGGAAGCCCCTGCCTCTCCAGCTCCACCCTACAAGCCCAGGGTGACCATACCTGAGACTTGAGGCCAAGAACCTGCTCACCCAGCTCATCCTTCTCCTCCCGCAGCAGCTTGTGAATCTGGTTGGCCTTGATCCGCTCCGACATCAGCTTAAAGTTGGCATCGTCCTTTTCCCGCAACTGCTGCAGCAGCCGCCCGTTTTGCTCCTGCATGTCCTCAAAAGCCTGCCCTGTCACATCCATCTCCGACAGCAAAGCCTCCTCCTCCTGCGCGGGCAAGGACAGAGGGAACGGGCAGATGGACAGGATGACCATGGGGAAACCCCAGGGAAACAAGGCTGAGCAAAGTGGAACCAGGCCATCTGCTAGAACCCAAGACTGGGGGTGGGGAGAGCGGGTAAACATTTAGAAGAGAACCCAAGAGGCTCACACCTGCTTGGTGGCACCCAACTTGCGCTGCAGGTGTTCAATCTGCTCCTCGGCCTGCCGAATTCGCCTCAGGGCATCCTCGTCTGCAATCTTCTTGCTCTCCCTTCGATCCCTCTCCTCCAGTTCCCGGATACGACTCCGTAGCTCATCCACCTGCAGCCACCAGAGGAGGGAGCTCTCCTGTCAGGCTTCCTGTTGATCCAGGGCTCTGCTTTGGCCAGAACCCTCTGGGGTAGCCGCTCTCTATGGCCCCCAAGCCCTACCTGACCTCACCTCGGCCTTGGCCTTGCGTTCAGCCGCCATGAGCTGCACCTTATCCCGCTGCTCCTTGGGTGCCGACTTGTACATATCCAGCAGCAGCTTCATCTCCTTCTGGCTCTCCTGGGCCTTCCTGGGGGAGCACAGGGGCCTGGTGAGAGGGCGGGAGGCCACGTGGCATGGGGGGAAGAAGACAGGACAGGGCCTCACTTGAGCTCTGCTCGGAGACCTTTCAGGAGCTCTGGCTCCTTCCTCTTCACCTCCTCCACCTTGGCCTTCTCCCGATCGGCTCTTGCCAGTGCTGAGGCTACAGGCTGGGGTCCCAGGCCAGGCCCTTCCCGCTCCCGAAGCTCACGCTTGGGTCTGGCCTCAGGTTCTCGGCCCCGGGAAGAGGGGCCCTGGGGCCCGGGGGTTAAGGCCTGGGCGTCTTCCTCAGAGGGGACCGGTTCCTCCTTCTTTGCTGAGGAGGTATTCACGGTGGCAACAGGCATTGGAGCGACCTCCTTTCTGGTCTCATGGGGTCCAACAGGGCCTGGCCCGCCCTCCTCTTTCCCTGCGGCTGGGGCGCTGAGGCCCGAGTCCTCCGGGTGGCCCAGGTTGGGGATAGGGTGCGTAGAGCCACTGGCCTGGGCCCGGAGCTGCAAAGAACAGGAGAACAGGGCTGCAGTGAGACGTACTCACCGGGCTCTAGCCAAGGTTCCTCCCAGGCAGCCCTCTCCTCACCTTGCCAATCTCAGCCTGCACTTCCCGCAGCTTCCGCTTGTATCGCTGGGCATCCCCCTTTAGCTGGTGGTTGTGGTTTTGGAGACTGCTGATCAGGTGGCGCATCTCACGGTTGATGGGCCCTAGGGGAGAGTTGGGGATCAAGGTCAGACTGACCCCTGTATTAGGGCCCAACTCTTTAGTGGGGGAAGAGGAGGAGCCAGAGCCATCACTCCCGTTATAAAGAGGGAAACCGAAGCCTTTATACAGTATGACTTCATCGAAGAAATGTAGACTTTACAACATGATCTCATCAAAGTAACGGAGACTTTACTTTGAAGAAAATTCACCCGAAAGTAACTTCACACTGTGTTATTTCTGCTCATGTACGTTTTTAAATATTTCCAACTCTCCTTCAAAAGAACACATAACAGTAAATCCACAAGTGAGTTCCATCTACTTCGGAATTTTTAAACGAACGCCGCCTTCTCAGTGATACATTCCCAGGCCTCCCCATCCAGAACTGCAGCACCCTTTCTCCTAATACTGCCTGTCTTCAACCCACACTTTTTCTTGGCGTGTGAGTCATTATCTACAACACATATTCTACATTCCCTTTCCTTTTCCTTCCTTCCCTATTATGACAGTGCTCCACACCACAGGATTCTTTGTGTTTTGTTCACTGGTCTAATCCCAAAGCCTAGAAGAGAGCCTGGCCCATAGGGGGTATTAAATAACTCTTTCCAAAATAAATTAATTGTCTGAGAGAGACACCAGAAGGCCAGAGAACCACTGGTGGGGCTGACAGCCTGCTCCATCAACCACCTCAGCTGGTTGTAACTCTTACTGTGCCTTTGAGCCAGGTGGCGTGGTACCTGTTTTCCACAGGGAGATGAGGCTCTGTGACAGGAAGGGTTAAACCTCTGGCATCTGGGAGAGCAGCCGCCCCTCACGAGGGCCTAGCAATCCCAGACAAGGCCCACCTCCACCCTGTCCTCACCACATACCCGCCTGCTCGTTGGCCGCCAGGTTCTGTTCAAACTCGATGCGCAGCATCTCGTACTCCTTGCGTACCTGGGCCAGTGTGTCCTCCAGCTGGATAACCTCTGTGCGCAGCTTCTTTTGCAGCCCCAACTCATCGCTCTGTGGGTGAGGCATTAAGGACCCACACAATCCCTTCGCTCCCTGGAAGCCCCCTACCTTAGGCTTCAGTGGCTTAAGAAGAATTTATTCCCAAGGGACCCCTGGCAGGCATGCAGGGACTGAACCCAGGAACGCCTTAACCCTCAGGGTCTGGCACTCTCCCACAGCTCCACCCGTTCCTGGGCCCTACCTCCATGTGCTCAATGTGTCTCAGGTGCGAGTTCTTGGTGGCCAGCAGCAGCCCCCGGGCCTCATCCAGCTGGGTCTTCACTTGCAGGGACTCGTTGTAAAGCAGCGAGAACTGGGCCTGCAGCATTCGATACTCCCCCGTCTCCCGCACCACCTCTTCAGGAAGGCTACGTAAGGCCACCTAAGGCGGGAGCCCAAAAGCGATCAGTGAAAGGATTCACCCCCACCTTGCAGTCTTAGGCCCTCCCAGCCCAGCCCCAAACAGCTCACCTTGAGGCGCTCATTGGTCCGCACAGCCCCCTGAAGTTCAGCCTGTATCTTCTCCAGCTCTGCCATGCGGCTATTGGCCAATTCCTGGTTTCCCTCTAACTCTGCATTCAGCATCTCAAACTGTGGAATGGGAAAGGTCATGGGAGTCAGGGCCAGGCCAGGGGGCATGTTCCTTCACACAAGCCCCACTCAAGCTCTCCTCTGTGTAACAATGACTATTCTGAGGCCCCTGGGACAAGCCAGACCTAAGCCCTTTCCTAAGCGCTCCCAGGCAGGTGGAAGGAAACAATGCGCCTGGTGAATGCTAGGAACAAGGCTGCTTGTAACTGACAAGGAGCCAGCGAGATCTTCCTCGAAGCCCTGAAGAGTAAAGGAAAGGGACTTGGGCATGGTGATCCCCACACACCAAGAAAGCGTGCCCCTGCCGAGAGGTGAGAGCGCACAGATATGAAAGGAATGAGACAGTGACTAAGGCTGTCTCACAGGCTCTTCTTCAGCCACCAAACTAAGAATTCCAATTGCCTACATTTCCTTTTACCTACTGTCTATACTCGCTCTCTGTGGTGCTTATAACCAACTGATGTACTATTTTACTTACTTCTGTTCAGTTCTCCCGACTTAAGCTCCCTGAAAGCTTTGGTTTTTCTCTATTTTTTCTCCAATATGCTTGCCGCCTAGCACTTAGTGTTTAGCAATGACTTATTGAACATATTTGTGCATAAATACAACAAAGAGCAGCATGAGTGACAGGGAAGGACCTCAGACACCATAATTCTGTGGGGAATGACAAGGGTAGAGAAAATATGATAGGAGGGACTGGGAAGGAGGATACCTGCTCACCTTCTGCATGTTGAGTGTGATCTGGCCCCCCTGGAAGCCTGAGGAACTCCCAGACACATAGTAGCCAGAGTTGAGCTGTGGAGAGGAGAGAGACAGACAGACAGCTGAGTGTGGAGGAGAGAACCTAGGGCCCTTGGTACCAGCCCTGGCTCCACCGGACACAGCACCCTCACCCCACCTGCTCCAAGGCCTCTGCCAGGTGCTTATTGAGCTTTTGCTCACGCTTGCGCAGCTTCTCAATGTCCCACTGCAGGTCCTCTACTGTCGTCTCCATCTCTAGCACTTTGGTCTCTGCTGATGTCACTTTATCCTGAAGCTCAGAGTACTGAGAACAATGAAGAGGGCAGATGCTTAAATGAGGAGACTTGGTTGTCCACCTAACCTAAACCCTGCCCTGGGTCTAATCCCACCCCCAAAAATGCAACGCCCACCTCCAAGGAGATACGGTGGTGCTTCTCCTGCAGCTGGGTGGCCAAGTCCTGAAGTCGCCGGTTCTCACGGCCCAGCTCCCGGGTGCGTGCCCGAGCCGCCTCACCAGGGGGCTCACTATCCCCTGGAAGTCAGGGCTTGGGTCAAAGTCAAGTCCAGGGCAATGGGGAAAAGTGCTACCTCCTTCTGGGGTCTGCTATGTGCCTAGTGTGATCCACCATGACAAAGCCAGGAGTCTTTACCCTCACTGCCTAGCTCAGGAGAGCCATTTGCCCAGAATGCCAAGGCTAGAGTGACAGAACGAAGGCTTGGGGAAGCCTGTCTGCCTACAAAGCCTGGGCACTTGCTGCTGTCTTATGGATCAGCATCTGCCACTGAGATTTGTGCAAAGTGCTCCAAAAAAGATAACCCGCCAAAACGGGTTGGCCCCACTGGAATCAACAACTCCTCTTCTTGATCTCTTTAGAGTTCAACTCCAGAAATCAAATCTACAACCGAACCCTTCCCCGAGAACATGCCTGATGTATTCCTTGGGGAATTCTGGCTGCCTCTGGGCCAGCGGCATTGAGAAAGGGGTAGCATAAAGATGCAAACTGGGATGGACATCTCTGGGCGGGGCACAAGCACTAACCTCTGCTGTACACTCGCTGGCAGAGTTCCTCCACCTGGCGCTGCAGGTGGTCTGAGGCCTCCACGACTCGGGACACGGCGGCCTTGGAGAACTCCATTCGGCCCTGTAGCTGCAGCTCCACCTCCTCACTGCTGCTGGCACCCAGCGCCACCACAAAGGCCAAGGCCGGCTCACTGAGTGGGGGCCGCAGCTGCACGGGCAGGGTCTCTAGGAGGGATGGAAACACTAATGAGGACAAAAGCAGCAGTCACAACTCTGAACCAAGTTCCACACTGAGCCATTCGACACTCGGGCTCACTGAATCAACACAACCAACACCTAGAGTGCATTGTTATCCCCATCTTGAAATCAAAACGAGATTCAAGAGGTAATATCCCTAAGGCCACAATGCTCCCAATTACTTCTGCAGGGAAGCCTTCTCAAACCAAACTGGAACCCACACCAGGCTCTGGCTTGGTCAGATCATCAAGGCTATGGGTGATCCCTGATCAGAGCACATACAAGAATCAACCAACGAATGCATAAGTAAAACAAGTCTATGATGTTCTCTCTTTCCCTAAAATCAATCAATCAAATAAAATAGAACCACACACAAGTGCACACACACTAATTCCCGTTCAGGGGCCCCTATACTTTTATGATTTACAATCACTTCCTCTCTGATGGCAGGGGTACTATTTCTTTTTGCTTATCTATGTCTCCTGCAAGTCTAGATCAGTGCCAGATACAGTTAACACTCAACATTAACACTTTTAACTGAGCGAATATCAAAATATAAAAGGCACTATGAATCAAGTCACTCAGATTCCAAAGCTTGTACCATGCTGCCCAAACATGAAATCAATTTTATGTGCATGTGTGGGACGGGAGGTGGGGACTCCAGGAGCCTAATATCAAAAGTCCCTTTCTCTCCAGAACATTTCCCAGACATAATTAAGCTCCCCAGATCCTAGGGCTCTGACCCTACCCCTCAGTTCTGACGTCCCTGGCTCTGTGAGAGGGGTCTCGTCACGGGTCAGCCCCTCCTGGGTTCCATGCGCCTCTGTCCCTGAAGACAGCTCCCCCTGGTTCTCATGGTGTCGGAGAAGGGTTTCCACAGTTTCATCCAGCTGAAGGGAGAAAGCACCAAAAATGTTACGAATTCCTCAGGTGCTTCCATCATAACACTGCTGCCCAGCAGAGGAGCCTGAGAATTGGCAACTGGATCAAGGCCAGGTCCTCGAAAGCAGAGGCATCCACCTGGGCCCAGTAGCGATTGACAATGAGGAGCGTGGCATCATCTGTGGCCTGCCGTTTTTCCAGCTTCTCAATTCGTTCTCGGAGTTCATCTTCACAAGCCTGTCGCTGTTCCAACCGCTCTGCTAGTTTCTTATTCTTGAACTGCAAAACCTTCAGGTCCATCTCCTCCTACCAAGAAAAACAGAAGGACCAAGAAGAAAGTCAAGCAGGACCCAAGATATCAATCACAGAGAGAGACAGAGGACAGCAAATGGAATGGGTGGGAAGAGGAGTATCCCAAACTAACTGCCAACGGGATTTAAAGAGGCGCAGACACCCACAGGGTGTCTTGGTTAAGGAGGGTCTGCTTCCGTCTCTTCCGAATCCTTCTAGGAGCCTGTTTTCCTATCTGGAAAGGGAGAGCAGACGTCTTGTTCTCGGTTTCTTTCAACTGTGTCCTGTAAAGTGGATCCTGCTAAATTTGGGGATGTGGGAATAAGGTTCCGGGCGATTTGGGCGGAGAACAGGGTTGGAAGTCTGGTAAGTTGAGAGGGCTGGAACGAACCGTAGAAGAGATGCCCCCAAGACGAATGGGTTCTATAAGTGTGGTTGTGGTCTTCTCTTCGCGGCTCAACTTCTCCGGGGGCCCCGAGCCCCCGTCGCCGGCGGCGCGTTTGTTGCCGGGCCCAGACATGGCCGCGGCGGCGGGAGCGGTGCAGGGTCTCCCAGGAACGCCAGGCAGGAGGCGGCGGCACTTCCGTCACCTGCAGAAGACGGAGACACAGATGTGGACGCGACCGGGGCTCCGCGGCCCCAACCCTTCACCGCACATACCTGCCGCATCCCGCCCTCGCCGCCCAGGCCCTCACCTGCAGCGGGATCAGCCCAGCGCCGCCATCTTGGACTTCGCCAGACGTCACCCGGCCTCCGCAGCGCGGAGCGCAGGCGCCGGGAGGCAATGCCGGATGTGGTGGAACTGCACTTCCTGTTTCTATTGGTTGCGCTTAGTCCCGCCTATCGGGTTTCTTCCGAACTTCTCCTCTTTTTCTCCGTGATTGGCCAGTAGACGTCCCTATAGTTACTGACACCACAGCCCACTCCCAGCCTAACGACGTCGTCGGCGTTTCGTTAGAAACTTTGGAGCAGCGAGGGGCGCTTTGCAATTTATTACGCACGCGCATTCTCTTCTAATTGACGAGAACATTACACTTCCTGTTCTTTCCCCAGCCGCCTTAGCAACCGTCGGGTAGCGACGCCCCCCGCGGATTGGCTGCAGCCAACTTCTCGGCTGCGTCGATTGGCTGAAGCGCGGAGAGAGGGTCAGACCTAGGAAGTGCCTGAGGAGGACCCGCCGTCTCCGAACCGAGGCCGGGTAGAGCCTGCGGCGACCGGGACTAGGAGGGGCGACGGGATGATCCGTCGGAAGTCCAGCCAATTCCAGAGCCTGAGAACGCCGTCGGAACTTGAACAATCCTCCCAACTGCGGCGGGAAAACAAGAAGGACCGAAGCTCAGTGGATGATCTAACTTCGCGTGTGGGATTAGGTGTGTGGTCCGAGCGCTGCACCATTACCTCGGAGGAAGATGAAGATTCTGCAGCCAATTTGTTCCCGGTAAGGACAAGTAGTCCGCTCGTGAATGTTATAAAAGGGCTCCGGCCAGGGCGCCACGCGTCGTTATGTTTACTAACTTTAAGGCGTCTCCTGGCTGCCTTGGTGAAGAGGCGAATGGACTGTTCATATGCTCATTAATAGTACTTGGGGCCTGCTGAAGCCCCGCCCGCCCGCGTTGTCCCTTCATAGTCCTTGAGCTGAGAAAGCAACGAGTTCTCCGGTCCCCTGGAGATTTGCCATGGACCAGGGACAAGGATTTTGGTCCAATTTACTTTCTCTCCGCAGCCTCCTCTGCCCCAGCCCCGGATCTGCATGTGGTGAGTGTAAAGAGCCTTGGGAAAAGTTACATCTCACTCTTGCGTGATTCCCTTGCTTCCCCAAGAGCCCTGTAAAACTGCCAGGGCAGAAAAAAAGGACATCCCCATTTTACAGATGAGGAGACTGAGGTCCAGAGATGCGTTTACCCAAGATGACTAGAAGCTGGCTCTCCTGCCTCCATAGTCCAAAGAGCAAGTGTAGGAAGAAGGGAGCCAAAGACTGAGGATATAAATAGAATATCAAAGCTGTCATGGAGCATTGTGCAAATAGGGGCACTGAGGCCCACAGGGGCACTGCCAAAATTAAGGGAGTGACAGAGCAGAAACAAGAACTCAAGTTTCCTAACATTAGGATTTATAATGAAAATAATCAAAAGAATTCATTTAGGTCATGGCCAGTGTATTCAGTGGTTAGGCATGCACTAAAACCTTGCAGGTTCCATTCCTGGTCAAGGTCATGTACCTGGGTTGCAGGTTCCATCCCTGTCCCAGTCAGGGCACAAGTGGGAGGCAACCAACTGATGGATGTCTCTCATATCAATGTTTGTTTCTCTTTCTTCCACTACCTCTCCCTCTCCCACTCTAAAAGCCAAGGTAAAAAATATCCTGAGGATTAACACACACACACACACACACACACACAAAGTTCATTTAGATCATATCAGTTATTTACAAATGGAAAACATGAGGCCCAGAGAGGGAGGTGGCTTGCTTAAGGTCACATGGCAAGTTAGTAGAAAAGCCAAATTTCAAACTCAGGTTTCCTGGTTCCCAGCCTTATGCTCTAGTCCTGCCGTGAGACTAATGTATGACGGCCACCAACACCATTCCTCCTCTTTTCCTATGGCAGGAAGTATCTGGACATCCATTCCATGCACAGGCTGGAGAAGACGGCCAACGCTGAGGAGATGAGGGAGTATGGTGGGGGAGGAGCAAGAGAGAGGCTGAGGGGTGTACTGGGAAGGCATGAGAAATGCTTGGCTCCAAAGCTTGTTGTACACTAGTGGGGGGTAGTGAAGGGAGGCTTCCATTGTCTCTCACCCCATCCTCTCTCCCTCTCAAGGGTGCTGGCCGACCTGTTGGGGCTAGGATGGCCTGAGCAGAGCCAGCGTGATGCCATCACCCTGGATCTCTTCTCCCATGCACTCATCTTCTGCCGCCAGCAGGGCTTCTCAATGGAGCAGACATCAACGGCTTGTGCCCTGCTCCAAGATCTTCACAAGGCCTGCGTTGGTAAGAGAAGGCGCTGACCAGGTTTGAGCCCAGGAAAGAGGAGCTGGATGGCACAGTAACCATGGGAAATAGAAATATCACCACCTGGCATCTGTTGTCATTAGTAGCAGTGTTACCATAGTTATTTCACCTATGAAATCTTCATTTCCTTAGCTTTAAGAATACTGACTGTTCTGCTATGGGGGAGGGGCAAAAATGTATACACACTGAATAATTATTAATTCCAATGGGTTAAATCTGAAAAAAGACATTGGAATTAATAAATGTACAAAGTGTGTATATATATATATATATTTTGGACACCCTGTATGTGAAATATATGTATGCACAGTGCTCAGTAAAATAGCTGCTTTCTCCCTTCTATTCCCAGAACTGGTTTTTCTCAGGATGTTTAGTAAGAGCTAAAATGATGTATTTCTTGGTTTATTGTATGTCCCTTCCACTGACATGTCAGCCTCTTAAGGGCAAGACCTTACCTGTCTTGTTCAGTGCCCAGTCACAGGACTCAGTATGAGTGGGTTAATGAAACAGTCCAGTACTTAAATCTAGATCTGTCCGCTTTTATAGCTCATGCTCATTGAGTAGCGTAGCTCTTGAGTAAAATGAATGATTATCACAGAGGTGACTCACTGGAACATCTTGTTTTCCCTCCCAGCAACCCCCTTGGGCAATGTGGAGGAATGTTACCGCTACTTCACCAGTGTTCTTTTTTGCCATGGAGTCAGGGTCAGTTCCCCTGGTGGGATCTCCGCTCCTCCCCAGAAAAGGCCTAGCCCCATCGCCTGTTCTCACACTCATCACCCTCATCTTCCTCTGAAGGCCACAGTGGGCTCTCCCTGCTCCTGGACAGCTGGGCACTAGGAGAAAAGGCCAGAGCTTCAGTCAGTCCTCTAACTCCCTGTCACCCCCACAGCGGCCCCCTTTCAGTATCAACCTTTTTAAGGAGGAACAGCTGTTGGCCCTGGCTGATTATGTGGTCAACACCTACTTTCGCCACTTCAAGCTCTACAAATACGTCTTTACTCCCGAGGTACTGGGCCCGGGACCACCCCTCCGCTCCCCCTTCCCCTGGTGCAGATGCCGTCCTCTCAGCTGCCTTTGTCTCCCCAGGTGCGGCTAGATCTGTCTTTGACTTATTTAGGGCTGCAGCCACCCAAGCCCTGGCCAGAGGATGAGACAGGTAAGGGAGAATGCCGGGGCTGGGGTCGGGGCCGGGGCTGGGGCTGAAGGCTCTTCCTGCTTCTGGCTTGCAGAGAAAGAAGGTGGCGAGGAGGTGGAGGAGCAGGCAGTCACCCTACAGGAGATGGAATCAGAAACGATGGCTGAGTCACAGCAAGAGCCAAGTGAGGACCTGGAGGAGTTGGGGTTCTCTATGACTTGGGGCAAATGTGAAATGAAGGGTTTAGACCACATTGGGACTTCAGACTTTTTTAGTCATGGTCCTTTCTCCAAAGGATTCAGCATGCATAAGTCCAAGATGACAGATAAAAACACAGCAGCTAGGAGCTCCAGAAAAACCGATGGCAATAGCCAGCACATAACTGATAATATTTTGTGCCAGGCAAGCCCTATTTCATTTTATTTTTTATTATATTTTTTAAATCCTCACCCGAGGACACTTTTCCTATTGATTTTAGAGAGAGGGAAAGACAAGGAGAAACATGGATGTAAGAGAAACTGGTTGCTTCCTGCATGTGCCCTGACCAGGGCCGGGGCTAGGGAGGAGCCTACAACCGAGGTACATGCCCGTGACCAGAATCGAACCCGGGCCCTTCGGTCCGCACTTTTCCATTGAGTCAAACCGGCCAGGGCCAGGCAAGCCCTGCTTTAAACATTTTATGTGCATTAACCCATTTAATTTTCTCTCAATCCCAGATGCTAGGTGCTATCACTATCCCCATTTTACATGGGAGGAAACCTAGGGCATAGGAAGGTGAACTCACCTGCCTAAGTTCACAAAGCTATTAGGCAGCAATCCAGAAAGTCTGGCTGGAAATAGCCATTCTGCCCACTTCTCTCTCACAGAAGGGCTGGCTGGCATTTCCTGAATTGAAGCAACATGACCACCTATGTAGTCCCTAGGGACAATTTGGAACTTGTCTGCCCAGCGAGGGGCAATCTTTCAGCCCCAAGCAGCCTCTCTCCTTCCCTGCCCCGCAGGCCACGTCTCCCTCCTCCGAGCCTACATCAAGACCCAGCTGAACAAGGAGCTGGAGCTGCTGCAGCAGCTGGTGGAGGAGCGGCTCAAGGCCAGCGAGGAAAGGCTCAACAGCAAGCTGACCACACTGGAGCGGCCCTTCCAACTGCCTCCAGGCAAAAGCAAGAACAAGTCCAAGTGACCACCGTGTTTTCCCCAATAAAGGCCAGAGTGGCCCCATCCGTGCCCCCACCCCCATTCTGAGCAACTTCTGGGTTTTCCTGCCAAAGCCGGACACCGGACACAGGGCACTGGCACCTGGTGTGTAGACTTTATTGCATACACAGCACAGGCAGCACTGACGAGGCCAGGCATGGCCCTCTTGAGTGGTTCCTTCTACCTCCGCTCTGAGCTGAAAGCCCTGCCCAGTGGGGATGGACTGGACTTTATGATGTAGATGAGCGGTGGCCTGGCCAAGCAGTGGGGCTCAGGGCCTAAGGCCAGAGCCAAGAGGGGCTGGAATGATAAAAATCCTCATGGAAAGTCCTGCTTTCTGGGATCCCCCCAGGCTCAGGTGCTAGCCCAGCACCAGCATGGCCTCCTCCTCGGTGACAGAGGCCGAGTCCCCCTCCTCCTGGGGGCCTATCATGGGGAAAGGCCCAGGCGGCCGGTGCTGGAAGAGGGCCGCGCGGTTCTGCTGCTCGCCCTTCTTCACCCAGTGCCCGTAGAGCCGGAAGGCACAGCTGTCGATGAGGCGCCGCACTGGCCGCAGAGCATAGGGGTCCCTCAACAGTGCACTCTTGGTCAGCGGCCGTGCATGGTGGATGCTCAAGGCCACTCGTCCAGCAGCCAACACTGTCCACACTGCCACCTGGGAAGGGAGGGGAGTGAGTGCCAGTGTAGCACTGCCACAGGGGACAGAGACAGGCCGAACCTGACCCTCGGGCTTACCCGGAACCGCTGTCGGGGGGTGAGGTTCCAAGGTTGGCCGCCTTCACAACGCTCAAAGAAGGGGTGCAGTAGAGCTTGCTTAGCTGTCAGACGCTCTTCAGGATCCACTTGCAGCAGCCTTGAAATCTAGGGGAACCCCACAACATGAGGGCTAGCTCTTGGGCCTCCCGCTTTGCACCCTCATGGTCCCAGCTCACCAGGTCTTTAACGGTGTTTGAACGGTCATCCCATTCGGGTGAGTTAAACTGGTACTGGCCTTCCATGATCATGCGTAACATCAGGATCTGACGCCGGTGCCAGAATGGCGGAGAGCCAGCCAGGAGTGTGAACAGGATTACGCCACAGGCCCAGCTGGGAAAAGACACAGTCAGGCAGGAGCAGGTGCTGGGCAGATGCACACCGAAGAGCACAGGGGTGCCAGAGACTCACAGGTCGACCTCCTTGCCGTAGCCCGGGTGGGTTTCATCCATGGAGCATTTAAGGATCTCAGGTGCTAGGTATCCCGGAGTCCCACACAACTCTGGGGAGAGAGGGCGAAGATTGGTGGGATGCCACCAGCCCCCTCATGGCCCATAACACCAACCCTCTACTGGAGCCTCAACAAGTATTCCCTGTTCTGCTCCTGCCAGACTGCTGAGTCTCAGTACTAGACCCTGGCCCTGCTGAACAACTCAAATACAAGGCTCCTGGTGGCCTTGGAGAAATCAAGGAAAGCGCGATTTTTAGATTGACTTCAAGGTCCTATCCAACTATCACTTGCCTCCAACCCTCTGGCCAAACCCTCCCATTCCTCACGTTACAAACAACTTTTCTGCATTCCTTTCTGCCCAAATCTATTCTTCCTATAATCTCTACTCTGGTTAGTGGAATCACCACTCAAACCAAGGGGAAGGAGTGGGAGTATGGGATTTCTTCAAGTGCATACTGGGTAAGTCCCTTGTGTAAAACTCTTCCCTGGCTCCCCAATATGGCCTCAAGATCAAGTCTGTTCTTACAGCACAGAGCCCTCCATAACTCGATCCAAGCCCTTATTTCTAGTTTCTACCACTTTGTGCCCCAATTCTAACATCCCAGAAATTTTCTAACTGTATTCCACGGCACACTTCCAGGACAGCTTAAAAGGCCTAAACTGAACATGACTCCCAGGAAATTCATTCCTATGTATTTCTTGCCTACCATGTACCATGCAGTACACTGGACACAGTAGTAAATTAGATGTGCTCTTATGAAACAATGTGTACTAAAAAAATGAGAAATAATAGAGTAAGATGGGTGCCATGAAGGGAGTAAAGAACAAAAAGAAAAGGCCCTAATTGGTTTGGCTCAGTGGATAGAATGTTGGTCTGCAGACCAAAGGGTCCCAGGTTCAATTCCAGTCAGGGGCACATGCTTGGAATGCAGGCTTGGTCCACCATGCAGGAGGCAGCCAATCAATGATTCCTTCTCATATCTTCTCTCTCTCTCTTCCTCTCCCTTCGTCTCTGAAATCAATAAAAATATATATTTTTTTAAAAAAGCTCTGAGGATTTTTTAAAAAAATATATATTTTATTGATTTTTTTACAGAAAGAAAGAGAGGGACAGTCAGAAACATCGATGAGAGAATCATCGATCAGCTGCCTCTTGGACATCCCCCACTGGAGATGTGCCCACAACCAAGGTACATGCCCTTGACCGGAATCGAACCCGGGACCCTTCAGTCCACAGGCCGACGCTCTATCCACTGAGCCAAACCGGCCTCAGCTCTGAGGCATCTTGCAGTTGAACTTTGTTTAGTTTTCCATTTGCACCAGAATTATTCTGTCACAACAAATGTGTTAACGCTGGGTGAACCTGAGGGCCAGAGTACCAGGTTCCTCATTGCACCTAAGACTCATGCTGATAGACCCCAAGTGTGCAGCTGAGTCCTGTATCCCCTCTACCTTTTTCCTCCTGGGACAAGCCCCGCCTCCCAAGGACCAACTCAGTAGGTCCGTCCAGCTAACTCAGGTGCTCCTTTCTCCTCGCTCCCCCCACATGGCCCCTAGCCGCTGCTGGGTGCCATTTTACCTGCTCACTTTCCTGTCTCCCTCCTCCCCAGTCTGAGCTGCAAACAAGGCTCTGCACCCAGAGGGTATTTGGCAAGTGTTTACTGACTTCCCTTTGCTTGGTAGCTGGGACTCAGTTCTCAGATCTAGCCAAGCCGACTCCTGTCTGGGGCTCCTTCCCTCTCAAGCCTCTTAGGGCACCAGGTCCCCTCACCTCGAAGCTTCTCGCCAGGTTCCAAGTGGCACGAGAACCCAAAATCAGAAAGTCGGATCTGCATATTGTCATCTAGGAGAATATTCTCGGGCTTCAGATCTCGGTGCACAATGTTGTTGGCATGGAGAAAGTTCACTGCTTCCAGCAGAGATCTCATGATGGACCTGGGGGAGGGGCAGTCTCCTCTGCTTCTCCCTGCCCCACCCCACTCCCTGCTCACCCCAGGGGCTGCAGGCTCAGCCATTACCTGGTTTCCTTTTCGGAGAGGGCCACTTTCTCTGTGAGATAGTCAAACAGCTCCCCCTTCCGCATCCTAGGAGATAGAAGTGGTAGGAAGGGAGGTGCGCCTCACAGTAAGGGCTGAGGAAATAAGCCAGTGCTCAAGGAAAATACTACGGAACAGGCCAGTAGAGAGATTTCTCTGGCCTGGCTGGTATTGCTCAGTGGTTGAGTGTCAACCCATGCACCAAGAGGTTGTCAGTTCAATTCCCAGACAGAACACATGCCTGGGTTGCAGGCTTGATCCCCATTGGGTGGCGTGCAAGAGGCAGCGGATCGATGATGTTTCTTTCTCATGGATGTTTCAATCTCTCTCTCCCTCTATCAATAAAAACATATATATATATATATATATATATATATATATATATATATATATATATATATATGTGTGTGTGTGTGTGTGTGTGTGTGTGTGTGTGTGTGTGTGTATGTATATATATATTTTTTTTTTTTTAAAGAGAGGGATATTCTTCTGTAGACAAACTAAAGGGTCTCAAGACAGAGCACTCCAGGAGTGAGAGGAATGCCAGAGGCAATTTGGCCCAGTGGGGTAGAAGCTCAAATATCTTCATTGTGCCTGAGGGGCTATTTTAGCAAGAATGAATGCCTTCTGGCAAAACCGGTTTGGCTCAGGGGTAGAGCATCGGTCTGCGGACTGAAAGGTCCCAGGTTCGATTCTGGTCAGGGCCATGTGCGTTGGTTGTGGCAGGGGGTGTGCAGGAGGCAGCTGGTCGATGTTTCTAGCTCTCTCTCTCTCTCCCTTCCTCTCTGTAAAAAATCAATAAAATATATATTTAAAAAAAAAAAGAAAAAAAAAAAAAGAATGAATGCCTTCTTGTGCCAATAATCTTCAGGTGGTCCTTCTTATCTAATACTCAAAAAGGCATAACTTTTTAAAGTTATCTATAGCACCAACCAAAATTTCAATTAATAGTAGGGAAAAAAGTTGTAAAGGGCTTTGATTTTTCCTTATTTTGTCTTCTCTTTAAAGAATGAGGTTATAATTGTAACTTTGTGTCAATCATTATTGAAATATAAAAAACACATCAGGTATAGTCTGGGGAATATTATTATTATTGGGCAAAGTTGCATGATGGATAAATAAAATGGACACTTCCTTCCTCCCCTCAGACTTTTGCAGAGGGTCATTTCTGTATTAAAAATATTTTCTAAAGGCCTCTCTTAAATATTTAATATCCAAACCATTCTCTTTTGAAGAACCTTTGCAACTGGTTTGCCTTATATGGTATAGCATGTGACATTCAGATTTACACTGACCAGAAAAGGAACTGATGAGCAGAGATAGACACCAGCATAGGGCGTCAAACAATGTGAGACTGGTGAGCAAATATCTATTTTATAAGCAGTCAGCTCCTAGAGACACTCTCAAATCAATCCTTTCTTCTGCTACCCTTATAACCACGGGAGGTTAAGCCAGTTGGGGATTTGGGTCATGAAGACCCTTGTCTTTGGTCACTATTACTCCTTAAAGAACGTGCCTCAAGGCACCAGGAAAGAGGCCAGAGCCATGGACTGCCAGGCGGCTCCGGCGGGAACAGGAAGGGGTGAGGAGGGTGGTCTTCAGCCCATTGTGCTGTGAGTCTGGGGCTGTGCATGGAGGTGAGGCGGCTTCTCAGACTGGGCAGGGAGATACTCACAGGTCAAACACCAGGAACATGAAGCTAGAAGACTCGTAGGAATCGATGAGAGTGACTGGGGAAAGAGGCAGAAAGGCAGAGACAGAGATGGAAAGGAGCGCATGCATATTAAAGGGGCTTTCCACCCTGAGGCAACAGTGGGCTGTGACTGGGAAGGAAAATCAAAGGAGGCATAGGGACCCAAAGGCTGGCCACACTTTGAGGTGGAACAGAGCCAGGAGGGAGGGAGCAGAGGGGCGGAGCAGTGTTGGGGGGAGTGGGCTCTGGGCAGACCAGCAGGAGGTGGTTGTCATCTAACAGGAGCAAGGGATGCGGCCTCACTGATATGGGGGTGGCCAGCGACCTGGCGAAGGATGTGTGTCTCTCGCCGCGTGGCTTCTCGCACCTCCTCCAACTGCTCAGGACTCAGTCGCTCAGCTGTCACCTCCATGATTTTCACTGCAAACTCATGGCCAGTAGCTCGATGAACACAACGGCGGACCACAGAGCTCACTCCTCTGCCAGAGTCGGACAACACAGGAGTCAGGGCCGCCTACTCTCTCACTTCCACCAGAGAGAGCCTCAGCATCCTCATACATGCTGCACCAGACTCTGAAGACCCCTCTGGACAGGCAACCTCCCAAGAAGCTCGTCCTGACCTACAACAGATTCACGGTGGCCTAAGCAGCAACGCGGGTACCCAGGAAGGTACCAGGGAAGGCAGGCCCGGTCCTGGTTTCTAACCCAGCCTCTGCCATGCACTCAGTAGGTGAATCTAGACAAGTCCCTTCTACACTGAGCCCCAGAACCAGCCCCTTACCCTGAAACCTCACAAGGAGAAAGTGAGAAGAAATTACCTAAGACTTCCTCCACATTTTACTCACACTTCCTGATTACCACATCCAAACCCCAACGTTCCCCTACATTAGCTCAAGTATAGGAGGCACTAAGTAAATATTGGGCAATTGACTAGAAGAACAAAGTTGCGAATTAAAGATATAGGTTTAAGCCCCAAATTTGCCACTAATTAATCTCTCAGGAACCCACTAACATAAGGTCTCTGGGCTTCCGCTTCTCCAGCTCTGAAATGTAGCCAAAAATAACCTGACGGGAAGCTGGAAGACATTACTGAGACAGAGACAGGAAAGCCCTTCTGGCATTGTAAAGACAAAGTCCTAGACAGAGATTTCCTCACTTGGGCTCCGTCACCAACTCTCTATAACCCTACAAGTACTTCAGGCTAAGGTGCAAATCTTCTCAGGATCACACCACATCTCATTCGCTGGTTCCCTGGCTGACGTCCACATAACCTCCTGCTGTGCTCTCACCCCCCCTCCTGGACCTTACAATACTCTCTTTGCCTGGAATGCCTGTCACCCACATCTCTGGTTCGATCAAATGATGCAAACGATTAACCCCCTGGCTAAACAGCCCATATATGAATTACGTTTTGGTCAGTCCAATATTCTTTCCAAATCTGAATTCATATATTTTAGATGGGACAAGAATCCTCCAGCTGCCACAATACTTGTCACCTCCTACTATCTTACTCTTAGCCACTTCAGTTTTATTTTGTGCTCAACCACTAAATGCATGAGTTTGAAGCCTAGTACAATAATCTTAGAGCTTCAGGCCTTTATACATGAAGAAACTGGTACTCTGAGGAAAGTAATTTAGCGAGTGTGCAGGAAAACAAGAGGGAAATAGGAGACAAGGAATCATCTACCACAGTAACTGTGGAAGGAGATGGTAATGACACTACCCTCTGATCCGCCTTTTCCAAAACTGGCCTTCCTGGGCCCCCTGGCAGTGGAACCACCATTCTTCCCGGAGGTTCTTCCCAGCCTCTATGCATCCTCCCCTGCCTGGTCCTGAAACCCACTACTCAGGATGCGGGTCTCAGCTCTCTTCTCTTCCCAATACTCTCCCCTGCTGACCTCCATCCAGTCCCAGGGGCTTTTCAAACCAACAATGTATGAATGATTCCTGCTACACTGTCCTGAGCCGTCATTATTTCTTTCCAGAATTCCAGATTCTTTTTAAATATATATTTCAGAGAGGAAGGGAGAGGAAGAGAAAGATAGAAACATCAATGATGAGAGAGAATTACTGATCAGCTGCCTCCTGCTCATGCCCCACTGGGGATTGAGCCCGAAACCCGGGCATGTACCCTGACTAGGAATCAAACTGTGACCTCCTGGTTCATAGGTCGATCCTCAACCACTGAGCCACACCACTGAGCCACACCTCAACCCCTGAGCAGGGCCTCAGCAGCACTTATCACAGCAGACCATGCCAACCTTGCAGAAGCACGTTCTTCCTGTTCTTTGTAACTCACAGATGACATCTTCCTTGCTCTCCCTTACTGGCTCCTCCTTCTCTAATCCAAGATACATCCTAGGGCCTGAGCCCATGCCACTTTCATTCTCTGTCTATATTCTCTGGCCAACTACTATCTACACGCTGATGCCTCCCAAGTTTATGGCTTTAGCCCAGCCCTCTTCCTTTAGTTCCAGACTCAAAGACCCACCTGACAGCTCCAGTTATTTATCTCAAAGTTAACATTTCCAAAATGGTATTCTTTTTAAAAATATATTTTTGATTGATTTCAGAGAGGAAGGAAGAGGGAGAGAGAGAGAGAAACATCAATGAAAAGAGAGAATCATTGATCAGCTGCTTCCTGCGCCCTCCCTTCGGAGATTGAGCCCACAACTTGGGCTTGTGCCCTAGACCAGAATCGAACCCGGGACTCTTCAGTCCACAGGCTGATGCTCTATCCACTGAGCCAAAACTGCTCGGGCAAAAAAAATGAAATTCTTGACTTGCTCACCTGTCCCCATAATCTGATCCTCCTGTCTTCTCTGTTTCAATAAATGGTACTGTTTCAATAAATGGTACTCAAGTGCTCAAATCAAAACCTTAAAGGTTGCCGAAACCGGTTTGGCTCAGTGGATAGAGCGTCGGCTTGTGGACTGAAGGGTCCCGGGTTTGATTCCGGTCAAAGGCATGTACCTTGGTTGTGGGCACATCCCCAGTAGGGGATGTGCAAGAGGCAGCTGATCGATGTTTCTCTCTCATCAATGTTTCTAACTCTCTATCCCTCTCTCTTCCTCTCTGTAAAAAAACAATAAAATATATTTTAAAAAAAACCTTAAAGGTTATTCTTCTATCTTCTTCTATTTTTCCCTCATGGTCATATCCAATCCTTCAGGAAACTGTATCAAGTCAACACCTAAAACTATCCGTTTCTTTTCATGTCTATCACTCCCCTCCAGTCTTAACCCACCACCATCACTAGCCTAAATGAATCAATAGCTTCATGACTGGTCTCTGTGCTTCCATTCCTGCCCCCTCCTCCTCCTCCACTCTCTACATAAGAGCCAGAATGATCTTTATAGCTGTGTTGAGCACTTACCAAGTGCCTGAAAGTGTTCTAAGAGTATCACATTAACTCTTTTCATCCTCACAGCAACCTACAAAGTAGGATTTATTTTTATTCCCAATTTACAATGAAGAAACTGAGAGCTGGCATGGCTCAGTGGTTGAGCATTGACCTATGAACCAAGAAATCATGGTTCAATTTCTGGTCAGGACACATGGCTGGGTTTCAGGCTCAATCCCCTGTGGGGTGTGCAGGAAACAGCCAATCAATGATTCTCTCTCATCATTGAAGTTTATATATCTCTCTCCCTCTCCCTTCCACTCTGAAATCAAGAAAAATCTATTAAACACACACACACACACACACACACACACACACACACACAATTGAGGCATAGAAAGGGTAAGTTCCTAGCTCCCAAATCACAGAAATGCAAATTAGTTCCTATTACTTCCTTTTTGAAATAACCAGTTACACTAAAATTTAAATTCCTTATCATGGCCTAAGACCTTACATAACCTAACCTCTATTTACCTCTTCAATTTAATTTCCTACTTTGTCTACTTCTAGCCACTATGCTCTTCTATCTATTGGTTGACAAGGCCCTTTCCTACCGTGAGCCTTTGTACTCATTGTTCCCTCAGCCTAGAATATATCTTACCCTGTTCATTCTCATCCTCCAAGTCTCAGCTCCATTCATGACTCTCGTTCCATCACTCTATAGTCTCCACAGCACGATGATCTTTGTCTTGTTTTTTTGTGTGTGTTTATTGTCTGTCTCCACAACCATAATTCCCAAAACAGAAACCTTGTGGGTCTGGTATCCCCAGTGCCTAGCACCGTGCACCCAGCACATTGTACAAGCTGAGAAACCTTTGTGAGTAACTATCTGCCATTGCCCCTACAGCGGAGGCCCGCCTTCTGTTCTCTGCAGCTGAACTTCCTCCTCCTCCTCCTCCGAAACCCAAACATCGCCTCTCTGGGTCTCAGGGAACCACAGCACTTTCTACACAGCCCCCGCTTGTTGAATGTCCCCGTGTCTCTTCCGGTCACTTCACCTGGACTACCTCCAGGGTACAAGCGCCTCTTCTTCCCTTTCTGTTTAGCTTTGAGCCTGGCACACAGTAGGCAATTCAACTGTTTGAACACACAAATGAGTTTGTGGGGGGAGATGGGGGCTGACCCAGGATAAGTCATGTGGAGCTCCCCAGGCCCTCAGACGGGCTGTCCCGGCCGGAGCCCCGTCTCCGGACCTCGCGTCCCGCCGGGCCTCACCTGCCGATGACGTCCTTAGGGTCGTACTTCTGATAAAACTCCTTGGCCGCGGCCCAGTCGGGCAGCTCGTCCTCGGGTCCCACGTCCAGCGTCATTCCGACGGAGGTGGGGGCCTGTGAGGAGGAGACGGAGGACAGGGAGGCCCACAGGCTCTGAGAGGAGGGACATCGCGGCGCGCGGAGGCACAGTCCTTGCGGCTGGGGCGCCAGGATCTTGGGGAGTGGGACGGGGTTGGGGAAGGAGCAGGACTGGGGAGGCCCAGCCCAAGGGCCTGAGGGGCGGGAAGGCCGGCAGGGAGGGGGCGGGGGGCTGGGAGGAGGGGGGAGGGGACGCGGGCGGCGGCTGTTGCCGCGCAGGCGCACTGGCCGGCTGCGGGGCGCGGGTCTCGCGCGGGCTCACCCGGGAGGCGAGGCGAGGAGAGGCGCCGGGACCAGCGGGCGCCCTGCCGCCGGGTCTGGCCGGCCGCCGCCGGTCCCTTACCTTGCCCGGGGCGTGCCGGTAGCGACCTCCGGCCCCGCCCCGCCCGCCCGCCAATGGCGGCACCTCCTGAGGACCGGGCTTCAAAAGGCCCAGCGATTGGAAGCCGGCGGTCTAATGGGGAGCCGGGGCCGTGCTGCGGCGGCCCGGCGCTCGGCGCTCCCGGCTGCGGCGCCGGGGCTTCGAACGGAGCCAATCAGCCGGCACCTGCGGAGGCGGCGGAGGGCGGGCCTTGCTGGCGGGGCCGGGGAGCCGGGTTTACTGGGCAGCGGGTCCTCGGGAGGTTGGAGACCGGAACAGGAGCCAGGTTCGCTGGGCTGCGGGACCTCGGGGTGGCTGCGATGCACGACTCGCTGCGCGTCGACTCCGGACGTGGGCACGGCCCGCGCAGGCTCCTCCCGGCATCCTTGTGGGTCTCGGCTCCACCAGCGAATGGCCCTGCTTTGGGGCAGACTCCAGCCGGGAAAACTGCCCAGCGCGGCCGCCGTGCGGACGGGGACAGGCCACGGTCTGTCAGCCTGAAGAGGCTGCCTCGTCCTGTGTCTGCTCGGACTCTTGAATACTTCTAAAGCCCTGGTACTCCCCAGCTGGGGGTCCTGCTTCCACCACCCCTCCCCAAAGCTGGGGAGTATTACACAGTTTTAAGGCTACCAGGTTATGAGATTCTGCCAGGAGCCACTTGCTTCATAAGCCTTCTGTGCATACCTCAACCCTGGCATTCACTCACTCATTCAGTGAATATTTGTTCAACCTTTTCATCTCATGGCACACATAAACTACTAAAGTTCTGAGGCACACCAAAAAATAGGTTATAATTTTTGCTGATTTGGTAAAAAAAAAAAAAAAAAAAAAAAAAAAAAGTATAATTTTGATTCATTCATACCAGCGGTCTTGTAGTGTTGGCTGTTGTCATATTTTAATTTGACACTCTAAGGGAAAAGAGATCAGTGTCCCTGACTAAATAGTCAGGTATTGCATGTTTAAAAAAATTTTGTGGTCACTGGTTGAAAAATCACAGTGCTATACTAACAGCAATAATAATAATAATAATAGTCCCTACCCTGTGGAAGTTCTATTCCCCATGAAGGAGGCAGAGAGTAAGTTAATAGAACCTAACAACTATCTTAGAAATGTCACTTTGTGATCACAACCACGTAATGAGTCCAAGTAACTTTTTGACTATATCATCAGTCTGAAAGACAAAATAGCCCTGGTGTATGAGCCAGGAGGTCCGGGTTGGATTCCTGAGGGGCGGGGGGGGGGGGGGGGGGGGGAACTGGACGGCACACATGCCTGGGCTGCTGCTAGATCCCTAGTTGGGGTTGTGCAGGAAGCGGCCAAATCAATGATTCTTTCTCATCATTGATGTTTCTATCTCCTTCCTCTCTCCCCCAAATCAATAGAAATATGTATTTTTAAATAGATAAAACAGGCGCCCTGTCCCTCCCAGCATCCTTCTCTCCCCTACACTTCTTCCCCCACAGGCATGCATCTCCTAAACTCTTAGAATTCTCATGAGACTTGCAACCAGGGGAGCAGTGGGCAACAGCAGCTTCTCCCTGGTTAACCCCTGAACCTGTCTCCAAGGCCCTTTTCTCTGACTCTGCTGAGCTGACAGCAGCCCCGTGTTGGCTCACTTCTTTCCCATGATGTTTCTAGAGCCAAAGCAGCCCTGCCTGCCTCTCTCCTGCTGCTGCTTGTACCCTAAGTCCGTCCTTGTTTCACAGCCCCCAGCTTTAATAAATGTACTCTCAAAAATAAAGACAAAATGGGGGGGGGGGGTGGTAAGATATGTACACAGATAATTTAAATTTGGAGAAAAAAAATAAAGACAAAATAATTGTGAAGAAATACTTAACTTTACTTAGTAGGCTTGTTATTTAGTACTATAATGGGATAATTATTCTAAAATTGAGCAAGTGAATAAACATTAGGTAGCCAAGGGTTTTACTGTGGGAGTAAGGAATTTAGAATAGAGAAATAACAACCCTGACCAGTGTGACTCTGTCCCATGCATAGAGGGGCTGCTGGTCCCATCCTGGTCAGGGCATCAGCCCAGGTTTCAGGCTCCATCCCCAGGGGGTGGGGGAAAATATACAGGAGGCAGCTGATTCATATTCCCCTCTCCCATTGATGTTTCTCTCTCCCTCCCCCTTCTGCTCTCTAAAGTGCAATGAAATTATTTTAAAAAATAGAATGGGGAAAGGAGAGGACCATGTTATTAAATCAGATGTGATTTTTAAAAAATAAAATTAGGGCCGGGACCGGTTTGGCTCAGTGGATAGAGCATCGGCCTGCGGACTAAAGGGTCCTGGGTTCCATTCCGGTCAAGGGCATGTACCTTGGTTGCGGGCACATCCCCAGTGGGTGGTGTGCAAGAGGCAGCTGGTCGATGTTTCTCTCTTATTGACATTTCTAACTCTGTCCCTCTCAATTCCTCTCTGTGTAAAATCAATAAAATATATTTAAAATAAAATAAAATTAGGGCTGAAACCGGTTTGGCTCAGTGGATAGAGTGGCAGCCTGCGGACTGAAGGGTCCCAGGTTCGATTCCGGTCAAGGGCATGTACCTTGGTTGCAGGCACATCCCTGGTGGGGGTGTATAGGAGGCGGCTGATCGGTGTTTCTCTCTCATGGATGTTTCTAACTCTCTGACCCTTTCTCTTCCTCTCTGTAAAAAATCAATAAAAATACATTTTAAAAAATAAAAAAAATAAAATTAGGTATTTCTAGCATGAACCTCTGAAAGGGCCTAAACCCAGTAGAATGAGCACAGCTAGTGTCTAGATTTCAAAGTAACAGTCCCCAATAGAAGGAACCAAAGCTCATTTGAAGAAATGGCCAATTCCCAGGCTGGAGCAGAGACAGTGCATGATGAATTACAATAATTTGTGCCAGAAAAGTGAAAAAAGTTGGGGACATATCAGAACAGAACCAGGTTGAAGGTGTTCCCACTGGCCAAAATCAGGGACAAAAATAAGACTGAGAGGGCCATGGGGGAGGCTTCTGAGGTGCTAGAAATTGTCTATTTACCTATTCAGGGTGGGAAACCTTTTTTCTACCAAGGCCATTTAGATATTTATAACTTCACTCAGGGACCATACAAAATTATCAACTTAAAAATTATACTGCTATATACTGCTTCTCTCTCATCACTGATGTTTCTATCTTTCCCTTTTCTTCCTCTCAGAAAAAAAAAAAAAAAAAAAAAAAAAAAAAAAAATATATATATATATATATATATATATATATATATATATATATATGTATGTATCTCCACAGCAGAATGATTCATAATATCCCCAAACTGGAAACATCCCCAAAATCTACCAATATAAAATGTATAAAATGTAATATATTCATGCAATTGGATGCTACACAGTAATGAAAACTATAGCTACACCAAAGATTGGTAACTCTCACAAACATTAAAAAGCCAGGCATAAAAAGAATCCATAAGAGCCTTGGCCAGGTGGCTCCTTTGGTTGGAATGTCGTCTTGAGCAAGGAAAGGTCATGGGTTTGATTCCCAACTAGGGCATATACTTAGGTTGCAGACATGATCTGTTTGGGGCATGTGCAGGAGACAACTGTCCATGTTTCTCTCTCACTGATGTTTCCCTCCCCCCCCCTTTCCCTCCCTCCCTAAAATCAATGAACATAGTCTTGGGTGAGGATAAAAAATACGATTCCATTTATATAATGTTCAAATGTAGGCAAAACAAAACTACATTGTTTGAAGTCAGAATAATAGTTACCTGTGGGAAGAAAGGAAGTAGTAGTGATAATAAGGGATATAAAAGAGGCTCAGGAGTGCTGGCAATGTTCATTTCTTGACTTAGTGGTAGTTTTTCACATGTTTGCTTTAACTTATTGAGCTCTGTATTTGTTTTGATATTTTCCTGTATGTGTGATATATCTCATATTAAAAATGTTAAAAATATTATCAGCCCTAGCCAGTTTGGCTCAGTGGCTCGAGTGAAGACTCATGGATTTGATTCCGGTTAAGGGCACATGCCCAGGTATGTAGGAGGCAGCAAATCAATGATTTTCATGGTTCTCTCTCCCCCTCTCCTTTCCTCTCTGAAGTCAATAAAAATATAAAATATTATCAATAAGCTCATGATAAAGGCTATGCAAATTCAATATAATCATATAAATCTCTATATATAAGGGATGGTTGCTGTATTCAATACTCTCTCTCCCCTCAACTCCATAACCAAAGTGTCTGAGTTCATTCCCAACTCTGCCATTTACTAGCTGTGTGCCCTTATAATCTGTGTCTGTTTCCTCAACTATAAAGCCAGAATAATGGTACCTAGGTATTGAGTGACTGTGAGAACAAAAGAAATTAAGAAATACAAAGTGTCTAGAACACAGCTTGGAATATATCAAACATTCAATAAATAGTAGCTGATGCTATTACTCTTGCTCTCTGGGTCTCTCTTCACGTATAAGGAAGAAGCTGGGGCCTTTCCAAGAAGAGCTTCCAGAAAAAGAAAAGGAAATCTTTTGTTCTCATGGAGCAACTAGGCACGGGGAGATGGAGACTTCTGCCATCAGTCAGATGCCCACCCAGGCTCTTACCAAGGTCCCAGGGAAAAGCAGGGGAAGAACAGTAGACAGGAACAGCATTTCACCACTAAAAAAGGCTTTTATTATAAAACAAATTCTAATAAAATCAGGCTTGGTCTTCAACCCCACCTCTGGGTAGAGGCCCCTAGAATGGGGTAGGGTGGGGGGAACAGGGAATGATGAACACTGAAAGAACAGAGCAGGCTGCCCTCCCCTCGTCAGTCTCAGTTTGCAGTTTCCTTTTAGAAAGGGCTAGAAGAGCTCTTCCGAAGCCCTTTGAGAGAGGCGCCATCCTCCAGCCAGGAAGGACCACCGCTGGCATTTGACCCTAGCAATGCCGCATTGCAGGATTCAAGAGGTTTCGGCTGACTCAGTAGAGCCCACCCTCAATCACTCAGCTTGGGCGATGATGTAAGAGAGCAGCCATAGAAGCAGGGGGCCCAGAACGAGGACAGCAAGCCAGACAACAAAGCTGGTCAGGATGCACCTCCGGGCCCGGGCGCCCCAGTGCACTGCTTCCTCGAAGTGGCCTGCCTTATGCCGCTCTTCCGCCTGTGGGGGCAGGTGTTTGGTTAGGTTCTCCCCTTGCTTCTGTCCCAAAATGCCCACTGACCCACTACAATCCTCCATCCTTGTCATGGTTCAAACCTCACATCAAATCCCCTACCTTCCTTTCTAGTTTCTACTTCTCATGCCTCATCTGCAAAATAAAGTTATCCATTATGCTCTGCCTAGTTCTCAGAGTGGCCACTGACGCACAAGATAATATATGGTAAAATACTTTTCTGTAGAAATTTGGAATTCGTGGCAAGAAATAGTGAGCTAGGCCTAACTGGTTTGGCTCAGTGGATAGAGTGTCACCCTGCAGACTAAAGGTTCCTGGGTTTGATTCCAGTTAAGGACACATGCCCAGGTTGTAGGCTTGATCCCCCAGTGGGGGTGTGCAGGAGGCAGCCAATTGATGTTTCTATCTTTCCCTCTTTCTTCCTCTCTGAAATCAATAAAAATAAAATAAAATAATACTTTAAAAAGTGAGCTATCTTGGAGTATTTTTGTATTTTTCACTCATGTTCAGTCACATAACACCCCATTCTCATTAGTCAATGGGCCTCATCTTTCCTTAAGGATTCTTTTTATGACTGTACCTTAATGAAACCCAAAAATTTTTATGACAGGAATACAGGTTTTTCTTTTCATTTTTTAAAAAGATATTTTATTGATTTTTTACAGAGAGGGAGAGGGATAGAATTAGAAACATTGATGAGAGAGAAACATCAATCAGCTGCCTTCTGCACACCTCCCACTGGGGATGTGCCTGAACCAAAGTACATGCCCTTGACTGGAATCGAACCTGTGACCCTTCAGTCTGCAGGCCAATACTCTATCCGCTGAGCCAAACCAGTTAGGGCAGGAATACATTTTTCTGATGGTTAAAATACAAATTCAAGCATGGTGTTTTAAGTCGGCCTGTGTGACCTTTCAAAAGGTAAATGTGCAGTTTCTGTTAAGTATTTTGAAATGGTGAAACCCTCTCAACACCCTTATAGCTTCTCCAGGCTTCTGCACACTGCTCTCATGACTGCTCAGCTGCCTCCAGTTTTTTAATTGATTCTCCATGTATAACTCGAGAGTGGCTCTTACTGAAACACAAATCTGACCGTGTCACTCTCCTCTGCAAAAACCCTTGAGTGGTTCCCCAGTACTTTCAAGATGAAGCTCTTGGAAATCTGGGCCCTCTGGCTTCATCTCTATTCCTCACTGGTCCATTTAGGCTGAACTAATAGTCCAGGCCTTCATATATACTGCTTCCTTTACCTGGAATGCCTTTCACCCTAATTCACTCATCCTTGAAGGTTATTTCCTGCCACCTACTTTACTCTACAGACACATGTAATCACACACATAAAGGGTGGAGCAAAAGCAGGTTTACAGTTGTTTGTATGGAAAATAATACAATGAATACTACAAAATAAATTGTTTTGGATACTTACAACTGTTAACCTACTTTTAACCCACCCTATATATCCTCCCCCAGCTCCCAGAATACCTTGTGCTTCTTCTACCATAGTACTGATGAGCTACATCCCATTAATAATTATCCATTTTCACAACCATCTCTCATTCGACTGTGGGGCCTTTCATGGCAAGAACCATGTCTTCTTACTTCTGGCACAAGGTCCAACACCAAGCTCTGATAGGCACTTAGTAACCGTTTGATCAATGTAGACAGATCAGATATGAAGTCATTGCCTTTACTACACCCAACCTCCTGCTCCCATAGAAACTGCATTCCTCACCTTGATGGCAAACACAAGGGCCATGACTCCCAGGCAAGAGCAGCCACAGATAATGCTAGTAGCTGCCAAGTAGCGGAGGCGGAGCCAGCAGCAGCGAATGGGGGATGGAGAATGAGCAGCTTCCGTGTTGCTCACCAAGATCTCCACTGCATTCTCCTCGTCCTCCATCACCTGTGGACGATACAGTCGAGGTACTTTTAAGCCCCAAAACTGAGCTCTTGGCTTGGCTTTCTCAGGCTCCACCCCGCTCTAATCATATTCTTGTGGCCTAGCCCAATCTTAAGAATGCCACCTTACTAGGGAATTCCTCTAATGACTCATAGACCAAGAGAGGAAATGTGTGGCTGGAATCCTTCCTCAGACTAAGATTTCAAGTCTTTTAAAGGCGTGAACATAGCATTATCTATATTATTGTTTTGACAAGTTGGGAGAAGTAGAATGATAGGTGCACTCTGAGAAGCAGGAAATAAAATCTCAACAGCTGCTAGGAATCGGAGACTATCAAAGTCTGATTTTTAAACTGTTTTTCAAAGGGCACTACAATTCCCCAAAGTGCCTCAGACTGACACAGTAGGCCATTCCCTACTTCAAGCAAAACTGCCACTTCATGTGATAATTCTGGAGATGGGAGAAAGGAAGAAAAAAGTACCCATCTAAGCTCTTTATAATTGAGGAAACTGAACATCAGAAAAGACCTTAAATCTCTCTCCAATAGGGCCTCCTTTGCTATGCTGACTCCCTGCCATCTCCTCTCCATTTCAACGCAGGCCACACAACACAATCAGATTAACACCGAGTTTGAACGACCTCATAACCCACACAGAAACCTGCATAATGATGCCCTACTTAACCATTTCTCATCTCCCTAGTTCTCAGGTCCTCTGAGCTTTGAAATCAAACCACCATTTCCAACCATTCCCCTACATTCTAGATAAAATAAAAGCATTTGCTGTTCTCTGTTTAACCAAGGATAAAAAGGGTGGAAAGAGGCAAGCAAAGATATGTGCCACAAAGCTGCAGAAGTGGGTTTGAGAAAAGAACTGGGATGGAGTAAACAGATACAGACATGATGGGGAGAACACAAGGAGAGGGGCCAGGGAGTTGAGATCAGAGAAAATGTAAAATGAACAGGGGCTCTTACCTGGCTACAGGCCTTGAGGTACTTTGAGTTTCGGCTTCTGCCTCAGGTTTGATTTGGCTTGGGTAGAGATGGAGCTGACTCAGGGCTCCAAGCCAAGCCCAGGGGTGGGGTTGGGTGGCCAGCCACCACCTGAAGAGCCCCAGGAGCTCATATGGGGGTGTAGCTGACTCAAACCAGTTTGGCTAGATGGAGGAAAGCAAGGGAGGAAAAACAATGGGAGCAACCCAGGGTAGTGATGCCTGCCTTCTGGAAAAGGAAAAGCACCTGAGCAAGAAAGATAGAAGCAGGGAAATGTCTAAGGCATCAGAGGGCTTGAGGGAAAGTCCAGGAACTGAGAGAATAGAAGAGAGGAGAGGAAAAGCGAGAGTCTGAGTGACTGAAAACTAAAACTTTAGAGAAAGGCACCCTACCAGATCAGATTTGCCAAATCTTCCCTCTTCTTAGGTGGACATTTCTTCCTCCAAGATATGTAATTCTGTGTTAGAGATGAGGTACTAGGATCTTGGCAGGAGGAAGGGAATTAAAAAAGATGCCCAAGTTCCCACCCAACCCTCCACCAGACCAGAAAATCAGAAGCCTCCTTACGCGGATGCTCATACAGAAACTAAGTTTATTATTTTTTCTTCTTAAAAAAAAGAAAAGAAAAAAAAAAAAACCTTATTGTAGAGAAGTCCTTCCCCCTTTCCTTAAGGGTGGAGGACTGTGAAAGACTGCTGGGGAATCAAGTACAAGGGGGTGGGGACAGAGACTATCTTGCCACCCTTAACACTGCCCAGCCATGTGGGGTGAAAGGGAAGGGAATATGTGAAGTGCCCCATTTCCGTGACAACCAGGTTCCTACCCCCTACTTTGGTGGAAAGAAGGGAGAAGGCCCCTGTCTCCCTGGAGGCTTTCCCCCTCGAGACTTCAAGTAGTGGTTAACAGAGTCAGGCCTGGTTGTGGAGGGAGGGGCCACGGTGGAAAGCCTAGGTGGAGGGGCAGCCCACTCACGTCTTGGCCTTTCGGCCTCTGTGACTAACAGTGGGGCCAGCTGGGTGGGGTGGGGCACTGCTGCGTAGGATGCGCTGGTCCCCTTGGTTGGTTGTCACCCCAAGGCGGTGGGAGCCAGACCTGCGGCGTGGGGTCCCATCCCCTTCCTCCTCTTCACCTGAGGCTTCAGCCTCAGACTCTTCTACTGAACCTTCAGGCCCCAAGGGACTTGGGGTCTGCAGGCAGCTCCGCTTTGCCTGCCCAGGACCTCTGCCAACTGGGACACCTGCCCGTTTGCGAGGCACCTTCTCAGTCTCTAGTGGGGGAACTAGAGAACCTGGACGTAGCCGGGTGGAGCGCAGTTTTGGAGCCGACACCACGGGAGGTGCCAATTCTAACCCGCCTGGTCCATCTGCCAAATCCAAGTCATCCTGAATTACAGCCACCACCATGGACCCTTCACTTTTTCGTCCCCGAATCCCCTCTGCTTCAAGGCGCAAGCGGGCCAGGCGGGTAAGGGGGCGGCTTCCATCCTCATCAGAAGAACTACCCTCACTCTCCCCCTGGCCCTGGGGTTGCTGCCGCCTCCCCAGTCCACAGCTCTCCAGGACAGAAGACGTGTCACGGTCCAAAACAGGGACCTGGCTGGGCCGTGGCGATGGCGGATTCTTGGGAGGCCGGCCTCGCTTCCTCTTAGGTGGGGATGTTGAAATGGTGAGAGTGGTGACAGTGTTGGCGACAGTAGCAATGGGACAGGCTAGGAGTGGTGGAAGTGGTGGCATTGGGAGCGGCTGTGTCCTGCTCTCTAAGCTGCCATCCCCTGGAGAGGAAATGGTCCCAGGAATGGGTAAGTCACGTGCCTTAGGGGGCCGCCCACGCCTTCTTTTCTCCACAGGTGATAGGATGGGCTCGGGTCTATGAGTGGGCTGGGGTCCAAGAGGCTGGGGCCCAGAAATAAGCTGGGGTCCCAAAACCGGCTCTGCAACAGTAAGGGGGTCAGCCCCAGGGACCTGGTCAGCCCCGTTGGTTTTTCCCTTGGAGGTGGACGAAGGGGCCTCATCCACCCCTCGTCCAGCATCTGCGGGAGACCTGTTCTTCTTGGGAGGCCTCCCCCTCCGACGTTTCATGGCAGGAGAGGTGATGGCAAGCAGTGCCCCTTCTCCATTCTCTGGACTGCCCTCTCCAGTCACCCCCAGCTCAACGTGACGGCGAGCTATGAAGGGCTGCTGGGTTGGGGTGGGCAGTATGGATGGGGGAGCAGCTTCACAGGGCCCACTGGTAGGTGGTGAGGATTCTGGCCCCAACATGTTGCGAGCAGATGGGCTTCCTGGGCTGGCACCAGTCTCCGAGACCCCAGGCACTAGAACGCTGGCAGTGCCCCGCTGCTGTCGCCGTCGCCTCACCAGTTCCTTTTCCTCTACCACAGTCACTAGCCGTCCTGGCAACTTGCGAAGAACTTTGGGGCCTGGAGGCTGCCCCGGCCGACCAGCCCCTTGGCCCCTAATTTCTACATCGGCACTGGTGCGACGTCGAGGGGGCCGGGCAGGTGAAGAACCCTCAGGTGAGGAGGTGGCTGAAGATGAGGTTGATGGAGCTGTAACCTCAGCTGAAGCAAGTTCCTGCAGCTTCTGTGGGCTGGATGTTGGGGTCTGGGCTTCCACGAGCTCTTCTGAGTTCTTGTCAGCCTCCAATGGCAACTGAAGTTGCTCATCAGATACTGCGGAAGGTGGGAGCGCCACACCACTGTTCTCACTCGGACACGTGGGCACCTCCTCACCATCAGGCAGCACTGTGAGGATGGTCCCCTCAGCAGGCTCTGGTCCCTCCTGCTCTTGACCATTGGGGAAACTGCCAGTCTCCAGGATTGGGCTAGGTGAAGAGGTGAGAGAAAGGTTCTTTTCTGTCACAGGCAGGATCTCAACAGCATCTGGTAACAGATCCTTAGGGGGCACATGAGTAGGCGGGGAAGTCTCAGAGGGGGCCACATCAACCAGCTCCAGGGACTCACTAGATGCCAATGTTTGTGTACACAGCTCTGCCTCAGGCCCCAAGTCCAAGGGGAGGTTGGTGACTGGGGGAAAGATGGGCACAGAAGGTCGACTAATCGAGAGAGGGGAGGTAGGAGTTAAGACAGAGGTTTGAGCTGGAGGTGGGGTATGAGCTGGTGGAGGGGTATAGGCAGGAGGAGGTGTGCTGACAGAAGTACAAGGGGGAGGAATCTGCGGAGGAAGTGGGGGAGAAGGCAAGATAGGGTCAGGAAGCATGGTTAATGGATTTGGAGCTGAAATGGGAATTGGGGCAGGGACTGGGATGGGAACTGCAGCAGCTGACGCTGGAGGAGTGGGTCGAGGCTTAGGCACTGGCCTGGGAACTCGCTCCCTGGCAGGGCTACAGCGGGGGGGTGTGGAAGTGCTGCGGGTATGATGAGTGGATACGACAGGAGTGTGGTTTGCCCCTTGAGTCTCAGCCCGGGCTCCACGAAGACGCTCACTGACTCGAGTCCCTGGCCTTTCAGGGGCCTTGACCTTCTTACTGCGCCGGTGGCTGCCTCCACCAGTCCCACAGGAAACCTCATCCCCAGCCCCTGGTCCCTCCTCCTCCTCTTGGGGTAGGCGGAACACCTCCTCCTTGGCTTGGTCCAGGTCCTTGCGGGCAGCTTCCACTTGCTCCTACCAACAACAGACCCCACAGGGTGGTCAGAGAGAGGCACTCAAGGTGGTAGTGGGTAGAAAACAGTAGCCTCCCACCTCCTAGAACTACTCACTTCTGCCTGCTTGAGCTCCTCTCGGCTCACCTCCTCCAATGAAGCTTCCAGAAATTTCATAGCGTAGCGCTCAATAGGGGTCAGCTGTGGGGAGGAAGAGTGGTAATGAACAGAGGGACCGGTGTCCTGGCCCACCCATCTAGCTGTGATTATTTTTACCAGGGAAAGAAAGAGGGTCAGAGTCCAGAAGGAGTTGAGAACTAGTGGGTCCAACACTGACCTGTTCGACAAGGGCAGCAATTTCCTGCTCAGCTCGGGACATTTCCTCATCCTCAGCCCCAGGCCGACCAGCCTCCTCTCCCTCACCAGCAGGAAAACTATCATTCTCATTGAATTCTGCAAGCTCAGCAACCTGTTCAGCCTTGGCTTGGGTGGCTGCACGGATATCCTCTTCATCTTCTGCCCGACATAATGCCTGCAAGGGCGTGTGGAAGAAAATCCATGAGAATTAAAAAACTACATCCTGTGATTTGATTCTGGCAAAAATTTGAGGCCAAGTTTACAACAAAATAAGGAAACAAAAAAGCACTGGGCTCAAAAACCCTGGGTCCCAGTCATGGTTTTGTCTTTGCCTTTTTTTCATAGACAAGCTAGTTAAATTCTAAGGAGCAGTTTTCTCATCTGTAAAATGAGACCAAAGCACGTGGCCTGCTTAACCAGAGGCATTTTCTGTATTTAAACATACCATATGTTTACAATTTATTAAGTGCTATAAAAGTGATACCATTATTGTAAGGACTGGACTAAATTGGTTCTTCATTCTACATGGTAGATTCTGGAATAAATTAAATGTTGTCTGGATCACAGCCCAGATTTAAAACAACAAAAAAACATTTATACCAAACCAGGTTTATAACATTACTAGAGGTGTGGTACACAAATTTGTGCATGGGTGGGGTCTGGCCGGCTTGCCTGGGGCTGGCCAGGGGGAGGGACTGCAGGTGGTTGGCTGGCCAGCCCCACCCCCAATCAGGGTGGAGGTGGGAGCCAACTGGGGCTGGTTGGATCAGGCTGGTTGGCTGCCACAGTACACATCATAGCCATGGTTCATTCTGGTAATTCTAATGTTCTGGTCACTGGGCTTTTATATATATACATACACACACACACACACACATACATACACACACACCCTGTTTCCCCAAAAATAAGACAGTGTCTTATATTGTTTTTCTCCCAAAGTTAGGCTAGGTCTTATTTTCAAGGGATGTCTTATCTTTCCATGCACTAGGTCTTATTTTCAGAGGATGTCTTATATTAATTTTTGCTCCCAAAGATGCGCTAGGTCTTATTTTCAGGGGATGTCTTATTTTTCCATGAAGAAGAATACGGTACACACTTATTGTTAAATGAAAATAAAGGAAATTTATTACCTGTATGTAGTTGTCAACACAAACCAGACAAACTGTGAATCCTACAGTATCAAGAATTTACTCATTTATTCAATGACAATCATGTCATCATCTTCTGGAACATCATCATAACAAACCAATTCCTGAATTTCCTGGTGAATTTCTTGTGACTCCATTTCTTTCAGAGTCAGTGGACCAAATCTCTCTTATGTAGCCTGGGGGGGGGCTTATTTTCAGGGGATTCCTTATATTTCACTCAGAAGAAAACCTGTAAGTAGGTCTTATTTTCGGAGGATGTCTTATTTTCAGGGAAACACGGTATATAGGTAACAGAACTCAACTCTCATCTAGGCCCCAAGTTACCAAAGCAATGCAGTTGTACACATAGGATGGAACGGTGGTAGGGGGGTGGGGAAGAGAAGAGATCAACCAAAGAACTTACACGCATACTAGAGCACCAGTGCACGAATTTGTGCACGGGTGGGGTCCCTTGGCCTGGCCAACAATTGAGGCCAGCTAGGGGAAAGAGGGCTTAGGAAGTTGGCTGGCTGGCCCTATCCCCAATCTGGGCCAATCAGGGGAAGGGCCTTGAAAAGCTGGAAGTGAGCACACTGACCACCAGGGGGAAGTTCCTGTGCTGGGCGTCTGTCCCTGGATGGTCAGTGCACGTCATAGCAACCCGTCATTTGGTCATAAAAGCTGCATAGTTATATATATATATATATACACACACACACACACACACATATATAGTTATGAATAACCCATGGACAGACTATATGTAGTAAAAGCCTGGGGGGTGGTGGTGGTGGAGGGAGTGGGCAACAAGAGGTCAATGGAGAGAAAAGGGGACATATGTAATGCTTCCAACAATGAAAAAAAAATTTTTAAAGGCAGAAAGTTTTAAAAACAAAATTATCTTTTTATACTGAGATGTTTCATGGCAATAGATTAACCACATCTAATTTTTCCCTTGAGATATGATGGGAGCTTATACCCAAGTCACTGAAGGAACTAGCCTAGAGTATGGTCAACCATGAGAAGGCACCAGGTAGAGAAAAACATTTCCATGACACTTTACATCTGTAGTTCCTAAACATATTTACTTCTGAAGAGCTCTGAAAAAATACATATGATCAGACTTCACCTCCTAAAATGATTTAGATTTTTAGATGAGGTCCAGGAATCAATCCTTTTAAAAGCTTCCCAAGTGATTTTATTATGCAACAATGTTTGGAAAATGAATTCTACCCATGTATAAAACACTTCTTTTATATTTTTATTTTATTTTTAAAAAATATATTTTTATTACTTTCAGAGAGGAAGAGAAAGGAAGAGAGAAACATCAATGATGAGAGGGAATCATTGACTGCCTGCCTCCTGCATTGTTGGACTGAGCCCGCAACTCAGGCATGTGCCCTTGACCAGAATCAAACCTGGGACCCTTTGATCTGCAGGCCGATGTTCTATCCACTGAGCCAAACCGGCTAAGGTAAAACACTTCTTTTTAAAAAATAAATATATTTTTACTGATTTCAGAGAGGAAGGGAGGAGAGAAAGACAGAAACATCAATGATGCAGAGGTTCATTGCTTGGCTGCCTCCTGCACACCCCCTACTGGGGATCAAGTGTGCAACCTGGACCTGTGCCCTGACTGGGAATCAAACTGTGACCTCCTGGTTCATAGGTTGACACTCAACCACAGCCACACCAGAAGGGCAACAAAGCACTTCTTAATCCACATGTCATTTAACCTTAGTTCTTCCTTGTCATTAGCATTTTAGAAAAATGGAAAGTAAGGTTCAGAAGATTAAACAGACTAAGCTTAACAAATACTATTATTAAAAAGCACTGCTGGCCCTGGCCAGTGTGGCTCAGTTGTTGGTCATTCCATGCACTGAAGGGTCACTGGTTTGGTCCTAGTCCAGGCACACGTCCAGGTTTCAGGCTTGATGCTGGATTGGGGTGCATGCAGGAGGCAGCTGATCCTATCAATGCTTCCCTCTCACATCGATGTTTCTCTTTCTCTCTCCCATCTCCCTCTCTAAAAATAAAAACATATTTAAATAAATAAATATGTATATATATGTGTGTGTTTTTAAAAAAAGCACTGCTGCTTTTTTAACTTAGAAATAAAAGTTAGAAATAAAAACTAAATCCTGTCTTTTTTTCTATAAAACCAGAGAAAACAATCTATTCACAACTATCAAAGGCCAACTATAATTTGAGAAGTAGCAGAAATAGTTCTTTCCCTCTGGACAAACTCAATAGATCCAAAGACAACACACACTATAACCATTAGTTCTCCTCTGGGGACCGCCCACTTTTTTCACCTGCTCCAGGATGTGGGTCTGCTTGCTGGCCACAGTTTCTTCCTCCTCTTCAGAGGCAGAGGGTATAGAGGAGCCAGATGACTCCTCCAGGGGCATATCAAACAGCTCTCGAATGGTCTGCTTTAGAAAGAACAGAAGAAAAAACGTCCGAGTCAATGGAATGCTGGTCCCAGGCCTACAACTATGAAACTGATGACGGTTCTTAGAAGTATCAGGCCACTGGTTGAAGATGCATGTCTGTAAAGGTCAGAGCATCCTCTTTCATAAGCAGGAGTAATGCTTACAGGCAAAGCAGTTCTATTCTCCATAGGCTGGAAGAGAGTAGTACCTGTTTAAAATATGCTGTGGTAAAGTTGCCTCCCTCAATGGCCATGTCTCCCAACATTCTCTTCTGATTTGCCTTTTTTAGGATGTTCTCCTCCACTGTCCGTTCACTGATAAGCCTAGGGGTTGATGAAAGCCATGGGTAAACAGCCAAATACATCAATAAAATCATTCTAGCAAGGGGGAAGCAAGGTAGGGGAGATTAGGCAATACCTATAGATGTGAACATCTCGGGTCTGGCCAATTCGGTGACAGCGATCCTGGGCCTGAGCATCCATGGTGGGATTCCAGTCGCTGTCATAAAAAACAACAGTGTCTGCTCCCGTCAGGTTCACGCCCACGCCCCCACTCCGAGTTGAAAGGATGAAGCAGAATATACGCTTGTCTGCATTGAATCGTTCCATCAAGGCCTAGAGGAAAAGGGGGAAAAAAAAGAAACATTAGGAGAAATGCCCCCCAAAAAGACCCAAGGTTTAGTGGGCTCCTTCTTGGACCCCAAGCTCTGGAAAAAGGAGACAGAAGCTGAGGTGTCTCTTAGGGCTGCAATGCCTGGATTACCTGTCTTTGTTCAACTCTAGTAGACCCATCCAGACGCAAGTAGAGGTGACCGTGGTAGGTTAGAAACTGCTCCAGTACATCCAGCATCCGAGTCATCTGGGTGAATATGAGTACTCGGTGGCCCCCCACCTTGAGCTGTCGCAACAGCACTGCTAACGTTTGCAACTTTCCTGAAGAGATATGAAGGGGTGCGGGGAGCTAGGTATAAATAACAATGAAGGCTGTAGTTGGATGGTAACCAAAATTTTAGGCCAGGATTTCAATTAGCACAGGATACCAAAAAATCTGAATTAACCTATTTTCTTTCCCTAAGGTTTCTCCTCTTCAGTCTGCTTTTGTCTTGGATTTAACTTCTATAGTCTTACTAGGAGTAGGGTAATATACACCCTGGAGGAGAGAGTGGGAAATAATCTGCAGTAGTATTTGAGTAAGAAATTTTTAAGTACTACAATGAGTTATATCAGCTGAATCAAGGACAGATTCACAGAATAAATTATCAACAAATCCCGGTCACCGAGATCAGAACCATTAAGGCAAGATCCTACGTTATCTTAGGATCAACGTCCCATCAAACATGGAATTAACTCCTGAAATATTTCTAGTAAGTCAATCTGAAACACTTTAAGATTTGAATTCATCTATTCTAAATAATTTCAAATGGTTTTTACTAAAATATATATTGTGTATAGTAATAAAAATTCTGCTGACTTTCTTATAAAACATTTACAAAATCTCCAAACACGTTATTATAGAAATATCTGCGCAGGATTGTGACAAAAAGACATTCTTGGTTAACAGAACCTGAGTAACACTGTGGACATCTGGCAAGGCAAGCCTCAACCCAACCCAGAAGACAACTCATGAGTGATCCTAAATAAGCCAGAGTTCCTTTTTTTTTGTTGTTAACTATATTTTGTTGATTTTTTACAGAGAGGAAGGGAGAGGGATAGAGAGATAGAAACATCGTTGAGAGAGAAACATCAACCAGCTGCCTCCTGCACACCCCCCCAACAGGTTTCAGCAAGCCAGAGTTCCTTTTTGTCATTACCTTTTGACAGTGATTGCTCCAGGGATGGGCATATGGCCCAATTTGAGCTAATTAATTATGAAGCAAAGTCAACTGGGAGAGCTTTCTTTCCCAGGAAAGAAGATTTGCTAGAAGTCTTTTATCTCAACCCCTGGCTTCCTACTCAGAGCATTTGGTGTGCTCCCTGGAGTTATCTTATGACCAAGAAGAAACAAGCATGAGAATAAAAAGATAAAAATTAAGGATGGCAGCTGAAACCGGTTTGGCTCAGTGGATAGAGCGTTGGCCTGCGGACTGAAAGGTCGCGGGTTCGATTCCAGTCAAGGGCATGAACCCAGGTTGCGGGCACATCCCCAGTGGGGGTGGTGCAGGAGGCAGCTGATCGATGATTCTCTCTCATCGATGTTTCTAACTCTATCCCTTTCTCTTCCTCTCTGTAAAAAATCAATAAAAATATAAAATAAAATAAGAAAGTACTCTAACCAAAAGGTAAGAATTCTTGTCTTTTCACAAAACAAAATTTACTATTTACTGTGCAGCATAAATCTGAAAACTCCATGCTGTGCTATATTGTTCATCACTTGTAACCCCAAATGATTAGCAAAACAGATGTTCACAAAATAATCACTGAACAAATAAATGAGTTAATATACATTTTCAACTTTCACCAAAGTCAAATTCATGAATGAGGAGAATTCATCATATGTCTACAATTCTCTATCTTTCCCATAAGCATAACCTAAAAAAACTGTCTAATGTTTAATGAAATCTACCAAGGCCTAATATACAACATCCCTGAAAAGAGTAAAAGAGGTCAAGGAACCCTCATTGATCAATGAACTCACCGCAATCGTACTGGATAAGCCTCAAGTCAGGGAACTGGGTGCGCATGTTACACACAATACGGTGCAAAGGACGAGCCCGGGGCCAGAGCTCACAGGCCAATTGCTCCTGGAAGGCTGCCTGACGTGGGGCCAGCCAAGGAGGTGGGTGGCAGGCATGCAGGGAAGGGGGAGGTGCCTCCACAGGAGGCATGACAAAGATGAACCTGCAAAAGGAAGAGGCAAGCAGTATAAAAGATGAAACTCTGTAGAGTCCCAAGAGATAGCACCTTCAACATCCCTAAACACTACATCCACTCAGAAGCCCCAAGACCCTCTTCCCATGAGCACTTAGTCCTGCCAACCTCTCAATGATTTCAGACAGCTGGTCTAGGCGTTGCTGAGGAAACAGTACAGCCCGGCGGGCAGCCTCAGTATAAGTCCAAAAGGTGGGGTGGCTGGGGCGAGAACAAGGGCCGATGGGGCTGGCAACAGGTTGGGGCAAGGTACAGAAATCCAGGACTTCAGTCCCATACACAGGTGCCAGGGCCCCATGAGCCTCACTAAGTTGGAAAATCCGTTCCAGGCGTTCAGACCGCTGTCGTTTTCGCTTTTCCTCTAGAGAGTCCTGGAGATGAGAGAGAAAAAAACCCCCCAAAACACAGAATAAGTAATCAGTGTCCTTACAGAAAACCTGACAGTTCCTCCCACAATTAAACATAATCTATGTGAACCATAAGATTTTAAAGTACATTATGCTTTTAATTTTCCAAGTCATCAATTACTCCTTTCACAATTTTTAAGTGAAATAAATTCTCTGCAAAACTGATCTTTCCTGCTGAAGCCGGTTTGGCTCAGTGGTAGAGCATCAGTCTGCGGACTAAAAGGTCCCAGGTTCGATTCCAGTCAAGGGCATATACATTGGTTGCGGGCACATCCCCTGTAGGGGGTGTGCAAGAGGCAGCTGGCCGATGTTTCTTTCTCATCAACATTTCTAGCTCTCTCTCTCTCTCTCTTCCTCTCTGTTAAAAATCAATAAAACATATTAAAAAAAAAAACAAAAAAAAAGAAAAACCCCTGATCTTTCCTTGTATGCCACCAAAGCAGAATGCCTGAATATTCAAATTTAAGATCTGCATTCCAAAAATCTTATAAAATAGATGGTTTGTGGAAATTTTCCTATATAACATTTAACTCTAAAACATTCAATTAATTTATCTTCTTGCAGCAGTATATAAAAAAACAAGTATTAAAAGCCTTCCTCAAATCACTGACCAGGACACAGAAAGACTAATTAAATCCACAACAGGTTTCTACCAAGGGCCAGACTAGAATGAACAGGGATGGGAACATAACCAGGTATTTAGATAACATCACTCTAAGAGAGAAAAGGGGAATGCCTGGCAGATAGGATATCTGTATGACTTTGACTCAGTCCTTTCCCATATCTTGTTTCCAGTTTCACAGGTTATAAAACCACCTCTCTCTATACATATATATGTATGTTTTTAAGCACTTACACTTGCAATTTTACTTTGTAAAAAAGGGAAGGGGATATCTTTGATTAATGCCTTCTACCCACTAAATTTAAGGCCCATATATCATGGACCCTATCTGATCTTAACTATAATCACCCACTACCTAGCTCAGTATCTGACACAAAGTAGGCTGTCAATAAATCTGTTAATAGAAGGGATCCTAGAAATGGTCCTGAAAAACATCAGGTTTTGTTTTTTTTTAATCCTCACTAAAAAAGGATTTTATTTTCACTGATTTTATAGAGAGAGAAAAGGGGGGAGGGAGAGGAGAGAAACATCTAATGCCTTCCATACACACCCCAACCAGGGATCAAACCCACAACCTGGGTATGGGCCCAAACCAGGAATCGAACCTGCAACCTTTTGGTGCATGGGACAATGCTCCAACCAATTGAACCACACCAGCCAGGGCCCAAATCTCCCTTTTTGATGGCTACATCAAGCTTAACCTCTTGGCTCCTTGTGATCTAAGTGAGAAAGCATCCCTAGTACAGTGAAAAATCAATCCAGGTGAGTTCTCAAATAGTAGCAAAAGAGGAAAGATTTGAAAATCTGAAAGGGGCTTGTATATAGAATATATAAAGGACTCTTACAACTCAGTAAGAATAAATAACCCAATTAAAAAGGGCAAAGGATCATAGAGACATTTCTTCAAAGACTATGCCGAAACCGGTTTGGCTCAGTGGTAGAGCGTCGGTCTGTGGACTGAAAGGTCCCAGGTTGATTCTGGTCAAGGGCATGTATATTGGTTGCGGGCACATCCCCGGTAGCAGGTGTGCAGGAGGCGATGGTCGATGTTTCTCTCATTGACATTTCTGGCTCTCTCTCCCTTCCTCTCTGTAAAAAATCAGTAAGATATATATATATATAAAAAGAAAAAGACAAAAAAAAAAAAAAAAAAAAAAAAGACTAGAGGCCAGGTACACAAATTTGTGCATGGGTGGGGTCCAGGTGGCCTTCCCTGATGGGGGCAGATAAGGTTAAGGCTGGCTGAGGGGGAAGGGAGGGAGGAGGATGACAATGGCACACAAGGCGGCCCTGTGGGAGGTTGGGGGCGGGGCAATCAGGGCCCCAATTGGCCTGGTTGGCCGCTGCAGTGTGCATTATAGCAACCAATCGTTCTGATGCTTGGCTTTTATATATATATATATAGATACACAAATTGTCAACAACCACTTAAAAGATGCACAACATCATTAGCCATCAGAAAAATGCAAATCTAAACCATTAGGTTCTACTTCATACACACTAGAATGTAATAAAAAAGACAACTAACAAGTGTTGTCAAAGATGTGGAGCTCCTGGAACCAGGTGTCGGTGGGAATATAAAATGGTACAGCTACACTGGAAAAGAGTTTGGCAGTTCCTCAAACAATTGAACATAGTTATCATATGGCCCAGCAATTCCAGTCCTAGGTATACATCCAACATAATGGAAAACATGAAAAGACACAAGATCTTATTTCATAACTGCATTATTCGTAACAGCCAACAAGTTAAATAATTCAAATGTCCCTATCAACTGATGAATATAGAAAATGTGGTCTATTCATAAAATGGAATATTTAACAATAAAAAGAAATTAAGTACTGATATGTGCTCTAACATGAATGAACCTCAGGAACTTAATTAAGCCAAGTTAAAGAAGCCAGTCGTAAAAGGCTGTATATTTTCTGACTTCACAGACAAATCTATAAAGACAGAAAATAAATAAGTAGTTGCTGAAGGCTAGGAGAGATAGCGAAGTTCGGGGATGATGGCTAAGGGTGTGAAATTTCTCTTTAAGACCATAAAAATGTTCCAAAGTAAGATTGTGGTAATGGATGCACAGCTCTGTGAATATAATAAAAACCACTGATTTTGTGTACTTTAAATGAATTAACTGTATGATTATGTGGCATATTTCAAGCTGTTTAAGGAAAAAATAGTGTCAAAAAGCTGCTATCTACTTGCACAGCAACCGAAATTTAGCATAGACCATGGGCTGTCACATTTGGGTAAGATCTAGATTCTCTTTTACTTCCAACAAGCCAGACCGATCTGGTAGTGCCAGAAAGACAAAAGGTGGAGTTAGTCGCACTGAGACTGGGTGGGAGACTGAGGCTGGGGCAAAGAATAAGCAGCAGCTCTGTAATAGAATGAGTAAAAGATAAGAAGGCCTGGGGAGATTCACTAGATCTTGAAATTTGTTCCTGGATTATTTACTTGAATCTGAGTTGTAAGTTTAACTTACATGTACGGAATTATTTACATGATGGAAAAACAATGGCTAACAGAAAGCTAAGGAAGGGATAGGAAACATAGAGAACAGTTCTATTTTTTTTAAAATCATCACCCAAGGATATGTTTTTATTGATGTTTAAGAGAAAGAGTAATGGAGAGGGAGAGAAAAACATTGATTGGTTGCCTCTTATATGTGCCTTGACCAGGGACTGAACCCACAACCGGTATGTGCCCTGACTGGGAATCAAACCCACAACTTTTTGGTGACATTTTAACTGAGCCACCCAGACAGGGCCAGAGTTCTTTTATTGCCACTTAATCACCATGGAGGTAAAAAAAAAACTAAGAAATGGCCATCAAAGTCGGATGATGATCTTTGGGGAACTGTATTCCATGGTGTCATCCCTCCCTTATAAGTTCAAATACTTGATGATGGTAATAGTTTCAGCAACTGAAGAAAGTAAGTCTGTCTCTGAGGACTGCCTCTTGTGGGGAAGAGGAGAAAGCAATGGAGTCAGCACATCTCTGTTCTCACAAGCTGTGTAACATTTACAACATCATTTAACAGGCTAGTCTCTTCATCTGTAAAATGAGGCAATTAAATGCCAACACTAACTCAAAAGAGTAAGCAAGAAGAGACCAGTGATAACAATAAGGCTTTCAACGTATCAGTGAATAGTTTTAAAAGCACATTAGGTCCTCAATTATCCCTATAAGAAAAAGTAGAACATGATTATTCCCATTTTACAGAAAATAATATAAGCTCAGGGAAAAGGACTTGTCCAATGGCACTGAAGTCTCAGGTCCACAAAACTAGACTTTGTAATTTACCAAGATAAAAGTGACATTATTCTGTTCCATCCATTCTGTCAACATTCCAAAGAAACTCAACTCCCATTCCCTCTCTTTTGAGGCAGTAAAACTTACCAGATAGAAAGGGGAACGAGGTGGTGGTGGGGGCTGGCGTCGAGGCCTGGGACCACTGAACGAGGTAGCAGTGGAGGGAGGGCTGGGGGGACCAGAGCGCAATGTCAGTGTCTCAGGCTCATCCTTGGAAACAGGCAGCCGGGATACCATGGTGATGGGCAAGGGAGCAGCCCCAGGTACAGAAACCACAAGGGAGGATGCCTGGGAAACTGGGACCTGTGCTGAGGCTGGGGCCAGTGCCAGAGTCTGAGCTGTGGCTGGGCCCAAGGTGGGCACTGGAACTTGGGCAGGACTCAAGGTCAGTGTTTGCACTGAAGCTGGGGCCAGGATTGAAGCAGATGATGATACCGGAGCCAAAGTCAAAGTGTGAGCTGGAGACAGGCCCATCGAAGAAGCAGGAGCCAGAGAGGGTGCTGGAGCCAGGGAAAGCGTCTGAGTTGGACCCAGTGGTGGTCCTGGTGCCAAAGACAGTGTCTGGGCTGGAGCTGGTACTAGGGATGATGCTGGAGTCAATGATAATGTCTGAGCTGGAAAGGGCTTCTGGGGATTCCCTGTTCCCAAAGATAGTGTCTGAGATGGAGACGAGCCGCCAAGAGTGGATGCTAAAGCTGGGGCTAAGGCCAGTGTCTGTGTAGAAGCCGGGCTTGGGAGAGGTGACGGATTCGGGGCTGGTACCATAGTTTGAGTTGATGTCGGAGCCAACACAGGAGTTGGGACTGGCACCAGTGAAGAAGCTGAGGCTATAGGAGTTCCTGGAGTAGGTGATGTAGCCAGTACTGGAACTGAAGTCTGTGATGGAGCCAGGACTGGAAGAGAAGTCAGGGAAGGAGCTGAAGGAGCCAGGATTGCTGTCTGTGGAGCCGCCATGGGAGCCATAGAGGTGGCTAGAGCCTGAGATGCAGGTGTTGGAGCCAGAAGGGAAGCCTGTGCTGGAGCTGGATTTGGTGCTGCCGGAAAAGAATTAGCCAGAGCAGAAGCTGGCACCAGGACAGGTGAACATGCTGGAGCCACAGCTGAATTCAACCCTGGGACATGTGAAGAGGCTGGAGCCAACAACAGAGGGTGACCAGGTGCCTGAGATGGGGACAGGGACGAAGTTGTGGCCAAACCTAAAGTCAAGGCTGATGCTGATGGGGAAGTCCCAGCTGGTGCCAAAGAGGGAAGTCCAGGAGCCGCTGAGACAACAGATGTCATTGTTGGAGTCACAGTGGTCAACACAGTTGGGCCTGAAGCCGAAACAGGTAAGGAAGCTGAGATTGGGATGGTGAGTGGAGCTGAGGCTGGGGCAGGAAGCGTGGTGGAGATAGAGATAGGGAGTGAAGATGACACTGGAACGGAGACTGTAGAGGACACAGGACTAGCAAGGGGAGAGGAGTTGGGAACTGGCATTGGGGAAGATGCTGGCCCAGGGAGTGAAGATGGCACAGGAAGGGAAGAAGAGATGGTCAAGGGAGCAGTTCCGGTTGCTGAAGCTGTGGAGACAGAAGATGAGTTAGGCCCAAAATTCTTTTCTTGCTCCTGCTATTATCCTGTCCCATCCCTTCCCTTACTTGCAAGTTTCAACTGTTTCCCAGAAAACCTTCATTCCCACACCATGAGATCAAAGAATCAAGGAATCTGGCAACTTAACATATCCTTTCCCTCCAAGAGTCCAATAAATGTATGTTGGAATTAAGCAAGGGGTCGGCAGCCCAAGTTTGGGGCCCACTGCCCAGCAAATCAATATGCTGGATAATGAAGTGATCTGTTGTCACAGAAACACCTTAGGGCACCCGGCTAGGGTGGCTCAGTGGTTGAGTGTCGACCTATAAACCAGGAGGTCACGGTTCAATTCCTGGTCAGGGCACATGCCCAGGCTATGGGCTCGATCCCCAACAGAGGGCATGCAGGAGGCAGCCAATCAATGAGTCTCTCATCATTGATGTTTCTCTCTCTCTCCCTCTCTAAAATCAATAAAAATGTATTTAAAAAAGAAAGAAAAAAAACCCTTGGGGCCATTCCATCTCCAATCCTCGTAAACATTTCTGGCCTTAGCCACGTTGACTCACCATTGACTTCAGGCGAAGGACTCTGGACCAGCTTGAGAAGGGGCCTCACCAGAGTGGATGTAGGTATGGGAGCCCGGGCAACACCCAAAGTAGGTGTGGGTAGCCGGCCAGGGGTTAATGTGGGCCGTGGAGTCAACACAGCTGGAATCCCAGAGCTCGGAGGCCGGGGTGCTGGGGCCAACGGAGGAACCGGAGTCAGTCCATCCCGAGGGGCCTGTCTTACTACAATCTTCACCACGCCTGTATTATTCACCATGGTTGGTGGCACTGCAAGAGGAAGCTACATTGAGGGAAAGGTAGAAAAGAAACAAGAGACCCAAAAGATGGAAGAAGTCCAGGGGCAGGAGAGGGAAGCAGACAGATATTGGAGACACCAGCAAGGGAAAACAATACTGAGGGAAGGCTGGACAGACAGTAGCCCAGGACATGCCTGGAAGGACCAAGGCCTGCAAGAGCTAAGTAGGAAGGCCAGGAGCCTCACCCTGGTTAGCAGCAAGCGAAAGGCTGAGGCCAGTGGGGGCAGGGGTGGTGCTGGGGGTCGAAGAAGGCAGCACAGAGACAGGGGTGGGGCCAGGGGTCGGGGCCACGGCCTGGATCAGGGCCACATGGGCAGGCTGACTGATGAGGTGGTGCTGCCCCCCTGCTGACACCAGGTGCACCACATTCCCTGGGTTAAGGGAAGAGAGAAAGAGAAGCAGCTATCAGCCGGATGGAGGCAAAGAGGCAAGGGCTAGAGGAGAGAAAGAGAATAGAGAGAAGATAATGTCTCTAAAATGACTTCATCCGGCCCAGCCAGCTCGGCTCAGTGGTTGAGCATGGACCTATGAACCAGGAGGTCACAGTTCGATTCCCAGTCAGGGCACATGCCCAGATTGCAGAATGAATCCCCAATGTGTGGTGGGCAGGAGGCAACTGATCAATGATTCTCTCTCATTATTAATGTTTCTATCTCTCTCTCTCTCCCTCTCACTTCCCCTCTGAATTCAATAAAAATATATTTTAATAAATAAAATGACCTCATCCTTATCTTTATAAAAAACTTCTTCCAATCATTCTCTTTGGCCCCACCCACCAAATACTAGGGAAAGAAACACACAGGCTGACATTTTCAAAGAGCCATAAAAAAAACAAGAGGATAAGAAAGAAGAGGAAAAAGGCAGGACAGGGGGTGGGTTTTACCTACTTTGCAGCGGGCGGGGTTGCCCCACGGCAAGCTGGCGCACCTGGGCACCAGTCAAAGTCAGCTTGTTGCCCTGGATTTGGAAGGTGAGAGGTTTGCTTCCCCCTGTACTAGCCACTGGGCGCTGTGCCAGTGAGGCCAACTGGCCGATGCTGACCACTTCACCTGCTATAAACAAAGAAGGGGCTTAATGAACATAGGGCTCAATGCCACTTTGCAGACCCTCATGAGGTACAAGTCTCAGTTCCTCTAACTCTTCCCCTCAATTTCTCATGTTTCAACAAGCTAAGCCTTCAATTAATCTGAACTTGACACGCTACTCCTTCCAATTCCACTCATTTGCTTAACCATTTCCTTTATATCCTCTAAAGCAGCAGTTGCCAACCTTTTGGACCTCACAGACCACCAGTTAGTGACTGCTGCAAAGGCCTGCCACCATACTGAGCTAATTAACCACTCAAAACCCCCCCTCCTCTATGTTGCCCTTTTACCTCACATGACTTTCTACCATGAGGCTTACATGTCATCTCCCCAACTAAATTGTGAACTTCCTGAGGGCTCTTGATTATGAGTTACCAACATCTGGCAAAATACCCTATACATGTTAGCTAACTAGAATTTGATACTCTCTCATACTCCTGAGCTTTTCTTCTCCAGCTCTGGGGCATATAAGCCTTCCTCCCATCTCAAGTCCCTCGCCCTCAGAGCCCTAGGAACTTACAGGGCAGGCGAGCTTGCATATCAGGAGACAGGATGAGGCGCTGTGGTGCAGGAGTAGGAGCTGGTACTGCCGTGGTAGGAGCAGTAGCTGTGGTGGTAGAAGTAGTGGTGGCAGTGGCAGTGGCAGAAGGGAAGGTATAGCCTGGTGGCACTGTCAGGGGCTTCAACAGGCTGGAAGAGCCTGGGGGTGGGGCAGGACTCAGGCGAACAGGGGCAGGTGGGGCTGGCTTCAGGGACAGGGTTGGTGTGGGAGGCCGTGAGGTTCCACTCAGGACCCCTAGGGGAGAAGGTAACACTGAAAACACAAAGGAAACATCTGTCAAATATGCCCTGATGAGAGCCTTAGCCAGCTCCCAGCAGCCTCCACAAATACATACTCCCTTCCAACCCAACAAAGACCACACCCATCTGTAACCCAACTTCTCACTCTCTATTTATTCTTCTGACCAATCTACTTGAAGTAGCCCCTAACCCAACACTCTGGCTCTCTTGTAACTCACCCTGGGGAAGAGGCCCACTGTTTGGCTGCAGCGGGGGCAATAGAACAGGGGCTGGAGGCCTGGAGGCCGGAATAAGTGGGGATCCGGTAGGCGAGGTTGACACCATCACTGGTGCTGGCAGCAGTGGAGGGGTTGGGCAAGGGGTCGGCTGAGCTGACAGCTCCGGGCCTGGAGGGGGTCGGACTGGGACAGGACCCAGGAGGGTCCGTGGGCTGTTCACTACCACCACTGTCCGGCCTTCTTGCTTGGGCACTGGCTGCAACATCCTATGAGGAAAAACAAGGAGGTGAAGAGGGAGAATAAGGTGTAAGGAAAAAAAGGAAATAGAAAGACAAGGTAAAAAGACAAAGATTGTAAAAGCAAAAGGGGAAAAGGATAAAGACCCAAAAGATAAAGAGTGCTTTTTGGTTATCTGAGGGAAGGGGATGGGAATCAATGACAAACACAAGGGCCCCTCCCAGGACCCTCTAGTTATTGTCTCCCCTAATACTGCCACAGTATTTTGCATCTGTCCCATATAAACATTCCAGCCTACTCTCAGAATCTCTCCTTGCTACCCTAATCCCCCCAGCCAGCTGTACTCAGTTTTTCTAGGAATCCATCCCCTTAATTCTTCAGCCCTGGTACCTGTTGACCTTCATCTTGACCGGCTTGGGCCGGGGTGGGGGATCAGGAGCAGTAGCCACCTCTAGCAGTACCCGGCGGGACAGGCGGTGCCGGGGTAGAAATGTGTCGGCCTCATATCTAGAAATTCGACCCTCCAGGCCAATAAGATCAAAACGACCCATGTCTATCCGCTGGCACAAAAAGGAACACAAAGGGGTCAATGTGGCCATAATTTCTTAGATAAGACACCAAAAGCACAGACAATAACCAAAAAGAATTGATAAAATGAACTCCATCAAAAGACACTTTCAATAGAATGAATAGGCAATCCACAGAATGGTACAAAATATTTGCAAATCACATCTCATAAGGGGTTATATCCAGAACATACAACTCCTACAACTCAATAACAAAAACACAAACAACCCATTTTAAAAATTAGCAAAGGCCTTTAATAGACATTTCTCCAAAGAAAACACAAAATACTAAGCACAAAATGCTCATCACTATCATTAGGGATATGCAAGTCAAAAATCACAGGATACTACCTTATACCCATTTAGATATTATTTAAAAAACAAAAGAGAAAAATAACAGGGTTGGCAGTCACTATGGAAAACAGTATGGTGTTTCCTCAAAAAATTAAAAATAGAATTACAAATTTCTATATAATCCAGCAATTCCATTTCTGGATATACGATCATGTATCACATATCAGTCAATGTAGGACTGCATATACAAGGGTAGTCCTATAAGATTATAATGGAACTGAAAAATCCCTATTGTCTAGTGATGTCTAGGCATCCTAATATTGAAGTGCAATTCATTGTGTTTATGGTAATGCTAGTGTAAAACCTACTATGCTATCAGTCATATAAGAGTATAGCACATTTTTAAAATAATTTTTATTGATTTTTTCTTAGACAGACTGAAGAAAGATAGATGAGAGAGAAACATAGACTGGCTGCCTCCTGGGGATTGAGCCTTAAACCCAGAAATGTGCCCTGACTGGGGATTGAACCAGTGACCTCTTAGTACATGGGATGACAATCAACTGAGCCACACCAGCCAGATCTGTATAGTGCATATTTAACAATTATAACAATTATGATGACTATATTACAAGCTTATGTAATTACTACACTATGTTTTTACCATTATTTTAGAGTGTACTTTTCCTGTTTTTTTGTTTTTTTTTAAGACTGCTATATAACAGTATACTGTTAGGCCAGCAGCAGCCCCATGCATGTTGTCTCTTGATTTTAACAGTTTATCTTGTGCTTCACTTAATCTTGTGTTGTTTTATAAATTTATTTTTTTATAAATTTAACGTAGCTTAAGTGTACAGTTGTGTCCTACACCTTCACATTAACTCACCATTCACTCATCAACTTACTCAGAACCATCTCCAGTCCTACAATCTCCATTCATGGTAAGTGTCCTATACAGGTGTATCATTTTTAACTTTTATACCATATTTTTACTGCCCCTTTTCTATGTTTAGATACACAAATACTTGCCATTGTTTACAGTTTTTAGTCTAATACACTGTTCAGGCATTAAACCTAGGAGCAATATGCTACACCATATAGCCTAGGTATGTAGATTACACCAATTAGTTTGTGTAAATGCACTTTATGATGTTACCACAATGATGAAATCACCTAAAGACACATTTCTCTTAACATATCCCCCTCGTTAAGCAGAGCATAACTGTATACTCAAGAGAGAATTGAAAGTCAAGAACTATGATTTCATTCTTATGTGGGATATAAAACTGAAAGCAACAAATGAACAAATAAGACAAACAAAAACCCCTAGACACATACAACAGTATGGTGGTTACCACAGGGAAAAGGTTAAGGAGGAGGTAGGAAGGGTAAAAGGGGTCAAATATATGGTGGCAGAACAAGACTTGACTTTGGGTGGTGAACACACAAAGCAATATATAGATGATGTATTTTAGAATTAGATACTTAAAACCTGTATAATGTTATTAACCAATGTCACCCCAATAAATTTAATTTTTTTAAATGAGAGAATTGAACAGATATTTGTACACCTATTTTCATAGCAGCATTATTCAAAATAGCCAAAAGGTGGAAGCGACCCAAGTGTCCAATGATGGATGAATGTATAATCAAAATGTGGTATACATGTATGAACCTTAAAAACATTCTGCTAAATGAAACAGCCATTTACAAAAGGATACTGTATGATTCCACTTATATGAAGTACTCAGAGTACTAAAATTTATAGACAGCCAGTAGAACGGTGGCTAACAAGAGCTGGGAGGGGGTGAAAATGAGGAGTTAATATTTAATATGTAAAGTTTCAATTTGGAAAGATGAGAAAAGTTATGAAGATGGCTGGTGGGTAAGGGTTGCACAAATTAACTGTACTTAATGCCACTGAGTCATATACTTAAAATGGTTCAAGTAGTAAAATCTGCTATGTATTTTACCACAAAAACAAAAATGAGCTCGGCCAGTGTAGCTCAAATCAGGAAGTCACAGTTCGATTCCAGGATTTCGGGCTCAACCAGTAGGGGGTGTACAGGAGGCAATTGATAGATAATTCTCATCACTGATGTTTCTATCTCTCACCCCCTTCTCCCTTCTTCTCTGAGATAAATATATATATATATTAAAAAAAAAAAAAAAAATTAGGCCCTAACCAATTTGACTCAAGGGTCCCAGGTTCAATTCCGGTCAAGGGCATGTACCTTGGTTGCGGGCACATCCCCAGTAGGGGGTGTGCAGGAGGTAGCTGATCAATGTTTCTCTCTCATTGATGTTTCTAACAATCCATCCCTCTCCCTGTCTATAAAAAAAAAAACAACCCACAATAAAATATATATTTTTAAAAAATTGGAGGCGTGTACGAAGTAGCCAAAAAGAGGAAACAGAAAAACAAAATAGTTAAATGTTAACATGCCAGGCCCTTTCAAAAAAGATTAACACAATTCTCACATAATAGGCCATATAATCCCTATTTGGAAGGGCAAGCAAAATTAGGATTAGAAATTAATTAGCTTGCCTAAAGTATCACAGCTAAAAATAATAATAAAAGCAGGGGAATAGTTTTAAGATGATAGAAGGAAGGATGCAAAAGATCAGACTTTAGCCTAAAGAAAACAAATGAAGGTTTGGGATAGGGCCAATAACCTTGGGGGTAACTACTTACCTGGAGGGGATGGATATCAGTGGCCCCTAGGACCAGAGAGGCGGTGCTGAAACAGATGCCTGGGGTGATGAAGGGGGAGGTAACAGGTCGAGGGTCAAACAGGTTTGGATGATTACAGACTTTTCGCAGCTGCATCAGAATGTTGATGACGCTCATAAAATGGCCAGTGGCTAGTGTCTCTTTAGTTCTGAGAGAGAAGAAAAATAAATGGGGCATCCTAACTCTCAGCTCTGACCTTTGCTACAATCTAAGAGTCCCAGGACCCACCCTCAGTTCTCCCTTACGTAGTTTGTGCCATGAAGTCATCATAGAGATAGCGTTGGCGCTTGGAGAGCCGGCAGCGGATAACATGCTCATACTTTTTAGGCATCTGCTTCTCTACATCCACCTTAACTCGGCGCAATAAAAAAGGCCGCAAAACCTAAAAGTAAATAATCAACATTATTTGATGACAGGAGAACAGCAGGAGACTGAGAGCCCTAGTCTAGCCCTTCTACCTGGGTCTTGGCTTGATCAGCTGGGCACTGCCTTAGCCCTATCAGTAAATACTCTTGGAGCTACGCAGCATGCCCAAAACTAATCACACAAAGATGAGTCAGATGCAAGCCCTCCTTCCTCTTAAGGAATTTACTGTCTACTGAAGAACAAATATTAAAATTATAATACCACAACATAAGAAGTGATAAAGAAGAGTACTGAGGGCAGAGCAACTAACTACACAGGAGGGATGACTCAAATTACAAGATTACAAAAGTAAGTCCAGTGAGAAACTGAGAACAAAAACTGGGGCAGTGACACCAGCAGAGAAAACAAAAGGCAAATGTGAGATCTCAGGAGGTAAAATCTGAGAAGACACAGTCATCAAGTTAACATGGAAGAAGTGAAGGGAGATGAAAAGGTATAGTAAAGGAAGACTTCTTGGTTTCTATGATTTACCAAAATAATGGTGTGATTGACCAAAATGGAATAGAAATAATAGGTTATAAAGCTTGAGATGTTTGGGCTAAAACAGAGTTGAGTTCAACAGTAACTTTCAATTAAAGACATAAAGTCAAATTTGTAGGTCACATGGTCTACAGAACTGAGGAATTAAAAACACAAATTGGCATCTTTAAAGCCTTATGAGTGAGATATGCAAACTGGGAGACAAAAGTAAAGATCAGAATGCTGAGAGATGTTATTTAAAAACTGGACAAAGAGAAGACAAAAAAAGATAAGGGAGGGAGAAAGAGAAAAAGAGAGAAGAGGAGAGGAGAGGGACGGAGTGAGATACGGAGAGAGAAAAAGGGAGGGAGAGAGAAAGAGAGGAGAAAAAAGAAATAATAAAAATACAAAGTTGAGGAAAGCCAGGTAGAGAAATCCAAGCAGGGACTAATGAGCAATATTATTCTACTCACAGAATATGCACAAAAATGTTCCCATTAAAGAAAACACTGAAGCTTGACAAATGGATGAATTTAACCTGTTTGACCTCCCTCTCCCTAAAGGTTTTTTGCCCTTAGTTCCTCATCATTCCCAAGAACCCTGACAAACTGTTGCAGGCCCTACCTTGTGGAGGCGTTTGACTAGACCTTCATTGTACTCTTGGCTACCCTCAATCATGCCAGTTAGGGGGTTAGAGAACCACTCTTTGAACTCTCGGTGAGACTGGAAGACATGGGGCATCAAAAAGTGCATCAAGGACCACAGCTCCATAAGGCTATTCTGCAAGGGAGTTCCTGTCAGGAGCAGGCGTCTCTGGCTGCAAAGAGACAGAGGGAATTAGAGGGAGGATGGTCAGCAAATTCTCAACCTTCCAAGCATCCCACCCTTCAGACCCAGTCAACCATCCCAAGAATCTCCAATTCCATTTCCATTTCCACCTGTTGAAGTTGAGCAGTGACTGCCAACGCTGTGACTTGAAGTTTTTGATGTTCTGAGCCTCATCCAGAATGAGATAGCGCCAGTTTTTGCGGCGAAAGGCCTGGTGATCCTGCAGCACCAGCTTGTAAGACGTGATACACACATGGAAGGCATTGGGCTTGGTCCAGCCCTGAGGTATCAAAAGAAAGTAGCAGATAGTGAGGTGAGGGGGGGCGGGGGGGGGGTAAAGTGAGACATGCTAAGGTTCGTAGGGGACAGAAATCAGGTTGTGAGAAAACAGAAAGTCCCAGAAGCAGAATTAAGCAACAGAAAGGGAGGAAAAGAAGTTCATCTGAAAAAGGGCCTAAAAAAATAAGGCATCAACTGGGGGGAGAGAGTTGGTCACATGGAGGAGCAAACCTGCCGCTTGAGCTTCCTCTCTTTCTGGGCTCCATAGTAAGTGAGAATTTTAAAGCTGGGGCACCAACGCTTCAGTTCCATCTCCCAGTTCAACATCACACTGGTGGGGACAATGATCAAATGAGGACCCCAGTTACCTGTTTAGCAAAAGAATGAGAGATGTATAACATGGTATAGTCAGTACTGTATTGTATTATTTGAAAGTTGCTTAGATCTTAAAAGTTCTCATTGTAGGAAATAAATGGTTTGTATTATGTATGATGACAGATGTTTATTGTGATCATTTCACAATGTATACAAGTACTGAATAACGTTATATACCTGAAAGTAATATGTCAATACACAATTAAAAAAAAAATTCAACCCGGCCAACATGGCTCAGTGGTTGAGTGTTGACTATGAACCAAGAGGTCATGGTTCCATTTCCAGTCAGAGCACATACCCGTGTTGTAGGTTAAATCTCCAGGCAGCCAATCAATGATTCTCATCATTGATTTTTTCTCTCTTTCCCTCTCCCTTCCTCTCTGAAATCAATAAAAATACAGATTTAAATAAACAAAATGCAGGAAAATTTTAAACAAATTAAAAAAAAAAAAAAAAAAAAGAATGAGAGAAGGCAAGGAGATATACAATTTAAGGTTCTTGCTCCTCAGGCCTAACCCTGACCAGTCTGTCCTAATGGCCCTTCCTAAGAAACCTAGCACTGATGCTGGCCTTGCTATACAGTTACTGACCAGTCAATGAAGCTATTAAGAGTCCAGCAAAAGAGTATTTCACTGTCCTGTAGCTGGAGTCATCCCCAAGGAGACCCAAGAGGAAGGGGCCCTGTCTAATTACCTTTCTCACAAGCCAAGTGGGCAAGCAGGGAGATGGTCTGGATTGTCTTGCCCAGCCCCATTTCATCAGCAAGAATGCCATTAAGCTTCTTCTCATACATAGTAACCAGCCAGTCCAACCCAATATGTTGGTACTCCCGGAGCTGGCCTCGCAGGAGCAAGGGAATTGGTGTCTTCACCTATCAGGGAAGAGAAGTGTCAAGGTGAACTGAGGCATCTTGTCACTGAGAAACAGAGAAGTCAAGATATGAGAAAGCAGAAGCTAGGGCCTGAGGATACTACCTGGGTAGTAGCCAAGGTGTAACCCTTGGGTTGGAGACTTTCAGCTGCTGCAGCAATGTCAGTAATTTCTTTCTTAGGGCCTCGAGTGGTGGTGGGCCCTGGGGTGGGAGGTCCACTGCCCCCATCTGCCTCACTCTGCTCTTCATCCCGAGCAAGCAAGTATTCCACCCCAAAGTCGTCCTCCTCCTCTTCCTCCTCTGCTTGGCTCTGTGACTGGGACTCCTCAGACTCGTCAGACTCAGATTCCTCTGATTCTGAACTCCCACTTGTTTCTTCCTCCTCAGAATGCTCATCTTCCTCATCCTCACTCTGCTCCTCAGAAGAGTCTAAAGCATAAGACCAAGGATTAGTGTTAACCATACCTGCTCCTCCAGTGCCTACCCTCCTCATAACAACACATTTACCTGATTGACTGCTACTATCCTCCTGAGGAGCCTCTTCAGCTTCTATGGCCCCCTCTGGTTCACAGTCAGAGCTGTTAGCATTAACCTCATCTTCCTCTTCCTCTTCACTACTGCCAGAATCTGGGGCAGAGGCATCAGAGGCATAGGCTCCTGCATATCGCTGCAATAGCTCCTCCACAGAGAGCTCACCTGAAGAAAAAAAGAGAGTAAGTGCTTGGATGCATGAGGGAAAAGGAGAAGAGGTCTGAAGGGTGCCAGTTTGTTTTACCTAGATCTCTGTAGATACCAATAGGTCCAGGTCCCAGGGAAGGCAAAAAAAATAGCTTACTTTCAGCACCAGTTACTAAAGCCAAGTCCTCAACATGGGCTAGAGCCATGGATGGCACTGCCTTCCATTGGGAAGGATAATATCAATGTGATGAACCTCCCTTTAAGGCGGGTGTGTGTGTGTGTGGGTGTGTGTGTGTGAAGGAGGTGGACAGACACTTCTGGCCCACAAAATCATTTGGTCTGGCCCTGCCAAGGTATTAAGGGTGAGATAATTAAATGTTTGACCAAATATAGCAGGCTAATTTCTAAGTTAATAATTTTGTATAGCCCATGAATGTTATAAATATCCAAATGGCCCTTGGGAGAAGAAAGGTTCCCTCCCCACTCCTGCTTTAAGATTTAGGTAAAACTCAAATCCTTTCACAATAGCTCTTCCCTCCATGAGCTCTCACATTACTTTGTTCAAAATGTCATCATAATTAGTCATCATAATCTATTTATAAGTATTCACTTATAAATCTATCTTTGTCATCAGATCTAGGAGTTCCTCTAGGAAGATAAAACATCTCTTAGTCATCTCTTTATCCCTGCAACTCTGCACAGGAGACACAGAAGTATCGTTCATTAAAATGTCTAGTGAATGTCACCTTCTCGAGCCAACTCGCTCAGCTCCATGGCATGATCCACCTCCCCTTCCAACTGCTCCTCAGCTGCTATGGTATCCTCTTCATCCTCCGCTAGAAAAGAGAATAAAGCCATATCAATAGGGAAGAGACACAGGCACAGTCTAAGTGGAAGCGGTAAGAAAGCCTGAAACATTAGGTTCAAACTATTCAAGGGGAACAGGATAAAGAGAATAGATCTAACCTTCATCCTCATTGGCAGTGAACTCTTCATCGTCCTCATCTGGATGCCAAGGCTGTTTGTTACGCTGTGCAACAGAGGAGGGCGGGGGGGTTACCTATATGTCAAAGGATAAAAAGGAAGAGAGCCTAAGGTTAAAACAGGAGAAAGGCACAATGAGAATATGCTGCTACAGAACAATTTCTGTGCCATTGAGTGATAGCTGCCACTGGCACAATCCCAGGACAAGAATGCAATCAAAGGTTTTCTTTCAGCACCAGCTACCAAATCCCGGCCCCACTGCCTGGGGGAGGACCTGTGAAAGTGCTAGATAACAAATATAAGCCCATGCATTCAGACATATGGAGAAACAAAGAAATTAGATCCAAATTACCATCCCAGTTCCAAATCTACAAATCTGTAAGGGAATATGAGGACCATTTCACAGAAGTGGCAAGGGCCAGCATAAGTATTTTTTAAGGTCACAGTAATTTAAAGAGTAGAATACAGTATACTTCCACTACAGCATTAGAATTTCTGCCCATCTCAGATTGCAACTTGCTCCAAACCAGATTTTTCCTTAGTTAGCCCCAAATGAGAGCCCAAAAATTACCTTTAAACAGGGAAAACTCCTGAAAACCACAACTAACCTTATAGACCAGAACTCTATCCCTGCTCCTACTCTGAGCCCTCCCCTATCCCTTCTACCCATACCTTCAACACCTGAGAGGGCTCTTCTTCACCACCATCTTCAGGTTCATCTCTGGTGTCACTATCATGAGATGATGGGGTTCTTGAGGGGCTGGAAGGCCCTCCTAGCAGCTGAGGGGGAAGGGAACGGAGCAGCTCGTCCAGTGGCAATTCTCCCTCACGTTTAAGCAGCTCAATCTCACGCCTCTGTGTCTCTGCGTCATTGCCTTCCTGCTGTTCTTCAACCTCAATCGTCTCCTCATCATCCTCTTCTTCCTCCTCTTGGGGTTGGAAGTCCCCATCTATAGCAGGAGAACAAGGTCACAAAGTCCACGGGGCCCTGCAAGCCATAGGGTGGGTTTTCAGCTCTTGAAAGGGTACATGAGGAGGAGTAACAGAGCCAAAAAGGACACACACCTTCATCATCCAGCTGGGAAACGGGGGGTGGAGGACTAGAGGCAGCTGAGGAAGAGCCAAGACAAGGGGAGGAGCCAGCTTTGCTGGGGGCTACTGGCTGGTTGAGGCTCTGAGATAGAAGGTCTGAGTACTTTTCAGTTTGTCCCACAATGAAGTCCAGGTGCAGGTCCAGAGCTTTTTTGCGCTTTTCCTCCAGCCGGGACTGTTGCTTGAATTGCACCACCTGTCACAAGCATGGCATGGATGGTTCACCAAGATAATCTTTTATTCATGTATTCTTTTTTACGTAAAATTTACGGAAGTCTCCTATGCTAGGCCCTGGATGGCTTTTTAGGAGGATGAGCTAAGTAGCTCTTCCTTAAGTGGAATGAGGAAAAAGGCATTCCCAGCAGCAGAAAGAGCCATATATTAATGGCCAGAAATGCGCAAAAGAAGGAATAATTTGCAATGGAAAAGAGAAAAGGAGCTGGCAGAAAACAAAAGACTGAAAATATAAATAGAAGCCATGTAGTGCTTGAGAAACAATGATGTAATAATATATGTGAACAATTTAGTAATGAGAACTTTGATGTGCAGGTAACAGGCACAAATACTAAGTTTTAGAAAAAGTATGCTGAATGCCTTGCAAAAGACAGATGGCCTAGAGGAGTCAATAAATCCTATTAATAATCCCTAATCCAATCAAAAATTGGGCAGAAAGGACATATAAATGGCTAGTAATCATCAGAGAAATGCAAATTAAAACCACAATAAGATATCACCTCACTCCTGTCAGAATGGCTGTCATCAATAAATCAGCAAACAAATGTTGGTGAGGATGCAGAGAATAGGGAACACTCGTGTGCTATCAGTGGGATTGTATAGCCATTATGGAAAACAGCATGGAAATTCCTCAAAATAATAAAAACAAAGAACCTCAAAAATTAAAAATAAAACTACCATATGACCCATAAGTCAGACTTTTGGGTATATTTCTTAATAATATTAGTAATTCGCTGAAGCCGGTTTGGCTCAGTGGTAGAGTATCAGTCTGCGGACTGAAAGGTCCCAGGTTTGATTCCGGTCAAGGGCATGTACATTGGTTGCGGGCACATCCCCAGTAGGGGTTGTGCAAGAGGCAGCTGGTCCATGTTTCTCATCGACGTTTCTAGCTCTCTATCTCTCTCCCTTCCTCTCTGTAAAAAATCAATAAAATAAAATAAAAATAAATAAAAAAGAATATTAGTAATTCCAAAATACTAATTCAAAAAGAAAAATGCATCCCCATATTCACTGCAGCATTATTTACAATAGCAAAGGTAGGAAGCAACTTAAGTGTCCATCGAGAGGCAGTGAATAAAGAATATGTGGTACACCCTGCTTGGTGTGCCTCAGTGGTTGAGCGTTGAACCATACACTGAGAGGTCACCAGTTTGATTACTGGTCAGAACACATGGTCTGGTTTCGATTCCCTGATTTGGGGCATGCACGAGGTAGATGACCAATGTTTCTCTCTCTCTTCCCCCACCCCCGTTTCTGAAATCAATAAAAACATTAAAAAAAAAAAGATGTGGTACAGTCCTCGCCAGATAGAGCATCATCCCAATATGCTAAGATTGCAGGTTCAATCCCAGGGCAGAACACATACAAAAATAAATCAACCAATAAATGCATAAGTACACAAAACAACAAATCAGTATTTCTCTCTTTAAAAAAAAAATAGATGTGGTACATATATTCAATGTATGTTTTACTCAGCCATAAAAAAGAATACAATCTTGCCATTTGTGACAACATGGATGGAAAGAGACTGAATGAATTGAAACTGAAAAATACAAATATCATATGATTTCCACTTGTATGTGGAATCTAAAAAAAATAAGTGAACAGATAAAACAGAAACAACACTCATAAATACAGGGAACAAACTGATAGTTGCCAGAAATTAAGGAGATTGGGGGGCTGGGTGATAAAAGTGAAGGATTAAGAAGTACAAAAGGGCAGTTAGAAATAGTCATGGGAATGTAAAGTATAGCATTAGGAAAATGGCCAATAATATTGTAATAACTATGTATGGTGTCAAAGGTGCTGGACTTAACAGAGGGTCACTTCGTAAGTTACATAGATGTCTGACCACTATATTGCATACCTGAAACCAATATAATATTAAATGTCAGCTGTAATTAAAAACAAAAATTTAAAACGATCCCCAAAGGCAGGGCCTATTTTCCACTGTATTTCTTTCTAATAACACTTAATAAAAGAAAGATCTAATGTACAACAGAAATGTCATCAGAATTGCTGGAAATCAAAATATTCACTCTCTCACAGAGTTTTGATCATTTCTGCTACCACACTACCCACCAATCAAACCCAAGACATCTACCTTTCCCAATCCCTGCTGCCTACCTTCTCCACATTGCTCCAGAACTGCCTGACATCTTTGGCCATGGTGGAGGCAATTCGGCGCAGCTTAGCCTGCTCCTCCCTCCGGGCCCGTTCCTCTTTCTGCCGTTGTTCCTCATGGTGCCGGATCACCATTCGCACTACCTGTGGAAACGAGGAACCAGCATAAAAACACTCCATGGCCAGACCGGACCTTTCCTCAAGTCAAAAGCAAAGAAAATAATCAAGGCCAAAAAACCTGGGAAGCCAGCTTGCCTTTGAGACTTGGCATTAATAAGCATCCTACACTGGTCTGTTTAGTTTCCCTCCAATCAACCTACCCAACAAACAAACAAACAAACAAACAAAGAGCAAACCTGAAAAAGAAATGGAAAGTAGACCCAGTTGGGAGACATACCTTACGGGCCACACCCCGTTTCCAACGGCGCTCCTGAGCAAAGTCAGCAGAGAGCCACTGCATCTCCTCACACAAATAGTCCCAGTGGCCTTTGGGGCGGGGTGGCTCGGGTACCTTAGGCAGCCTCTTCAGTGACCAGAAACCCTCCTTCCGAAGCTCAGCAATCCGAGTCTCAATCTCAGCCTCCTATTGAGGGAGAGCTAGATCAATCAAGTTACTGGACATATACTCACCCTCATGACTATGCTGAACGCCTGAGCACAGACTATACACAGAAACTGACTGGACTGGATGTTTTATGCTGTCTTAAGTCCACATTTCAATCCTACAAGAAGGTATTATGCCATCTTCAAATAATTAAAGTAACCATCAGGCAGATTATGTGATTTACTTTAGATCACATACCTAGGAAGTATTAACAAGCTGAGAATTAAAAATATGTCTAATGACTCCAAACACCAAATTCAATGCTCTTTCCATTATTTTACACAATCTCCACTCCCCATGAATATAGGCACGACTTCGGAAAACATATCCCAAGGGCACTTCCAGAGAAGCTGGGAGCACACGTTTCTGTACTGGCTCTAGGTATAAGGGTTCTTCTCACGGCAGAATTCTGCTTATGCAGGAGCATGTTCACGATGACAGGTAAACTATAGCCAAATTTACACAAACTCATTTGTTTTAAATACTATTTTAAGAAAAATATATTTTTGTGAAAACACTGAAAAGTTATACACCAAAAAAATGAAGTGCTTACCACAAAAAATAATTTTGCTGCCCTAGTCTGTTTGGCTCAGTGGGCAGAGTGTTGGCCTGCAAACCAAAGGGTCCGGTTTCGATTCCCGGACATGTACCTTGGTTGCAGGCTCTTCCCAGGCCCGGGCCCTACTCAGGGCTCGTGCAGGAGGCAACCAATCAATGTGTTTCTCTCACATCGATGTTTCTGTCTTTCCCTCTCTCTTCCACTCTACCTAAAAATCAATGAAAAAAAGTCCTCAGGTGAGGATTAACGAAGAAAAACACCACAAAAACCAAAAACATTGTTTCTACATGATTATACAAGGTGGAGCAAGAGTAGATTTACAGTTGTAAGTATGTGAAACATTTTATTCTTGTATTATTATTTACTGTAATATTTTACATATGAACTGTGACCATATTTTGCCCCACCCTGTATTTCATAAAGGATAAAATAAAAACATTTTAATTTTTTTCATTTAAGAGACATGATTTAAAAACTGAAGACAACTGCTCTCATTATTCTTATGCTCTCCTGTCAAAAACTAATCCAGAGGAAATAATAGCCAGACATGAATCATGAAACTGATGAAGAAAATACCAGGAAAAACATGAGCATTTAGACCAATGGTTCTTAAATTTGAGTATGCATGAGAATCATCTGAAGTACTTTTAAAGACAGATTGCGGGCCCCACCCTTTAGTTTGAATGGGTAGGAAAGAGAGGAGTAAGAATGCATATCTAACGATTCTCCAGGTGGTGCAAAGCTGCAGACCCAGGACCACACTCACCACTAGGTAAATAAGCAGCAGCAACCAGCAAATCTTAAGAGCCTCACAGCTTACAAAGCACTTTGATGTCTTTAATGTTATGTCCTAACAGCCTATAGATTACTAATAACCCAGTGCACGAAATTCATGCACATTAAAAGGGGATTAATTAGAGGAAATAATTGCCCTTTCTCTATAATAGAAGTGTCAGAGATGAAAGAAAATTAGTGAAATGTATATAAAAACCTTCCTCCCGTCAGAGCCTGGGGCACACCACAGGACCCAGAAAAAATGAAAGTAAGTCCCCACCCACCCACATGCACCTCAAAATCGAGTGAGACCCAGACGCAGTCGGCCTCCCCCCATTGGGCTAGATCCAGACCCAGCCAGTCCCACCCTTGTCAGGGGTTGTAGCCTCAGATTCCCTGGCCCGGTACCAGGATGGGAGGCATGGCCTGAGGTCCCCCAGCCCAGACTGAGCATGCCCTGAGGTCCTCCGTCAAGCCCCGCCAGGTGGGGGACACTGCCTGAGATCCCTTGTCAAGCCCCGCTGGGTGGGGGGGCACAGCCTGAAGTTCCCTGTCAAGCCCCTGGTGCTGGGAAGGTGGGCGTGGCTTGAAGTACCCTGTCCAGCCCTGCTGGGTGGGGGAGGGCATAGCCTCAGGTCCCTGCTGATTGCTTGTTAAGGCTCCTTATGGGAACTTGACCTCAGCTGTGGGTACAGCCATCTTTGGATGGAGTGATGGTCAATTAGCATATTCCCTTTTTATTAGATAGGATTATACCAGATCTAATTCATAGAAAAGGAAATGAGGCTCAGATTTCAAGAGACTAGCTCAAGATCATGTAAGTTAAAACAGAATTTACACATAATGAGAAAAGTAATGTAAAATATCCATGGAACATAGCAGTTCAGGGAAGAAAATTATCAAGAATCCTCATGAGCCCTCCCAATACATACATGCTTGGCCTGCTCTGCGATCTCAGCATGGCTCTTCTCCCACTTTGGGCCCTTGTTAGCCAAGTCAGCGGCCTGCAGTAAGCTGAGCCCCTCCAGGGACACGGTGGCACCATCTGGGGGCCCTGGAGGTCCATCCAGAGAGGAATCTTGAGCTATATGCTGGGGGGAGATGCCACCTGCCCCACTAGAGGCTGGGGAACTGGATGAGGCAGGGGACACAGGATTGCTGCCTGTCATGCCGTCCGACACCATCTAGAAAAGGAAAAAAGAAGATAAAATGAATGCTTAAAACTGTACTGGGCGTTTGTAGTACATTAGTTCACTCTATCTTTACAAGAAAAAAGCTCTGAAGTAACTATCAACCTCATCTTATAAACACAAACCTATGTGGTAAAGTTTTAAGGTGTTCAAGAAGACAGACCGAGCTTATAATAGAAGTCTGGCATGCAAGAGGAGTTCTAGTCTGATGGTGTTAAAGAATACTATAAACTACTCTTTCATAGCTATTGTATTCAAGAATACTATAGCAGATGACTTCAAATTTTAATGAACTTTTCAGGACCTCAATAATTTCACTTAAACAAATAAATCCCTATTTTCCCATCAAGTATGGCAGAGTCACCTATGCAAATAAATTTGAGCTACCACCAAATTCAAAAGGCTTCAAAAAACCAAAAACAAAAAACACAAGATCATCTAAACCTCTTTATTACCAGTCTTGGTAGTTTCCTTTACTGGTGAGGTGTAAGGGGAAAGGGATGGGGGGTTGGTCACTGTCTTCACACACACACCTATTATTTTACAAGGTCTTGCACAAGCAATATGAAGTAGAGAACAAAGTCCTACTTAAATGTGGATTGTAAGAGAACTCATTAAATTCACTCCAGCACACAAGCTTCAGTGTGCTACTTACATTCCTACTCAGCTAAATGACAAAAGATTATGTCACAAAATTTCCCAGCTGCTCAGGAAAATTATAAATATCAAATCCATAACCGTCAAAAGCCTACTATAAACAAACCTAGGTCAGACTAGTTTAAAAAGCCATGATTTCCCCCCCACACACACTCTTAACTTCCTTGGTATGGCAAAGAAATGAACACTACACACACAAACCACCAATAACGCTTAAATTATTCCAGTTTCGAGAAAGAAACAGCTATTTGCAAAGCAGAGAGTCTTGGGAGCATAATGTCCTAACCTCCATTTCCAACCTGGCCTAATTCAATCTTTTTCAGGTGACAAGGAGTTTCCAGACTCTCAGTGACCAATGATATACTAATATCAAGTACAATGTAAGTAGCCAACAGGTTTACCAGTCTACCTGAAGATTCTCCTATCTCAGTATTAAGGTAGCCAGAATCATAGACATATGGCTAAGTACTGCTCTTCTGCCTTAGAGCCAGCAGCCCACAAAGCAGAAGCAGAGAAGGAACCCTCGCCACTTTCAAACCTGTGTCTGTAGGACTGGGAGTTGAGGGTGAGCAGGGGAGGGGCTGCTCTGCATGGTCCCACTCCCAGCCTCCTCTTTGGATGCCTGAAGTATGACTGGGTCGTTGTCACCACTGCTGCTGGCCGAGGGGTTGGCGTCCGGCTGCAGGGCATGCTGGGAGCTGGCCTCATTCTGGGCCACAGGCCACCGGGACCCGCCTTCCAGGGCCCGGGGCCCACTAGGGCGTCCCAGCCTCCGCTCAGGTCCACTGGCCTCTGGAGCACCTAAAGTAGGGTAGAAAGGAGTAGAAATGGGATTTTTAAAATATTAAAGAATCTTTTAAATAACCAAAGATAACATTAAAAAGATTAAACAAACAGTTTATAGCCTGCATTTCTTGAGCATCTACTATATGTTGGATACTTCACTTTGTACTTGATGTATTCTATACCCTCATATCTACCTTATGAACCAGGTACTTTTCATTTCATAATTATTTACTTAGTTCCTTCTACATACTAAGGATAGAGCCATACAGAAAAAATCCTGCCGTAAATGGAGCTTACATTCTAATATTTTCTCTATTTTACAAGTTAGAAAGAAATCAGAATACAGAGGCACCAAGTGACTTGTGTAAGGTCACAATAAGGAAGTGGTTAGAGGACTTAAACTTAGGTAGTCTAATGCCAAAACCATGGAGGACATGCAATTCTTGGTAGAGCCAGAGTGATCAAATCTTTCCCTTTACACAGTCCCAGGTCTGTGGTTGCGATGTTATCATCAACCTAGAAGTATTAAGCTATAATTCTCCCATTATCTCAAACATCTCTCTCATTAGCATCAGTATACAAAATGGTATCTGAACACTTACCTGTGTGAGCTGAGACCACACCCCCTGTGAAAGTCTGTACTTCCACGGTGCCGCCGTACTGAGGGGAATCACAACTGAAACAGAAGAAAACAGCAGTGAGGAATTAATCCACATTTACCAACATCCATCCAAGCCTTCTTTACACCAACTTTTGAAGCTTTTAAATATACCCAAATCAGTGCAAAGGCTGAAAGCATTAGGAAAAGCTCAAATTTTAGAAAAATCAAAGCAAATCCAAATTCTGACTAGTCAGAAGGGACGGGAAGGAAAAAAAAAAAAAAAAAAAAAAAAAAGTTGAAAAGCCCAAGGGTAAAAGGTTCCAACTGAATGGGGGGCAAACAACAAAGAAAAAAAACTTGTCACATCTAGAAGCTCAAAAAGGTGCTAGGTGCCTGGCAGCCTGCTCTCCTTGCCAGTGAGAACAGAACACTGTCACAGGAGAACAGGGCAGGGCCCCCTGACTCCCATACCTGCACTAGGAGACACTTCCCGAAACACAAGAACTACAGCAGGAAACATGAGAGGAACAATCATAAGTGAAGAAGGCCGCATAGCAAAGAAACATGGGCCGGAAACAGGCGGGTAAATCCACAAGGCCCGGAAGTGTTTCCCCAGTGTTTAAGGAAATTCCTTAACCACGGTGCTGCTGCCTTTGATTCACCCCCTCCTCCACAACAGTCTCAGGACCCGAGCTAACTGGAATACAAGAAGCTCGCTAGAACGCTCAACCCGAGGCTTCGTTACCGGCTCACACCCCTCCCAACAGTCTAACCCAGCATGACCCCTGACCTCTACCCCAAGTCGCCACTAGCCCTGAGGTAGCCCCGCCCCCTCCTGGACTAACACCCCACCCAACATGCGCGAGTGGGGGAGGGGCCCGCGCGTGCGCGACTGGAGGCGGAGAGAGCCGGCTGCGCGCATCGCCCGGGGGCTCCCGCCAGAACCCAAGCCCACGCACACAAGGGTCGCGGGGCTGGGTAGCCTCGCATCCCTGCCCGTCCGGGAGCCCCCACCACCAGACCGCGAAAGGCTGAGATAAAGAAGGATTCGAGCAGCCAGATCCTGGTCCCTGACTGGATATGGTGGGCGCACGCCCCGACTGCTCATCCCACGCCCCCCTTCCTCTTCCCGCGCGCCCCTGAGAGGGGTCGAGGTTGGTGGGCGGGCAGGAGCACACCTGGGTCCGTCCTCTCAGGGCTCGCTCGCTCGCTCAGGCACGCGTGCGCAGACGGGCGGGAAGGGAGAAGAGACGCGCCCAGGCCCGGTACCGACCGGCCTGGCCCCCTCAGCCTGTCTCTCTATGGGCGCGCGCCGACAGCCTCGCGTACCGGCCCCGGGGCCCCGGCCGAAGGTGCGCGCGCAGCACCCCGGGAAGGAGGGAGGGAAGGCGGTGGCGGAAAGATGCGCGCGCAGTCACCCGTCAGGGGAGGGGGAACTGTGGAGCGTCCGCCATCTTGTCTCCCTCTCCTTACCTGCGTCCTCGGGGGCGTACGCACCACCCCCCTCCCGCAGCAGAGGAGGGGGGAGGACCCCCTCTTGGTCGCCGCCTTCGCGGCCTTTAAATTCCCCTGGGGCCTGCGACTACAGCCACCGCCTTGCTTCCACTGCCTCCTCTCACACCACAAAGATGCGGACGGTGGGTGGGAAAAATGAGACGGTAGCCCCTGCGAACTGCCGCCGCCGCCGCCGTTTCCGAGGCCTCACCAAAATGGCCGCTGCCGTCTCGGCCGCCACCACCTGCACCAGCACCACCACAGCTATCGCTACCGCCGGCGCGGCCCGTCCTCTCGCGAGAGACGGTAACTGGAGGTTGGAAACGCGGAGAGGCTCGCGTGCGCTTAGCGTAGGGCGCTGTCCGAAGCGCAAAGCAGCCTGGGAGGTGTAGTCAGCCTGGAGGCTCCGCGCTTGCCCCGCGGCAGAATGTCTACCCTCCCTCACTGAAGATGCCATGGGCTTTATTGCGGTTCCCCCCTTTTAATAGATTGCCCAGAAAGCTGAACCAATCTGTCAGGTACTTTCAACAAGTTAACAGTAGAGCCTGGGTCTCCGGATTCCCTCTGCAATCCACTTATCATAGAGCTCCTTCGTTTTACAGAAGGGTGGTAGTCTATATAGCTCTGAAACACCTGTGCCATCTGTTCGCCAACTTCTAGGTTAATAACCTCTTTGAAAATCGATACCCTAAACCAGAATAGAATAATAATAACAACAGTTAATTTTACTAAGGCCACTTTATACATTAATTGTCTCATTTAATCTTAACAATACACCCATTTTTACAAATGAATTGAGGCTTATATATTAACCAGTGACAGGGCCCAAAGCCAAGATTCATAGTCAAGCAGTCGAAGTCATAAGGATGCTCACACTCACAAATTACACCACCTGCCTGGCACATACCCAGGTTGTGGGTTCGATTCCCAGTAGGGGGCATGTAGGAGGCAGCTAATTTATGATTCTCTCACATCATTGATATTTCTATCTCCCTCTTCCTTTCTCTGAAATCAATTAAATATATATTTTTAATTGCACCACCTAAACTCCACCCTAGGAGTCAGGTTAGTAAGCCCTGATAAAACTCTCATCTTCTCTTCATCTACTTAGGTTAGCTCTTCCCTGTTCAAATGTTGATCATTCTCTCTGTGTCATTGACTTGAAGTCCTATTTTACTTACAACAAAAACCAGGGGATGAAAAGTCAAAAACCTAAAAGGGCCAGGAAGGACTGTAAATAAGGTGAAGAGACGCTATGGAGGAATGTGAAGAACAGGAGAGCATATATATACTCTAAAAGAACAGCCACCGTTAAAACCACTATGCTAGTGATCCTATAGGAATGTGGGGCAAAATACAAGTAAGCATCAGACACAGGTTTCTAGTTTGCTACCTCAGGCCTTTCCATGAGACTCAAGGCACATAGAAGCACTTAGGAGTAGTTGTTTGATTGAATAAATGGTGGAATGCCCAACCATTTAGACCCAGTTCAAAGTCTTTTTCCAGGCCAGGCTCTCATATTTATGAGATCTCATCATAGAACCACACTGAACTTCCATGAGATTTTACATAATTTAGTTTTCCCATATGCCTTTTCACCCTTTAAACCAGCATCGCCAACCGGTGGCCCATGGACCACTGGTGGTCTGTGAGGTCTGAAAGGTTGGCAACTGCTGTTTTAAACTATTTGCTACCTTACATTTTACAAAAAACGATTCCTTCTTAGAATTTAGCTAAAGGGCCACAACCCCCAGGTGATCTCTCTTGACCACCCCCAGGCAGATATAACACCCTTCTTGCTCCCATAGCTTCCTAGGCTTCTTAAAGAACTGATTGCATTATATGTGGATTCATAGTCTGTCTACATCACTCCAAAAGGTATTTATTAAACCTTTCAGTATAGAAATATAGTTAATACATGCAAATTCATGATTCCAGGCTCAGATTCAGGAAGTTAATATGAGCTACTTGCATTATAATACTTTAAAAAAATAACTGGTATTGGATACGTGATCTCAAACTCAAATCCAAACCTCCTATTTCCATGACTATTACCCTGATCCAGTCACCATCACCTCATCACCTCTTGCTTGGGTTACTCCTAACTGGGCTTCCACTTCCACTCCTATTTCCCTTCACTCCATTATTCATACAGTAAGCTGAGTATCTTTTTCATGTAAATCAGATCATATTGCTCTCTAACTTAAGACCTCCAAATGGCATCTTACACTTAAATCATCACAGGAAAGACATGATGAGCTGAAGAAGCCAAACCTCCTATGTAATAAAAGCCTAATATGCAAATTACCTCCTCAGTCAGTTGTTCCACTTGACTAGAAGACCTAGAGTTCTGCTCTCCTGTGCTGACCACCAGGAGGCAGTGACCAGCCTGGGGGCAGGAGTGATGGGGTGGAGGTGTGGTGAGAATGCAAGGTGTCCTCCAAGCTCGCTCTCACTCCACCTGCTACCCTCCCCGGGACACCAGGCCTTTTGCGCCAGGGAAGGCCCCATGCTCAGGTCCCAGCATGGCCTCTTCAAGGTGAGCCGGGCCTCAGCCTTAGGGACTGCTGGAGTCAGTTGGACTCCCCGTGGAGGGTTCACACAGGAACTGGTCTGTGAGGCCAGCTGGGAGAGAGCGCGATGCCCACCCAGCTTCCCCGTGGCACTGCTGGGCAGCCCACAGGCCCACACTGCACCCCGCCTATGGTATCTGGCTGTGCTCACTGCATCTCTGACTCAGGCAGGTTGGGGTGGGAGGGAGAGAAAGGGCGGGGGCCCAGGTGCTGTCCAGGGCCCAGAGATCAACTGGTACTCTTCTATGCCAGATGCTCACGCTTCAATCACCAGCCAGGCCTAGGGACTGCACCCATGCACAAATTTCATGCATCAAGCCTCTAATAAGATTATATGCATATGATTCCATTTAAAGTTCCAGAGCAGGCAAAATTAATTGATGGTGACAAAACCATACCAATAACTTTGGGGGAGAGGGATTTTACTGGGAGGAGGTACAAGGAAGATATTAAAAATGAATTATATAAGAAGTTGGTAAACTATGGCCTTGAAGGGCAAGTCCTGCCTACTCTATATTTTTTTCATAGCCCATAAGCTAAGACTGCTTTTTACATTGTCAAGTGGTTGAGGAAAAATCACAAAGAGAGTAGTATTTTGTGATGCATGAAAATTCTGTGTAATTGAAATTTCAGTGTTCACTAAAAGTTTATTGAAAAAACTGTGTGCATCCACTTACGTAGCATCTATGGCTTCTTTCCAGCTGCAATAGCAGAGCTGAGCAGTTGCAACTGAAACCATAGGCCCACAAAGTCTAAACTATTTGCTATCTGACACTTTACAAAAAGTTTTCTGACTTCTGTTCTGTGTCTTGATCTGAATGAGATTACATCCAAGTGTGTGTACAGATGTGGGCATTCTCTGAGCTGTGCACTTAAAATTTATGTACCTCGCAGCATATATTTTATACTTAAAATTTAAAACTACTTTTATTTTTAAATATATTTTATTGATTTTTTACAGAGAGAAAGGGAGAGAGATAGAGAGATAGAAACGTCGATGAGAGAGAAACATCGACCAGCTGCCTCTTGCACACCCCCTACCGGGGATGTGCCCACAACCAAGGTACATGCCCTTGACCGGAATCGAACCCGGACCTTTCAATCCGCAGACCGACGCTCTACCACTGAGCTGAACCGGTTTCGGCTAAAACTACTTTTATTTTTAAAATAAATGAAAATAACTCTGTAGGCCACGTGTGTCAAACACAAGGCCCGCGGGCCAAATCCGTCCCGCCAGGCCTTGCAATGTGGCCCTCACCGCGCTGTCATCACTGCACTCCGCTGCGTTTCCATCACAATGACAGTTTATGACTGTTCAGTAAACCATTCGGCCCGCGATTTAGGCTGGATTTTAGATTTTGGCCCCTTCTCTGATTGAGTTCGACACCCCTACTGTAGGCATTGACACCTGCCTGTTTTTTTTTTTTTTAACTTCATGTACCCCTTGCTCACTATACTATAGCCACCATGCTCTTCTCCAGACCATCCGTCAAGTTCATTTCTGCTGCTCCCAAAGCCCTCATCTTTGTTGTCTGGATTTTTTTTCTTATGAGTATTTCTCCCTTTTCATGATCATGGTTCATATTAATACATTGCCTCCTCTGAGAAGTTTCCTGGCATTAAGAATCCTTTTCACTGCCAGTCACTTGAGCACATGTTTTCCTCAGTTATCTAAAATTATTAATTTATTTATATGCTTGTTTATTGTGTATCTCCCAACCCAAAATAAACCCTCTAAGAGCAAGGACATTATTACAGAGTTTGAAGTGCTCTTTAGATAACTAATAAGTTAATGAAAAACATTTCAAACAACCTGGTGAGAAAGAGGTTGTTGGTTCAACTTTACAAATGAAATTTTGGTTGGATGAAAAATGAATGATAAAGTCTCAATATCATCAAGATTTTGGTTTTTCTTCTGAACTTGACCCATAGATTTAATGCAATCACAATCAAAATCTCAGTAAGTTGTTTTATGGATATCAATGGACTGATTCCAAAGTTTAGATGGAGGGGCAAAAGACCCAGAATAGCCAATACAACATTGAAGGAGAACAAAATTGAAAATTGAAATAATCTGATACCAAGACTATAAAGCTGCAGTAAACAAGACAGTGTGATTTTGGTAAAAGACTAGACAAATAGATCGGTGGAACTGAATAAAGAGCCCATTAGTTGACCCATATAAATATAGTCAACTGCTCTTTGATAAAGGAACAAAGGCAATATAATGGAGCAAAGACAGTATTTATAATGAATGATGCTGGGACAACTGGATATCCAAAAAATATTAATCTCAACATAGACCTTACACTCTTCACAAAAATTAACTTAAAATAGAACACAGACCTAGATGTAAGGCACAAAGCTATAAAACTTCCATAAGATAACAGGATAAAATAGAAGGTAGATGGCTGGCCTGCGTGGCTCAGTGGTTGAGTGTCAACCTATGAACCAGGATGTCACGGTTCAATTCTCAGTCAGAGCATATGCCGGGGGTTGTGGGCTTGATCTGCAGTGTGGGGTGTGCAGGAAGTGGCCAATCAATTATTCTCTCTCATCATTGATGTTTTTCCTTTTTTATTTCAGAGAGGGAGGGAAAGGGAAAGAAAGATAGAAACATCAGTGATGAAAGAGAATCATTGACCCGCTGCCTCCTGCATGCCCCCCACTGGGGATCAAGCCAGCAACCTGGACATGTGCCCTTGACCAGAATAAAACCCAGGACCCTTTAGTTTGAAGGCCGACACTCTCTCTATCCACTGAGCCAAACTGACTAGGGCTCATCATTGATGTTTCTATCTCTTCCTCTCCCTTCTCTGAAATCAATAAAAATATTTTTCTAAAGATTAAAAAATAATTAGGTAAGAGAAAAATAGGAGAGAAACCTAGATGACCTTGGATGTGATAATGATGACTTTTTGATTCAACCCCAAAGAACGATCCATGAAAGAAATAACTGGCAATCTGAACTTCACTAAATTTAAAACTTCTGCTGAAACCAGTTTGGCTCATTGGATAGAGCATCAGTCTGCGGTCTGAAAGGTCCCGGGTTCGATTCCGGTCAAGGGCATGTACCTTGGTTGTAGGCACATACCCAGGAGGGGGTGTGCAGGAGGCAGCTAATGGATGTTTCTCTCTCATCAATGTTTCTAATTCTCTATCCCTCTCCCTTCCTCTCTGTAAAAAAAATCAATAAAATATATATTTTTTAAATAAATAAAAATAAAACTTCTACTCTGGGAAAGACAATGTCAAGTAATAAGACAAGCCACAGACTAGGAGAAAATATTTGCAAAAGACACATCTGATAAAGAACTTATCCAAAATATACAAAGAACTCTTAAAACTCTACAATAAGAAAACAAGCAAGCTGATTAAAAATGGGCCAAAGACCTTAACAGACAACTCATCAAACAGATACACAGATGTCAAGCATGCATGTAAAAAGATACTCCAAAAAGAGAAAAACACAAGGTGTGCTACATCATGTTATCAGGAAAATGCAAATTAAAATAACAATGAGATACCACTACATATCTATTTGAATGGCCAAAATCTGGAATACTGACACTACCAAATACTGAAGATGTGAAACAATACAAACTCTCATTGATAGCTGGTGGGGATGCAAAATAGTGCAGCCACTTTAAAGACAGTTTGGTAGTTTCTTATAAGAGTAAGCATACCTTCACTACAGGAAGCAGCAATTATACTCTTTGTAATTTGAAACGAAGTTGAAAACGTATGCCCATCCAAAAACTACACACAGGTGTTTATGGAGGTTTTATTCATGACTAGTGGCCTGGTGCATGGATTAGTGCACATTGAAAGGAAATTAATTAGAAGAAATATTTGAATATTGCTATTCGCCCTTTATAATACAAGTGTTAACCAAATTCATGATTGACAATGATAGAGGGAAACACACATGTGAGACAGGAGCCAGTGAAAGCTTTATATGTATTGTGCATAACTTATTCTTTTATATGTAAAGAATAAACTTACTTAATTAGACCTATTTCTAATTTAGTTAAACTTTTTCCAGCCCAGTGAAACACCCCAATTTCTCTTTCAGGTAATTAGTAGCAACACAGCAGTAAATATCAACATGAAGCAGATTATTATTGTAGATCATGCAGGGAGAACGAAGTGTAAAATATTTAACTACAGTAGTGTTTAACTATGTTCTGCATAGTGAGAAAACCTGAAGTCATTTTCAAGGTCCGCCATTTCTTACTTCTTTTCAGTCAGGTCAGGTTTCTAAACTTTCTAAATCTGTTTTGTGCTAATAAAAAGAAAATAGAATTCTACCGAGTCTCCTATGTACCTACTCCAAGACGTCTGTGAGGATCAAATGAGATGAGGCCCTGGAAAATGCTTCAGACATTTGGTTAAAGAGTAAAATGTTTTTTTTTTTTTGTTTTTTTTTAAATATATTTTATTGATATTTCACAGAGAGGAGGAAGGGAGAGAGATAGAGAGCTAGAAACGTCGATGAGAGAGAAACATCGACCAGCTGCCTCTTGCACACCCCCTACCGGGGATGTGCCCGCAACCAATGTACATGCCCTGGACCGGAATCGAACCTGGGACCTTTCAGTCCGCAGACCGACGCTCTACCACTGAGCCAAACCGGTTTTGGCTAAAGAGTAAAATGTTTGCACCTGACTATAAAGCAAATCGTGTTCCTGGGCTAAAGAAGCTGCAAGGAGGCTAGTCATTGATAGGGAGAGGAAGCCAGGCATTGCTATGTGATGTCATTACCGGCACCTACAGGGACTGTTTCAGGGCTGGGCTGTGGGCCACATTTTGTGCCATGGGGTCTTGTCAGCATAGGCTGTGATTTGGTGGGGTGTTGCTCTGCAGTGGTGGCCTGGCCTTTGTCCCATTTGGGGGAAGCTGAGTATTGCTTTGTGGGTGCCAGGCCCATGGTGTTATTTCTTTGAAAATGGCCAGTGCACCTCACAGCAGCCCCAGGTGGCCAGTACATGTCATAGTAACCAGTTGGAGGGGCACTTAGCATATTAGCCTTTTATATATATAGATTGCTAAAACTTGGAAGCAACCAAGATATCCTTCAGTATATGAATGGGTAAATAAGCTGTGGCATATATCTGATAAGGGGTTAATATCCAAAATACATAAATAACACAACACAATAGCAAAAAAACAAACAAAAAAAAAAAAACAAAACCCAATTTAAAAATGGGCAAAGGATCTGACTAGACATTTTTTTCAAAGAAAATAAATGAACAGCTAAAATGAAAAGATACTCAACATCATTAGTCATTAGGAAAATGAAAATTAAAACCAGAATGAGGTATCACCTCACTTTTATAATGGCCATTATAAAAAGAACAAGATACTACAATATATAGAGAGAACCCTAAAGATTCCACACACACACAAAAAAAAAACCCTTTTAAAATAAATGAATTTGCCGAAACCGGTTTGGCTCAGTGGTAGAGCGTCAGTCTACGGACTGAAAAGTCCCGGGTTCGATTTCGGCCAAAGGTATGTACCTTGGTTGAAGGCACGTCCCTGGTAGGGGGTGTGCAAGAGGCAGCTGGTCGATGTTTCTCTCTCATCGACGTTTCTAGCTCTCTATCTCTCTCCCTTCCTCTCTGTAAAAAAATCAATAAAATATATATATTTTAAAAATAAATGAATTCAGGAGGACCCAAGTTGGCTGCTCAGGTAGACACCTAACCGCAGCAGCACACAACAATTTCAATGGAATACAACTAAAATGTAGAGTGGACATTGCCCAGAGCTACAAGTAGTCGGCTGACTGAAAATTCTACAACAAGAAGGAAAGGGAAAACCAGAAGGAAAATCAGAGGAGCTGAAAAAAAGCCTAAGGTACGGAGACATGCTGCGCGCTCACACGCACGCGCCCGCAGAGGACGCAGCCGGAGAGGAGGAGAAGGCTGGGGGCCCCCCTGGCGTTCCCTAGCAGGAAGGAAATAAAATCCCCAGCCTGGGCTGAACCCCCAAACCAGCAGCGCTGACCCCCAGTTATGGGCCAGACCCTGGGGACCCAGGCTCGGGCAGGGGGAGACAGGACTGTGAGGTAGAATCCCAGGGGAGCGGCGAAAAGCAGGGCCCCAGGAGTCGGTCGCACATTGGGCACAGAGGACTGAATGTTGACTCTGATGCTGGATTACCCTAGTGGGAAGAAACAAAGCCTCCGGTGGTCCTGAGCCCCAATCCTGACCGCCCCTGAACTCCAGTTCTGGGCCAATCCCTGGGGACCCAAGCTCAAGCAGAGGGAGACAGGGCTGTGAGGTGGAGTCCTGGGGGAGCTGCGGAAAGCGGAGCCCCCAGAGTCCTGCACATTGCTTTCAAGGGAAGGAAGGTTGACTCTGATGCGGGATTGCCCTGGAGGGAAGGAAACAGGAGCGCCCCCAGTTTCGACTGCTCTGAACCCCAGTCCTAAGCCAGACCCTGGGGACCCAGGCTCAGGCAGGGGGAGACGGGGCTCTGAGGCGGAATCCCAGGGGAACGGCGAAAAGTGGAGCCCCCCAGAGTCACGCACACTGCGCGCAGACACGCACAATGCCTGCAGAGGACAGAATGTTGACTCTGATGCTGTATTGCCCTGGCAGGAAGAAACAAAATCTCCGGCGGTGCTGAGCTCCCCTCCTGACTGCCCTGAACTCCAGTTCTAGGCCAATCCTTGGGGACCCAGGCTCAAGCAGAGGGAGACGGGGCTGTGAGGTGGAGTCCTGGGGGAGCTGCGAAAAGCGGAGCCCCCGGAGTCATGCACACTGCATGCAGAGGACAGTCTGTTGACTCTGATCCTAGATTCCCCTAGCGGGAAGGAGAAAAAAAGCTCCAGACTGGAGGAACGCGACGAAGAGCAGGAGCCCCTGCCGGACACCGGCCAACCAGGCACCAGCAAGGAGCCGGGCGACGGGGCTCCCGGGGCGGGGGGGGGGGGAGGCAGGATGCCCCTGGGCCTTCGACTGCTGAGCGTGGGCAATGGAGCCAAGGCCAGGGGCTGCTTCCTGGGTGGCACCGACCCCGGCAACAGGCTGAAGCAGCGCAGGAGCCCGCGGAGAACAAAGGGGTGCCACAGGCCAACCTGCTGAGCTCCCAGGACAAGGAGGAAGAAACCAAAGAAGTTCTCAATGTGAAGAAATCAAGTGAGAGCAAAAGATAGTAAAATTACTTAAGAAAGAATACAAAGAAGATCTTGAAAAATCAAAGATTAAGTCAGAACTCAACTCACCAGCCAACATTGCAACATAAATGCGTGTTTTTTTTTAAAAACAGGACAGAATGTTGGAACAGCGGTGGCCAGGTCTAGAGTGGCCAGGCACAAGGCAGTGGCAGCCGGGCCCGGAGCAGCAACAGCCAGACCCCAGAGCAGCAGCAGCCAGAACCAGAGCATCAACAGCCAGCACTGGAGCAGCCAGACTTGGGGCAGTGGCAGCCAGGCCTGAGGCGGAGGCGGCCAAGCCCAGGGTGGCCAGTCCAGGAACACCCAGACCAGGAGTGGCTGGGCCCAGAGAAGCCGGGCCCAGAGCAGCCGGGTTGGGAGCAGCCAGGCCCAGAACAGCAGTATCCAAGCCCGGAGCATCCAGGCCAGGAGCGGCCAGGCTATGAGCGGCCGGGCCCAGGGCAGCCGGGCCCAGAGCAGCCGGGTCGGGTGCGGCCAGGCCTGGAGCAGCAGCAGCCAAGTCCAGAGCAACTAGATCGGGAGTGGCAGTGACCAGACCCGGAGCAGCTGGTTGTGGAACGAACCAGAGCAACAGAGGCCAGGCCCAGAGCAGCCAGACCCGGAACAGCTCGCTCCTCGCCTGCCCCTGCCCCACGGCTGCCTCTCAGACATGGATGGAAACTTTTGCGGGAACTTGAGGGTCTGCTGAATCAAGTGATGAAGGCTTAGATCTGGATGTGTTGAGTTAGTATAGCGCTGGGGTGTTGATCTGTGAGTGCCTTGGGTGGGGCCTGGATGAGGCTGGTTGACCTATTTGGAAATGTCTTTTGTGTGAAATGTATCATTGGGCATGTGGAGGTATTATTGATATGAGAAAATGCTGAGTAACTGATTTACTATCTGAAAAGGGATTTACTAACGGGGAAAGGGAGGGAGGAAGAGACTGAACATAAACTGTGCACCTATGGATGAGGACAATGGGGGATGGGGAGGGGGCGGAGGGTGGGGTGGGAACCTGGTGGAGGGGAGAAGAAATGAGGTATCTTTGTAATAATATGAACAATAAAGATTGATTTAAAAATAATAATAAAATAAATGAATTCAGTAAAGTAGCAGAATACAAAATTAATATTCATAAAATCTGTTGCATTTTTATACACTAATAATGAACTATCAGAAAGAGAACTTAAGAAAACATCATTTACAATTGCATGAAAAAAGAATAAAATACTTAGGAATAAATTTAACTAAAGAGGTAAAGACCTATAGTAAAACTATGATATTGAAGAAAAAATTGGGTGTTCACAACCGCTCTCCAATGCCTGCGTTGCCTCCAGCTCACGGAGCTCCAGCCGAAGGAGAAAGGAGGTACATAAAGAGGTCTCTATACCATGGATCCTACCAAGCAGACTACCTGCAAATCCACTGACGGCAAAGCACCAAGGAAGCCACTGGCTACAAAAGCCGCTGGGAAGAGTGTACCCTCTATTGGAGGGGTGAAGAAACCTCATCGTCACAGGCCTGGTGCAGGGCACTTCGTGACATTAGGTGTTCTCAGAAGTCCACTGAACTGATTCGTAAACTTCCCTTCCAGCGTCTGGTGGGAGAAGTTGCTCTGGAGTTCAAACGGATCTGCGCTTCCAGTGTGCAGCTATTAGTGCTTTGCAGGTAGCCAGTGAGGCATATCTGGATGGCCTTTTTGAAGACACCAACCTGTGAGCTATCCATGCCAAACGTGTAACAATTATGCCAAAAGACATCCAGCTAGCACGCCAATTGAGTCACTAGCCAGGGCTCAGGTCTTTAAGACTTTAATCCATTTTGAGTTTATTCTTGTACTAGAGGCCTGATGCATGAGTTCATGCACCAGTGGGGTCCCTCAGCCTGGCCTGCAGGATCAGGCCAAACAAGCCCTCCGACATCCCTTGAGGGGTCCCAGATTGCAAAAGGGTGCAAGGCAGACTGAGAGACCCCACCCGTGCATAACTGAACATGCTTAAGAATACACTATGATGGAAAACATTTCATTCTTTTTTTAAAAAATTTTTCTCTTCTTCCCATTATTGGTAGTTCTGAACATTAAGTACCCCACCCCCTCAATGGGGTCAAAAGGTACCTAATTATATGATTGGAAGTTGAAAATAGGGAACAGCCGAAACCGGTTTGGCTCAGTGGATAGAGCATCAGACTGCAGACTGAAAGGTCCCAAGTTTGATTCCGGTCAAGGGCATGTACCTAGGTTGTGGGCACATCCCCAGTAGGGAGTGTGCAGGAGGCAGCTGATCGATGATTTTCTATCATCGATGTTTCTAACTATCTCTCTTCCTCTCTGTAAAAAATGAACAAAATATATATTTTTTTTAAAAGAAAATAGGGGACAGAAATTAGATATCGGCAGTTTTTCCATTTTCATTTGTGTGTGAATTTTTAAAATTTAAATGCGGGGACATAAAGCATTAATGTAAGTCAAATGTTTAAGTGAAGAAGTTTCAGCAGTTTCAACTTTATAACAATACAAATAAACCTGTTAAATTTTTCTGGACAATGACAGCATTTGGATTTTCTTAAAACAAGTAAATTTCTGCCGGCACCGGTTTGGCTCGGTGGTGGAGCGTCGGTCTGCGGACTGAAAGGTCCCGGGTTCGATTCCGGTCAAGAGCATGTACCTTGGTTGCGAGCACATCCCCAGTTGGGGGTGTGCAGGAGGCAGCAGGTCAATGATTCTCTCTCATTGACGTTTCTAACTCTCTATCCCTCTCTCTTCCTCTCTGTGAAAAATCAATAAAAATATATTTAAAAAATCAAACAAAACAAGTAAATTTCTTATTGATGGCAACTAAATGGTGTTTGTAGCACTTTCATCACACAGTGCATTCCATCCATTCACTATACTTTTCTAACTTAGTTATCCTACATGCAAGTACATGAGTTTTTTAAAAATATTTTTTATTGATTTTTTGTAGAGAGGAAGGGAGAAGAATAGAGAGTCAGAAATATTGACAAGAGAGAAATTTCAATCAGCTGCCTCCTGTAGACCTCCTACTGGGGTTGTGCAAGCAACCAAGGTACATGTCTTTGACAGGAATCGAACCTGGGACCTTTCAGTCCACAGGCCGACACTCTATCCACTGAGCCAAACCAGTTAGGGCCAAATACATGTTTTTAATGTTGTCTATCTTCTGTGTTGTTCCTGTAAGTTTGGTATTAAAATACATTAAACTATTTTTAAAAAGAAAAAATTGAAGATACAATAAATGGAAAGTTATGCTGTGATCATGAATAGGAAGAATTAACATTGTTAAAATGTTCATACTACCCAAAGCAACCTACAGATTCACTATAATTCCAAACTATACTACAAGGTTATTGTAATCAAAACAGCATGGTACTGCCTGGCCACTGTTTTTCAATGGTTGAGCATCGATCTATAAACAAGGAGTACTTGGTTTTATTCCTAGTCAGGGCACATACCACAGTTGTGGGTAAATCCCCAGTAAGGAGCATGCAGGAGGCAACTGATCTGATGTTTTTCTCTCATTCTCTCATGGATGTTTCTATCTCTCTATCCCTCTCCTTTCCTCTCTCTAAAAATCAATAAAATATATATTTTTTAAAAAAAACCAGCATGGTACTGGCATAAAAACATACATAGGTTATGGAACAAAATAGAGAGCCCAGAAATAAATTCACACCTATATGATCAATTAATCTCTTCAAATGAGGCAAGAATATATAATGGAGCAAAGACAGTCTCTTCAATAAATGGTGTTGGGGAAATTGGACAGATATATGAAAAAAAAAAACCCAAAAAAAACACTAAACTAGAGCACTTTCTTACACCATATCCTATATAATAAAAGGCTAATATGCAAAGTGTACAGTCCAATGGCCAGCCATCCAACCAATCAAAGCATAATATGCTAATGACATGCTAAGGCCTCTCAACCGCTCACTATCATGTGCACTGACCACCAGGGGGCAGATGCTCCAACTGGTAGGTTAGCTTGCTGCTGGGGTCCAGCCCATCAGGACTGAGTGAGACAGGCCAGACACACCCTGGAGCCCTCCCTCAGTCCCTACCTGGCTTGCCAACCTCCTGCATCTCTCCCTGGCCCAGATCATCCACTGGCTTGTGGCCTTTTGCAATCTGGGACTCCTCAGATGTCAGAGAGCTGGTTTGGCCTGATCCTGCAGGCCAGGCTGAGGGACCCCACTGGTGCACAAATTCATGCACCAGGCCTTTAGTATAAGTATAAACTCAAAATGGATTAAAGTCTTAAAGACCTGAGCCCTGGCCAGTGACTCAGTTGGCTGGAGCATTATCCTATACACCAAAAGGTTGTGGGTTTGGTCCCCAGTCAGGGTGCATATGGAAGGCAACCTCTCCCTAAAATTAATTAAAAAATATCCTCAGGTGAGGATTATAGAAAAATAAAGAAAATACTTAAAGACCTGAAACCATAAAACTCCGAGAAGAAAATATATGCAGTAAACTCTGTGATATTGCTCTGAACAATATATATTTTTTTGATATGTCTCCTCAGGTATGGGTTACAAATGAAAAAATAAATATATAGGACTACACTAAACAAAGATTTTTGCACAACAAAGCAAGCCATCAACAAAATGAAAAGAACTGAAACCGGTTTGGTTCAGTGGATAGAGCATCGGCTGTGGACTGAAAGGTCCTGGGTTCAATTCCGGTCAAGGGCATGTACCTTGGTTGAGGACACATCCCCAGTAGGGGGTGTGCAGGAGGCAGCTGATCAATGATTCTCTCTCATTGATATTTCTAACTCTCTATTCCTCTCTCTTCCTCTCTATAAAAAAATCAATAAAGTATATTAAAAAAAAACTAAGATGAAAAGACAACCTACTGAATGGGAGAACATATTTGCCATTGATACATTGGCTAAGGAGTTAATATCCAAAATATGTAAAACAAACAAACAAACCTCTACAATTTAACATAAAAGAAACCCCCCCCCCAATCTGATTTAAAAACAGGGAGAGGACCTAAATAGATCTTTCTCTAAAGAGTATATGCAAATAGCTAACATGTATGAAAAGATGCTCATTAATCATCAGAGAAATACAAATTAAAACCACAATGAGGCCCTAGCCGGTTTGGCTCAGTAGATAGAGTGTCTGCCTGTGGACCAAAGAGTCCCAGGTTCAATTCTGGTCAAGGGCACTTACTTCAGTTGCAGGCTCCTCCCTGGCCTGGTACCTGGTTAGGGAGCGTGCAGGAGGCAACCAATCGATTTGTTTCTCTCACATTGATGTTTCTCTCTGTCTTCCCCTCTCTGTTTCACTCTCTCTAAAATCAATGGAAAAATATCGTCAGGTGGGGATTAAACAAAACAAAACAAACACAGTAAGCTCTGGCCAGTGCGGCTCAGTAGATAGAGCATTAGCTTGTGCACTGAAGGATCTTAGGTTTGATTCCTGGTCAATGGCACATACTTGGGTTGCAGATTTGACCCCAGTTGGGGCACGTGAGGGAGGCAACCAATCGATATGTCTTTCTCACATGGATGTTCACCTATCTATCTATTTCTATCTCACCCTCTCCCTTTCTTTCTCCCACCCACTCTAAAAATCAATGGGGAAAAAATATTCTCAGGTGAGGATTAACCAAAAAAACTAAACAAACCAAAAGAATCCACAATCCACAATGAGATATGACTTCACACCTGTCAGGATGACTATCTTCTTCTTCTTTTTTTTTTTTTCTTCACGATTTTTGTTTCAAGTTTAATATCTGGCTTAAAAGCACCTGTATGTCATATCAAACAAAGTCTAAATTCTCAAGAATGGGAAGGAAAAAGCAATCTATTAATAAAAGGAGGGAGAAAGAAGTAAAATGGTGAATGCAGGAAAAATAACCCCATTTTGTGAGACACTAAAAGTGTTCTGCTAACGCCTCTGTTATAATAAACCTTGTTGTCACATTTATTTTGAAATCAAATCATACTTTAGGGACTTTTAAGGGTGGTCACTGTCTGCTTTTATCACCCTCTCTTCCATTCCAGCTCTCAGCCTCATCTGTATCTCTCCGTACTGTATGTACTGTATATGTCCTTTAAAACTTCTGGATAGTTCTTATTCTCCTTACCTTTATTCGCATATTTTTTTCCCCTCGGCCTTTTCTCCCCAGGTGAAATTCCCCTCAGCTAATAAAATGTCACCCACTCAATAAAGTCTTTCCCACCCTATTCTGGTCCCTGGTGTTTTCTATCTTTAGTTCCTGCCATGATCTTTGTCCCCAGAACTTCATTGTGAATCTCACAGTTACTGAAATTTCCTCCACAGATTGTGAATAGTTCCTTTCTGGGGCTTCCCACCATGCTCCATACAAGTGATGGACTTAATCTGTTGCAGAATATAAATTGGAATGTATTTTATCACCTTGTTTCTCGAGGGGAGAAATTCGACTATTTCTCCTATAAAAAAGGTGCTTCTGTTTCAAAATAAATGTGTGGCAGCAAGGTTGTTGCAAGAGATGAGTTAGCAAAGAGCTTTTACTGTCTCAGTGTTGCTTTCTTTTTACGTACTCAGCCTTTTTCCTTCCTTTTCTGAATTGATGGATTGCTATGTCTATGGAGATCCGGAGGGACCCCATTTCCCATTGCACGCAGGGGAGCTTCTCTGGTTAGTGACACCAAACTCTTTGCAAATCCATCTCCATTTTGCCTTTTCTACTGTCTTATGTTCCCTCCCCTCCATTTTTCCCACCACCTCTGTATTTGTCCAGTTTCTTTCCTTCTCCCAAATATCTCCCCTTTCTAATTTACCTCTCTCTCTTTGTTTTCTCTCCATTTTCTTATGTAGAGACTGCACAGTCTTTGTCACTATTTATTATATGAAAAACCGGGGTGACTATCTTCAATAAATCAACAAAAAGCGAGTGTTGTAGAGGATGTGGAGAAAAGGGAATCCTTGTGCACAGTTGATATGATTGCAAATCGGTGCAGCCACTATGGAAAACAGTGTGGATTTTTCTCAAAAAAATTAAAAAAACAACAACACAGAACTACAATATGACCCAGCAATTCCACTTCTGGGTATTTATCCAAAGAAATCCAAACCTATGCGTCCCTGTATTTATTGCAGCATTATTTACAATAGCCAAGATATGAAGCAACCAAAGTGTCCATTGATAGATAAATGGTTAAAGAGATGTGGTACATATATAATAGAATATTGTTCAGCCATAAAAAAAATGAAATTTTGTCTTTATTACCAAAAATATTTTTAGCCCAATAGGTGTGCCACAGTGGTTAAGCATTGACCTATGAACTAGGAGGTCAGGGTTTGATTCCGTCAGGGCACAGGCTGGGTGCAGGCTCAATCCCTAGCAGGAGAAGTGTAGGCAGCAACTGATCAATGCTGCTCTCTCATCATTGATGTTTCTATCTCTCTCTCCCTCTCCCTTCCTCTCTGAAATCAATAAAAATAAAATAAAAAATACTAGAATGTACTATAGAGCAACCAAAAGCTGTATGTGGGAAAGGCTTCACCATGAAGTTTGATCACACTGTACATCAGCAAACTCACTCTACAGAAATAGTATAGGTGCAATGGATGTGGGAAAGCCTTCTCCAGAAAGTTCATGTTCACTGAACACCAGAGAACACACACAAAGGAGAAATCTTATAAATGCTCTGAATGTGATAAAGCCTTTTTCAAGAAATCATGGTTCAATATACATCAGGAAACACACACAGAAGTAAAAACCCTTTATATGCATTGACAGTGGGAAGGCTCCATCCAAAGGGGTAGTTTCATTGTACATTGGCAGATTCACACAGTCAAGAAACCTTATACATGCAAAGAATGTGGAAAAGGCTTAGTCTGAAAGACCTATCTTATAGCACTTCTGATAGTTCACACATGGAAGACACCTTTTGTGTGCAGCAAGTGTGGAAAATCCCGTTCCCAGAATCCAGGTCTCAATAAACATCAGAGAATTCACACAGGAGAGAGATCCTGTACCTGCAATGAGTGTGGGAAAGCTTTTGCCCATATGGTTTGCCTTGTGAAATGTTAAGAGTATTCACACAAGAGTGAAATGTGATGCAACCAAGGTGGAAAATCTTGTCACAGAGTCCCAGATTTTCACAAAACAGTGCTGTCCTGCAGGAGAAGAGCCTTGTTAACATGGTGATTGTGCAAGTGCCTTCTGTGGCCATTCAGAAAACATTAAGACATTAAACATAACAAATTTCTGAGGAAAAATTTCCAGCTCAGGTTATGGTTTAAAAGTGTATTTTGCCTGGCTGGCATGGCTCAGTGGTTGAGCATTGACATATGAACCAGGAGGTCACAGTTCAATTCCTGGTCAGGGCACATGCCCAGATTTCAGGCTGGTTCCCCAATAGGGGGTATACAGGAAGCAGTCGATCAATGATTCTCTCTCATCATTGATGTTTCTCTCTCTCTCCCTCTCCATTCCTCTCTGAAATCAATAAAATAATAAATAAATAAATAAATAAATAAATAAATAAATAAATAAAACATCATAGCTATAGAGAGCACTGGTGATTTCCAGAGTGGAGGGTTGGGAAGGGGGAATTGAAGGAAGGGGATCAAAAGTCACAAACTCCCAACTATAAGATAAATAAGTGCTAGGAATGTAATATAAAACATAACTATATTTAGCACTGCTGTATGGTATATAGGAGAGTTGTTAGGAGAGTAAATCCATGAGTTCTCTTCTTTTTATTGTATCTATATGAAGTGGTGGATGTCAGCTGACCGATTGTAATCAATGCATAATATATATAAATCAGACCATCATGCTGTAGCCTTAAATTTATACAGTGCTGTGTGTCCATTTTTTCTCAACAAACCTGCAAAACATAAGCTGAGGTACATCTGGACAACAGAATATTATTCAGCGCTAAAAAAAAAAAAAAAAATCTATAAAGCCATGAAAAGACACGAAGGAACCTTAAATGCATATTACTAAGTGAAAGAAGCCAATCTGAAAAGGCTATGTCAGTATAATTCTAAACTATATGACATTCTGAAAGAGGCAAAAGTATGAAGAAAATAAAAAGGTCAGTGGTTTCCAGGGAGGTGGGGAAGGGGACTAATAGGTGAAGCACAGGGTGTTTTTAGGGCAGAAAACACTTTTTTTAACATTTTTTTTCTAAAAATATATTTTATTGATATTTTAGAGAGGAAGAGAGAGGGATAGAGAGTCAGAAACATCGATGAGAGAGAAACATCGATCAGCTGCCTCCTGCACACTCCCCACCGGGGATGTGCCCGCAACCAAGGTACATGTCCTTGCCCGGAATCGAACCTGGGACCTTTCAGTCCACAGACTGACGCTCTATCCACTGAGCCAAACCAGCTTTGGCAGAAAACACTTTGTTTGATACTAAAATGCCCTATATTTTGTCCAAACCCATAGAACATACACCATCAAGAGTGAACTCGAGCCGAAACTGGTTTGGCTCAGTGGTAGAGCGTCGGTCTGCAGACTGAAAGGTCCCATGTTCGATTCCGGTCAGGGGCATGTACATTGGTTGCGGGCACATCCCCAATAGGGGGTGTGCAAGAGGCAGCTGATCGATGTTTCTCTCTCATCGACGTTTCTAGCTCTCTATCTCTCTCCCTTCCTCCTCTTTGTAAAATATCAATAAAATATATATTTTTAAAAAGAGTGAACTCAAATGAAAACTGGACTGTGGGTGATTAAGATGTGTCAATGGAGGCTCACCAATGCACAAATGTCCCACTCACTCTCGTGGGGGATAACGATAATGGGGAGACTGTTGCATGTGTGGGGGCAGGGGCTATACAGGAAACCCCTGCACTGCCTTTCCCTCATTGCTGTGAACTTCAAACTGCTCTAAACAGGTCTTCATTTTAATAAAACTTAAAAATCCTCATTGAAAGATATGTTAGAGATAGGAAGGAAAGGAGAGAGAGAGAGAGAGAGAGAGAGAGAGAGAGAGAGAGAGAGAGAGAGAGAGACTGATGTGACAGAGAAACATCGATTGGCTACCTCTCATACTGGCCCCAACCTAGGCATGCGCCCTGACCAGAAACTGAGCCTGCTCCCTTTCAGTGAATGGGACATTGCTCCAGCTCCAAACAACTGAGCCACCAGCCAGGGTAAGTCTTCATTTTTTAAAAACGAGTGCTGCTCATCCCTTTGGACTCTCCACCCATCACCCGCGGAAGGCAGGCCAGACCGGACTCTGAATACTATTTCCTTGCTGTGACGATGAGCCAGCCATTCACGTCACTTTTCTGAGCGCTGTTTCTTGTAAAGCGGTGATAGAGTTGCTGATGTGTAAACTTGCTTTGAAAGCTCTAAGGAACCACCTAAGCCCAAAGGAGTATTGCTGGCAGTGTCACACATCTGTCTTGGCCGTGTGGGCCCTGAAGCCAGTTGATTTGGGGCCTATTATTCCTACACTACTGGTAGTGGGTGCGCTCTCCTGACCGCTCTCCGGAGTGGCAGCCCCTGTGCTGGGTGAAGTGAGAGATACAGAGGGGGAAAATGACATAGTCTCTGCTCTCAAGAAGATAGTCTCTTTGGGGTGAACCATAAGATTGGTAAAAATAATGGCAGTGTTTTGATGCCATGAGAGAAGGTGGTGAAGGGTGAGGTCAGATCAGGGAGGGCTTTCTTGAGGAGGTGTCATTGGAGACTGGCCTTGAAAAATGTATGCATGAGGGCAGACAACTCAGCAAGAGGACCCAGGCTGGGCAAGGACAGGGATAGATCAGTTCATCTCTTCTGCGAAGGAGGCGATTGAAATAGGTTCCTTGGAGGCAAGTGTGCAGAGGCCCAGGGTGCCGGGCTAGGTAGAGGAGAGTTCATTCGGATGTGACAGGCAGCTATTGAACGTTTCTGAGCAGGATTAGCATGGTCCAGGCCCCACTTTCCAAAAAATGATCTGGCAGGATGCATGGGATAGCTGCAAGGCGAGCAGTAAGGAAGCAGATAGGACAGTAGTAAAGGGGGCTACTGCAATGACCCCGTTGTAATGGGGGCTCCTGGACAGGAGGTGGCAGTGGAGATTGAGGGAGAGACTGTAGGGGAAGAAGTAGCTGAACTTGGCAATTGATGGCTAGACAGCCTACTTCTTGCTTTCTCTGAAGCCAGTCTTTCCCAATCTCCCTGAAGGGCCTGTCTCCCTGGGCCCCTCAGTTGTAGGGTTTCCTCAGCATCCTCCCTGAATCACCTTGTCTCATCCAACATCTTGCCAAGGGCATAGGCAGATCCTGAAGTCAATGAAGCTTAAATTTCAGGATACCTCCCGTACAGGGGCCCGTCATGGCTAGAAGTATCTGAGGTTACGGAACAGCCTAGCTGAGGTGGGGAAGCAAGGTTGCAACCAGAGAGCGTTTGCACGTAAGCTATTTCCGGTAATTTGCCTAAAGAGATTTCAAGAAGAAAAGACATTAACCCCCATAATTTGTCATGATTTCATTGTGCCTTCTGTCAACACAAGAAACATCTGAACCTGCAGAGAGTCTGTATGAGTTTATTTGAGCCTAACTGATGACATTGCTGAGAAGCAAGATCTCAGATGCTTCGGAGAACACACACCGTTTTGCAGTTTCTCTTCCATGTGTGGAATGAAGGAGAATGTAAGGACGGAGGTGGGGGAAAGCAAGGGTAGTTAGCAGAGTAGTTGCTCCCTGGAGGTTCGTTACAGCTTTGGGGGATTGGAAAAGAGGACTGTGTTCGGCATTTCAAAATAAGCCAGGTGCACAATAACAGGAGGTTCCATTGCAGTGGGGGTCAGCAGGGAACAAGCATGAGAAGGTGCAATATGTCAGGCACTGAGGAGGCCCAGGCCTCTCACCAAGGCGGAGCGGGGCGGAGGCTAGGGACAGGGAAGATGCCATTTTAGACGAGGTCTTTGATGAGGTGGCAGGTGAACAGAGACAAGGTTTTTCCTCACAGCAGCCAGGAAAACCTTTTCCGATGTACTGCTAACTGATGGGGTCACTCTGCAAGTCTTTCATGGCGCCCTGCGCAGGGGCGCCCACCAAGTTTTCCAGCCCCATGGCTCCCAGCCCTTCACCCTCAGACACTGGCCTTCCCACTGGTGGCTCCTCATCCGTGCTGGGCCGTCTCAGATATGGTGTCTCTCTTTTTTCTTTTTCTTCTTTTTTAAATATATTTTATTGATTTTTTTACAGAAAGGAAGAGAGAAGGATAGAGAGCTAGAAACATCGATGAGAGAGAAACATTGATCAGCTACCTCCTGCACACACACACACACACACACCCCTCCCCCACCAGGGATGTGCCGGCAACCAAGGAACATGCCCTTGACCAAAATCAAACCTGGGACCTTTCAGTCTGCAGACCGACGCTCTATCCACTGAGCCAAACTAGTTTCAGCTCCTCTCAGCACTAAAACACTAGGAACAACTTCCTGGAATTCCTGGAGGCTCCTGGGAGGAGAAGGGTCACATCTGTCTTGTGCATGTGTCTGTACCCTTGTGTGAGGCAGTGCCTGGCACATACTAAACATTAATCCACAGGATTGGTTGATGTCTGCATGCATTCACGATAGAAATTACTCATGTGTTAAATTCACTCAAAAATTATAATAAGGCCCGGCCAGTGTGGCCCGGTGGTTGAGTGTCAACCTTTGAACCATGAGCTCACAGTTCAATTCCCAGCCAGGGCACATGCAGGCTCAATCCTTGTAGGGGGTGTGCAGGAGGCAGCCGATCAATGATTCTCTCTCATCATTAATGTTTCTCTCTCTCCCTCTTCCTTTCTCTCTCTCTCTAAAAAAGTCAATAAAAACATTTTTAAAAAATTATAATAGGGCCCTAACCGATTTGGTTTAGTGGATAGAGCATCAGCCTGCAGACTGAAGGGTCCCAGGTTTGATTCTATAATAGTCTAGGGTAGGGGTGTCGAACTCAATCAGAGAAGGGGCCAAAATCTAAAATCCAGCCTAAATCACGGGCTGAATGGTTTACTGAACAGTCATAAACTGTCATTGTGATGGAAACGCAGCGGAGTGCAGTGATGACAGCGCGGTGCGGGCCACATTGCAAGGCCTGGCAGGATGGATTTGGCCTGCGGGCCTTGTGTTTGACACATGGGCATGTACCTTGGTTGCCCAGGGATGTGCAGGAGGCAGCTGATCAATGTTTCTATCTTATTGATGTTTCTAACTCTTCATCCCTCACCCTTCCTCTTTGTATAAATAAAATATATTTTAAAAATATATTTTAAAATCAATAAAATATATTTTAAAAATATAATAGGGACAAACACCAAGTACCAAACTATGTTTTTACATTAATTAATTGACTTAATTTTCAAAGTAACCCTATTAAATAGGCTGTCAATGCCGAAACCAGTTTGGCTCAGTGGATAGATCATCGACCTGAGGACTGAAAGGTCCCAGGTTCAATTCTGGTCAAGGGCATGTACCTTGCTTGCGGGCACTTTCCCAGTGCGAGGTGTGCAGGAGGCAGCTCATCGATGATTCTCTCTCATGGATGTTTCTAGCTCTCTATCCCTCTACCTTCCTCTCTGTAAAAAATCAATAAAATATATTAAAAATAAATAAATAGGCTGTTAACCCCATCTTAAAGGCAATAAAGAGATGGTTGATACAATGAGAAAGCAGCAGAGCAGGGACTTGAACCCAGAAGTTGACTCGTCTGTACGCCCTTAATGTTGTGCTGGACAGTCTATCAAATCCAAGTGTACGAAGTGCCAGGCATCATTCTTGGTACCAGGGGGATAATATTGGAAAACCAAAGAAGTAAAACAAGCTAACAAACTTCCAGTTTTTATCAAGTTTCCACTCCTGGTAGAGGAAAACAAAGAAAAAACATAAAAACAAGTAAGAGGCAGTTCCTGGCAGGGGAGTATAAAGAAAATATAGAAGAATAATGAGTAATGTGATATGAAAAAAACAAAATGGGGCTGGGGAGAGGGAATGAGGGGCACAGGTGGTACTGCTTTATTTATTTTATTTTTAATGCTCACTCAAGGATATTTTTTCCTTTTTGTTTTTACAGAGAGAGTGAGGAGAGAGAGAGAGAGAGAGAGAGAGAGAGAGAGAGAGAGAGAGAGGTGAGAGAGACACCTCGATTGGTTGCCTTTTGCACATGTCCTAATGGAGGCTGGGAATGGATTCTGCAACCCAGGTATGTGCCTTTGACTGGGAATTGAACCCTCGACCCTAACTTCTAACTACTTAGCTGCACTGGCCAGAGAAGGGAGGTATAATTTTATTTTTATTTTAAAAAAATTTTCTTATGTCACTTATTCTCTAAAGTTTAAGGGTAACTTTGTTTTATATATATATATATATATATATATATATATATATATATATATATATATAAAATCATTGATGTTTCTATCTATCTCTTCCTCTCTGAAATCAATACAAATGTATTTTAAAAATAACAAACAAAAACAAACAAAAATAGGTTTAAAAAAACTGAGCAAGACCAAGGGATTGCTTGATTAAATAATTGTGTAGCTGTATAATGATATATTGTGCACTTATTAGGAGAATGTACTAACATGGAGTATATTGAAAAGAGCAGGGTACACAGCAGTGATGATTCTAATAATAAATCGAGAGGATATTTGGATAGGCAGAGAGAAATATGAACGAGTGTTCAACAGGCCCTGGCTGGGGGCTCAGGTGGTTGGAGTGTTGTCCCATGCACCAAAACATGGCAGATTCAAGGCCAGGCCAGGGTACATACCTAGGTTGCAGGTTTGATCCCCAGATGGGGCATGTGCAGGAGGCCTCTATCTCTCTCCTCCTCTCTCTCTCTCTTAAAAAAAAAAAAAAAAAATCAATAAAATCACCTGGCTAGTGTGGCTCGGTGGTTGAACACGACCTATGAAGCAGAAGGTCAATTCCTCCCAGTGTACCAACAGCAATCAAGGCATAACTACACCAAGACATTGCACTCAGCCCACAAAGGGGTGCACCGAGAGTGTCCACCTCAGGTGATTTGGGAGGCTGAGTTACCATACAAAGCCACTCCATCAACACAGGGAGGCAACCAAAATGTGGAGACACAGAAGCATGTCACAAATGGGAGAGATGGAAGAAAGTAAACTACTGGGGGAGTGGGGATTGGTAAGATATGTACACATATAATACTGTAATAAAAAATTAAAAGAAAGAAAGAAAGACGACACAGAGTTCAGAATCACATTTATAAGATTACTCAAGAATCTTCTAAAAACCACTGAGAAACTTGGAGAGACCTTCAAGGACCTTAATGAGAATGCAAAAAAAAAAAAAAAAAAAAAAAAAAAAAAAAAAAAGGAAAAGGACCAGTCAGAAATTAAGCATACACTGTCTGAAATAAAGAATATACAGAAACTCAACTGTAGATCAACATACTCCAAGAGTCAAACCAAAGATCTGGAATATGAGGAAACAAAAAACACCCAACCAGAGAGGCAGAAAGAAAGAAGAATCCAAAAGTGTGAGGATAGTGTAAGGAGCCTCTGGGACGGCTTTAGGTGTACCAACATCCGGATTTTTGGGGTGCCAGAAGAAGAGAGAGAGCAGGATATTGAAGGCCTATTGAAAGAAATAATGACAGAAAACTTTCCCTACCTGGTGAAAGAAATAGACTTACAAGTTCAGGAAGTGCACAGAACCCCAAAGAGGACCACACCAAGACATCATAATTAAAATGCCAAGGGCAAAAGACAGAGAGAGAATCTTACAAGCAGCAAGAGAAAAACAGTTAGTTACCTACAAGGGAGTACTCATACGACTGTCAGCTGATTTCTCAACAGAAACTATGCAGACCAGAAGGGAGTGGCAAAAAATATTCAAAGTGATGAATAGCAAGAACCTACAACCAAGATTACTCTACTCAGCAAAACTATCATTCAAAATTGAAGGCCAGATAAAGTGCTTCACAGACAAGAAAAAGCTAAAGGAGTTCATCACCACCAAACCAGGATTTACATGAAATGCTGAAGGGTATTTTTTAAGAAGAGTAAGGGGGGAAAAAGAGAGAGAGAAAGAAGAAGAAGAAGAAGAAGAAGAAGAAGAAGAAGAAGAAGAAGAAGAAGAAGAAGAGGAGCTTGAAGATGGCGACTGAACAGTCGGATTTGTTCTGACTCTGGTCCCAGAACAGACAAAAGTAGCGTCTGAGCAGCTCAGGGAATGTTGATTGGCAGCTGAGGGGCAGCGGAGTTCTCAAGGAAGGTAGGGAGCTGTCCGCTGGACAGGATTTCCTGGCCGGGTGGCCAGCACTGCCGCGGCGGCGGCAGCGGAGGTGGTGGCGAGCTGAAAGCTGCTGCTCAGGGGCTCCGCCACCTTACCAGGAAAGGAGTAGCTTCTCTGAGGCCTGGAAAACCCCAGCGGAGAGGTCCATCAAGCAGCTGAGAATCCCGAATCGGCGCAGACACGTGGATTCAAGGGAGCTCTTCGGTCACCCACGGAAAGGAGAAGGAACACCGCATAACTAGACATCCTGAAAAGAGAGGCCATGGGGAGACAAAAACATAGTCCACACGTGAAAGAAAAGCAGGCATCACCAGAAAAGGAAGTAAACGAGTCAGAGGCAAGCAGCCTACCAGAGCAAGAATTCAGAGTAATGATCATAGGATGGCTAAAAAGAATGGAAGAGAAATTTGACAATAGCCAAGAAGAAATGAGGAAGAACCATGAGGAACTGAAGAAAAGCCATGAGGAACTGAAGAAGAACCAAGAAGAAATGAAAAATGACATCGCTACCATGAAGAACTCAATAGAAAGCATCAAGAGTAGACTAGATGAAGCAGAGGACCGCATCAGTGAGCTAGAAGATAAGATGGAAAAAAATACCCAAGTAGAGCAACTTCTAGAAAAAAAGATTAAAAAGCAGGAGGAGAGCCTACGGGAGCTTTGGGACAATACAAAACAAAATAATATTCGAATAATAGGGGTTCCAGAAGGAAAGGAAACTGAGGTAGACATGGAAAAAGTATTTCAAGAAATAATGACAGAAAACTTTCCTGAAATAGAGAAGAAAAAAATCACACAAATCCAAGATGCTCGCAGAGTCCCAAGCAAAATGAATCCCAGAAGACAGTCTCCAAGGCACATTATAATTAAATTGGCAAACAACATCGACAAAGTAAGAATCTTAAAAGCAGCCAGAGAGAGACAGAAAGTTACATACAAAGGAACCCCCATCAGACTAGCAACTGATTTCTCAACAGAAACTTATCAGGTCAGAAAGGAATGGGATGAAATATACAAAGTCATGCAAAGTAAGGGTCTGAATCCAAGAATACTGTATCCAACAAGGCTATCAATCAAGATTGAAGGGGAAATCAGGAGCTTCACAGACAAAAAAAGACTGAAGGAATTTATCTCCACCAAACCAGCAATGCAAGAAATGCTAAAGGGTCTACTGTAAAAATAAAGAAATAAGAAGTGAAGAAGGAACATGGGTATAGAATAAAAATGGCGTCAAATGAGTACCTATCAATAATAACCTTAAATGTAAATGGATTAAATGCTCCAATAAAAAGACATAGGGTAACAGATTGGATAAGAAAACAAGACCCATACATCTGTTGTCTACAAGAAACCCACCTCAGAAAAAGAGATGCACACAGACTGAGGGTGAAGGGATGGAAAAAAGTTTTCCAGGCAAATGGAAATGAAAAAAAAGCCGGGGTAGCAATACTTATATCTGACAAATTAGATCTCAGAGTGAAGGACATAATAAGAGATAATGAAGGCCACTTCATAATACTAAAGGGAACAATCCAACAAGAAGAAATAACCCTGGTAAATATATATGCACCCAATACAGGAGCAACCAAATACATTAAAAAACTGCTGTAGGACATTAAGAGAGAGATTAATAGCAATACAATCATAGTAGGAGATTTTAATACCCCACTGTCACCCTTTGACAAATCATCTAAACAAAAAATCAGCAAAGAAATATCAATCCTAAATGACTCACTAGACCAGATGGAATTAATTGACATCTTCAGAACACTGCACCTCAAAGCCACAGAATATACATTCTTCTCAAGTGCACATGGGACATTCTCAAAGATAGACCACATTTTGGGACATAGGCAAAGTCTCTTCAAATTCAAGAAGATAGAAATCATATCAAGTATCTTCTCAGACCATAATGGCATAAAACTGGAAATTAACTACAATAAAAATAATCCAAAGAAATCAAACACATGGAGACTAAACAGCATGCTATTAAACAAGGACTGGGTTACCAGAGAAATCAAGGAAGAAATTAAAAACATCCTGGAAACAAATGACAATGAAAACACAACAATCCAAAATCTATGGGACACAGCAAAAGCAGTTTTGAGAGGGAAGTTCATATCCTTACAAGCCTATTGCAAAAAAAAACTAGAAAAAGGGGTAACAGATGATCTAACTCTACAACTCAAAGAGTTAGAAAAGGAGCAACAAGAAAAGCCCAGTGTAAGCAGAAGGAAGGAAATAACAAAAATCAGAGCACAGATAAACGACATAGAGACCAAAAAAACAATACATAAGATCAACAAAACCAAGAGCTGGTTCTTTGAAAGAATAAACAAGATAGATGGACCTCTAGCCAGGCTAACCAAGAAACAAAGAGAGAGGACCCAAATAAACAAAATCAGAAATGAAAGAGGTGAAATAACTACAGACCCCACCGAAATACAACAGATTGTTACAAAATACTACGAACAACTCTATGCCAACAAACTGAACAACCTGGAGGAAATGGACATATTCCTAGAAAAATACAAACTTCCCAAACTCAATCAGGAAGAATCTAAAAATCTCAATAGACCAGTGTCTTGGGAAGAAATTGAAACAGTCATCAAAAAGCTTCCAGCAAACAAAAGCCCAGGGCCAGATAGCTTCATAGGAGAGTTTTGCCAAAGATTCAAGGAAGAACTAAAACCTATCCTCCTCAGACTATTCAAAAAAATCCAATTGGAAGGAATACTTCCAAACTCCTTCTATGAAGCCAGCATCACCCTAATACCAAAACCAGATAAAGACAACGCAATGAAAGAGAATTACAGGCCAATATCCCTCATGAACATAGATGCCAAAATCCTCAACAAAATTCTAGCAAATCGTCTCCAGAAGAACATGACCAAGTAGGATTTATTCCAGGAATGCAAGGATGGTACAATATCCGCAAATCAATAAATATGATACATCACATAAACAAATTGAAAGATAAAAATCATATAGTCATATCAATTGATGCAGAAAAAGCATTTGATAAAATCCAACACCCTTTCCTGATAAAAACTCTTAACAAGGTGGGAGTACAAGGATCATACCTCAAAATAATAAAAGCCATATATGATAAACCCAGGGCCAACATTATACTCAATGGGCAAAAACTAAAACCATTCCCTCTAAGAACAGGAACAAGACAGGGATGCCCACTCTCGCCACTCCTGTTTGACATAGTACTGGAAGTACTAGCCATTGCAATTAGACAAGAGGAGGAAATAAAAGGCATCCAAATTAGAAAAGAAGAAGTAAAGTTATCCTTATTTGCAGATGACATGCTATTGTACATAAAAAACCCAAAAGACTCCATTAAAAAACTAATTGACTTAATAAATGAATTTGGCAATGTAGCAGGACACAAAATTAATGCCAAGAAATCCATGGCATTTCTATACACCAACAGTGAAACTACAGAAACAGAGACTAAAAAAGCAATTCCATTTACCATCACACCAAAAAAATTAAGATATCTAGGAATAAATTTAACTAAGGAAGTAAAGGACCTATATGCAGAAAACTACACGACACTGAAAAAAGAGATAGAGGAAGATGTAAGGAGATGGAAGGACGTACCATGTTCATGGATTGGTAGAATCAACATCATCAAAATGTCTATACTTCTTAAAGCAATCTATAGGTTCAATGCACTCCCCATTAAAATACCAACGGCATATTTCACTGACCTAGAAAGAACTCTCCAAAAGTTCATTTGGAACAATAAAAGACCCCGAATAGCCACAGCAATCCTGAGAAAGAAGGGTAAAGTAGGAGGGATCTCAATACCAGACTTCAAACTGTATTACAAAGCCACTGTTCTCAAAACAGCCTGGTACTGGCACAAGAACAGACATATAGATCAATGGAATAGAATTGAGAACCCAGATATCAACCCTAATCACTATGCTCAATTAATACTTGACAAAGGAGGCACGAATATACAATGGAGTCAAGACAGTTTCTTCAATAAATGGTGTTGGGAAAATTGGGCAGACACATGCAAAAGAATGAAACTAGATCACCAACTTACACCATACACAAAAATAAACTCAAAATGGATGCAGGACTTAAACATCAGACGGGAAACCATAAAAATACTAGAAGCATCCACAGGCAGCAAAATCTCAGACGTATGCCAAAAGAACTTCTTCACTGATACTGCCCCTAGGGCAATGGAAGCTAAAGAGAAAATAAACAAATGGGACTACATCAAAATAAAAAGCTTTTTTACAGCAAAAGAAACCATCACCAAAACAACAAGAAAGCCCACGGTGTGGGAGAACATATTTGTTAATAACACCACTGATAAAGGTTTAATCTCCAACATCTACAGACAGCTGATACAACTAAATAAAAGGAAGGTGAATGATCCAATTAAGAAATGGGCAATGGATCTAAATAGAATATTTTCAAAAGAAGACAGAAGGAAGGCCAAAAGGCACATGAAAACATGCTCAAAGTCACTAATTATCTGAGAGATGCAAATCAAAACAACAATGCGGTACCATCTCACACCTGTCAGAATGGCCAACATCAACAAATCAACAAACGACAAGTGTTGGCGAGGTAGCGGAGAAAAAGGAACCCTCGTGCACTGCTGGTGGGAATGCAGACTGGTGCAACCACTGTGGAGAACAGTGTGGAATTTCCTCAAAAAACTGAAAATGGAACTCCCATTTGATCCAGTAATCCCACTCCTAGGAATATATCCCAAGAAACTAGAAACACCAATTAGAAAGGATATATGCACCCCTATATTCATAGCAGCACAATCTACAATAGCCAGAATTTGGAAACAGCCTAGGTGCCCGTCAGCAGATGATTGGATCCAAAAACTATGGTACATCTACACAATGGAATACTATGCTGCCATAAAAAAGAAGGAATTCTCATCATTTGCAGCAACCTGGATGGAATTGGAGAACATCATGCTGAGTGAAATAAGCCAATCAATGAAAGAGAAACACCACATGACCTCACTCATTTGTGGATAATAAAGATCATTATAAACTGATGAACCAAAAGATAGATACAGAGACAGTAAAGCAACAAGCAGATTGTCAAATTTCAGCGGGGAGGGGAGGAGGATCTGGGGGAGATAATAGATCAACTGAAGGACTTGTATACATGCATATAAGTACAACCAATGGACATAAAGCTCTGGGGAGGGAGGGGTTGTGTGGGAGGGAGGGAGGGGGAAAAATCAATAAAATATGTAAAAATTAATTAATTAATTAATTAAAAAAATAAAGTTATTATTGAAGGTAAAAAGAAGAAGAAGAAGAAGAAGAAGAAGAAGAAGAAGAGGAAGAAGAAGAAGAGGAAGAAGAAGAAGGTGGTAAAGGTAAAAACTATGAAGAAAAAGACATCAAATACTACCAACAAGTGAATCTAAAAATCAAGTGAATAAAAAAATCTGAAGAACATAATGAACTGGTGAATATAATAGAATCAGGGACATAGAAAGGGAATGGACTGACAATTCTCAGGGAGAGAGGGTCTGAGGAATGCGGGAAGAGATTGGACAAAAATCTTACATCTATGGATGAAGACAGTGGCAGGGGGTAAGGGCATGGGGTGGGATGGGAAATCAAGTGGAAGGAAGCTATGGGGGGGGGGGAAGAGGAACACCTGTAATAATCTGAACAATAAAGATTTATAATAATAATAATAATAATAAATTTTAAAGATCTGAACATTGGGATCTACCTCATATTTTTTTATATTTTAATATATTTGACATATAGGTAATTTAGAACTGTTTTTTGTTTTGTTTTTTGGTTTTTTTTACAAAGAGGAAGGGAGAAAAATAGAGAGTCAGAAACACTGATGAAAGAGAAACATCGACCAGCTGCCTCCTGCACACCTCCGACTGAGTATGTGCTCACAACTAAGGTATATGCCCTTGGCTGGAATCGAACCTGGGACCCTTCAGTCCATAGGCTGAAGCTCTATCCACTGAGCCAAACCGGTTAGGGTTACCTCGTATTTTTATTTATTTATTTATTTTACCTCATATTTTTAAAGGCCCTGGTATTCCACTGTGTGAATGTCAAATCCCTATTTTGGACACTTGAATTGTTCCTGTTCTCTAGCTCAAAAACAATACTTTGGTGGCTGCACACAGTGTATATGAAAAATAGTCGGTTTAAAATATATATATATATATATATATATATATATATTAATTTTATTTTATTTTATTATTTTTATTTTTATATATTTTATTGAGTTTTTACAGAGAAGAGGAGAGTGGGATAGAAAGCTAGAAACATCGATGGGAGAGAATCATCTATCAGCTGCCTCTTGCACACCCCCTACTGGGGATGTGCATGCAACCTAAAAATATTTTTTATTGATTTTTTTTTTTTTACAGAAAGGAAGAGAGAGGGATAGAAAGCCAGAAACATCGACGAGAGAGAAACATCAACCAGCTGCCTCCTGCATATCCTCCTCTGGGGATGTGCCCGCAACCAAGATACATGCCCCCGACTGGAATTGAACCCAGGAACTTTCAGTCTGCAGGCTGATGCTCTATTCCACTGAGCCAAACCGGGTTTGGCTAGTTGGGTGTTTTTGTTTTTTTTTTGTGTGTGTGTGTGTGTGTGTTTGTTTTTGTTTTTTTTTTGTGTGTGTGTGTGTGTGTGCGTGTGTGTGTTTTAAGAAGATTTTTCTTAATTTTATTGATCTTGAGAGAGAGAAACATCAATTTGTTGTTCCACTATTTATGCATTCATTGCTTGATTCTTGTATGTGCCCTGACCAGGGATCGAACCCACAACATTAGCATATCAGCATATTGGTACAACACTCTAACCAACTGAGCTCCTGGGCCAGTTTTGTTTTGTTCCATTGTTGTTTTTCCAAACAATCTCTCTAAGGCTCACTTACCTAGCGGGTTCCGCACCCAGTATCACGGCCTCAGGCCTCGGCCTCTGTGTTCCTCGTCCTCCCCCCCTGGTCTCCCCAGGAGCGGGCTGGAGCCCTGTGACACCCCAGGCGGGGTCAGGAGCTCCTAGGGAGTCTACAGCAGCTTCTCTTGAAGTCAGAGTGGAGAGGTTTGCACTAGATAAACGGATTGCCTTAGATAAGAAAAAAATGGCTTTGTTTCTAAGGGAGCCAAGCTCTTTATAAACATTTCCTCAAAGGTGAGTTAGCATCTTTACTGACCATCATCCCCACTTCAGCTGGAGACCGGCGAGGCCCTAGCTCACACAGCCTCTTAGAGACCTCGCCTGAATTCCAAGCCCGATTGCCCCAGCGGGCTAGAGGCAATGTTTATTGTTAAGGAGAGTGGGGTGTGAAGATCAACAAACACTTGTTAACCGATTTTTCTCCTTTCAAAGTTCTAAACGGGCTCATTGTTTTGTTAATGAAAGTCAACATTCATTTGCATCGCGAGGGCCGCCTCTCCTCTGTCCCGGCGAGGGCAGAGGCTGGGACTAGGGAGCGAGGGAGGTGGCCCGGCGACTGGAAAACCTGACGCTGGTTCCTCGGCTCTCCGTGCCTAACGAAGGGTCTGACACCTCGTTCTGTAAATGTTATTGTCTTCACTGCAATGACCCTCACCGGTGCTGTTTCCTGGTCATCTACCGTGCCCCGCGCATGCGGGAGGCCTTCCTTTGCAGCGGCTTTTCATCCCCGGAGCCCAGGGAAGTCCACGGCCTGTGGGAGGTGTGACCAACGCTCAGGCTCACACAGGCAACTCGCCCCAAATCACAACGCAGCTCGCTGGCAACGAAAGATTCAAACCCCTATTTGTCTGGCCCTTCACTCTGCCCATCTTGAATTTTTCACTAAGTTCGGATGAGCCCTGCTATCTTTGTGCCTGGGTTTGCTTATGGATAAGATGGGGATAGTCCTACCAGTTTCTCCTGTATCGCAGTATAATTTTGAGTGTTATGCTTTCCTTAGTTGTGCTGAAGGCAAACTAATATTAATAATAATTCTAACCATTTTTAGAACACTAATAATTCTCATAATAACTCCATTGAGATAAGTTTTGTTTTTATGCTCATTTTGCAGATGAGGAAAGTGAGGTTTAGAAAAGCGAAGTCACTTGCCCAAGGTTCACTGCCTGCTCTGGATTTGGTAGGTCCGGGTACTCAGCCGGGAGTGGGCGAAGGGCCGGAGAGGACTCCCTGCAAGACTCAGGGCGGGGCCTCCCGCCTCCAGGAGGAGTTGAAGGCACTTAGCGCTTTGGGTCAGCCTTACCCACCCGTGTCCACCAATCCCCCCAACCCCGAGCCTGCAAAACGCCTGGCATTCAGAACGTGCTCCACAGGCTCTGTTCATAGCGATGCCCCACGCAGCAGCCAGCAACAGCCACACGGACCTCTGGTCCTGGCTGGTGCCCAGCTCGCCCAGCACTGCTGCTCTTCTGCTAAAGCATCCCTCCTCCGATTTTTTTTTTTGGCATTTTTAATTTTTGTTGTGATAATTTATTTTTTTAATATATTTTATTGATATTTTACAGAGAGGAAGAGAGAGGAATAGAAAGTCAGAAACATCGATGAGAGAGAAACATCGACCAGCTGCCTCCTGCACACCCTCCACTGGGGTGTGCCTGCAACCAAGGTACATGCCCTTGACCAGAATTGAACTTGGGACCCTTCAGTCCGCAGGCCGACGCTCTATCCACTGAGCCAAACCGGTTTTGGCTATTGTGATAATTTAAAATTATGTTTTAATAAAAATTATGCATGTATTTGTTTTTTAAATCTATGTCCACTCCATAGAAGTTCCTGTTAAGAAAATTTCAGATATATTTCTAGACATATTCTCTGTGCATGTATATATTCCTTCAGTACCAATGGTGGCACACTGTACACACAGCATCGCAGAGCTTCTGTCCCCACATCTGCAAATGCAGGCGGACCTCCTTTTTCTTAATGCTGCGTGTGTTAGGCATTGATGATTGTACGAAGTTTATTTAATAGATCCCTGTGGGTTTTCCCCAGTTTTGTGCTATGACAAACAGGGTTTCTGGAGACATTATTATTGTTACTGTTATTATTAATTTATTTTTAAAAAATATATTTATTGATTTCAGAGAGGAAGAGAGAGAAACATCAATAATGACAGAGAATCATTGATCGGCTGCCTCCCGCACACCCCCTTCTGGGGATGGAGCCCGCATCCCAGGCATGTGCCCTTGGCCAGAATCCACAGGCCGATGCTCTATCCACTGAGCCAAACTGGCTTCAGCTATTATTGATTTATGATTAATGTTCCATAAATTCACACTTCTAAAGGATATAATTCAGGGCGTTGAAGTGTATTCACAAAGTTGAACAACTATTATATTTACCACTATCTAATTCTGGGAACATTCTTTTTAAATATATATATATACATATATATATATATATATATATATATATATATATACACACACACACACACACACACACATACACACACACACACACACTTATACATACACACACACACACACACATATATATATTTAATTGATTTTAGAGAGGAAGGGAGAGGGAGAGATAGAAACATCAATGCATCAATGATGAGAATCATTGTTCGGTTGCCTCCTGCATGCCTCCCACTGGGGATTGAGTCCACAGTCTGGCATGGGCCCTGGACCGAAATTAAACCCAGGACCTTCAGTCTGCAGGCTGATGCTTTACCCATTGAACCAACTGGCTAGGGCCTGGGAACATTCTTGAACACCCATTTTCTGGCCTCGCATGACTTTGGCAAGAGGTGGCACTTCCAGAGGTGTGATGGATAAGCTTTGGGAGATGATTTTTTCCGTCACGCACAGTCAAAAGCCCTGGGCCTAGGAACTTGGAGTCACCACATTTCTCATGGTCACAAGCACATGCCCCTGGCAATGACTGTCCATCAGAGGAAATCAGATCCATCTGTATTTTCACACATTTAGATTTGCTTAAATCGGGCCAGGCCCCTAAATATTCCAATTAGAACATGCTAACGGTGGGAAATGCCCCAACAACATGTGTACTGTACATCTCCATTCACAGAGGGTGCTGCTGTATGGTCCTTGAAGAAACCAAATCAAAGAATGTCATTCCTCTGCTCCAAAACGCTCCAAAAAAAAAGTGTATAAGTACAGCCAAAATAAATAAAGTCCACAATGGCCAGCATCTCGCTCACAGTAGAAGCCAAAGTCCTTCCAAAGGCCCGTACGGCCCTGTCTGAGCTGGTCCCTGCTCACCTCTCCTCCCCATCTCCCAGCCCGCTCCCTCGCCCTCTGTGCCAGCCACGTGGCCCCTGGCTGGTCCTCCAGCCCCCAGCGAGCTCCCACCTCAGCACTGCACACTGCTCTCCCTCTGCCTGAAGCGTTCCCTTCCCTCTCCTCATCCCATTCCCATCTCTGCTCCCTCTCATCCATCGGAGAACCTTCTTTAATGCCCCCGTATAAAATAGCACCTGGAACTCTCTAGCCCACACCCTATTTCTTCAAACGATGTATATTTATTTCTTCACTTTCTGTCTGAATTTTAATCTCTAGAGAAAAATACCATTGTCCTTTCTGTTCACTGACATGTTGTTAAACAGTCTGGTTCACAGTAGGTGATCAATAATATTTGTGAATGGAATAAATGAATAAATAACTTTCATTGAGGTACAAAAGTTATTAATAAATCCAAAGACTGGGGGAAGGGCGAGTGGACAAAGGGTCTGGATAGACAATTCACAGAAAATGAAACACACACAAATGATTTGTAAGATCAGGCAAGATGTCCAGCATCACTCATTGTAATCGAAGACGTATGAATGAGAACTCCTATGAGTAACCGTCTCTCACCCATCGCACTGGCAAACATCCCGAAGCTGTCAGTTCTCCATGTTCGCAAGGCCGTGGAGAAACAGGTCCTACCCTGCAATGCTGGCGGGAGTGAGCATGGGGAAAGGTTTGCCAAAGACAACTAAACAGCACCTAAATTTTATTTTCTTTTTTTAAAGAATCGTTTATTGGTTTATTGGAGAGTGAGAAGATATAAACGTTGATGTGAGAGCGCAACATCAACCAGCTGCCTCCTGCACGCCCCCCACCGGAGATGGAGCCCAAAACCCTGGCATGTGCCCTGAACTCAAATCGAACCAACCGAGCCACACTCAAGGGCTAGCACCTAAATTTTAAAAGTGTACTCTTTGGCTCAGCAATTCCGTGTGTATAAATTTATCCTGCAGGTGTATTTGCTCAGGCATACAAATATGTGGGTACTCACTGCACACTCCTTGTTCTAGTGAAAGACAGGAAAGGCTGTGAATACCCCCGAGGAAGGTTGGTTAAATATATGATAGTATGACATTACAGTGGAATAGTATGCAGAGGCTAGGAAGGAAGTATATCTCTACTACTAAATGGAATTACCCACGCCCCAGCCGGTTTGGCTCAGGGGACGCACAGTCAGCCTGCAGACTGAAAGGGGCACATGTCCAGGTTGCAGGTTCCATCCCCAGTAGGAGGTGTGCAGGAGGCAGCCAATCAATGATTCTCTGTCATCATTGATGTTTCTGTCTCTCCCTCACCCTTCCTCTCTGAAATCAATAAAAATATATTAAAAAATAAAATGCTATTACCCACGAGAGATAGTGACATGAAAAAGCAATACACAGAACAGTGTGCATCATATGTAAACATTTGTTTAAAAGAAGGACAAGAGGGAATTGCTCTGGAGAAACAAACAGGAAATCAGTATGGTCTCTGAGAAGGGGGAATGCAGCAGGGGAGGCGTGATCAGAGAAAAGAAGGAGACTTTACCTTTCTTACAAGCTGGGAACTTTTATATTTTCATTGATTTCAGAGAGGAGGGAAGAGGGAGAGACAAAAACATCAATGATGACAGAGAACCAGAGAAACATTCATCAGTTGCCTCCTACACACCTCACACTGGGGATTGTGTCCACAACTCAGGCATGTACCCTCATGGGGAATCGAACTGTGACCTATTGGTTCCATAGGCTGACACTCAACCACTGAGCCACACCAGCCAGACAAACTAGGAACTTTTACTGTTACTAGTAATTACATTAGCTGCTGCTTTTAACTTTTAAAAACAGCACATAAGAAAACCCCCCCCCCAGAGATATCCTATATAATAAAAGCCTAATATGCAAATTGTCCCCCTCCACTGGGAGTTCAACCATTTGCTATGATGTGTACTGGCCACCAGAGGGCAGAGCATAACATGGCGGGCATCAGCTACACAGCACTGGCAGCGAGCGGCAGTGGAGTTGCTGCCAGCCCAGATAGGCCCCAATGAGAGTGGGACCATGGCAGGATGGTGGAGCAGGTGACCAGGCAGTGCCAGGCCAAGGCGGGTACGAGTGGAGCCCAATTGCCCCACTGATTGCCCAGCAGATGGTGACCAGCGGTGGCAGTGGGGGACAGGGCCGCCACCCGGCTCCCAGGGGCTGAGGGAGCCGGGCGGAGGCCGGATGACTCAGGTGGAGGGGGGTGCTCAGGGGCCTGGGCCCAGGTGCTGCCCAGCTGGGAACTGCCCTTCCACACCAGACTCTGAAGCTTTGATCACCAGCCAGGCTAGGGACCCACCCATGCACGAATTTCATGCACTGGGCATCTAGTAAAAGGATAAGCAGTAAAAAGTCTCTGCTAAAAAAAAGAAAAAACCCTAATCCACAATGATGGGGTATGTCAAAGGGACACAGGAGCTACCCGAAAACCAGAGAGTAATAAAGCAGTACTGGAGGTTAACCTAAAGTGTAAAATAAGTATCCATGAATAGTCATAACATAAAAAAGTGACTGAATAGCCAAAACCGGTTTGGCTCAGTGGACAGAGTGTCGGTCTGCGGACTGAAAGGTCCCGGGTTCGATTCCAGTCAAGGACATGTGCATTGGTTGTGGGCACATCCCCGGTAGGGGGTGTGCAAGAGGCAGCTGGTCGATGTTTCTCATCCATGTTTCTAGCTCTCTATCCTTCTCCCTTCCTCTCTGTAAAAAATCAATAAAATATATATTTTAAAAAGTGACTGAATAAATAAACAAATGGAGAAGAGACAGATTTCTCATGCAGAAGAATTCCAAATAATGTATGCAGATACTCTGCTCTCAACGAGGTGGAGCATAATTTCCCAGCTCCTGTAGAGTGGGCTGTGCATGGAGACTGCCTTCCACAGCACAGGGTATGGAAAGAGGGGGGAAGAGTAATTCTGTGGTGGAATCTGACAAGCACCACCTCAGCCAGGTGATTGAGGTCAACATCAACAGTGACAAACAGTCTTGAAGGACGTACCCTTGACTTGATGGAATGAAAATGGCACTTCCCCTTTGCTTCCTCCCCAAACCCATAATTTGTCTAACCCTAAGGAAAACATACAAATCCTAATTAAAGGACATTTTATAAAATATTTGACCAGGCAACAGAAAGAGATTTTGCTTGGGGTGATGGGCACACAGTGCAGTGACAGATGATGTTTTATTGAGCTGTACACTTGAAACCTGTATAGTTTTGTGAACCAATGTCACTCCCAATAAATTCAATAAAAAAATATTTGACCAGTACTCCTCCAAACTGGCAAGATAATAAGGAACAAAGGAGTCTGGAAGTTAAAAGGAGCCTAAAGAGACAGGATGAGGAAATGTAAGGTGGTGTCCTTGCAGGTCCTGGAACAAAGGACATTAGGTAAGAACTATAGGAAATTAAGATGAAGTATGGACTTCAATGAATAACAATGCATCGATACTGACGCACTAATTGGACCGTGTGCAAGATGTTGATAGAAAAAAACCGAGTGTGGGGCATATAGGAAATCTTATCATATCCTTGTAATTTCTCTGGAAATCTAAAACTATTCTAAATAATAAAAGCTTATTTTTAACTTCCTCCCCAACTGTCTCCTTTATTCTCCTGACTCTGTCAGTCACTTAACTTCTCTGAATTCCAATGTGCCTATTTTGGAAAAATAGGGGGATTATTTCTAATCTTTGCAACCACAATCAATAACAACACTCCAAGTTAGTGAACTTTCACTGGGTCCTGAACTCTGTGCTGAGCACCCTTTGCATGCATCACCCCATGAAACCACCACAATGACCCTATGGGTTGGGACTGTCCTCTTCCCTGTTTGCCCACCATGGAAACGGGCTGCCACTAGACCCAAGTCACAGAGCTGGTTAGTGAAGGTCGAATCCGAACTCTGGCCTGTCTGATGCAAAAGGCTCTAAACCTCTGTCTTTCACCGGCTCTTCCTTCCTTCTTCTCTGCCCATGGGCAGATGCTGCCCACCTCAAAGTCTGTTTTGAAAGATCCCCACCCCCACCCCCCGCAACTGCTTGTAAGTAAGCATTCTCCCTAATCGAGCTCTTAAGATCTGCTTCTTCGGCTTTCTAAGGAGGAAGGCATCACCAGTAATGACAGCAATAATTCCATGAGCACTTAGTCTGGGCAAGGCACTGTTCTAAGAACTGGGTGCTTATTAACTTAGTGAATTCATACAGTAATACTAGGAGAAATCATTAAAACTCCATCTTCATACATTTTGGAGGGAATGCAGCCACTTTGGAAATAAGTTTGGCAGCTCCTCAAAATGTTAAACATATGACCCAGCAATTCCATTCCAAGGCACATACCTAAGAGAATTAAGAACATGCATTTGTACAAAAACTTATAGTCACAGTAGTATTATTCTTTTTTTTTAATTTTTGTTAAAAAGAACATATCTTATTGATTCTTCACAGAGAGGAAGAGAGAGGGATAGAATGTCAGAAACATCGATCAGCTGCCTTCTACACCCCCTCTCCCCCCACTGGGGATGTGCCTGCAACCAAGGCACATGCCCCTGACCGGAATCGAGCCCAGGACCTTTCAGTCCATAGGCCGACGCTCTATCCAGTGAGCCAAACTGATTTCGGGAGTAGTATTATTTTTAATAGTTGAAACAACTCAGTGTCCATCAACTGAAGAATGGGTAAACACAATGTGGTCTTATCCATACAATAGAATATTTAGCAATAAAAATAAATTTAAAAATAAATAAATAAATAAATAAATAAATAAATAAATAAAGTACCACCCCGGCCGGTGCTGCTCAGTGGTTAGAGCATTGGCCCTCACACTAAGGGTCATGGGCTCGATTCCTGATCAAGGACATGTACCTGGGTTGCAGGTTCAATTCCTGGCCCCGGTCAGGGAGAGTGCCAGAGGCAACTCATGTGCCTCTCACATCAATGTTTTGGTCTCTCACACCCTCCCACTCACTAAAAACCAATGGAAAAATATCCTCAGGTGAGGATTAACGAACAAAAATAAAACAAATAAACAACAAAAAAACTAAGTGATACAAGCTACAAATGGATGAACCCTGAAACAAATAAATGTAAGTGAAAGAAGCCAGTCAGAAAAGATTGGATGAATTGTATGATATATGAATGATCTCAAAAAAGTTGTTCTTTAAAAACCCATTTTACAAATAAACCATGGTGCAGAAATAAGCACATTGCTTAGGATTACATAGCTACTCTGCCGAGCTCATTCAAAGCAAAGAAACACATTTCCAAATCGCAGCCTCTCGACGGTGAATGATTTGGGTTTGGGTTTGTTTTCCCCAGGATGGAAGTCATTTCCAGACTTTTCTTTGACCTCAGCCTGAGGAGCTGCCTGCATTAGGACCAGAACTCGTGGAGATGAACCAATGGAACATACTGGCTACAAGGACAGGCCCTCAGAAGGCAGCCCTTGGAATTATTTCCTTCTCCCTCTCTCTTTTACTTCTCACAATAAGTCTTTGTTGCTCTCCTCACAGTAGCTTGTAGGCTCCAGGAAAGCTGGAATTTTGTTTACCTCTGTATCCCAGCCACTAGTTTAGTTCCTGGCGCGATGAAGTGAACAATGGTTGAAATAATAAAGGGCAGTTCAACCAGTGAATCAGGTGAGTTAATAGGGAGGTTTCTGACTTGGGTGCTGGTAACACTTGCAGCGATGAAGGGGGGTGGAGGGCACAGTACCAGGTCTAGGGGATATCTGAGTACACGGGAGATCTAGGAGGGTGGGTACCCACAGGCAGATGTTTCTCCGAGTGCTTGTAGGGACCAGGGTAGCCCCCTGAATAGGGACAATGGCCCATTCCTAAACAATACAGTGGGTGGGACAGTGGCAGGCAATCTGGAGAGACCATGCCCCATTTCAAGGGACAGTCAGAGGGGAAGCAGGCAAACTGATTTTTCAGAAACTGAACACAGGGTTGCCATGTGAAACCTTGTCTGAAGGCCACGGTTCTCCTGGCCACCTGTTTCTGGTTTCTGTTGGATCAAGGCTTGAGTCGGCCCTAGGAGGCCTGGGTATGTGCAGTGGATCAGAAAATGTTGCACAGATGCATCTTTTCCAGGAGGAGCTCACGTGGGGACCGTGCTGGGTGGCCGGAATGGAGCCAGCCTCTCAGCTCAGTTTAGAGTCACTTGTTTTAATGATTACATCAAAGAATGATGTTAAGAAGGCAGCTGCAGGATTCCATTTTAAGCAAATATTAGAGAACTATGTTGGAGGAATATGGCCAATTAACAGAGGTATCTGAGGGTGGGGCTATGAGGCCCTTTCCCTCAGTACTATGTATTTCTGGGTTTGAGTTAATAATGATCATATATACATTTTTTTAATATAGGTATTTTCTAACATAATCATGTATCCATATGTATGTGCAGGTAAACACATAGTATAGGTACCTAAAGAACATACACCATATGGTTGACAGTGGTTACTGCTGGATGTGTGGGGCTTGTGCAGGTTGGAAGATACATAGGAAATTGTTTTCTCTCTTTCTGTAGTGTTTAAATCTTATTTAACATGCACTCATGGGTTGTAAAAAAAACACACAAATAAAAAGAAAAACTCCAGTGCCCAACGCCCCAATCCATCCACCCAACAGAACTCTCCCAGATGGGAGGGAGGGGAAAACCTGTCAGGACACAGTATTATCTTCACACGCGCTTCCACCCCCCCCCACCCCCCCAACCCCCCCAGGATCCAGCCCAATCCCCAAACCCAGGTGACACACACACCGAAAGAGGAGCCAAGGGGTCTCATTGTAACACTCATTTTTATATAAATATCCGCAAGTCATGTTACAGAATAAGCCCCACCTGGGAAAAAAGTCAACATTATGTTTTTGTTAAACGGACCCCTGCCTTCCAGGCTGGCCCCAGCTGCTTTGGGAAGGCCGAGCTGCTGCCCAGAGGCCGCTCAAGCTGCCTGTGGCCACCCCGCGGACCCCCTTCTTTGGTGTGTGGTACACGGTGGCCTCCTCCGGCCTCCGCAGCCTGGGCAGGCTCTGGGAACGGGGCTCCAGAGAGCAGGGCCCAGGAGTCCTGGGGGCACTTGGAAACGGAGTAGGGGGCTGAGCCACTAAGAGAAGTAGACTCTGGAGCTTACAGGTTGAGCCTTTGGGGCTGGGCACAGAGGTAACAGGAACAAGGGGGGGAACCTGGGCTGTCGGCCAACAGGAAGCATTTGCACTTCTTTCCAGCCCAGGTATCCGGGTCCCTTCCCCCATTGGTCCACTTCCTGCTGGATCCCAGATTCCTAGGATAAACCTTGGGCCTGCCTGTGGCCTTCCAGCTCTTCCCCTGCAGTCCCCTCCCCCCAGAGAGGCCAGAGGCTAGGAACACAGCACCAGTCTGAGGATTTAATTAACCAGGAGGGGGTTATGGGAGGGGCACCCCTGTAAAAATGTACAAAAGGTCGGGGGCTATGTGGAAGGGGAGATAAATATGTACATGGAACTCCCGTTCCTGCAGCCCCTCCTCCCCCAACCCTGAGAGGGCATGAGGACTTGGGTGGTAGGTGAAGGGGAGGGGGGCACTTTGGCCTCTGGCTTAGTGAGCCCTTGGGGAGGCAGGCCAAGGGCCTAGGGGCCCTCGGGGGGCGATGGTGCACCTCAGGAGATCTATGAGCTATGACCTCTGAAATGACCCCCACTCTCTGTATGTGTACAGACACACACACACACACACACACACACACACACACCCTTCTCTAGAGGTTTGTGACCTCTGCCCTCCCAATGACCCCAAGGTTCATCTGATGCTTGATCTCATGGGGGTTGGGGCTCTGTTCCTCTGTTCTCAGGTTCCATGACCTCAGAGATGGCTGGTGAGGTCACGACCTTTGCCCTCCAGTCCTGGCTTAAAACCTCAGCTCTAGGATCTTATCAAAAGGAAAGGGGAATGGAGCTTTGCCCCTGCCCCTCCCCTCCCCTCACCTGTCAGCCCGGGCTGGGCCAGGGGCTCTGGGTGGGGAACTAGGCCGGGGGGCGGGCACAAGTGGAGGTGGTGCCCCCAAAAGGGCTCCCGGTGGGGTCTTGCTGAGAAGGTGAGGGGTTCCTGGGGCCGCAGTAGGCGGTGGCGGAGGAGCCAAGCGGCTATATAGCAGGGGATGGGCAGGCTCTAGACCATACAGGCGGGCAGCAGCCACCGCCCCTGGTCCAGTCAGCTCCTCACCCGCCTCATAGAAGCGGGGTGGTCTTGCAAGGCGAGGGGGCCCTGCCAACCAGGCTGGCTCCAGAAAGCCAGCACAGCGCTCTGGAGGAGCAGGGCCCAGAAAGGGGGGCGGCCGGGGCCTCTCAAACAGCAGGTGAAGGCCCTGAGGGCCGGGGGCGGTGGCCGCGGCGGCGGCGGCGGCAGCGGCAGCAGCAGCGGCGGCGGCAGCGGCGGCAGCAGCCTCCTCTTTCCGCTCCTCCTTTACCCGCACCGACTCCTTGGCTGGCCTGGCCCCTTCCTCACCAGCCCGGGCCTTGGGAGTAGCAGGAGACACTCGGGGCTGGGGCCGCGAGAAGGGGCGGTCCCTGGGGGCAGGTGTGGGAGAGAGCAGAGGTTCTCCAGAGGTCAGATGCAGGCTGAGGGCAGGCGGGGGCGGGGGGCAGTTTGCGGAAAGCATACCTATCTTTCTCCTCCTTGGTGATGGAAGGCTCCCTCCGCTCCACAGGCCGCTCCTTGTCTGAGCCTGGTGTCCGGGCAGCCTCAGGGGGCCGGACCCAGGCAGGAAAGGCCAGAGGACTGCGATGCAGGCGACCCCACGGGTCTGGGGGGGAGACGAAGGCTGGTGGGGCCCCTGGGCTTTCTTTTTGGGCAAAGACGGCGCCGGAGTCTAGACAGAGGGCAAAGTAGAAGTGACAGGAGCCAGGCGCGGGAGGCCCAATCAGGCACCCCCCTCCTGCTTGAGCACATTAATCCGCTGCCACAGCCTCTTACCCACCCCGCCCAGGACTCACTGAATGTGGGGCTGCCCAGGCCTCCAAAGGCCCCGTTGGAGAGGGCAGCCAAGGAGGCGAAGCTTGTGGGACGCCCAAAGGGATCTGTAGGAGAAAAGGAAGGTCAGAGCATTGGGAGAAGTCACCAAGAACAGGGAAGAGGCAGATGGGCAAGCAGGCCCTAAAGCCCTCGGCTGCTTTGTCTTAACCCCAACCACCGGGTGCTCAGCACTTCCTTGGGCCAGGCTGGGCGATGCGCTCTGACCTGCACGGCGCTGTTTACCCTCACGAGCCCATTAGGCACACAGGACCATTCCAGCCACAGATGGCGGGACAAGCTCCGAGAGGTGAAGTGACTTGCCGACAGTCTCTGACTCCAGAGCTCAAACGTTTACCCCGCACTCCCTCCACCGCCGCCCATACGAGCTCTGCAGCTGGCCAGCTGCTGAAAACCTCTGCTGGCTTCCTCCCCCTGACATGCAGAGCCCTTCCCAGCGTGACCCTAATTCCCTGCGCATGTCCCACGGCCAATCAGAACCACTAACCTATCCACTCTGGACCTCACCATTTCCTGCCAGGAGCACCTTGCCCATTGCCAGCGGGCTCAATCCTCCTTGCCCACCCAAGTCCAGGTTAATCTCCCCCAACAGCCGGCCAGAGACGCTAGGAACCAGTGACCATGCGCTGTGCAGCCTTCCCCCGCCTTCCTCTCCCACGTGGCACAATACCCTTCCACGGCTGTTCTTTCAGAGACTATCTGGGCTGGCAGAGATTAGCAATCACTATGCCCTTTCCTATCCCATTTTACAGGCAATGAAATCAAGGCTCAGAGAGGGTAGAGTAATTTGCCCAAGGTCACAGAGCAAGTGGAACCAGATCTACCCCCATTTCAGCTGCCTTTAGGTCTAACTTCCATCCCAGCTTGAGAACTCCTGTCACAGACAAGGCCTGAGTGCCCACCATGCCCTCGGCTCTTACCAATGTGGGTGCCTGGGCTCAGAAAGGGTCCATGGGCCCCAGGGGCTGCCGTGAAGGGGTTGGCTGCAGCGTGGACGGCACCTGGGGCAGAGAGGTGGGAGATTCTGATGAGGCTGAGTGGGCGTGAGGTGGGTCTTGGGAATATATGGGAACCTTAGGCCCAGAGGGCTGGCCAGACTCACCAGTTGCAGTGAAGAGGGAGGCAGCCGGGTGGGAGAGCTCCTGGCCAGTGGGCAGGGCCCCATAGGGCCCCGGAAGGCAGGGCAGGAGGTCGTTCCGAAAGTCAAGCTTGTGGGAGTCGCCCTGCGTGGGACAGGGAGGGGCAGTGAGTGAGGAGCCAGATGTGTCCTTTGCTCTTCTACCCCTGCAACCCCTCCAAGGGCTGCCTGGTGCCAAGATGGGGCCTGGGTGCCTTCTCTGACCACCCTCTGGTTCTCCAGAGAACCTAGTGCTGGTTTTGGAATTGCTAAGGCAGTGACTAGAGATAGGATGGGATGTGTCTGGCCAAGATTTTGCCAAGCTCTACAGAAGGTAGACCCCCGAGTTCAGGCAGCCCGCTCTCCCCAGCCCTCCGGCCCCAGTACCTTCATCTTTTCCTGGTGTCTCAGGATCATGTAAGCCACGCGCACGTGCATAGCACACCACTTCCCTGGTTTCTGCCGCCCCAGAAGGATGACCAAAGGGAAAGGGAAGGAAAGAATGTTCGTCACCCACTCCGGGCCTGGCCCTGGGCCAGACTTGCCACACATCTCCTTTACCATCCCTACAAGTGAGGGATGAGCAAGTCCATGTCACAGCCTAGGAAACTGAGGCTCAGAGAGATGAGCTGTCTTGCCCAACGTCCCATGACCAGTCATATCTGAACCCAGGTCTCTGGCTTACAGCCCTTTCTCTTTCTGCTGTTCCACATCCGGCTGCCTCCAAGCTTTGGATTTCTCACTCCTTCTCAAGCATGACCTCCCCCCCCTCAGCCAAACACCCTGACACCAGCCCCCGCCTCATGCAGCCTGAGGTCCTCACCACACTCACCCTCAAAGGTGGCCGGAAATGGTCAGGGATCTGGGGATGGCAAAGCAGATTGGTGGCGATTCAGACCTGTTTACTGACCTGGGCACCTCTTGTCCGCAGCCCCCAATCCGCCCCCAAACATCTCCCTGAGTTCATGTGGCCTCCTCAATCCTTTCCTGCTTTCCCTACCTCTCTCACTCCGAGCCTCTCCCATCCAGCACCCAGTCCCTGAACCAGGCTCCAAGCAGCTTTGCTCGGAAGACTGCGAGTGGTTGTGGGCAGGCAGAACGATTTCTCAACAGAAGAAGCTGTCCCATGTAGCTTTGTGAGGGTCTGTGTAAACTTTCTTTAGAGAAAAGCCTTTATTACTGCTAAGAGGATTGGAAAACCTCTGGTCTAATCTCTCCTTTAGGAAATACATCCTGTGTTTTTCACATTGTCCCGGCCCTGGGCTCTGAGTGGGAGGGAAGGCTTGGTCTCCTTGTGGCACTTCACAAAGGGACAACTTATCTCCTCACTGTTTTATAGACAGGACTTCCTGGTATGATGTCATTATGGGGAGAAAAAGTTTTGTAACTAAAAAAAATATATTGAAACCCTTACAAAAACCACTGCCCCAGCCCCGAGTGTCATGGGTCTACTTCATGAAATCCCCATTCCTCATGCCTGGGAAACCTGCCATTTACACGAACTCTCTCACATCGTGTTCTCAGGAACACCCCAATGTGTCCACAGGAGCATCAGTCAATGATTCATTCTCAAGTCCACCCTGCTCTACTCAACAGACTTCCCATCCCAGTGGCACCTGCCTCGGCCCCCTCACCTGTGTCCCCTTTTGGGGAAGCCCGCTTGGCATTGGCCCCAGGCGTGGTGGCAGCTCGGGGTTCATGCTCTGGGAAAGGGAGTGGAGGGAACAGTCAGGAGAGCTGGCACTGGGCAGAAAAGGGTCTATCACCACGCTGGGGCCTGGGACAGGGAGGAACTATGGCTTTAGGGAAATCTGGGGCCACAGGGGAGGGCAGAACGGGCATGGTTTGGAGAATGGGAAGGAGGTATGTGGACCTGGAGGTGTCTGGGTGTTAAGGGGCGGGAGGTGGTGACAGTGTCTAGATTGGGAGCTCACCTTGGGCTGGAAGGCCCCCTGCAGGGAGCCAAAGGAGACAGCCGGCGGGAGGCCCGGAGGGAGGCCGGGCACTGCGGGAGGGAAGGCCGTGTACGGCTGTGGAGAGAATGGGACTAGTCCAATCTGGGGGTGGAGGTGCAGCCACATCTGGTCTGCCATCAATCCTCTGGCCTCCACCCTAAGCCCCCAGGGAGTCCGAGGCTCTTGCTTGTGAAGCTGAAGATCGGACCCCCAATAGTTAGGGTCACACGCACTAATGCATCTATGCCCACACACCACACACATGCACTCACATTATGCCGGAAAAGGCCTTCCATCTTTCCTGGGTATTTCTCAAACTAGGGAAGAGAAGGGAAGAGTAAGCTGCTAGCCAGAGACCCGGGCCTTCCCTTGAAGCCAGACCCTCCCCCCAAGCCTCTGAGCCTCATCACTGGCTCAATGAGGAGCTCACCATGTGGGGGCCGTGGGGTGGCAGCAGGCCTGGGGGGTAAGGGGTGAAGTGCTGGTGGGTGTGCTGGTGGGTGTGCTGGTGCTGGTGGTTGTGCTGGTGGAACTGGAAGGCCAGGGGCCGGGCTGAGCCCCCTGCCCCCACCACCTCAGGGTAGCGAGAGTTCAGGTCCTGGCCGATCAGGTCCTGCTCTGTGGGAGGGGAGGGGGAGAAGGCTTTAATATCTGTCGCCACCTGTCAGCCTCCTTGGGCCCGGATGACTGGCCTTCCCTTCTGGCCTTGAGCCACTCCCTCCTCAAGCCCTGCAGTCTGCTATGGTCCAGATGCCCCAAAGCTGACCGGGCCCAAGCCCAGGGTCACTGCCCCCCACCCCCCCGGCCAGGACCCCAAACTCACCAGAAAGGGCGTTAGCAGCTGAGGCCCCAGGGTGCCCTGGCACCTGCAGCAGGGGTGGGGGTGGGGGCAGGGTGGGGCCAGGGGAGAACAAGGAGGGGTGGTGGGGCGGTGGGGGGGGCCGCAGCCCAGGGGGAGGAAAGCTGTGGTTGGACAAAGGCAGGGGCAGTGAGGGCGTCGGGGGCCGGTGGGTGAGCTGCGCGGACGAGGAGGAGGCAGATGAGGAGGAAGAGGACGAAGAGGATGATGAGGGGGGAGGCTGAGCCACGGGAGGGGCCGGGGCCTTGGGGGGCGGCCGTGAAGAGCTGGGGAGAGAAGTGGGGAAATGAGTGAAGGGTTGGGAGGTGCCAGCTCTGACAGGAGTGGGTCAGAAGCCTGGGCGATACCTTGACCCTGGTTCTCCAACATGGAAGGTGGTAGAACCTGGCCCCCAGGATCTCCACCCCCCCAAGGAACCCGTCCTCAGACTAAGGTACCTCCCACAACCAGCACCCCCTCTCCCCTCGCTAGGTCTCATCTTTCACACAGCTGCCTCTGCTGTTTCTGGCCATGTGACTTTCCCTTTTCTGATTCAACCACAACACAAAACATATCATTCACTTTGACACTTAATTACAACAGGCCACCTGGGTCCCTACCCTCCTAAGACAGTGGAAGCAGCACCCTGCTGGCCTGACCTAGGAGTGCTAGGTCCAGCTTGCCATTAACATCCTGGGTGACCTTGAGCAAGTCACTGCCCCTCTCTGAGCCTTAGTTTTCTCAATAAGAAAAAAAATAACATTGATGGCAATAACAGAGATCGCATGAATAATACTAGTGTCAATAACTCTTACCCTTTAGTGAGCACTTACTGTGGGCCAAGTGCTGTCACGTGTTTTATACGCTAATCCAAGTCTGCAACATTTCATACCACTTCCCAATCACTGCGCATCCATGTAACCACCTGTGCCTTTTACTGCTTTAACATAACTCAGCTTTCCTTTTGAACTTAGCTTCACCCAAGCCACAATGTGTGAAACCAAGGAGTGAGATACTAGTCATATTTCTCAAAAGCACAAAATGAAAAAAATGTGCTCACGTAACATCTGAAGTCACTTCACTCAGCACTAATGATGAGAGTGCACACTTTGGGAAACACTGCATTAACTCACAATTCTCACAACAGCTTTAGGATGAGGTACTGTTATTATTCCATTTTACAGGAAGAGGAAATTGAGGCTCAGAGAGGTTAAGTGACTTCTCCAACATCACATAGCCAGTAAGTGGCAGAGCAAGAATTCGAATCCAGGTCTGACACCAAAGCCAGCACTCTTAATCATGACAGCATTTCCCAAAGCATGTTCTAAGAATACTACTTCTAGCAGACGTGCCTTGCAAAGAGGTCTCACCAGCAAATAATACTGAGAAAAGGCACAAACTGGATTCCCCTGCATGTGAGTGGATAAAGCGTTCTGATGAGTTCTGTAGTAATCTCTTTCAATTTGTTTCACCCAGTATCTTTCAAACTTTTCAATCTCATCACCCTTTTTCAAATCATATTCCAAAGGTACTATCCCATGTCCCAGCCACAGGATGTAGGGGTTACTGCCAAAATGACCAGGCCTTTCCAGACCAGACCACTCACCTGCCGGTGCTGAGGTCCAGGCTGCTGTAGGGAGAAGTGCGGATGCCAAAGGGTGAGACCCGGAGCTGCAGCTGGGGTGGGGGTGGCAGACTGGGGGTGGCCGGCAGGGGTGCAGGGGGTGAGACAGGAGGCCGAGGGGCTGGTGGAGGTGGTGGTTCCTTCGGGGGAAAAGGCACTAGCAGCGGATCGGGCCCTGGGGGCTGTTCCTGGCTCCGCTCCAGGCCCGACACTTTAGGGACTATGGAGAGTTTTGCTTCACAGTTCCCATTGAAGGCGCCATGCGGGCCCGAGGCTGTGAAGGCAGGACAGCAAACATTCCGTTAAGACCCACGCTTACCCTAATCTCCTCCCTTGTCTCCAGCCCCAGCCCTTGGAACCAACCTTTGCTGGTTGAAACAGTAAAGGATGGGTCGAGGTCATCATCGGAGACCTGGGGAAGAAAGGTAGGGACAGGGTCAGGTTCTGGTTAGGCCAAGCCCTTATCGAGGAAGGCCAACAACTTCTGAGCCTACTGGGAACTGGCAGTGGGGGCTGCAATCCATCAAAGACTATACTCAGGGCAGCGTTCGCCAATCTTTCAGACCACTCGGACTAAGGGTTGGCGACGGCTGCTCTGGGGGCCTATGCTTGAGGAAAAAGGGTGGAGGCAGCTGAGCCTGAGAATCTGATTGACCAGGAGGCCTAAATCGCAGCAGCACTTAAAATAGCAAAGAAGCAAGGAAATAAAAACAAACAGGTATCACTAACTGCTGGCCAAGAGGCCTACCTGGTGTATTTGTCTGGTCCGTAAGTTTTAGCAAAAATTAAAAACTAATTGCTGGTATTTAGATATCCAGATTCCGCATAAAAATTCCCACTTGCATGGCAACAATGAGCTAGTATTAAAAGGTGGTTGCCCCCTTTAAATGGACAAGAACTCTCTGGTTCATCACAGTCCCTGTCTAGCCAACTTTAAAAATTAAAACAAGACACATCAGGGAGTACAAATTTAGTTAGTGATAGGGGTAGAGTCCCAACTGTTAGGATCCACTATTCCAAAATAAGCAAATTAGCCTTATTAGTAAACTGAAAAACACCTTTATAGTGTATGTCCTTACACTGATTACAATGGTTTAGTAGCCTCAATGCCATGACCACAGTCCCTGCGGGGACTCATCTGTTAAAGACTGAGGAATGGGCAGGAGGAAGGACCCTGTTCCAGAGCCACTCTGAATGTCTGTGGAGAACCGCTGGCACCTCTAAGGCTTTAGCCTATGATGGCGCAAGGCAGGGGCCTTCTCTTCTTTGGTCAACTGGCTCTAGTGACCAAGGAAACGAAGTCATTCACACTCTCAATCCACCGCTCCCAATCTAATCCTGGCTCCACTAACTCATACTTCCCACTCAAGAGGCGGCTCTGTCTGCTGCACACAGGAGCCTGTAAGCGGCAGTCCATTTTATAAGCTGTGCCACTGCCCACCCAGCAAATTCTAGCCCAACTCACCCTCTCGTCCAGGTCGCTTTCGGCATCACACTGGGGAGAAAGACAGACAGAGGCGTCACAGAGGATGGGCACAAAGTAAGTGTGGGCTTTCGGAGGGAGGACGGGGAGGGGCCGTACAGGCGGAGAGCAGAGCGCACTTACTATGTATCCGGCTTCCACCGAGTGCCGGGAGGAGACCTGAGAAAGACAGAGTCCAGAGGTAAGGGAGGTTGACTGGGAGGCCTTTGGATCGTCTACACTCCCAGCAAGGCACCAGGGCCCCTCGTCACCTCTTTAGCTGCTTCTGCTGCTACTGCCCACACTGTTCCCAAAGCTCTGGCCACTGTCCAAACATACCGGACTCTCCTATCTCTGTGCTTTTGTCCAAAACAACTTTGCCTGGTTTCTCCCCCGAGCAAACTTATGACTATTCTTCAAGGCCTGACTAAGATATCCTAGGGGGCTTTCCCTAACCACAGCCCCTCCCATCCCCCAGGCAGAATGAGTGGCTTCCTCATGTGGGTTTCTAAGCAGCTTTCCCAGGCTCAGCTCCTCTGGGCTTGGTATAGGTGTTTGCTCAGAGACTCTTTCCTACTAGACAGCCACCACCTTGAGGGGGACGGCAGAGATATACCTAATTCATTTAAGACTCAACTACGTCCTTTTGCTATGTTGGAGGTAGACCTAGTGCCAGGCAGGCAGGTCTGTGGACATCTCTTTGTCGGACTTGGCGGGGGAAAAGTTGGCTCTGCTTTTCATCTTTGCCTGGAGATTGCGATCACCGTTTATACGGGTAGTGGCATTGTTAATGGAAAATGGGTCTACGTGAAAAGATGTTCAGGGTTTTAAAGGGCAGGGACCTACGTAGGACAAGCTCACCTCTTTCCTTCTCCGCTTATTGGGCCATTTTCGGGCACGATCTCCAGAGGGCCGGCCAGGCTCCCGGTCAGAGCTGTCCCCTGGCTCCCCAGTGGCCGCACTGGAGCCCCCCCTCTTCCGCTTCCCCGAGTGCTTCAGCCGGTGTTCCAGTCGCTCTGGGGGCTGGAGAGAGGCATCCTTCTGTGGAGGAGGAAGCGGGACTAAAGTAGACGGAGAAAGGAAAGCTCCCGACCTTCTAGGGGTGACCAGGCTACTGAGTGGCTCAGGCCAGGCCAACCTTTCGGACCGCACAGACCCCCAGCTGGTCCCCCGAGACTAGCTCTACCTCCTCCCACCCCAGGGCGGGGCAGAGGCCTGGCCAGAGGAGCCGGTTGCTCTGGTTTGGGGTGCCAACATTCCCCCCTCAACTCCACCCACTCCGGGCACCGTACCCTTCCCTCTGCCCCTTGAAGCCCCCAAGGTCCCCGGCCCCGGCAGGCCCACCTGCAAGGCCTCGAGGCTGGCGAAGCTGGCGATGGCGAAGCCATCGATCAAGTCCTCTTCCTCTTCCTCCTCCTCCTCCGGCTCTTCTTCGGCCTCCCCGTCGTCCGCACACCCCCCCTCCTCTTCCTCCTCTTCCCCGCGACTGCCGGAGCCCGTGGGGCGCTTCCGAGCTCGGGGTCGCGGTGGCCGAGGCCTGGGACGGGGCCGCCGCCGTCTCGGGCCTCCGGGCCGCTCTCCAGACGAGGCTGACGACCAGGGCCTGGCGGGCGGGGGCGGCGAGGACGATGACGAGGAGCCGCGCGGGGCAGCCAACAGGGCCCGGGGCGCGTCGCCGCCGGGACCGCGGCGGCGCCGCTGCTCCCGGTCTCGGTCTCGGCGCGAGCAGCGCCGCCGCCGCCGCTCTCCCTCAGCGGCCCAGCCCGGGCCCGGAGCCGCGGCCGTCTCCATGGCGACCGCCTTCAGTGCCGCATCCGGAGGCGGCGGGGCCCGGAGCGGCCTGTCCGCAGGCCCAGGGTCGCAGGCGCGGCGTTGGCGGCTGCACGGGGACGAGAGGGCCACGGCTTCCTTTTCAAAGCAGGATCTGCTGGCCCTGAGCTTGCCCCAAGGCCAAGGCCTGGGGAGCCGGCGCCGCCCCCGGGGCGACAAGCCCGAGGGTCCCCACCCCCCCAGTGGGGCCGGCAGGGCCAAGACGGCGAAAACGGGGCGGCCGTCCCTTTAAGGCGAAATCTCAAGTTGTCCAGCCCCTGGCCCCTTTAAGACGACCCGACGGTGTCCGGCCGGCCTAGTGCGGTGGCCGCCCCTTGCCAGGGGGTCGAGACTAGTCTCCCCAAAGAGGAAGGGCCACCCCTTTAAAAGGGACAGAAAGCTCTCCCCGAAACGCAGACCTCCCCTTTAAAAGTGTCTCAGGTCCTCCGGCTAAAAGAGGCCACCCCTTTAAGGAGTCCTGGGTCCTCAAAACAGCAGGCCGCAGCTTGAAAGGCTCGAGAGTTTGTTTCCAGTCCTCCACAAGCGGCCACTTCCCTTTACGCTGAATTTAAAGGACTTTCTGAAGTGGGTAGGAAGAGGAGAGAAGAATCCTCACACGCTCCAATTCTCCCAACAGCAGTTTTCAATTTGTCAGCTCCTGTTAGGCGGCTTCCCCTTTAAGGCTGGCGTTGTAGTCTGCCGAATTCAGTGGCCACCCCTTTAAGGAGATTTAAAGGGGCTTCCTCCAGTCCCAGCTCTTCCAGCCTCCGCCTCCAGTCGCCATGAAAGGCGCGAGGGGGGCGGGGCCGCGGGGGCCAGCCCTCCAAAGCCCCGGATGTGAGGCAACAGTGACGGGTAGAGCTTCTCTGTCTGCCGACATAAAAGTCTCTTCCTCCTTTCCTCGTCTCTGTGTGACTCGCTCCTTAAGGGATCCGAAACAGCCGTTGGTCAGCGGGGGAGCTTCAGCGCACCCTCATGCTGTCTCCTTTGGAGTCTTGGGCCTCTTCTCCGGCAGGACTTCCCTACCCCCTCCCGCTTCCTCAGCCTACGCCTCCTTCCTCTCTCTGCCTCCTCCCACTCTTCGCCCCCTTCCCCTCACCCCTCCACGGGTTTAATCGTTGATTGGTGGAAAAGTGTACGTCAGCGCGGGGGCGGAGCCAAACTCGGGGAGTGGGTGATTTGTAACCGCCCTCAAGTTCTGGATTGGACGTACGTCAGATTAGTTCCGTCCTCCACCGAGTCTCGTGACTCGACTGGCTAGGAGTAGGTGCTGGGGCGGTCCTGCAGGTGACTCCGCCTTCTCCCAGCCTCCGCTCATTGGCCCACCTTCTGACGGCGTCCCGGCGTGGAGTCCAGGGGCGTGGGAGGCGGTTGGCTGCTGGGCGGCGCGCCGCTGCGGAAGCTCCCCGTCGGCAGCCAGTTACGTCGTCTCTTTCCGCCGCCCGGCTTGGCTCCATGCGCACGCGCCGCGGCGCTGACGTCCGGCGGCCGCCCGGCAGGATTAGCTCCGCGGCGGAGCGAGTGGCCGGAACTCGCGGCGTGCGGCGACCGCAGGACGCGCAGGGAGGAGGCCGCGTCGCCTTCTCTCGGTTCCGTGGGAACGTGCTGGCCTGTGCCTGCGCGCTAACAGAAGAAACGCCTTGCTCTTCCGGGCCCGGCACTTTCCCACATACTGACTCATTGGGGCGTAAGAATTTTTTCAGGAAGATACTCTCCTGAGCCCCATTTTACAGAGGGGTAGGGCACTGACGCACACACACTTAGTTTCCGAACCAGGATTTGTGCTCAGGCCTAGCCCTCGTTCTAGAGTCTGTGCTCTTAGCCTCTGGTTGCCTCTGGTTGGCTGGTTATTCTTATGTAGACTCGGCACTGCTGCACTCACCGCACTTACCCTGTATGAAATGGTACAACGCCCCTCACTGCGTTCGGTGCACAGTGAGCACAGCTGACAGTTTGTTGTAGTTGTTTTGGCTCTGGACCCCAGCAGCAGGTGCTGGCCTACATGGTAAGAGGACTTTGGGGCCATGGTCCACTCTGGTTCAGTCTCCTCTTTGCTGTAAGTGAATTGGAATAACCCTGACCAGGGTCCCAGGTCACAGTATCTTCTGGAGCAGATTCAGAAGTATTCCTCCACACAGGAATACTCGCAAGTAAATTGAGTATCTCCAATGACCATTCCCCACTCCCTTCCTGTGTCTAACCCTCATTGCCTTCCCTGACCCCTTTCCCATTTCCCAGTCTGAGGGCCAAAGTAGACACATCAGCAATAGTGCCAATCAATTTTAAATTCAACTAGGAACATACAAAAGCATCAGAAACATAACTGAAAACATAGAAATACCGAGGAGAAAAATAAAATGGTATCAGAGGCTTCCTTCCCTCCAGGATGGATGTACAGATAAACAGATGGAGCTCCTAGGTCAGATGGGCTGCTCCCTAATCCACTTCCTCCTCTTCCAGGAGCAAGGCATCCAGCTCCTCCAGCCGCTGCTGCAGCAGGGGTCCCACATCTGGGCTGGGGCCCAAGTTGGGAGTAAGGGTCCTGCCAGCAGCAGCTCGGACCCCACGAGATGGCCGCCGGGATCGAGGAAGACTGCTGTCCCGAAACTCCACAGCACGCCGCAGCTTCTTCGAGCTGGTCAAAATCAGAGTCCCATTGCGCACCCGGGGTTCCTCAAAGATGGTCTCAAATGTCCTGGACCAGGCAGGGAGAGGTGCTGGTTACCAGCACGCCTCTGGTTCTAGCCTTCCCTCTATCACCCCCAAGCCTTTACCGTTTCTCACCTCCTGGTTGTAGGGGACTGATAATTCTTGTTGGTGTAAATTTCTTCCAAGCTGAACTCCTTCTTGTTCAACCTGGGAGCAAAGAGCAGAGGCCACTGAGAAACCTGGGCCAGTGGAGCCTGGAGAAGGGATAAGCAGGGCTGCTCTGTGTTTCAGTTGCTGGGACATGGCAGATCCAGGAGTGCTGCCTGAGGCAGACAGATAGTTCTAAGCACAAACCGCCAGACTGGGCTGTGCTCCCTGAGAGGAGACAGAGCCACACTTAAGGGAACGTGAGTCAACATCTGTTTGGCCAAGGCAGCTCCATGTACAGTGAGCATTCACCTGATCGGTCGCGGCAGCCCCATTGGTGTGAGGTTTAGCTGAGGACGAGCCGGTGTCTTGCGTATTCTAAATCGAGAGACCTTTCCCATGGTCTGTAAAAATGGGCAGGGGGTCAGAGTGCAGTATGGGCACAGGCTCCCACTCTGCTCCTCCCCTGCATCTGTACCCCCCTACCTTGGTCTCAGGGTCTGAAAGCACGTGGTCCTCTGAGGCCCGTGGCTCCTTGCCCTTGGTTGAGCCCAACCTACAGAGAAGATCAAGGCTCAGAGACAAAAAATATTCATAGCAGTATCCCCATCTCCTGCCCTGACACGAGGGCAGGAAGGCCAGGCCCAGACTGTGGCCAGGGGCTTAAGGGTTTATTGAGAGCACTACCTGGGTTCTGCAGGTTCCGAGAAGGAGGAAGTAGATGCAGAGGACGAACAAGATGTGATGAGGGGAGGAGAGCCTCCCACTCCTCCAAGCGGGAAGACCTCTTTCCGGAGACAGGGTCGAGGGGGGGGTGGGGCCCCAGCTATCTCTCCGCCACCCACAGTGTGCCGTCGAGGCCGTGGCCGGCTTGGGTGGTGTGGAGCAGGAGGCCGGCTGCAGGTGTCTGAACCAGGAGGCCCCAGGTCAGGGCAGGAGTGGCTTCGGCCCAGAGAGGGCTTAGGGGGAGATGCTGGGGGATTGTGGGCTTGGGCTCGCCACTGGCGGATCGGGGGGCGGGGACTGACAAGTGCAGTATCCTCAGCAGTCCTGGACTGCTCAGCCTCCGAGATGGCAATCTTCAACTCCAACTTCATGGGAGGTGATGGGGGTGGGGGCTGTGGGGCTTTGACCGGGGTGAGGAAGATGTCTGCAAAGCTCTCTAGCTTGGAGCGGACAGAACGGAAGAGAGGAGCCAAGCCCCAGGGACTGAGGCGAGGGCGTAAAAGGCTGGACAGCGGTGGGGTGGATGGGGCTTCCGGAACCGGATCTGGGGCTGAGGAAAGGAGAGAGTCATAGGTGAGCATTCCCCATCTTAGTAACTTCATCCCCTCCCCGAACACTAAACTGCCCCCAGAGGAAGCCTATTCCTAAAAAAAAAAAAAAATACAGAAAACACCCTAAATTTGAGAGTGGGACATTAGGCCTCTGAAGTCAAAAATCCCTTCTTCACATCCCAAGTACTGCCCCGGGAGGGTGAAGCCCCTCTGCACCTGACACTGACCAGCTCAGCTGGGGCTTCCCATTGCCCATCTCATCCCTCTGTCTCTGTCCTTACTTGGTGTTGGGTTCTCCAGAGGGTCTGCAGGCAGGGCAGACGGCTGGAATGGGGGTTCCAGGTCCCCGGATGGAGGCTTTGTCTGGTGAATCTTCATCATGGACTCAGCTCTGGGGCAAAGGGGCAAGGTAAAAGCTAGGGAAGCTTCCAGACCCAGATCCCACCCGAGCCAGCACCTCCCCTGTCCCTTAAGGCTAGTGAAGGTGCTACATGGAACTACTGAACAAGACAACCTAATACCCCTAGTTCTGGCTGCCTGTATGATGGTTGTCTGGATATCTTAATAATTCCTTCCCCGGCCCTCTCACCTTCTCGCTGGGACGATGAAGTTGGGAGTCTTGTCCGCCAAGTCCTGGGTACAAACATGGGATGTTTGTGGGGAGGCAGGGAAGCCTCCTTAGCTCCCCACATCCCAACTCTCAGCCTCCAGATGCCTGCTGGGGTTTACATTAAAGGCTTTGCATTTGGTCTTTGCTCCTCTTTTCTCTTTTTAAACACTGTCCTCTTTTCTCCGAGCAAAATCTACCCCCGACTCAACTCTCCTGTCTTCCACCCTCACTGGAGTGCCTGAGCCCAGCTGCACCCTGGCATCCTTCCCGGAAGTTCGCACACCTCAGCCGGGGGTCCGGGACTGCCGATGTCTTCTAGCATCACCACCAGAGTAGGCTGCGGTGCCTGGTCCACCTCTTCTGAAGGCTCTTCTGGGCCAGAGGTCGTCTTTGATCGACACCTTAGGGTGGGAGAAGGCCGGTTCATGCGGCTCAAAGGCTCTCGGCATAAGTGCAGTGGATAGGGAGGCCTGGAAAGGGACCACAGAGATCAGAGGGGTTCAGCTATGTTTCCAGCTCACCCCCCGTCCTGCCTTGCTCACCTGGCCTTCGATGACCACACAGCCTGTTGGGGTGGGGAGGCAGGCAGCTGGTGGTGAACAGAATCCCAATGGTTGCTGCGGTGTGGTGGGGTGGAGGTCTCCTCTTGGGGAACCAGGGGGACCTAAGAGAGGAGGTGTCAAGAGCAAGGTGATGGCCCCAGCCAGTGTGGCTCAGTGGATAGAGCATTGGCCTGAAGACCAACGGGTCTTGGGTTTGATTTTGATCAAGGGCACCTACCTTGGTTGTACACTCCTCCCCAGCTCCGGCCTTGGTTGGGGCTTGTGCAGGAGGCAACCAATCAATGTGTTTCACATGAATATTTCTTTTTTTTTTTAATATATTTTATTGATTTTTTACAGAGAGGTAGGGAGAGAGAGAGGAGAGCTAGAAACGTCGATGAGAGAGAAACATCGACCAGCTGCCTCTTGAACACCCCCCACCACGGATGTACCCGCAACCAATGTACATGCCCTTGACCGGAATCGAACCTGGAACCTTCCAGTCCACAGACCGACGCTCTACCACTGAGCCAAACCGGTTTCAGCTCACATCAATATTTCTGTCTTTCTCTCTCTCTTAAAAAAACAAAACAAACAAAAATGGAAAAATATCCTCAGGTGAGGATTAAAAAACTCAAAAAGAGCAAAGTGATGAAATTAGGTTGACTGTGTCCGGCACCAAAGCTGACAGAGGTTGTGACTGATATTCACTTAAGATCTCCAAAGAGGTGAGTGAAACAGAACTGGGCCCAAATACCAGTGTCTGAGCTGCTGGTGTGGGATCTAGATCTCACCCAAGCTGTTTAAAGAAATGAGAGAGAGAGAGTGATCCTGGGTGAGTGACTGCCTATTTGGGACCTCAGGTTTGTGTGTAATGGAGCAAGTGGACTCAGTCTGCTTCCTAAGGCTTGCCTGGAAGCTGGGCGGGAAGGCAGGAGAGTAGGGGTGTGGTTCCAGCCCCAGGGGGTTGGCTGTGTTGGGGAATGGGTACTACAGACCCTGTCCATTTGAGGCTGGAGTTAAGAGAGCCAAGCACTCTAGCATTAGGGAGGCTGCCTGAGCAATGAGTGTGAGAATGAGGTGTTTGTACCTCGGTTATCCTCACCAGTGGTCTAGCCTGATGGGTACTGAGAAGGGACCTGGGGAAAAGGCAGCCTCTCCTTTCAAGGGGCTCACCATATGGGCAGCCATGACATCTTCCAGCACCACGGCCAGGACCCGCCGCGAGGCTTTTTCCAAGGGTGAAGGGACCACGGGGGTCTGTAGCCTCGGCCGTTTCGGGCTTCTGGCTCCCCATAATCCTCGAGTCAGGGGCTGGCGGCACAGACGTGGCTGGCCAGGGGGGCTGCAGGATGAGAGAAGCAGAGGACAGTCGCTTGAGCCTGACGTTGGCTTCGTGGTTTCCCCTGTACAGTCACCAGGCTCCCCGTTTCCCGAGCTCAAGGCACGCTGGCAGGGCACACTCTCACCTGGAGTCCCCGGGCAAGTCCATGGGGGAAGCGGCGGCTCCGGGGAGTCCCTGGGGGATCCCAGGCTGCAGCCTGGGGTGGGAGGTGGGGAGCGGGGGAATGGGGCGTGAGAGCCAGCCCTTTCCCTGGGGCTCCGCCCTTCATGGTAGTGAGCAGTTCTCGGTAACCGACGGGGCTGGAGACTTGGGGCGCGAAAAAGCGCCCCCAGTGGGCCGTCCGGAGGTGTCTTCCCGCCGCCGCCGCCGCCGCCGCAGTCAAAGGGTCACTGCTTGGCACTTGCCGCAAGAACCACAACTGTGGCGGCCCCAGGTCTCCCGCGGCCCGAGCCTCCCAGGGCCTTTGTCCCTGTAGAGTCCGCCCTGAGAATGCCCCACCCCACCCCACCCCACCCGGGATCAGCTGGGATCCTGTCAGAGCGGCTCAGTTTCCGCCCGATCCCGCTGCGATCCACAGCCAGCGAGTGGCCGAGGGCTCCGAGCAACACCCACACCGCGGCGCCTCCCCTCCCGCCAGATCCCGCAGGCTGGATCCGAGCGGAAGGAATCCTACGGCGCGTTTCCTCCAATCAGACGCCGCGGGAGGACCCTCCGCTCCCTGCGAGCTTCGGCTCCGCAAAGCTCCACTCAGGGGCGGCCCGAACGTGAGCATCGCAAACTCTGTCAGGATCCCCGGGGATCCCCTGTCCAGCAGGCACCCCTCCACTCCGATCCGGAGGTCCCGCCCACAGGCCCCCTCCCTCCCCTCCCCGGTCCCCGCCCCGCTCTCTCCCCAGCCCCGGACCAGAAGGTTCAGAAGTTTCCTTCCCTCCCTCCTCCCGCCCTTTCCCCAGCCGCTCCGCGCCCTCCCCCGCTCCCTGCTCACCGCCGCCTCCCGCCGAACCCGGGTCTTCGACGGCTCCCACCTGCGGCTCCTTTAAAACGAGCCTTGCCCGGCGCTACCCAATCGCCGGGCGCCTTCTTCCCGGGGCCTCGGGCGGTGCCCAATCGCCGGCCCGCGTCTTCCCGGGTGGCGAGAAGCTGGGTGAAGCCACCTGAGAGCCATCCTCCCCAGGAGGCGCTCTGCCAGACGCGGGGCGCAGCTTCTGTGTTGGAGGGCGGACGTCGTCGTTCCCGAGGAACCAAAGGGAACGGTGGCGTCGCCTTCCGGTAGCCAGGCGGCGGCGGGAGCTGTGCCCAGTTTCCTGAGGCAGGGAGGCACCCGGGGCGAAGCTAGCCGCCGCCACGTTTTCTGAGGGCACCTTCCGGTCCTTTCGCTGGGAGGCCAATCAGTGGGAACTGCGTGCTAGCGATGTGTGAAGTGCTCAGCTTCCTAGAGAGGCTCGTCGAGGCCGGTTTCGGTACCGTCCTGGTGCCTCCACCGGGTTCCCACGCTGCAGGAAGCGTTTGGGAGTGGGGGGTGAGGCCCAGAGACGAGGACGGGTGCCCTTCTGGCTCCCTTGCTCGGCGGGTCCTGGAGAGACTGGGCTGAGCCAGAGTGGGGAGGAGACGGGCTTGAGCTTCATTTCACCGTGCACCTATTCAGGAAAAGGGGGGTTTCTGCGGCCCGTGCAGAGGGCTCAGTACAGGGGAGTCATTGCAGGAGACCAGTAACCACTTGGGCGTGCGCTCCTTCCTCTCTGAAACGGGCTCCCATGAGCCCTCTTTCAAAAGGGGCCTGGCTGGTGAGGCGTGTGAATGGCTCTTAGTAGTAAGAGATGAGGGATGCAATCCCGCTGCTTGGAAAGGCTGCATCACAGAACCTTTATCAGGACGGGCCTGGTGATGGGGGGGAAACGGGTAAATCCTGGCTCTTGCATTGTGAAGGCGTTCTCACCGTCTAACCAAAGCCTGTGCCTCCACTAGTTCTCCTTCCCCAGGATTCTCTTGTCTAAACCAGTACATTTTTGAAATTGACTTTTTAAGAGAGAGAGAAACATCTATTTTGTTGTTGTTGTTCCACTTAGTTTTGCATTCATTGGTGGTTGTTTTTTAAAAATATATATATACTTTATTCATTTTTTACAGAGAGGAAGGGAAAGGGACAGGTAGTTAGAAATATCGATGTGAGAGAAACGTCGATCAGCTGCCTTGCCCTTGACCAGAATCGAACCTGGGACCTTCAGTTTGCAGACCCATGCTCTATCCACTGAGCCAAACCGGTTACGGTGTCATTGGTTGCTCCTTGTATGTGCCCTAACCAGAGATCAAACTGCAAGGGTGATGTATGGGGAGGAGGCCCTCAACAACTGAGCTACCTGATCTGATTTTCTTTATAGAAGAGAGCCTGAAGCCTAGAATTCTTGGCCTGAGGTGCCCCAGCTCAGCATGATTCTCTCATATGGGATTAAATGATAAAAGTGATTACACAGCCCTAACCGGTTTGGCCCAGTGGATAGAACATCAGCCTGCGGACTGAAGGGTCCCAGGTTCGATTCCGGTCAAGGGCATGTACCTTGGTTGCGGAGACATCCCCAGTAGGACGTGTGCAGGAGGCAGCTGATTGATGTCTCTCTCTCATCGGTGTTTCTAACTCTGTATACCTCTCCTTTCCTCTCTGTAAACAATAAAAAAAACAAACAAACATTTTTTTAAAAAGCGATTACACAAAAGATTATGTCGCTTCCAGCACGGGCAGGTTCAGTGAGCCTGAGGAGGGGAAGTGAAGGATTAAAGAAAAGACAGACGAGAACACAGCTGGGGCTCGGTGGAACACAGCTTCTCTGATGGAGAGACAGTGCTATGGCCTGCAAGCCAAGTCTTCATTTTAATAGAGCACACAGAGCAAAGTAAGGGTAGTGGTCAACATGTTTACAATGTTCTTGTGACTTTCACTTGTTTTGGCAGCACTTGAAGCACTTCCCACAGCCTGTTAGCTACCTAGAAAGGAGCAACAAGGAGTATAAGGTCAAGCTTAATTATGCTCAGAGGGTTCTGCCCTCCAAGCTGGGACTTGTTTGTGGCCCTGCCACAGGCCAGTCAGAGGCTTGGCCCTATAGCCTCCCTACAAAAGATGATATAGAGAGACTTAGTAAGAGTTGGTGTGGAAAGTGAAAGCTCTCCAACTCTATCAACAAAGACTCATCCATAGCTCTTCCAGGACTACAGCAGCGACTCTGTAATGGCCTGCCGGGCCTCTGGAGTTCCATTATAAGGCTTCTGGTAGAAGTAGCAGCTCTTTCAGCTAGAGGTGTTCTCTCCCCCTGGATCGGGACTGGCTGCATAGTACCTGAGGGTGTTCCTTGGCTGTCTGGTGAAGCTCGGAGATCCTTCTCTACCTTGGTGAGTTAAGAGACCCTCTGTAAGCTCTCAATCGCTTAAACACAAAGTTACTTCCCAGGCCTTAAGGCAAGAGAAGTTGCCAGATCTGACTTTTAACTCTCTAGATCTGAAGAACTCAATGCCAAGGGCAAAGGAGATAATCTTAAAGAAAGGGCCTGGAACTGAGAAATCTGAGAGGTACAGCCCTAACTGGGGTGCTAGAGTTCATCAAGTTGAAGTCTAAAGTAGACTCTGGTGTCTTGGCCCCCAGCTCAGGCAAGCAACTACCAACCAGCCTTAATAGCTTCAAGAACTTATTTGGGCCAAAACAGGTTTGGCTCAGAGGATAGAGCGTCGGCCTGCGGACTGAAAGGTCCCAGGTTCGATTCCGGTCAAGGGCATGTACCTTGGTTGCGGGCACATCCCCATTGGGGGAGTGCAGGAGGCAACTGGTCGATGTTTCTAACTCTCTATCCCTCCCTCTTCCTTCCTCTCTGTAAAAAATCAACAAAATATATTTTTTTAAAAAGAACTCATTTGGGCCCTCTTTGTGACTACCATTTCAAAAACTGTCTTACCCATCACCTGTGTACACACTACGGTGTGGCTGGAGGCCTCACACAGTCTCCAGCAAGCCAGGCGATGTGGCTGAATATTGGCTTAGGGCTCTTTAGTGTATCATCTTCAGAAACTCTGGGCCCATTTAGACTCCGGTCTCCCACCTGCTTAACTGTTCCCTGGCTTCAATATAATGAGAACAACAAACCCTGCCAGTCCTTATCTCAAAATGGACTTGGAAGATCAAGATCAAGTGAGCAGACACATCTGAATGTGCCTGATAAATAAGCCTCAGGCTACAGGTAAAAAGGATGATAAAAACCGCCTATTCTTCCTCTCAGAGAGGCCTATGCCTTGTCCTTCCAAGTCAGCTTCTCTACTAAGTGCTTTTCTCTGTAGAAGCCTAACCTGATCTCCAGATCAGCCAGGGTGGGTTGGTTAGGATGTGGCGTTAGGGTATTGAGGTGGGTTTGGGTTGCTGCTCTTGTTGGCATCAGCAAAGCAAAAAATGTCAATGCCTCCTATAGACTATGTCCTGGGGACAGTTAAATGCCTGCGATAACCAGAATGGTGAGCCAAGGTATTTTCCCCCAGGGGCGTGTCTCACCTCTCCCAAGAATGACCACCTTGGGCCAGAAGATTTAAGCAAAAGTGGGAATTTTATTACAAGCAGATTCTGTCTCCCTGGAAGAGGAGGGGAACCCAATAACGGCTGCCTGTTAAAGCGTGTCTAGGGCTATATATTTGCTACAAGTCTGTTCTGTATCTACTCATGTCATCACCTGATTGATTTCCTCAGTTGTTCTTGCCCAGCAATGGACCTGAATTTTCCCTGTTCTTATAAATCAGTTCACCTTATTGTGAATCTAAGACTCTCCTCCCTAGATTCCTGTGCCTCCCACTTTGAGTCCAGAAAAGTTTTATTAGTTCTGCTTCGTTGGCTTTTGTGATCAGGCTTGCTCACACTGCTGTGTCTGCCCCTGCCTGTTTCACCTGCCTTTGTTTCCCACTCGACTCCTGCCCTGTGTGCCTGCATTTCGAGCTAACTTCTCTCACCTTTCCCGAGGAGTTTGGAGTTTATATTCCTGTATACAAAAGCGCCATTGTCTCTGCTGATTACCTCAGCTTCAGTCCTCTCCATCCTCAAGCACTCAGCCTAGCCAGGTGTCAGCACATTCCTGCACAATTTAATTCTGCTGAGAAGCTTTTATTTTTTTTAATATATTTTTATTGATTTCAGAGATGAAGGGTGTTATGCCCAGACTTCGTGATCCCCAAGGACCACCAGGGAGCCAAGTCCGATGCAATAAGCAAGAGAGCCTTCACCATGCTAGCATGTGCTCCCCCACTCATGCCGGCAGCATGGCGGAAGAGAGCGAATTTCTCCCGGTCCAGGCGTTTTGAGGACTAGGGATAACTCCGCCCTACGGGGCGGAGTTGGGAGCTCATCCTCGCCCCGCCCTGCCCTTTCATTCCCCCCTTGTCTAATGTGCCTAGTCAAATCATTGACTCAGCAGCCTACTTCCTTTCAGCATAAACAACAAATACAGTTATCAAGACCCTTAGTACCACAGTTCCCATCAGTATTGTCCTCACTGAAGTCCAGTTCCCCTCCTGCAGGCATCAGTTCTCCTCCTGGCCTGTAGTTGCCAGGATCCAGGCCATGCACTAGCTGGGAGTCATGTAGTCAGGTCTGGGTGCCATCTACTTCAACAGCAGTGGGCGTGCTCAGGATAACAGTGCAGCATCCCTTTGAGTCCTTGGGCAGCAAATTTCTTTACCCACATTGAGTTCCAGGGCTACAGGGTCTGCGGTGGGCACTGGCAGTGCATCTGGAACAAGCAAACTGCAGAGCCTGTAAGGACTTGAGCAAGGAAATGGTTACCATACATGATCCCCTCCCAAAAAGGGGAAACTTGTCCCAATAAGGGGTACACCTGGCCCTCAAGAGGGCAAAGGACAGGGGGTTGGTCCAATTTTCACCGATTTTAAGACACATTTAGTTAAACCCCCTTCCTCCTGAGTTGCACCTACCTGTCCTAAGGCTAGAGCTATACTCTGAGATACCTTAGCTACCAAGGTGGGGCTGTTATCTGATAATGGGGTATACTTCAACCTAATCTGAAGTGTCTATAAAAACTAGACCTTAATGCTGGTGGTTTAATCTCTGAAATCCACCTACCAATGCTCTCCTGGAGAGGTTCCCTGGGACCTGAATTCCCAGGGGGGATCCCCTTACCTTGCTTAGCATTTACCTGTGCACAGACAGTACTTCTAGCAACTCTGCCTCACAGAAGTTCAGAAGTCTTGGTGACACTTAACCTGGTGTCACCGGGCAACTCTGACCTAGAGCCTCTGGGACCAACAGTCTTGTCATCTGGAGGGTCTATCAACCATCTGGTCCTTCAGGGGCTTGCTTCTGGTCAGCCAATTCCGTCTGGCTGCAGTTGGTACCCCTCTTTTCTTTGTGGATGGCAGTGTCTCCATCAAAGGGCCTGGATTAAGGCCAAAAATTCTGGAACTGTGCCCAAATGGTGTGGTCCAGGGTGACTACCACTGCCCCTGCATATCAGGTCCCATCCTGAACATAACTGCTCCCATCCGTGAACAGTACCTTGTCGTCTGTTACCTCTGTGCAGTCATGAATGGGTTCCATCATCATCATCTGGAAGCAGGCTGGCAGGGTTGATGGCCAGAGTTTTCTGAATCTGGACACAGGGCTGGTCCAGGAGAAAAGCCTGGCCCATCCAGGTTAGCTCCTGGTCCAGAGTCCACTTATCTGCCTCCTTCACCAACAATGCTGTGGCTGCCACAGGGTCCAGTCTCTTAGACAGATAGGCAACAGGTCTCTTCCAGGTACCTAGAGTCTGAGTGAGAACCCCTTTGGCAATGTCTCTTACCTCACTCACGTAGGGGTGGAAGGGCTCCGCGTCGTCCGGCAAGGCTAGGGCAGCTGCTGAGATGAGAGCCTTCTTTAGCTCCTCAAAGATCCGTTGTTCCACTTTGGACCAGTTCAACAGCTGCATTCCCCCAGTACGTGTTCCTTCCGAGGACCACAATCCTTCTTGATGTCCAAGGAAAACAGGCAGTTTGTCCGGTGGCTTCCTGGGCTGATGTACGGGTCCTATTGGCTCTCTCAAGACTAAATAGGGTGCCCCCATGCCCATCAGGAAACTAAAAGGCTTGCCTCTCCTAGCTAACCTGTCAGGACATACTCTTTATAATTTCTATAAAAATCTTATCTTCCAAAAATACATAACCATGCCTCAAATTTTAAAAGGCAAGGGAGGAGGGAGCAGGTCCAGTACCTGTTCCCAGGCCTCTAACAGCCACCTGAAATGTAAAATGTCACATTTTCCCTACAGATATAGATTTATCTATCAATACATTTCTAAGCCCCTCTACTCCCCACTGCAGAACATCGGTGAAAATTGTCCAAGCAGTCTCGGGGGGTTAATCATACAAATAATTGTTTTCACATTGTTTTAACACAATTCTAAATAAATTATAAACCTTTGTGATGAAGTCTACTTAAATCTATAAAGTAGATACACATGACTGAAACCAAAAATTATTCCCAAAGTTTAAACAAAATACAAGATGCAGGTACAAGCCCAAATTTAACAACAATGGCATATGAGAAAAGCAAAACAAAACAAATCAAATATAAAAGTTTCATATGTTACATTAAACATTACTTTAGAAAAACTGACTTAAAAAAATACTGCATCACTGACTTAAAATAATTTTTTAAGTGTAAGCATTACATACTTTTTCATCTGACAAATGAGAATAAATCAATCCTTGAGATCTTAGATCATTACTGCTTATTCTTAACATATATAATACAGTTTAGCCTGCCATATTCTAGGCATCTAGTTACTGCAATTAACTTTTCCTAATTCAATTTATACTTTGAACTTTTAAAGCTGGCAAGTCAAATAAATTTGGCATTTCTTAGATTAATAACATTACATTTCTAATACATCCTGCTTATTTAGGGTAAAGTTTCAGCAACAGATCTAATCATACAGTTTTTTCAGATCTCAAAATTTTTTTCTGAAGTTCAAACAAAGCACTGAATAATCTCTTTGTAGGAGAGCTAATAGTCTTGCGCTCTCCGGCCTCCCCTAGACCTCTCCACACCAGAGGCAGTTTACTAGGATTTAAGACAATGTCAGAAAATCATAGGTCAATCACAATTCATACTTAAGTAGCTATATGACTCTGCTTAGCTGATACCAATGACAAGGAAGACTAACCATTGTGACCTGCCACTCCCTGAAGCTGGAGCAGCATTCAAATGCAAATGAACACATTCTTTACCTAAAGACTCCTGGCCATTCAGGGCCATTCACCACCATTCACATAAACTTGTTACCATTACCATCTAGTTTCCGCCTCATGGCGGGGAAATTTCAAAAGCTACTTACAATGACTTGGGAAACCAGTTTTAATTTATCTCCACCACTTTTAAAACTTATTCTGTACCCAGAAAAGTGTTTTTAAGCACAGCCCAAAACTATGCGCACTCGCTTTGAACTGGCCTTTTCTCTTTACTGAGTACAGAGATTTGCCCTTGAGCTCTTCTCCGGCACCTGATGTCTCCAGGGACCAATGTCTCTACGCTGGCCCAGGCCCCTATGGCCCAGGCCCCTGGGGCGAGGCTGCTTTAGCCACCCCAGCCACACTACTCAGGCAGCCCCCGAGGAGAAAGCGCGGGTCGCCCCAGTGGCTTCCCGGCTCCACTTCCCAGGCAGCCAGCAAATTAGCCCAGGTGCCTGCTGCCCGAGCGAGGCCACCACTGCCCAGCCGCGCTCCAACGCGCAGACTGAGCCCCGCGGGAGCCCCCCCTCCGACTCAACGCCGCCAGGGGGCCCCGCACCGCCATGCCAGCCACACTTCGCCGGCTCCATCCTGGGGCGCCATGTCGCCCACAGATACCAAACTCAGACCTGGGAAAGGCTCACTTTCCGCAGGTGAGGCAACGGCTCACGCCATTCCTCTCCCCATACGAGGGTCCCTCTCGGGCCCTCCCGGGAGGTCAGAACGTCTTCTGATCCTCCTGCCCGTAGCCTTCACGGTGCGTCCACCAGGCGTCTTCGGGCACCAATTCCATGAGGGGTTTTATGTCCCTCCAGAGCGCGCACACACCTACCGCGGCCAGTCAGACTCTCCGGATCGGGTTTTCCCTAATGGTCCCGGGGATCCCGGACGACGCCCCCATCTGTTATGCCCAGACTTCGTGATCCCCAAGGACCACCAGGGAGCCAAGTCCGATGCAATAAGCAAGAGAGCCTTCACCATGCTAGCATGTGCTCCCCCACTCATGCCGGCAGCATGGCGGAAGAGAGCGAATTTCTCCCGGTCCAGGCGTTTTGAGGACTAGGGATAACTCCGCCCTACGGGGCGGAGTTGGGAGCTCATCCTCGCCCTGCCCTGCCCTTTCAAAGGGAGAGGGCCAAGAGACAGAAACATCAATGATGAGTGAATCACTGATCGGCTGCCTCCAGCACACTCCCTAACAGGGATGGAGCCTGCAACCCGGGCATGTGCCCTTGACCAGAATTGAACCTGAGACCCACAGGCTGATGCTCTATCCACTGAGCCAAACCAGCTATGGCCTGAGGAGCTCTTAAGGACCCACCTTTGGGGGCTCTTCCATTCTGGTCAGCTACTTGGAATGGTTAGCATTTGTCTGAGAAAGCTAGTACTACCCATGGCCTAACTCTCTTCCCCAGTCTAGGGAGCCCACCACCAGTTCCACCTTTCCTTCATTTTCACTTTGAGGGGAACGGGGGTGGGATTGGGGGGACGTGATAGGCCGGGGTCAAGTATGGAGGAACTGGTAAAGTGGAGATGGAAGGGGAGAAGGTCTGAAGGATTGGAGAAAAGGTCAAGAAGGGTGGAGGGAGGTGCGTCGCGCAGGCAAGATGGCGGCTGCGGCGGGCGGGCGGCCGGCCGGGGTCCTGGGCCTCCTCTGTCGGCGGTGGATCCTTAAATCTAGAGCTTTCTCAGCCCCTGGCGCGGGCCATAAGGCTTCACATGGTTCCCAGGGCAGCAGACAGCACCGATCTCCTGCCCCACGTGAGGAAGTGCCCGAGCAGCAGCTGGTGCAGCAGGCTCCCCGCCGACTGTGTGTGGTGCAGGGCGAACTTCTGTGCCTACGGAAGCCTGGCACCTTGGACTGCAGTCAAGCCTTCTGTGACCTGTGTTGATCAGGACTTAGATCCCAAAAGCACCTTTTCATCAACATGACTAGCCGATTTCGCTGGCAACTTCCGGGGACTGACTACAGTGCTCCAGCTCCACCAGCTGCGGGACGGCGGCCAGTCCCCGGCAGCGCTACCCGCCAACTGCCCGGTGCGGGGCCGCGTGCGCTGCCTGGGCAACTGACGTTTCCCATGATGCTCTATTGCAACTGGACCAGCGGCTATAAGTGGGCCATGGCCCTGGCTCTGAGCATCACCCTTGGTTGCTTCGGCGCGGACCGGTTCTACCTGGGCCAGTGGAGAGAAGGCCTCGGCAAGCTCTTCAGCTTCGGCGGCCTGGGCATCTGGTGCTGATCCACGTCCTGCTGATCCGGGTCGGCTAGTGGGGCCCGCAGACGGCTCTCTACATTTAGCGGCGATCTGTGCTTCAGGGAGGAGTGGCCCTGGAAGGCCTTGGCCCAGAGGAAGGGGTGTCCTGAGTGACGTATTGATATGTTTTTAATGCACAGCATCTGTATTTGGCCTGCCTTGATGAAGGTAAAATTAAAGTAGAAAACACTGGACAGTGCTTCTCTGGAATTCGGTTTCATTTGCCTGAGATGTATTTTTTTCTGTGAAAAAACGGACTCGATTCAGCTGGAGGAACACGCTGCAGTGATTGGAAATGGATTTCGTTCCCGTGGCTTCGTTTTCTGTCACTCAAGTCCAAGTGTATCCCTTGGCTCTCGGCCTGGACGGCTCGGCCTCAGGAGCCTTTCAGCTGTGACTTGGGAAGTGGGCCGGTTCATTCTTTAGCCCAATGAGTGACCACCCACACTTCAGTGCTCCATGAGTTGTGCGATGTCGTATGTATGTCTGGTCTTCGACTGTGACTGTTTAAAGTGACCTTCCAGGTCTGGTGGCTGTGGCCTGAACCTGATTAGTAATGTAAAAGGTTTGAGGGGATGGAAGAAAAGTTAATAAAGTTATAACTGGCTCTAAGAAAAACAACAACAAGAAGAAGGTTCCTTAATCCTGCCCTAGAGGGAAGATTCCAGCAAGTTACACTGGAGTGGCAACTCCGTGATTTCTATCTTCTCTCCAAAAAGTTATGAATCTCAACTAAGGTAGCTTAGTTGGCTGGAGCATATCCTGTACACTAAAAAGTTGCAGGTTCGATTTCTGGTTAGGGCACATATCCAGGTTGTGGGTTCAATCCCCAGTCAGGTGTGTATGGGAGGCAATCAGATGATGTTTCTCTCTCTCTCTCTCTCTCTCTCTCTCTCTCTCTCTCTCTCTCTCTCTCCCTCCCTCCCTCCCTCCCTCCCTCCCTCCCTCCCTCCCCTCTCTCTCTCCCTCTCTCCCTCTCTCCCTCTCTCCCTCTCTCCCTCTTCCTTTCTCTCTCTAAAAAGTAATAAAACATATCCTCAGGCGAGAATTTAAAAAAGTTCTGGATCTCAGCTCTAGGGAGGCCCAAGTATAGTCTTTTTCTTGGGGGCTGTTCAGGAGGGGTAGTGGCTGCTCCTATATATTATATCACTGTGTTCTTTAGAATTCTCTTTACTTCTTACTTTCTGTAGTGGGCAGAACTGTATCCCAAAAGAAGTGTTCTAACCCCAGTTCCTGTGGCTGTGACCTTATTTGTAAATAAAGCTGAACTTTTCAGATGTATTCTATGAGATCATACTGGTTAGGGTGAGCCCTATTCCAGTGACTGGTGTTCTTATAAGAAGAAGAAAATTTGGACACAGACTTGTAGAAAGTAGAATGCCATGTGAAGACAAGCAGAGACATATGGAAAGAATGCCATGAGGCAACAGAAGCAGAGATTTGAGTGATGCATCTACAAACCAAGGACTGCCAGAGATTGCCAGCAACCAGCAGAAGTAGAAATAGGCAAGGGAGGATTCCAGCCTGGATCTCAGAAGGACATGACCCTCTGATGCATCGACTTCAGATTTCTAGTCTCCAGAACAGCAAGCAAATAAATTTGTGTTGTCTTTTTAAAAATATATATATTTTATTGATTTTTTTACAGAGAGGAAGGGAGAGGGACAGAGAATCAGAAACATCAATGAGAAAGAAACATGGATCAGCTGCATCCTGCACACTCCCCATTGCTTTTCAAAGAGAGTGGGAGGGAAGAGGGAGAGGGAGAGGGAGAGGGAGAGGGAGAGGGAGAGGGAGAGGGAGAGGGAGAGAGAGAGAGAGAGAGAGAGAGAGAGAGAGAGAGAGAGAGAGAGAGAGAGAGAGAAACATCCATGTGAGAGAGACACATTGACTGGTTTCCTCCTGTACATGCTCAGCGAAAGGCCGGAATCAAGCCAGTGACCCTTTCGTGCACAGGCCAACACTAACCACTAACCCACACCAACAAAGCTATCCTTAGACTTAAAGCAATATTTTACCCCGCCAGTGTGGCTTAGTGGTTGAGTATCTACCTATGAACTGGGAGGTCATGGTTTGATTCCAGGTCAGGACATGTGCCCAGGTTGCGGGCCCAGGGGGGCATGCAGGAGGAAGCTGATTAATGATTCTCTTTCATCATTGTTGTTTCTTTTCCTTTTTAATATATATTTTTATTGATTTCAGAGAGGAAAAGAAAGAGAAACATCAATAATGAGAGAGAATCATTGATTAGTTTCTTTCTGCATGCTCCCCACTGGGGATGGAGCCCACAATCAGGGCACAGGCCCTTGGCCAGAATTGAACCCAGGACCCTTCAATCCACAAGCTGATGCTCTATTCACTGAGCAAAACCAGCTAGGGCATCATTGATATTTCTTTTGTGTGTGTATGTGTGAGAATTGTCATTTGTATTTTATTGTACTTTTATTTTTTAATTACAATAGATATTCAATATTACTTGATATTAGTTTCAGGTGTATAGCATAATGGTTAGACCTTTATATAATTTACAAAGTCATTCCCTGATAAGTCTAGTATTCACTGGACACCATACATAGTTATTACAGTATTATTGACTATATTTCCTAGGCTATACTTTACATACGATTATTTTGTAACTACCAATATGTACTCCTTTTAAAAATATATATATATTATTGATTTTTTACAGAGAGGAAGGGAGAGAGATAGAGAGTTAGAAACATCGATGAGAGAGAAACATTGATCAGCTGCCTTCTACACACCTCCTACTAGGGATGTGCCCGCGACCAAGGTACACACCCTTGACCAGAATTATACCCGGGACCTTTCAGTCTGCAAGCTGATGCTCTATCCACTGAGCCAAACCGGTTTCTGCTTGTGAGTTTGTTTTTAGTATGTTTAATGATTTCAGAAAGATCACCCTTTGGTTGTGTCATTTGTGGAGCTAAGTGGGTGGTGCTCTGTTATGGTCTAAGCTGGCAGGTATGTTGTTTCTGGGGCCCATTGGGAGAGACTCCAGTGCAGGCCAAGGGCAGCTGATGCTTATGCCCACCCGGGCCAGCTGGTAGGAGCTACAAAGGCATCCACAGTCAGTGACTGCCTGTGTTGGGCTCGGAAGCGCGTGGGAGAGGCCATGGTGCAAACTGAGGCCAGCTGCCTGTGAGGATCTGCTGCTGAGAGAGCCTCGGACAGTGCATGAGTTGGGTGGAGTTGGGGTTTCAGGGAGACCAGGGTGGGATAAGTGACATTTACCATATAAATGCAGACTCAGATTTGGTGCTCACCTGCACCTGCACAAGCAAGCTGTGGGGGAGGAGGACTCAACATAGGAACAGCAGCAGCTGCTCCTTCGGACCTAGCTCTGAAGCCGCAGGATTCCATTGCTCCCCATATGTCCCTCATACCTTTCAAGCTGCTGAAGGACAATTTTTCATTGAACAGGACTGTCTGATACTGTGTAAGATAACTGATACTCCTGGACCTATTCATTAAATGTCAGTAGGTCCTCCATCACTGTAATCAAAGAAATGCTCCCACAAAAATCACAAACATCTAGCTGTGGAAAGCCATAGGGCTGGGACCATAGACTTAGGGCATGAAGTTCAGTTTAGCAACTGGGAAGTGATCATCAAAGAAATGGGAGCCCTCGCTGTTTGGCTCAGTGGATAGAGAGTCGCCCTGCAGACTAAAGAGTCCCAGGTTTGATTCCGGTCAAGGGCACATGCTCAGGTTGCAGGCTTAATCCCCTGTAGGGCGTGTGTAGGAGGCAGCCAATCAATGATTCTCATCATTGATATTTCTGTCCCTCTCTCCACTCTCCCTCTCTGAAATCAATAAAAAAAAAATTTTTTTTTAAGGGAGGTGAAAAGATTATTCAGGCTCAGGGAAGGTCACCTAACATTGAGGGGAAAAAGTACTATAGTGGGGAAAAGTGGGGGCTTGATTCCATAAAGATTTGTTAAATGAATAAATAAGCAAATGAGTGAATGGATGCTGCAGGAAATAAGAACCTATATTGCCTTTTAAAATTTAATTTTTAGCTGAAACCGGTTTGGCTCAGAGGATACAGCATCGGCCTGCGGATTGAAAGGTCCCAGGTTCGATTCTGGTCAAGGGCATGTACCTTGGTTGCAGGCATATCCCCAGTGGGGAGTGTGCAGGAGGCAGCTGGTTGATGTTTCTCTCTCATCAGTGTTTCTAACTATCTATTCCTCTCCCTTCCTCTCTGTAAAAAAATCAATAAAATATATATTTTTAAATTTACTTTTTATTAAGTAATAAAGCTATATGGTTTACATTTTAAAAACCATGTTTTATTCAGTCCTGATCCTGTATAGGAAATCATATTAGATTAATAACTGTCCTTTGTGCATAGAAAAGCAAATATCTATATCTGTTTTCCTCGCTGGCTTGTGTATGCTCGGGAGGTATACTATACTGCATACAGTGCTCTGCTCTTCACCTACTGTATCTAGGAACTTGTTCCTTAGCAATGTATAGAGCACTTCTGCATTGTTTACAGTGCCTGGGTTTTCCGTTGTGTGGCTCTACTACAGTTCCTGTCATTACTCTCCTATCGATGGGGATTTAAGTTGTTTTCTATCCTTCAGATTATAAACAACTAGGAGCCCAATGCACAAATTCGTGCACCTTAAAAGGAACTGTAGGCCACAAGGCTGCAGTGGGCACAGGGGCAGATCTCAGCCCATTCTCTGCTCCCTCTGCCTCCTGTTGTGGCCCTAGTCCCCTGTCTGGCAGTCCTGCTCCTGCTGCTGCCACTGCTGCAGCTCCCACATGCTGACAGCGTCACCCCGCTTGCACCTGCTGACAGTGTGGAGTGATTGGGGCCGGCGCCATTAGGGCCAGTGCCATCCGTGGGTGCAAGTGGCAGCTGCTGCACTGATTGCCCCTCAGGAGCAGGGGGAGGGGGTGGAGAAGCCCTCAGGGGCGATCAGAGCTGGCAGCTGCCACTTGTACCCATGGACAGCATTGAGCAATCGGGGCAATGGGTGCGAGAGGGGCAGCACCCGCAGCAGGTGCGAGGGCCGGGCAGGACCATGGTGTGCAAGAGCAAAGAATTTTCAGTAACCACCAGAGGCTCACCCCATGACAGCAACCAGCACCCCCACCTTAGTCTGGCACCCTGCTCACCTCCACCATCCTGCTGTAACTGATGCCCGCCATGTTCCACTCTCTGCTGCCTGCTGCCAACACCTGCCATGGTCCCCATGTGCTCCCTGGTGGTCAGCACACATCATAGAGACCGGTTGTTTGGTTGTTCCTGTTCTGCCATTCAGTCTATTTGCATATTAGCCTTTTATTATATAGGATGCCTCAATGGTAACCTTTATATACATGTCACTTAGCCCATGTGTTTTATAGTGACCTAGAGGCCCAGTGCGTAAAATTCATGCACCAGAAGGTGGTGTATGTGTCCCTCAGCCCAGCCTGCACCTTCTCTAATCTGGGATCCCTCTCATAATCCAGAACTGCTGGCTCCAAACCGCTCACCCTGCCTGCCTGATCACCCCCTAACCACTCCCCTGTCAGCCTGATTGATGCCTAACTGCTCGCATGCCAGCCCAATTGCCCTCCCCTGCAGGCCTGGTCCCATCCTCCCCCAACTGCCTTCCCCTGCAAGCCTGGTCTCTACCAGCAGAGCCTCCCCTGCTGGCCTGGTCGCCCACAGCTGCCTTCCCCTGCTGGCCATCTTATGTCCACACGTGGTGGCCATCTTTGACCACATGGGGGCAGCCATCTTGTTTATTGAAGTGATGGTCAATTTGCATATTACCCTTTTATTAGATAGGATATTTTTGAGGAAAGACAAGGCAAAATTAAAACGATCCTTTGTGAAGATTTAGCAACTCCTGTGCAATATGGATTTGGGAGCAGGTATATATGATGGGGAGGAGTTGGTGAGGACCACAACACTGAGTTGACCACCAAGGAAGTTCATGACCTCCAGAGGGAGCAGCAACAGACAGCAGCTGAGGAGCTCTCCTCAGAGGAGGATGAGGAGAGGGAGGATATTCCTTCTTCACTAATCAAGGGAATGCTAGGGACATGGGGAGAAATGCAGTTTTATTGAGAATATCACCCTGACAAAGAAGTACCAAACCTTAACTATAAATGTCTTTAATAACAATGCATTTCTTTATTTTATTTTATATATTTTATTGATTTTCTACAGAGAGGAAGAGAGAGGGATAGAGAGTTAGAAACATTGATGAGAATCATTGATCAGCTACCTCTTGCACACCCCCTACTGGGGATGTGCCCACAACCTAGGTACATGCCCTTGACCGGAATCGAACCTGGGACCTTTCAGTCTGCAGACTGACGCTCTTTCCACTGAGCCAAACCGGTTTCGGCACAATGCAGTTTTTCACTTCAGAAAGGTGTCAAAATGCAGGCAAAAGCAAGCATCATTAGATAGGTGTTTAGTGAAACAGGCCCAGTGAGCCTGAAGCAAGTGGACCAAAATGACAAAAGAGAAAGAACCCCAGAAGAATAGCTGTCTGACATGTTTGTTTTTTGACTTATTATTTCTTTAATTGAAAAAAAGACTTTCAATTAGGGTTGACATTCAATATTATATTACTTTCAGGTGTACAATATAATGATTAGACATTTATATAATTTGAAAAGTGATTCCCTATGTTAACCCCTTTCACTTCCCATGTGGTTCAGGGTTCTGGTTCAGGGGTCGATTCTGGAGAAGGGCCGCACACAAATGAAAAGAGACTAGAAAAATATTTAATATGTGGGGCAGGCAGGAACCCACCTCTAGTGGGAAGACTATGCCAGGCTCCAGCCTTATTATCTCTTTTATTGATACTATGGGATACACCCATTACCCTTAAGCAGATTTGGGAGACACCCATAGCCCTTAGGCAGGTAATAAGGGGATTATCATATCAGTGAGGATTTACATGATTATTTGATGGGGAAGATGCCTCAGTTACTATTGTCTCAATTAGATAGGGAGTGGTTGACTCTGATCTTTCAGAGCTTCAAGGTTGACCAGACTTTTACATCTTTCTATTAGTGAGTCAATGGTCATTTTCTGGCATCTCCCCCGTTTCTTTCAAAAAATCTTGCATCTGCAGACCCAAAATAAAGATATAAGAACAAAAAATGTTTGAGTCCCAATTTCAATGTCCAACAGTTCTGAGTCCAGTTTCAATGCCAAACAATTCCTTATGTGTATATGTCAGCAATGATATTTCAGTTCTGGATGGTGGAGAAATGGTGGTAATGCAGGTCCAACCCTCTCTGGTTTGGTCCTGGCCCACCTGCAGTGAGGCCCGGCTGCTGACTGCTAGCATGGCAAGGCGTCGTTAGCGTCTTCCATCTCTGGACTGTTTCTCCTCTTGTCTTCATGGCTGGAGCATTCCTGTCAATTTCTTTCTGTTGTAGCAATCCACACCATCTTGGAGTTATTTTGTGAAAATACACAAAGCTTTTTTCAGTGAATTTTCCACACCTTTTCTCGGTGTACTTTTTCCTTCCTTCGCTTTTAGGCAAAAAATACCTTCTCCTCCAGATGTCTCGAGGTCAGGCACCAGATATGGGAACCCCTTTCACGTCCCGCGTGGTTCAGGGTTCGGGTTCTGGAGAAGGGCCACACACAAATGAAAAGAGACCAGAAAAATATTTAATTTGGCGAAATGGGGGGCCAGGCAAGAGTCCACCTCTAGTGGGAGGATTGCCTCCTGTTTTGTTTTGTTTTTTAAATATATTTTTATTGATTTCAGAGAGAAGGAGGGAGGGAGGGAAGGAGAGAGAGAGAGAGAGAGAGAGAGAGAGAGAGAGAGAGAGAGAGAGAAGCATTAATAATGAGAGAATCATTGATCAACTGCACTGCATACCCCTTACTGGGGACTGAGCCCACAATCCGGGCATGTGCCTGTTCAGGAATCCTGGTTCAGCACTCAGCCACTGAGCCATACCAGCTGGGCTGTCTGATGTGTTTATAGAAGAGGACTCCCCTTCCAAATGATAGCATCCCTCCATCTCTCCTCTCCATATTCAGCCATCAATAGCTCTCAACATTAAAGGTCAGTTCTGGAGTTTACATACATTTTCATTTGTTTTAAAGCATTTTTTAAATTACTTTCATTTTTTTAAAAATATATTTTATTGATTTTGTACAGAGAGGAAGGGAGAGATAGAGAGTTAGAAACATCGATGAGAGAGAGTCATCGATCAGCTGCCTCTTGCACACCCCCTACCGGGGATATGCCCGCAACCAAGGTACATGCCCTTGACCGGAATCGAACCCGGGACCTTTCAGTCCCCAAGCCGACGCTCTATCCATTGAGCCAAACCGGTCCCGGCAAATTACTTTCATTTTTTATTAAGGTATTATATCTTACCATTGCTCTCCCCCACTACATTTTCATTTTTTACTGTTCATATATCATTTTGGTTAAATGTTCACACTTCATGTCCTTTTTGTTTTTAAAGTGTTTTATTTATAAAAAGTACATTAGATATGTACTGTTTATACAAAAGGTTAAAATGGAATCATTTGTGTGGAATGGATTAATTCAACTTACATTATTTCTAATGGAGAAAAATGAATCAGTTTTTTAATAAATCTCTTCTTGAGCAGCCTTTCAGAATGCATTAAATTTGAGAACTAAGGTTTCACTGTATGATTATTAGAAATTGTTCATTCTTCCCCTTTGGAATGTAAGCTCCTTGAGAAGAGGATCTTTGCCTGTTTTGTTTTGTGTTTTTAGCTGACTTACCCTAAGCTACTAGTACATGGTAGACTGTTGGGACTGGCAGGGAAAAGCCAGGAAAAGGAAGGACTCAGATAACAGACATTAGGTCTGATAAGCCAGTAACAGGAGTGAAGTGTAGTTAACAGTCATTTAAAATATATAGGGGAAAAACAAACAAGCTGCAGTTCAGCAACCATGTGAAATTTTTAAAAATATATATTTTATTGATTTTTCACAGAGAGGAAGAGAGAGAGGGATAGAGTTAGAAACATCAATGAGAGAGAATCATCCATCAGCTGCCTCTTGCACACCCCCTACTGGGGATGTGCCCACAACCAAGGTACATGCCCTTAACCGGAATGGAACCTGGGACCTTTCATTCCGCAGGCCAACACTCTATCTACTGAGCCAAACCAGTTTTGGCCATATGAAAATATTAATATCCAGTTATATGTGTAGGGCAGGAGGAGGATTTCAGTGCTATTGATATTTTGAATCAGACAGTTCTTTGTTGAGAGGAGTTGCCTTGTGTGCTGTAGGGTGTTTATTAGAAGTATCCCCAGCTTATACCCCTATGATGTCAATAGCACACACATATCCCCACCCTGTCCCCCTTCCCTGCCTGCTCCCTTGTGTCAACCAAAGAATGTCTCTAGACATTGCCAGTTGGGAATACTGGCGTAAGGGATATAATGACAATTGAAACCAAGGGAAAGAGGTTGAATGCCTGAACTTTTGGGAAATGCACTTTAAAAAATGAGGGATGTAATAAAAAAGGCAAAAACCAAAACCAACAAAACAAAGATTCAGAAGCCATCGGAAGAAAGTAGCAGTGTATGATGAGGTTAGCAGGACGTGGAGAGAATTGTTTTAGTGGAATGTAGGGACAGAAGCCTGGTTGCAGTGTTTTTGTGTGAGCAAGGGCACAAAGCTGCATTCTAGTGGGACAGGTGATGAAAAAGCAAATGCAGTCAAGTAGCCAGTGACAGAAAAGCAACGAAGCACAGATAGAACAACCAAGTCAAGGCAGTGAGAAGGTATCAAAGCAGAAGGAGAGAGTGTAGGAGAAATGAGGGAGCAATTGTACATTCTACTGCATTCTCCAGCCCTACAGTCTTGGAAAAGACAAAGTATCAATCATCCTTCCATCTTGAGAAGGAAGTTAGTTGAAGGAATGAAAGGAGCAGAGATTGATTGATTTGTTTGTTTGTTTGTTTATATTGATTTTTAGAGAGAGAGGAAGGGGGAGAGAGACTTAGCTACCTGGTCAAGGCAGAGTGCAAATGAAGTGGGAGAAAACCATGAAGTAGGATCTAGGCCCTAACTCTTGGTTTCCCCAGACTAATTTCAAGAGTGGCTTACTGGGTTGAGATGTATAAGAATTTTCTCAGATTGTGTCATTCCTTTAGAATGCTACAGAAGGTTCTGGAAAGGACCTTCCTATGCATTTCTACTACTTACCCTGAGATAAAACCCCTATTTACTCTCAAATGGATGCACTAAAGCAAAATCCTATTCTTTTTATTTATTGACTTTTTTTTTTTTTTTTCTGAGAGAGAGAGGAGTGGGGGAGAGAGAGATTTGTTGTTCCACTTATGTATTCACTGGTTCATTCTTGTATGTGTCCTGACCAGAGATCAAACTTACAACGTTGGTGTATTGGGCTGATGCTTTCCAATTGATCTACCCGCCCAGGGCCAAACCCCTTTGTTTACCTCTAGATCCTCCTCTTCCAAATCTTAAAATCATATAACTCCCTTGCTCAAGAATACCTACAATCTCCCTGCTGCCTACAGTATGAAGACCAAAATTCTAAGGGAAACATGTATCAATGCCTACCATATGCTAAGTGTATTTGTTTCTTAGGCTGCCATAACAAAGCACACAAACTGGGTCACTTAAGACAGCAGAAATGTAAATCAAGGTGTCGGCTGAGCCATGTTCCCCTTGAGACCCTCAATAGAATCCTTCCTTGCCTCTTCCTAGTTTTTGGTGGTAGCCAACAGTCCCCGGCATTCCTTGGCTGCATCATTCTCTTCCTATGTAGCTATTGGTGTTCTACTTGTGTCTGTCTGTGTCTGCTTTTCTTTCATACTAAGACACTGGTCGGATTAGATTAGCGGCTGCCCTAATTGAGTGTGATATCACCTTAACTCGATTAAATCTATGAAGACTTATTTCCAAATGAGGTCACATTCAGAGAGTACTAGGGGTTAGGACTTAAACATGTATTTATGGGGATACAAATTAACCCCTAACAGTGCCATTTAAGTATCACGACAACTTTGCACGGAAGGAACTATAATTAAACTGAGGCTCAGAAATGTTACTGATTTACTAATGCTAATTAATATCAGAGTTGGATAGTCAGATATCATGTTCATTTTGTATAGCTTGACCTTCCCCAAACAGACGTTTGTGAAAATTCTTCCTCACATACCCCATGCTAGAGCCAAACATCTAATTATTATGGTGATATATATCCGGTGCTTTCCCATCTGCTAGGACATCATTGTGTCTCCATTTGTCCAGTTTCTACCATCCCAGCTCAAGTGGAATCTCCTCCTAAAGCCTCCCTCAGTCTCTTCTCCTAAATCTAGGGCATTTCCCACTGTCCTTTGTGCCCTGCATTTATGTGTTTCTTTCTTTTTTTAATATATCTTATTGATTTTTATAGAGAGGACGGGAGAGGGATAGAGAGCTAGAAATGTCGATGAGAGAGAAACATCGACCAGCTGCCTCTTGCACACCACCTACTGGGGATGTGCCCACAACCAATGTACATGCCCTTGCCCGGAATCGAACCCGGGACCTTTCAATCCGCAGACCGATGCTCTATCCACTGAGCCAAACCCGTTTCGGCTATGTGTGTTTCTTTCTAATGCTGATCACCTCAAACGACTGGATACTACGTGGGGAAATTTTGTGATATGTGGAGTGTCCCAAATTTTTAGTGAGGTTACAAAGAACTTTCACACATTTTAAAAATTTTATTGAGCCCCAGCCGGTTTGGCTCAGTGGATAGGGCCTCGGCCTGCAGGTTTGATTCTGGTCAAGGGCATGTAACTTGTTTGCGGCACATCCCCAGTGGGAGGTGTGCAGGAGGCACCTGATCGATCTTTCTCTCTTATCGAAGTTTCTGACTCTATCCATTTCCCTTCCTCTCTGTAAAAAATCAATAAAATATATTTAAATAAATAAATAAATAAAAGTTTTATTGAGATAGAGCTCACAGAGGGCATAATTCACCTATTTAAAAAGTACAATTCAAAGGCTTTTTGTATATTAGCAACACTACAATCTAATTTTAGAACATTATCATCACATCCATAACAAATCCCACATCCATCAGCAGTTCACTCCCATGGGGCCCTTTCCCTGGCCCTACTTCTACAGATTTGTTTATTCTGGACATTCCATACAAACTTCCACACCTTTTTATTTGACTTCCCAAGGATTAGTCTTTGTAGGTGTTTTTCACAATGCTCTTGGGGGATCAACACCCTTATTTTACAGGAGAAGACTGATTGTTATTAAGGATCTGTACGTGTCAAACTGGAGCACAGAGTCCTGCAGGCTCCCTCGAACCATCTGCCTACTTAGGCTTTTCCTCGAGGCACCTGGTCACTTGCCCCAAGAGAATCACTTAGGGTTTGGTTGCAGGTTGCACCCACACAGGCGCCATTCAAACCTCCTCACCCATTGAGGCCCAATCACCGCGCCTAGCTTAGGCAATTGGCTGAAAATGTCCTGTCCACCAGTGCAATTGTGGGGACCAGCACCCAGCTCACGAAAGAGGGTCTGGGTGGGTGCCAGGAGAAGAGCTCTATTGTGCCTGGGTTAGTAAGGCACATGCGACATAATTCACCACTGCCCAAGGCCGACATGGGCCTTTTATCAAATTGGGAGAGGGCCTAGCTATTACTGTTTTGTTTTGTTTAGCTGCTATCATATTTTTAAAAAATAAAAAATCAGAATCCTAAAACAATGGTATGTTTTACATGTGTTTAGCAAGCTGATACTTTTTAAAAAATATATATATATATATTTTATTGATTTTTTACAGAGAGAGAAAGGGAGAGAGATAGAGTTAGAAACATCGATCAGCTGCCTCCTGTACAACCCCCACTAGGGATGTGCCTGCAACCAAGGTACATGCCCTTGATTGGAATCAAATCCAGGACCCTTTAGTCCGCAAGCCAACCCTCTATCCACTGAGCCATACCGGATGAGGCACAAGCTGATACTTTTAACACAAAAGGCATTGCAATATAATTGTGTTATTCACAAAATAATTATAAAAGTAATACATAAAGCCGAGGTGAGGTGAGGTCTGGTAATGGTCGCTGGGTCCAGACTAAGTGTTTAGGGATTGATGCCAGGCAGATTTGGATTCTGATTCTTACTCTATCCCTTCCATGTGGCATGGACTTGGCCATTTCTCTGAGCCTTGGTTTCCTTAACATAAAATGGTTCTACTAACACCTTGTTGAGTTGCGCCCTGCCCCCCTTTCCAGACTCCTACATCTCTGACTCATTGCTTCTTCCCCAGAATATGAAAGCACCTTTGTTTCTTGGATAAAACAGAAACTTGAGGTGTGTGATTCTCTGGAATTGGGGCAGGGCCCAGAAGAGTCTGTTGAGAGCGGCAGCTTGTGTCTGCCTGAAGTCAGACTATTTTGAAAGACCTCGAGGGCCCATCGCTTACAAGACCTCTCTCTGAAGGAACTAGCTAGTGCAATTTCAGTGTCTTTTCTAAGTCAGTTCCATTCTCTCAGCTTCCAGGTTCAGGGAGTATAATACCACAGGTTTCTAAAAATAACCCTTGGCCATTCTTTCTCTTGTGAATGCTATGGAGAGAGAGTGTCATTTGAGGGGTAGAAAAGGAAAGTAAATTTTGTTCAACACATACTGAACCTCATTGCTTCTACAGAGGACTCTTCCCACGCCCCCCTCTCCCCTTTACCCCAAGAATCATCAGTTCACTCCCCTTCCATACCTCTGATTCTATTATATTCAACAGTTAATATTGTTCATCAGATTTTTTTAATTTCCTTGGTTTTTAGATTCACTTGTTGATAGTTATGTATTTGTTGTTCATAATTTTTATCTTTGTTTACTTTCTCTTCTGAAAGAACCCCCTTCAGCAATTCATATAATTCTGGTTTGGTGGTGATGAACTCCTTTAGCTTTTTTTTATTAGTGAAGCTCTTTATCTGGCCTTCGATTCTGAGTGATAGCTTTGCTGGGTAGATTATTTTTGGCTGTAGGTTCTTGCTATTCATCACCTTGAATATTTCTTGCCATTCCCTTCTGACCTGCATGGTTTCTGTTGAGAAGTCAGCTGACAATCGTATAGGTGCTCCTTTGTAGGTTACTACCTTCTTTGCTCTTGCTTCTTTTAATATTCTCTCTTTGTCTTTTGCTCTTGGAATTTTAATAATGATGTGTCTCGGTGTGGTCCTCTTTGGATTCCTTTTGTTTGGAGTTCTGTGCGCTTCCTGGACTTGTAAGTCTAATTCTTTCACCAGGTAGGGGAAGTTTTCTGTCACTATTTCTTTCAGTATGTTTTTGATATCTTGCTCTCTCTCATCTTCTGGGACCCCCATAATTCTGATGTTGGTTCGCTTGAAGTTGTCCCAGAGGTTTCTTACATTATCTTCAATTTTCTGGATTCTCTTGCCTTCTAGCTTCTGTGGAGGAGTGTCTTCTGGCTCTTTATGTTCCAAATCTTTGACTTGATTCTTGCAATCTTCCCTTCTGTTTTTAGGACTCAGTAAAATATTTTTTATTTCAGACAATGTATTCTTTATTTCTTGTTGATCCCTTATCATTTCTTGTTGACTCCTTATTAATTCTAGTTGATCTCTTTTCATATCCTCATAGGCCTTATCCATCTTTTCTAGGAAATTCTTGAAAAACCTTATAAGCGTAGATTTGAACTCTATATCCAGACGCTTTTTGTCCTCCATTTCTTTTGTTTGTGATCTATTTTGTTGTCGCATTTCGCAGTTACAGATGGGACGGGGTTTCAGGGTGGAGCCTGCAGCTTTGGCTTCTGTCAGCCCCGCCCTATGTGGGTCCTTCAGTGCTCGCTGCCGGCGCCTCTGAGAGAAAGGTGCCCTCGATTTTCGCCTGCTGCCAAACAGTCTATGCTCTCCCCTAATGAGCCCGGTATTGGGGTTCAGTTCAGTTGGAAGTGGAGTTGGAGGTGGCGTTCAGAGCAGTCTGGAGCCCAGGTCTCCTTCCCGTCAGGGCAATCCTGCGGCACAGCCGACCGTCCCTTCTCTGCGCGCCATGTGCGCGCCTCCGGGACCTCCTTCCGCCTCTCCCCCGGGTTCCGCCTTACAGCCCGGCTCCCTATGGCTGAGCCTGAGTCCCCGGGGTCCGGCCCAGAACCGGGTTCAGAGCAGTTGGGGGCCCAGCACAGTCGGAGCTAGGACTTTTAATCACGTTCTCATTTAATCTTCACAAAATCCCTAAGAGGAAGAAATTATTTTCCCCATTTAACGTAAGAAATTTAAAGCAGAGAGATTGAGTCCCTTGCTAATGAGGAGCAGAGGATCAAAGTGCTTTGCAAATGGGAATTCTCAACAAAACATGAACTCTTTGGAAAGAGGCCCAAGGATGACTTAGTGTGGGGCTCGGGATACATATCCTTTGGTTAAAGCGGGAGAATGCAAGGTCGGTTGACATTCACAATCATTTCAAGGAGAAGATCAGAATTTTAATGCGCCATTCATTAAAAAGAACTTAAGCCCTAATCCGTTTGGCTCAGTGGATAGAGCGTCGGCCTGCGGACTGAAAGATCCCAGGTTCGATTCCAGTCAAGGGCATGTACCTTGGTTGCGGGCACATCCCCAGCAGGGGGTGTTGCAGGAGGCAGGTGATGGATGTTTCTAACTCTCTATCCCCTCTCCCTTTATCTGTTAAAAAAAAAAAATCAATAAAATATTTTTTTAAAAAGAGCTTCAAGCCCGGCTGCTGTGGCTCAATGGTTGAGTATCAACCTATGAACCAGGAGGTCATGGTTCAGTTCCCTGTCAGGCCACATGCTCGGGTTGTGGGCTCAATCCCCAGTGGGGAGGTTTGCAGGAGGCCGCCCATCAGTGATTCTCTCTCATCATTGATGTTTCTATCTTCTCTCCCTCTCCTTTACTCGCTCTATGAAATCAATAAAAACATTTTTTTAAAAGAGCTTCAAATATAGTGGGCTCTTCTTTTTTTCTTAGCTTTTTAGGTACACTCTTCTGAATACTTATATGTTACTGATCTTAGACCTTTATAAACTTGAAATATAAAGATTGTCAGAGTAGCTTCTCTACAGGTTGAAGATATTATGGTCCTGATTCCCCCCCCCCCCCCCCCCCCGCCCCAGCTGATTCTAGGGAGTTCCTAGAGGGTTCCTGTCATTTGCAGGGAGTATGAGAGGACTTTCACAGTGAGGAACAATGCCCCTGACCGAGGCGTTCTCTCCGACTCCACACACTAGAGGTGCTCTTGGTGATGGGTCAGTGTTCCCAGGGTGCCATCGAACTATGAGCCAGCTGTGGGGACTTGAGGGCCTCTCTTACTCAACTATCCAGGGGAGCTCTGACTCATGCCTTTGAATTTTCCCACTGCCCTCATCCTCATCCTCTAAGAACTGTGAAAAGCCTCATGGACTAAAACTGCTTACAGCCCAAGTCCTCAGATTCTCCCTCTTCTAGCAGAAAACAAGGGGAAGAGATGCACCAGGAAGGGACCAAAAGTCAAGAAACATTGGGATATAGAGATACCAGTGCCATGGCAGGTGCCTCACCCTGAGACAAAGAAGCGAGGCCTGGCACCCACTGCAATTCCAGTTCCTTTTCTAGGTCAATTCCATTCTCTCAGCTACCAGGCCACTTCCAGGCTTGAGTCTCAGTGTTTAGATCCCGAAGTTAAGCATTACCCAAATACCTCCCATAAATCTAGATTAGTCAGCGTGGGAGAGTGAGGGGCCCCGGCACCAGGGATATGGAAGAGGAAGATACTGGATTAGCCAAGGGACAGGATCAGAAGAAGGTGGGGTTGAAAACCATAGCCCAACCTTCAAGACTTCTCCAAGAATAAATGTTATATACTTATGGTGTTTTATCACTGTTTCAACATAGTAGAACATGCTAGGAAACATCTGTTGGAGGAGGTCATCAAGAGAACATGACTATGAGCCCAACCTGGGCAATTGGGAGGCTCCTCCGCCTCCCCTGTCCTTGAAATGTATGTTCTTCCCACTGGTCCCAAATGGGAGCCATTTTCAAGGATGAAGACTTGAGAGAGCAACATGGTTTTTTTGTTGTTGTTTTTTTAAATATATTTTATTGATTTTGTACAGAGAGGGAGAGAGATAGCGAGTTAGAAACATCGACGAGAGAGAGTCATCGATCAGCTGCCTCTTGCACACCCCCTACTGGAGATGTGCCCGCAACCAAGGTACATGCCCCTGACCAGAATCGAACCCGAGACCCTTCAGTTCCCAAGCCGACGCTCTATCCATTGAGCCAAACCGGTTTCGGCGAGAGAGCAACATGTTGTTGAGACCATCTGGATGCATACATGACTGACGCCTATGAAGGCCTCTATATAAGCTTTTTTTTTAATATAATTTTTTATAGAGAGGAGGAGAGAGGGATAGAGAGAAACATCGATGAGAGAGAATAATCAACCAGCTGCCTCTTGCACACCCCCTATTGGGGATGTGCCCGCAACCAAGGTACATGCCCTTGACCGGAATCGAACCCTGGATCTTTCAGTTCGTAGGCTGACGCTCTATCCACTGAGCCATCTGGTGCCGGCAATATATAAGCTTTTAAGACTCTGGCGGGATGGGAGGAGATCTACTAGTAGCTGCCCAAGACAAGACTTATATGTAAGTTCCCTGGCTTGTTAAACCTGCCACCTACTAGTCTAGAGTAGCTGCCTCTTTCTTTGGTCTCTCCTTGCCCTCGGTGTATGGGAACCAGTTTCAGATTCCCCAGGTTTCAAACCAACAGCACCCCTCTTGTTGGCTAAGTTCCATCTCCTCAGACACTAACCCTTGAATTAACCACCATGGGCCCCACAGTTTATAGTTAACTCCTTTAAACTTCAATGACATACATGTCTGTAAGATAGATAATATGACCTCAATTTTACAAACGAAGAAACCTACAGCGGTAAGGTGAAGAACCATGCTTCCATTATACTGGTACCAAGAGGTAGAGTGTCACCTGACTTCAAGGCTGAGCTCACAGGTCCTGTACCTCATATCTGTAAAGGAAGATAATTATGAAATGAGGGTCTCTTCCTTGGGGGTTAGGGTTGGGACACAGGGGCAAGGGGCAAGCAAAGAAAAAATTTTCATTACTCCCTTATTTTTGAACAGTAATTGTGCCGAGGAGAAGCTGTGTAGTATGATGGTTAGGATAATTTAAGCTTCAAAATCAGATACATTGGATTCCATTGCCTGCTCAATGAAGCTGTTACTGCAAGAGTTTCTTTTTGGACTGAGCTTGAGCGCCCCCATTTGGAAAGTGAGCCGATCAGCCTCATGGGTCTGGCTCAAGCATTAAAATTAAATTAACGGTAACGTATTTGGAGCGTTTTGCACAATTTCCAGCACATTGTGTGGGTTTTTCTTGTCACTACAGTTATTAGATGAGTGGGAGCAACAAAGAATAAGATTCTGACTGCGTACTCAGCCCTTAAAAGGAGGGAGAAAGGGGAACAGGGCGCTTCTGTGAACCGGGAAGTCCTGGTGGTGGCAGGGACTTTTATCCAGGAGTGTTCGTGAGCTCCTCCAAGGCGGGGCGGCTCAGAAGGGGAATTCTGGTGATTAATTAGGTCAGTAGAAAGGGCACTGGGCTTGAAACCAGAGAGGCTGGGGACCAGTCAGCCACTCTCAATTTTCTTATTCTTAAATAGGGACCACACTGCCTACCCTCAGGTGGAGCGTTGCTCAGGGTTAGAGGATTCTATTATGTAAAAATGCCATAAATGTGCTCAGCTTCCCAGAAATGCCTTCTCTAAGGACAGGAGCCAGTTCATTTGTGTCCAGAACGCGCTTTGGGGGGCCGTGTGGGTCATCGGACCGGGAGCCGAGGTAGAACCGCGCCAAGGCCGACTCAGTAGCCGGTAAACCCCTCCTAACGGCTCTCAGAACCCGGCCCCCTGTCAAGCGTTCCCTAGCAACAGCGTCCGGAGTCTGGCCCAAGAGGCCAATCAGCGCAGACGTAGTTGTTTCAGCAACGAGAGTGACCAATCACGGGGCGCTGTCAGAGCCACGTCCTCGAGCCAATGGCCCCGAGCACCAAAGGAGCGGTTAAGAACTGTAACTGCGGGAGCCCAGCTTCGGAGCGGACGCTCCTTTGATAAGATCCGCCGGAGGGGACGAGTGACCGGGGCCGTGGAGGCAGGTCGCCGCCCTATTCTGTGAGGGCGTTTCCCGGTTGTTCCACTCCGTGTCAGTGACCCACGACGCGACGCCGTGATTCCCGGGCTCTGGCCGCAGCGGGCCCTATGCGGAGCCAGCACCGGGCCGGCTCAGACCCCGGGCCCGCGGAGCAGTCTCCTCGGCCCGGAAGAGACAGTGGCCGGGTTGTAACGTCGAGGACCTGGGGCCTGAAAGCGGCCAGAGGGTTGCCCTCGCCCCCGCTCCACCCGAGCCCAGAGCTTGGCCCCGAGCGGAGGAGAAAGGGCTGTGAAGCTCGGGCCTGGGCGAGTGGAGGAGCCCGAGGCGCAGAAGGCCGTGCACCCGGACGGGACGCGAGAGACCCACGGCCACCTGGGGGCGCTCGGCGAAGCCCTGTAGGGGCTCGCGCGGCCCATTTTCGCTCATTTATCCATTCATTCGTAACCTACTCAAACCGATTCTTGGGTGAGAGCTGCAGACGCGGAGATTACCCACAGGACGCAAAATGCCGAGAGGGGGTTAGGGAAAGGAGGAGCTAAGATGGCAGGTATCAGGCCGAGGCTGGGGAAGGCCTGTGTTTTATGTGGGAATAATTTACCATGACCATCTTTCCATGTCTACGACTACAGTGCAGTGACTTGAACAGCTTTATTGCGATGTCATTCACAAACTATATCCTTCACCCATTGAAAGAGTACAATTCAGCCGAAACCAGTTTGGCTCAGTGGATAGAGCGTCAGCCTGCGGACTGAGGGGTCGCGGGCTCAATTCCGATTCCGGTCAAGGGCATGTACCTTGGTTGCGGGCATATCCTCAGCAGGGAGTGTGCAAGAGGCAGCTGATCGATGACTCATCAATGTTTCTAACTATTTCTCTCCCTCTCTGTAAAAAATGAATAAAAATAGATTTTAAAAAAAGAGTACAATTTAATGCTTAGTATATTTAGTTATGAAAAACCATGCCACAATCCATTTTATTTTTTTATTTTTAAAAAAAATATATATTTTATTGATTTTTATACAGAGAGGAAGGGAGAGAGAGAGTTAGAAACATTGATGAGAGAGTCATCGATCAGCTGCCTCTTGCACATCCCGTACTGGGGACATGCCTGCAACCAAGGTACATGCCCTTGACCGGAATCGAACCCGGGTCCCTTCAGTCCCCAAGCCGACGCTCTATCCATTGAGCCAAACCGGTTCTGGTCACAATCCATTTTGAATATATTTTATTGGTTTTTTTTACAGAGAGGAAGGGGCAGAAATAGAGAGCTAGAAATGTCGATGAGAGAGAAATATCGACCAGCTGCCTCTTGCACACCCCACACTGGGGATGTGCCTGCAACCAAGGTACATGCCCTTGACCGGAATCGAACTCGGGACTTTTCAGTCCACAGACCGACGCTCTACCACTGAGCCAAACCGGTTTCGGCCACAATCCATTTTAGCACATCTCAGAAAGAAACCCCTTAGCCATCCCCTTCAGCCCCTGGCAACCACTAACCTTCTTTCTGTCTCCACAGATTTATCTATTTGGGACATTCATATAAATGGAATAAAAAGATATGCACTTTAAAAAAACTGGCTGCTTTCACTTAACATGTTTTTGTGTGTATTTTTTAAAAATACATTTTTATTTCAGAGTGGAAGGGAGAGGGAGAGAGAAAAACATCAATGATGAAGAGAATCACTGATCTCCTCCAGCACACCCCACACTGGGGATCCAGCCCAAAACCCAGGCATATGCCCCAACCGGAATCAATCCTTACCTCCTGGTTCATAGGTCAATGCTCAACCACTAGTAGCCATGCTGGCAAGGCATCCCTCAGTCATTTTTTCAATAAAGTCACTATCTTTAGGATAGAGTAAAACTCAATGTAAGGATTACTGCAGGTTGTTTTTTGTTTGTTTTTTGCCAAGTTATCCTCAGAATGTGTTACTGCTTTTGTTATTCCAGTCTTCATTCCCTGTAGGCTTTGGAGAATTGTTTTGCCCATAGTAGATGCTTTAAAATATTAATGGGTTGGACATTTTAATGATGTTAATTCTTTCAATCCATAAACACCGTATATGCTTCCATTTGTATCTTCTATTTCTTTTTTCAATGTCCTATAGTTTTCCAAGTACAGGTCTTTTACTTGGTTAAGTTTATTCATAGATAATTTATTTTTGTTGCAATGGTAAGTGGATTTTTTACAAAATAATTCTTTAAAAAATATATATTTTATTGATTTTTTACAGAGAGAGAGAGAGAGAGAGAGAGAGAGAGAGAGAGAGAGAGAGATAGTTAGAAACCATGAGACATGGATCAGCTGTCTCCTGCACATCCCCCATAGGGGATGTGCCCGCAACCAATGTATATGCCCTTGACCAGAATCAGTCTGCAGGCCGATACTCTATCCACTGAACCAAACCAGTTTTGGCAAAATATTTATTGTTGAAAGTGTTACAGAAAAAAAAAAATTAAAAATTAATATATATATATCCCTATATTTATAGCAGTATTGTTTACAATAGCTAAGATCTGGTAACAGTCTGAAATGCCCATCAGATGAGTGGATAAAAAAGCTCCGGCATAGTTACACAGCAGAATACTATGCAGATGTAAAAAAAAAAAGGATCTCTTACTCTTTGAGATAACATGGAGGGACCTGGAGAGTATTATGCTAAGTGAAGTAAGCCAGGCAGAGAAAGACAAATATTACATGATCTCATATGTGGAATCTAATGAACAAAATAAACTGACAAATCTAGAAACATGGTGGCATGGAACAGAGTGAATAATCTCAGAGGGAAGAGGGGAGGGGAGGAAGAGATTAAACAAAGAACTTATATGAATACCAGTGACTGGTGCACGGATTCATGCACGTTGAAAGGAAATTAATTAGGTGGCCAGCGGGTGTGTGTGTGTGTGTGTGTGTGTGTGTGTGTGTCTAGGTGAGATGGGTTGGACACACCCTGGAGCCAACCTCCCTTGGTCCTTTCCTGGCCAGCTGCATCTGGGGTGGTGCTGTGGCTTGAAGGGCATCTGAGGAGTGAGCGGGGGTCCCTCCAGGTGAGGTCCCTTGGCCTGGCCTGCAGGGGTCGGGCCATATCAGCTCTCCGACACCCCCCAAGGGGTCCTGGAGTGTGAGAGGGCACTCTGCAAAGTTGCTGTTGTACAGAGTGTGGAACACAGACGCAAAGGTGCAGTAAACCAGATTCGGGCTGACAGTGCCCCAGCAACAATATAACCCACAGCCAAAGGTGGAATCATGTGCCCTACGAGGAATCAGGCTCCCTCCTCTCTGCTTTTGGGGTACATCATGGTAGAACCGCAGCTGCCAAATCACTGCAGCTCAGCAACTCCTGCGTTGAGCGTCTGCCCCCTGGTGGTTAGTATGCATCATAGCTGCAGGTCAGATGGACACTTAGCATAACAGCCTTTTTTATTATTATTTCTTTCATAACAGCCTTTTAAATATATTTTATTGATATTTTTACAGAGAGGAAGGGTAAGGGATAAAGAGTTAGAAACATTGATGACAGAGAATCATCTATCAGCTGCTTCCTGCACACTCCCTACTGGGTATGTGCCCACAACCAAGGTACATGCCCTTGACCAGAATCAAATCTGGGACCTTCAGTCCGCAGGCCGACGCTCTGTCCACTGAACCAAACCGGTTAGGGCTCAGGTGGATTCTTGAGTTACCAAGCAAATTAAGGTTGTGGGAGGGGAGAGTGACTAGTTCAGCAGCATGAATGAAGACTCCCATCTGCTCCCCCACTCCCCGCCCCCGCCCTCACCCCTGTTTCAATCTTCCCTCTATTTTGCTCGCAATGTCTTTCCTCATTTGTGGAACTGGAATGGTAACCATCACCTCACATAGTGGTGGCAAGGAATAAATAAGACAGAATGTGTAACATGTTGGGTATGTTGCCAGCACATACGAAACTCTTAACAGTAATTCCCTTCCCAAAGGGGCAACAAGGAAGTTCCCATTATCCAAAGAGAAGGATCCTCTTGGAAAGACACGAAAAGGAACCCAGGGGCTCCCCCGCTCACATCCGCCCCTCGCTCGGGTAGAAGCGCTCGGACTGCCGGTGGCTAATCCCAGGCCGCTCGGAGGCTTTCCCGCCTCCAAGCTCAGTCACCGGCACCCGGGCCGGTTCCTGCCCTTAGACTTCCGTTGGCTTCGTTCAAACAGGCCGCTTCCGTCAGCATCCAATCAGAACGCTCGGTCTTCGGCCGCCGTCCAATGAGCGCGTGGGATAGGAGGAAAAGGGCGTGAAGCCCAATCGCAGCGCCATTACACTTGAGGGCAGAGAGGGTAGGAAGCCGTCATGGCGCTCTGGTCAATAAAATCGATAGCTGGAAGCTGCCTGTGTTCCAGGCAAAGGCGGTGCGGTGGCAGCGCCGCCATTTTCGCCGAAGGCATCTTCCGGTGCCTGTCCCCCAAGTTCGGGCAGGAGTTTCCTGAATAACGACGAGAGGTTTCCGTTAGCCCGCAGGCGGCTGATTCCGGTTTCCTCCTGGCGGCCCCGGGACGCTCCGTCCCGGCACCCCGAGGGCTCCCAAGTCCCGGGGTCCGCTAGGGGCCGAGGCCGGGGCGGGAGGTCCTGGCGCCGGCTTCGCTGGCCCAATGGCACCGCCTTCCGCTCCGCTCTCCGCTCGGGGACCCGGAGAGGCCGGGCCCGGCCGGAGAAGGGGAAGGAAGCCCAGGGCGGTGAAGTTCGCGGACGTGGCCGTGTACTTCTCCCCGGAGGAGTGGCGGAGCCTGCGGCCCGCGCAGAGGGCCCTGTACCGGGACGTGATGCGGGAGACCTACGGCCACCTGGGCGCGCTCGGTGAGCCGGGCCCAATCCGCTTCCGCGGGGCCGAGGGATGGAGGAGCTTGGCTGGGGCGGGGGTGGGAGGAGGGGCGGGAGGAAGCAGAGTGTCCAGGTCCTGGACTGCGACCAGGATGTGTCGGTGGAGGAGAATGGGGGCTTGGCAGGAGATGCCACCGGGAGCATATTTACCCAGTTTTTTTTTTTTTTTAAATGTATTTTATTGATTTTATACAGAGAGGAAGGGAGAGAGATAGTTAGAAACATCGATGAGAGAGAGTCATCCATCGATCAGCTGCCTCTTGCACACCCCCTACTGGGGATGTGCCTGCAACCAAGGTACATGCCCTTAACCGGAATCGAACCCGGGACCCTTCAGTCTCCAAGCCGACGCTCTATCCATTGAGCCAAACCGATCCCGGCTACCCAGTTATTTTTAAATATATATATTTTATTGATTTTGTACAGAGAAGAAGGGAGAGAGATAGTTAGAAACATCGATGAGAGTCATCAATCAGCTGCCTCTTGCACACCCCCTACTGGGGATGTGCCCGCAACCATTGTACATGCCCTTGACCGGAATTGAACCCGGGACCTTTCAGTCTCCAAGCCGACGCTCTATCCATTGAGCCAAACCGGTTTTGGCTACCCAGTTATTTATGAGCTGGACCTCTAACTGGTTCTCCTTCCCCAGGGTGCGCAGGTCCCAAACCAGCCCTCATCTCCTGGTTGGAACGAAATACCGAAGATTGGGAACCAGCTGCCCTGGACCCACAGGAGTGCCCCAGGGGATTAATGGTCCAAAGAAGTGAGTGAAAAATGCCTGCGGAGGTCCCGCAGCTTGTGGTGACTCCGTTCAGAGCTGCGGTGGCTGTGACCCAGGTTGCAGTTCACAGTCTCAGGGTACCATTGATGATGGTGTTGGTTTGGTCCCCACACAGATTCACATATCAGCTTGAAGACCAACTACAGTGGAACCTCGGTTCTCGAACTTAATTCATTCCGTAAGGCTGTTCGAAAAAACCGAATCATATTTTTCCCTTAGAAATGATGTAAATTGAATTCATTAATTCCAGACTCCCAAATGATTCTGTTTTAGCCTTTCTTATCTATAGTACATGTGTAATATACTGTTTATACAAATTTATAGATACTTTAAAAGCAAAAGAGATATGAAATTTAAATTTAATAAGAAGGAAAGGAAATGTACAGTAAAATATGAAGATTTAATAATAATAAGCAGCAACAAAAGCAAAAACAAAACAAAACACGAAAATATTCACAGCACAACATCCTGAGATGTTAACAGTGGTAAACGGATTCCTACTTTCACAGTCATGACCATACAGTTATCAGCTTGAAAGGGTTGTCAGGTTGAGAAGCAAGTTGTTCATGATAGGAAACTTCCAGAACTGAGGTTTGACTGTGTGTAGTTTTCTATTGTGAATACAGAAGCTACTACCCTTTTGCCTCCTTCCCAGGACCCCTGCCCCTCATTGGAGAGAACCTGTACCTCTGAGTTGTGTTTTGGCTGAAGGGGTTTCATGGAGAACAGCTGCCTGGGGTGCAGGGGCCTCTCTGTCCTCAGGCAGAACCCTGACCAGTGTAAGGCATACAGCACTCTCCTCAGGATCAAGCAAGGCTCTGATTAATGCCATTCAGGTCGAATGGCCCCAGATCCACCCAAAGGGGCAGATGGAACTGTCTGAGCTGGAGTTTCTATATCAGATTCTCTAAGACCAGGGTTATCTTTCTAAGATTGTCAAATGGCAATCAGTTATACTAATCACTTGGGGGACCCTATCCCAGAACTATTTACCTTTATAGATGTCTACAAAAGTGTATGTTTTAATAGTGCCAATTGATTTGATGTATGTTTAGGTTTGAGAGCCATTGGGTACAATAGCGTTATGGTCCTCACAGCAGTGGTTCTCAGACCAATATGGGCATTGCTCCTGATCATGTTACAAATCAGACTGGCTAAATAAAAAACTGGGAGTAGGGCCCTGTAGTCTGTTGCAGTAGCCCTCCAAATGATTCTGATCACAATACAATTTGAGAACTATTGAGCTAGTCCCTGCTAGCTCATGCCTTGTTTCCACTTCCTACCTTATACTTACCTCTTCAAAACTCTTCATTTTTAAAATCAATTTAATCTCCAAGAAACCTTCCCCAATTTCTCCCAGCTGGGTTAGGGGCTCCTGTAATTCCCTCCATACTTTATTAGTAGTATGTCACACTCAGTTGTCTGTGTCACTAACACTCCTTGAAGACAGGGGCCAAGTTATTTGTCTTATAACCTGTAAACAGTATAATAGGCAAGAGCAGTAGCCCCCTGTTTGTTAAGTTAATTTCTCCCGTGTCCCTGTAGAAACCAGAACCAGAAAGAAGAATGGAGAGAAGGAAGTATTCCCACCCAAGGAGGCACCCCGGAAGGGGAAAAGAGGACGGAAGCCCAGCAAGCCCCGACTGATTCCCAGACAGACATCTGGGGGTCCCATCTGCCCTGACTGTGGTTGTACCTTCCCTGATCACCCGGCTCTGAAAAGCCACAAGTGTGCCCAGAATCTAAAAAAGCCTTACCCTTGCCCAGACTGTGGGCGCCGCTTTTCCTATCCATCTCTGTTGGTCAGTCACCGGCGGGCACATTCTGGCGAATGCCCCTATGTTTGTGACCAGTGCGGCAAACGTTTCTCCCAGCGGAAGAACCTCTCTCAGCACCAGGTGATCCACACAGGCGAGAAGCCCTACCACTGCCCGGACTGTGGCCGCTGCTTCCGTAGGAGCCGGTCCCTGGCCAATCACCGGACCACTCATACAGGGGAGAAACCCCACCAGTGCCCTAGCTGCTCGCGACGCTTTGCCTACCCCTCCCTGCTCGCCATCCACCAGCGCACACATACAGGAGAGAAGCCCTACACCTGCCTGGAGTGCAACCGCCGCTTCCGCCAGCGCACGGCTCTGGTCATCCACCAGCGCATCCACACCGGCGAGAAGCCCTACCCGTGTCCAGACTGTGAGCGGCGTTTCTCTTCGTCCTCTCGCCTGGTGAGCCACCGGCGAGTGCACTCTGGGGAGCGTCCCTATGCCTGTGAGCACTGTGAGGCCCGCTTCTCCCAGCGGAGCACGCTGCTCCAGCACCAGCTCTTGCACACAGGAGAGAAGCCGTACCCCTGCCCAGACTGTGGCCGTGCCTTCCGTCGAAGCGGCTCCCTAGCCATACATCGCAGCACGCACACCGAGGAGAAGCTGCACGCCTGTGATGACTGTGGCCGCCGTTTTGCCTACCCCTCGCTGCTGGCCAGTCACAGGCGCGTCCACTCAGGAGAGCGGCCCTATGCTTGCGACCTGTGCTCTAAGCGCTTTGCCCAGTGGAGCCACCTGGCCCAGCACCAGCTCCTGCACACCGGGGAGAAGCCTTTCCCCTGCCTTCAGTGTGGCCGCTGCTTTCGCCAGAGGTGGTCTCTGGCCGTGCACAAGTGTAGCCCCCAAGTCCAAAACGGTAGTCCTAGACCTGCTGTAGAGGGAACCAGTCAAAAGGGCAGTGCCCTTTAGAATGGGAAGGACTGTCTCAAGTTCATTTCATTTCATGGAGAGGCCAGAGAAGGGAAGGAGAAGCCCTGGGTCATACGGGGCAGATTCAGAATGAAAACCCAGGTCTGCCACAGTATATTCTACCAGGTCTGAACCTGAGTATATTCTACCGCCCTGGCTGCCTTACTCTCTAGGACAGATGGTCCCATTAGGAGAGGTAACATCATTTGGTTCAAGTTTAACAAGCTCTCCAATCCTAAAAGAATTTGTGTGTGTGACCATCAGGGTAAAATTTCTCCCCTTACACTTTAGGGGCTGTCTGCTTTCTAATTTGCATGTAGGGTCTCCCTTGCATGCAGCCAGGAGGATCCTATTTAGAGGTGGCAGGGTATTCCCCTGCTCTGCCTCTTCGTCCAGACCAGGTGTAGCCCCCTTTTTACAACACTCCTGCCAAGTGGTGTTCTACTCTTGCTTTAAACCTCCCTTGACAGGGAGTTCACTACCTCACCAGGCAGGTCATTTCTTTGCAGGATAGCCATGATCTTTAGAAGGTGGCTAAGTGCCGTACTCCTTCCTTGAATGCCTTGCCCAGAATATGTTTATTTTTATTTTTATTTTATTGCTTTTTTTATAGAGAGGAAGGGAGAAGGACAGAGAGCTAGAAACATCAATGAGAAAGAAACATCTATCAGATTTCTCTTGCATGCCTTCTACTGGGGATGTGCCCGCAACCAAGGTACATGCCCTTGACCGGAATTGAACATGAGACCTTTCAGTCCACAGGCCGACGCTCTATCCACAGAGCCAAATCAGTCAGGGCCAGAATATGTTTAATATTTCCTCTATGTGGCAGCCTTTCAGGTTAACAGCATTTGGTCAATCATTCCTGAAAGATAGGGTTTCATTTCCCACACGTGATCTCCAAACATGATCTTCAGTGTTCCTTTTAAAGGGTCATACAAAAATAAGGCAGCACCACAGTGTATACTGTATACCTCCTTAGTCTGGACTTGTTTTAACAGCTCTAGATTGCATTAGATTTTGGAGGAGTGGCAGCCTGCACTGGGGTTTATTGGCTGGAGACACCCCAAAACCTGAGGTTCTTTTTTAAACCGCATGCTGTGAAGCTAAGGCTCCTGCACACTGGAAAATTGGTTCCAGTTGGATCTGGGACGTAAGTTCAGTGAGCGTTGGGTCAAGACGGATCTTAAGGAAAAGCAGGGGAGGCATATGGGCCAGCAGCAAGAAGTGAAAGCTCGACTGGCTTGTACTTGATCTGGAGGGTTTGGATTGGTTCCTTGCAGCCAGTGGTTAGAAAAGCCTAGATTTCACTTCAGCACATCCTCCGTGAGTCCTCAGTCAACATGTTTTTCATAAAATGCGGTGAGGCCCTTCAGGGAGGGTGGAAAGTTAGGTGATGGCAGACAAAGCAGAGTATGTAGTCATCAGGTTGTGTTCATGCTGCCCCTCACTTAGCCCCAGAGGTAGCAGTGTGTCTCAGTCTTTGAGGAGCCCCAGGGCACCCACCGAGGCGGTAGGCGCTCAGTAAAGCGGTACTGAGGTGAATGAACAGGCCTATCACTTGGCTGGGTTGCTGCACCAAATTGGAATTTCCAAACCTGACTGGTCTCATTATAACAGCTAGACAGGGCATCCTGCCACTTTAGTTCTGACCTCGGCCCCAGAGCCCAGAGCAGCTGGGGAACACAGCCTTTGTCATTGCTCTGTTCTGGTGTTCATTGTAACCGTCTCCTTAAATGATTAGCTACTCCAAGGTAGGGGTCGGACCAGATTGGATCTCATTAAAATGTCTGTTGAATGGATTGTGTTCCTTGTGGAATTACTGTTTATAAAATTCCAGAGGCCCAATGCAGGAGATTCATGCACTGGGGGGCAGGGGGGTACACCAGCCCGGGCTGCATCCTCGCAGTCCAGGACCCCTTGGGGCATGTCCACCTATTGGCTTAGGCCCGATGCCCCCAGGGATCAGGCCTAAACCTGCAGTCACATCTCTCTCGCAGTCCAGGACCCCTCACTCCTTACCGCCCCCCTACAGTGGAGGCAGGAGAGGCTCCTGCCACCACGGCTGCGCTCACCAGTCATGAGCCCAGCTTCTAGCTGAGTGGCACTCCCCCTGTGTGAGTGCACCGACCACCAAGGGACAGCTCCTGTGTTGAGCATCTGCGCGTGCCACCCCCCTTCCCCCCAGTGGTCAGTGCACGTCCTAGCGACCAGTTGTTCCACCAGCCATTCCTACATTTGGTAGATTTACATATTAGGGTTTTATTATATAAAATATAAGTCTAATTCCTTAACCAAGTAGAAATTTGTACAGTTCTGATGGAGACGTGCCCTACCCTACCTAGCAATTACCTGTTAGATGACTGCCTGCCCCCTATCCCCCCGTTTTATTTATTAATTTATTTGTTTCTTTCTTTGTTTATTTATTGTATAGCCCCTCCCTCCCCCGTTTTAGAACTGGCTCCCCTATTTTTAAAAAAAATACATTTTATTGATTTTTTACAGAGAGGAAGGGAGAGGGATAAAGAGTTAGAAACATCCATGAGAAAGAATCATCGATCAGCTGCCTACTGGGGATGTGCCCGCAACCAAGGTACATGCCCTTGACCAGAATCGAACCTGGGACCTTCCAGTCCGCAGACTGACACTCTATCCACTGAGCCAAACCAGTTTCGGCTCTTTCCCCTATTTTTATCACTAGGCCGACCTAACTATTTCTTTACCTAGGAACTTTACTTTGGACCTGACTGTAACTCATGAAAACTTGGGAGCCATTGGTGGCCAAGTTCCAATATGTGGTCTACAGAGGGCAGAGATGAGGGACAACTTCCTGGGCTTCCTAAAGCACTTCAGTCCCAGGTCCATTTGATGACCAGCTGTATCCTTCCAGTAATTTCCCCCTTCTGCTTCAGGTAGTTCAAGTTTCTTTTACTTGCAACCAAAAGAATTAACTAATACACAGCCCCCCTATGGGTTAATCTCCCACCTGCCTTTATGATCTATGAAGAAAAACTGGTCTCTTCTGATCTCCAGCCTCTGTTAAACCTTCAGTATCACTTAAGTCTTCCATCTATCTTGAGCCAGTGAATACCTTCTTCACCAAGAAAACACAAGGTGTTAAAAAGGAACTCCTTCAGCATTCCACTCCCCACCTGGACTCCAAATTTACCAGTGAGACCACTCTGCTCACTTGCTTACATCTCACCTCAAGAAAGCCTCATGCCATGGCCAGTGTGGCTCGGTTGGTTGAGTGTAGTCCTATGCACCAATAGGTCACTGGTTTGATTCCCAGTCAGGGCACATGCCAGAGTTGTGTGCTCAATCCCCAGTAGGGGGCATGCAGGAGGCAGCCAATTGATTAAATCAATGTTTCTCCGTCTCCCTCTCTAAAATAAAAAACATTAAAAAAAAAAAAAAAAAAAAAAGAGGGGGCGGAGGGTGGGGTGGGAACCTGGTGGAGGGGGGAAGAAATGAGGAACCTTTGTAATAATATGAACAATAAAGATTGATTAAAAAAAAAAGTATCTCATATGCAATGCTCATCAATATAGCTGTGCCTGAATTTCATCAACTGCCCTCAGGGACTTTGCTCCATCTAGTCATTCTCTCTTAGTTTTATCATTTTTGAGTCCCTCTCTTTTCTGGAACACATACATCCAAGCCTACAAACACGCTAAAATTTATCTTTAAAAACAATAAAGAACTTGCCCTCTGGCCTCTGGCCCCATCTATTTTCAGCTACATTTCTTGATGCACTAGTCTGCATTAACTGGATTCATTTTATTTATTCTCTAGCCTACTGCATAGTATTACAGTCACTTTGTTGTACATTTATGATGTTCCATGTCCTGTATGAGACACTTGATGTTCATTCCCATCTAATTTTTATAAGAACTGCATAAAGTAGGTGTTAGGAGATGCTCCTCCATGGGTGTCTCATGCTGCTACATATCTTGCTGATTATGCCCAAAATGCCAGGTCCTGCCCTCAAATTCACACCATGAGCCAATTCTAGACCTAAAGCCCCACTGAATGAGGGGAGGCTGGGTCCTATTGATGAAGGACCATGTTAACATTGGCAAAAACAAAACAGTAGGTCTTCCTAGCCTTCTCCAAATGTACTTGCAGTCATTCACCAGGGTAGCTGAGCCCTGGAGAACTGGACATTGGATCTAAATTGCATAAACCCTGCGCACACACACACACACAAAAAAAACAAACAAACAAACAAACAAAAAAACACACAGTCCTGGCCAGTTTGGTTCAGTGGATAGAACATCAGCCTGCGGACTCAGATTTGATTCCGCTTAGGGGCATGTACCTTGGTTGCCGGCACATACCAAGTAGGAAGTATGCAGGAGGCACCTGATTGATGTTTCTCTCCGATGTTTCTAACTCTCCCTCTTCCTTCCTCTCTGCAAAAAATCAATACAATATATTTAAAAAAAATAAAAATAAAAAAGCTGCTTATCTTTAGGACTGGCATTTGGCTCACTGTGGAGATAAATTCTGAGCCCTCCAAATATTTTGTCCAGTTGTTTTTGAATGCCGGAGGCCTTGAGCCATGCTGTACCAGTCTGACCAGATAAGTCTGTCCTAACAATGTGATTAATGGGGAATGCCTGTTTTGCTCTGGGACTGGAGTGTGAGTAGCTGAGATCAGTGGTGTAGGCATTCCCTGCCTGTGTGACTGACTCCCAATAACAATCCTGCACAGCAAGGCTCAGGGGAGCTTCTGTGGGTGGCAGCAAATTGTATATATTATCACAAATCATTACTGGGAGAATTAAATGCATTTCTGACCAACGCCACTGGAGAGAACACCTGGAGGTTTGGGCCTCCTTTCTCTGGACTCTGCACATGCGCCTTTTCCCTTTGCTGGTTTTAATCTGTATCCTTTTGCTGCAATCAACCAGAATCTTGAGTATAACATAAACAAACAAAAAGACAAGGCTTGGGCCACTCTTTACCAGGCTATTTCTCAGGATTGTGTTCCTAGCAAGCAACCTTGAGGGAGAGGTAATGTGTCTATCTGGTCAAAGAGTAGCTTACTTACCACTTACAGATTCCCCAAGCTCATTGCTCCTCCCCTATAATGCAGCTCACTGTGTACCTGACATCCATATGGGCCCCTCCATGTTGCCTCTGTGGAACTTAGGAGGCAAAAAGAACTTATGCATACATGATGCCTCGGCTGCTTGTTGAGCCATGTATAAGATCTTTTGTCTCTCACATAGGAGGCTCTTGTCTTCTGCCAGCAGCCATGAAATAGTTAGATTAACTTGCTAACTTCTAAGTAGGGTAACCTCAAACTGCACACCTGCTGGTTCGTATTGTTTGCCTATAGTAGAGGAGGAGACTGAGGCTCAGTATATAATAATTACTATATTATGATATTGTAATAAATAATTTGCCCAGGATCAGTTATCTAGTAAATGTAAGGGCTAGGATTCTAAGTCAGGTCTCACTCCAAAGCCAGCTGCTGGACAACTTACTACTCCCCTAAACTGTCCCTTAAGATGACTAGCAAGTTAGTTAATAAATCAATATTTTAGTTTTTATCTTGATTCCCTCAGTTTTCCTCTTTAACCTCTCTTGTAACTTAGCTTTCATGCCCCATAGCCTTCTCCTCTTCCTGGCGCCTCTGGGGCTTCCTTCTTGTGTGTATCTGTGGGAATTCCTTCCCAGTATTTCTGTTTTCCCAAACCCCAAGAAACTGGAAAACAGCACCAAACAATTAATGTGATACACCACCTAAACAAAATGAAGGATAAAAATCACATGATCGCCGGGACCGGTCTGGCTCAATGGATAGAGCGTCGGCTTGGGGACTGAGGGGTCCCGGGTTCGATTCGGTCAAGGGCATGTACCTTGGTTGTGGGCATATCCCCAGTGGGGGGTGTGCAGGAGGCAGCTGATCGATGACTCTCTCTCATCGATGTTTCTAACTATCTCTCTCCCTTCCTCTCTGTACAAAAATCAATAAAATATATATTTTTTAAAAATCACATGATCATATAAATAGATGCAGAAAAACCTTTTTACAAAATCCAGCATTCCTTTAGGATAACTCTCAGCAAAGTGGGAACAGACCTCAACATAATAAAGGCCATAGATGACAAACCCACAGCTAACATCATACTTAATGTGAAAAAACTAGTCATTTCCCCTAAGATCAGAAACAAGACAGGGATGTCCACTTTCACCACTCGTATTCAACATAGCACTGGAAGTCCTAATCACGGCAATCAGACAAGAAGGAATAAAGGTAATCAAATTGGAAAGGAAGAAGTAAAACTTATTATTTGCAGATGACATAATTCCACCCAAACACACACACACACACACACACACACACACAAAAAACCCAGAACTGATAAATTCAGTAAAGTAAAGGATATAAAATAAATATCCAGAAATTGGTTGCATTTTAAAAAATGTTTTTATTTGTAGAGAGAGAGGAAGTAAGAGGTATAAAGTGAGAGAAGCAACATCAATGATGGAGCCATGGCACCTCCATGTAGGGATGAGGGGACAAGAAGAGATAAGCCAAAGGACTTACACACAGGGTAATGAAGGCCTGGGGACAGTATGTGCTAGGAGAGGGAAGTAAGGAGGGGGAAATGGGAGATATCTGTACTACTATCAACAATGAAAACTATATATTTAAAAAAAACACCACACATCAATGAGAGAGACACAATTAGTAGGATTTATCCAGTGTAGGCCTGGCCTTCACCAGCAAGCATGTGAACTAGCTGATAAGACAGAGAAACCAGGTTGATCAATTTGAATTACCACATTAAATTTGTCAGCAAATCTGTGGATCCTCAGTTACTTTGGAAAAATCCCTGATTATGCCTCCCAATTCAGCGTTAGTCCAGGGAACATAAGAAATTAGAGGCTTTTGCTCTAGCTGGTTTGGCTCAGTGGATGGAGCGTCGGCCCGGTCAAGGGCACGTACATTGGTTGCGGGCACATCCCTGGTGGGGAGTGTGCAGGAGGCAGCTGGCTGATGTTTCTCTCTCATCGGTGTTTCTGGCTCTCTATCTCTCTCCCTTCTTCCTCTCCGTGAAATATCAATAAAATATATTTTTTAAAAAAGTCAATAAAAATATTTTTTAAAAGTATATTTTATTGATTTTTTTTACAGAGAGGAAGGGAGAGGAATAGAGAGCCAGAAACATTGATGAAAGAGAAACATCGACCAGCTGCCTCCTGCACACCCCCCACCAGGGATGTGCCTGCAACCAAGGTACATGCCCTTGACCGGAATCAAACTTGGGACCCTTCAGTCCTCAGGCCGACACTCTATCCACTGAGCCAAACCGGTTTCAGTAATAAAAAATATTTTTAAAATATTTAAAAAAATAAAAGGCTAATATGCAAATTGATAGAACAGCAGAATGACCAGTCACTATGATGCACACTGACCACCAGGGGGCAGACACTCAGTGCAGAAACCAGGCTCATGGCTGGCAAGCACAGCAATGGCAGTGCTAAGGATCGCTGGGGGAGCAGGCTTACGCTGGCAGGCAGGCAGCCTGCCTCTGGAGGAGTCCTGGACTGCAGGAGGGCACAGGCCAGGCTGAGGGACCACCTCTCCAGTGCACAAATGTTGTGCACCAGGCCTCTAGTGTCATAATAAATGTCTGTTCCCAGAAGGTTTTTCTGTGAAGGCTAGACGGCAAGCAGTCCACATGTAGACTTCATAATGATGGCCTTCAGTGGCACCTGGAGAGGCCACTTAATAAATATCCTTTTTGGAAGAGGATTATAAACAGGTTCTGGATTGTAAGCTCTATGAAGGCTGGGACCATCACCACCCTCAATGCCTGTGTCAGAGTAGGGGCTTACTATTTTGTCTCCTCCTTTTATCTCCAGTTTTCAGGGCTTTCCTGTGTTAACCTCCAGACAGAATCTGCTTTTACTCTGGGCTCGGTTTCAGGGCCTGCTGAGACCCCTCTCTTTGAGCCTTACTCCCACGGGGTCTTATACTCAGCTATTCATGCTGCCTCCAGGGCAGGTCACGTTCTGGAACATGCTGCTAAGTTTCAAGTTTTATCCTTTTCCCTGACTTGGGATGCGGGGATGGGACTGAGGAAAGAAGGGCTGAAGAATCCAAAACACAGAGATGGAGCATGGGAGAGCCCCTCAAGGAGAGGCTGCCATTCAGCACACAGCCTGGCCTCAGTCACAGAGCTGCCTGCCCACAGCTCTGCTGGAACTCAGGTGGAGCTCCATTGAGCCGTGGCTCAAGGACACACCAACCCACAGACCACCCTACTCTTGCCTAGACTCTGGCTACAACTTCAGCCATCCCTCCCTCCAGAAGTGGTCTAGTTTGGGAAGCGGTCCTTCCTCTGTGACCAGTTCAAACCTGTTTCTCCCAGTACAGGGACCTGTTCTGGCTTAGTTCATCCACACAGGTGAAAAGCCCATCTCCTGCCCATTGCAGGCGATGCTGCTGCCAGAGGGCTTCCCTGGCCATTCACACTGGGGAGAAGCCCTCCCAACGCCCAGACTGCAAGAGTCACTTCGCTGACCCCTAGGTACTGGCCATCCACCAGCACAAGCACACAGGCAAGAAGCCCTACAGCCGTCCTGAATGCAGCTTCCGTTTTGCCTACAGGTACCTCTCTGCTGGCTCCCCACAGGTGCACACACAGGCGAGAAGCCCTACCCCTGCCCTCACTGTGGCCTCTGCTTTACCCACTCTCCTCCTCCGTCATTAGCACGTCCGCTCTACACAGCCAGCTGAGTGTGGGGAAGGCTTCAAGCGCAAGTACGGCCTGGAAGACCATCAGTGGGTCAATCCCTCTGACAAGAGCCCAAGTGGCAGCAGCCGGTAGTGGGTCTCAGAGCCAATCCTGTTTTGGGAGGCCAGGATCCTGTTAATTTCTGGTACTTTCCAGATCTACTTCAAGAGGGTTAGGTGATAGAGCTCACGAGATGATGTGTTTTCTCTGGAAAGGAAGAGGCAAGGCTATGTTTGCAGGGTAAGGAGAGGAAGTGGGCAGGTAGGGGAACAAAGCTCTGTGTGAGGAAAAGAGCAGAGGGGAGGGGCCGGGGAAGGCCCCGTGGAAGAGGAGGCTGCTCTCTGAATGACCACCGGAGGACTGAACCCGTGTTCTGAGGTTCCGGCTCCCACTTCCAAGTCCCAGTTGGGGTTACTTCACTGCAAACCATTCACCTGGCTTTTCTTTCTGGATTGTTCTCTCCCTTAGAGCATTCCAGTCTGTATCTCCCCTGTTCCTCAGTCCTGGGGTCCTATAGATGTGAAAACCTATTAAAGGAGCTGGTACCCACCCTAGAGATGCACTGGAACAGAAGGCACACTTTGGGCCTGCCCCTCCGAGGGAAGCTCACGCAAGGATTCTGCCTTTTAGTCAGGGCAAGGGAAGTACCAGGCAGGCAGACCCATGCAGTACAAGCCGTTGCTGGCACTCTGGTCTCACAGAAATACAGGTGGCCACAGAGAAAAAGGCTTCAGGCGGGGCACTCTCCTGCCCCAAGCTCACTCTGCACCCAGTGTGCAAAAGTATTAAGCATAATGAATATAAATATACATTTCCCTCAAAATATTTATGAATTAGTGATTGCAGTATTTTTTCTTCTTCACATATCAGCACGTTTCCTGGATTTTACATCTTCTCAATGTATTCTTGGGCCACAGCATCTGGAAATATATAATGCTAGGGACTTTAAAAAAAATAATTACTTGAGCCCTAGCTGGTTTGGCTCAATGGATAGAGCGTCAGTCATCCTGTGGACTGAAGAGTCCTGGGTTCGATTCCAGTCCAGGGAGCATGTCTGAGTTGCAGGCTCAATCTCCAGTAGAGGGCATGCAGGAGGCAGCCAATCAATGATTCTCATCATTGATGTTTCTCTCCCTCTCCCTTCCTCTCTGAAGTCAATAAAAATATATTTAAAAAAATAAAAAAGGAATGAAGTGTTGATTCATGCCACAACATGGCTGAACCTTGAAAACACTATGTTAAGTGAAGGAAGCCAGACACAATAGGACAAATATTGTATGAGGTATCACAACAGGCAAATTCAGTCAGAAAATGAGAAATTACCAGGGACTTGGCGAGAGGGGAATAGAAAGTGACTGCTTAATGGGTTCTGGGTTTCCTTTGTTGATGAAGAAACATTTTGAAAATTGATGGTAGTGACAGTTGCGCAATATTGTGAATACAATTAATGCCACTGAATTGTGAACATAGAAATGGTTAAAATGGGCCCTGGTTGGAGTGCCCTCCCGTACACCAAAGTGTTTGCAGGGGCCCTAGCTGGTTTGGCTTAGTGAATAGAGCCACTGCCTACGGACTGAAGGGTCTGGGATTCATTCTGGTCAAGGGCACATGCCTGGGTTATGGGCTGCAGCCCCAGTGGGGTGATGTGCAGGAGGCAGCCAATCAATGATCCCCTCTCATCATTGATGTTTCTATCTCTCTCTCTCCCTTCCTCTCTGAAATCAATTAAAAAATAAATTTTTTTTTAAAAGTTTGCAGGAAAAAAAAAGTTTGCAGGTTCAATCCCCCGTTGGGGCACCTATGGGGCAAACACAAATGTTCAGAGCAGTACTAGATAAGAGGTGGAAACCCTAATGTCTACCTCCGTCAGCAGATGGGCAGTAGGATTTAGCCATACAATGGCTTATTACTCAGCCATAAAATGGAATGAACTACCGACACATGCTAAATAAAGACAGAAGCCAGAAGGAAAGGCCACACATAGTGCATAGCTCCACTGATATGGAAAAGCAGATCTATAGGGATAGGAAGCAGATTAGTGATTGCTGTGGGCTGTGGGAGGGGAGAATGGGAGTGGCTGTTCAAAGGATAGGTAGTTGGTTTCCATGAGGGTGATGCAGTAATGACTGGTTTACATAGTAAATGTACTAAATGCCACTGAATTGTAGTTTTAAATGGCATAGTGGTTTATATGACGTGTATTTTACCACAATAAAAATTTGTGCAGAAGGAAACAGTCAGGGGTCACGTCAATGTCCTATATCTTGTTGGGGGTGACTGATGGTTAATATGGTGGTGTACGTCTGTCAAAACTTGGCCAATTTTACACTGTGCATTTTACTGTGTGTACATTGAAGTTAAAATTAATAAAAAGCTTAAAGTAAAAAAAAAAAAAAAAAAAGCTTAAAGTAGTTGCCTTTGGAGAGGGAAAGGGTACAGGGAACTGATTTTTTCATTACAAAAGCTTCTAAAAAACCATATGCATTAGTTCATTTGGAGAAAAAGAAAATATAACAATTTCTCCATTCCAATTAGAACCTCAGCAAATATTCCTTCGCCCGCAGCTCAGTCGGGGCGGAGGGACAGCGCACGGAGTGGGGCCCCGCAGCCTCGGACCCGGCTCCTTCCTACCCCGTGGCCCCGCGTCCGGCCGGGGCGGGAGCGGCTTCCCGCGGGGCTGGCACCGGCCCCGCCGCCGGGAGAACGTCGGGCTCAGCACCACGGGCTCCACAAACGCCCGTCCCAACCGGCTCCAGAGCCAGGCCGGCGGGGCGCAGGGCGCCTACCCAACGGCCGCCCGCCCGGGCCGCGGCGCCGCCGCCTCCTGCGCGCGAGCCAATCCCCGCCCGGCCCGTTCATCTTTCTTGAAGGCAAGAAGGCTCCCCCACGACTCCCCTCCGCCCGCCTCCCCCCTAGAGCGGCCATTTTGTTTGAGGGCAAGCGGCCGGGCGGCCGGGAGGCGGCGGCGCCATGTTGGCTGCGGCCGGAGCCAGGATGTGGCCCTGTGTGGGGACGGCGCCTTCCGGGTCACCCGGGTGCCTGTGGCCACGCGGCCGCGAAGTGAATAAACACCGAGGGGCCGGGGGGCCCCTGCCCGAGCCCCTGAGTCCCCCGCAGCCCGTCCCCGCGTCCCCGCTACCCCCGGGCCCGGGAGAGCTCATGGCGCCGCCCCCGGCCCCGCTGCCGGCGCGGACCGCGGGGGCCGCCCGGCCCGGCCGCCAGGAGCCGGGCCCCGTGACCTTCGCGGACGTGGCCGTGTACTTCTCCCCGGAGGAGTGGCGGAGCCTGCGGCCCGCGCAGAGGGCCCTGTACCGGGACGTGATGCGGGAGACCTACGGCCACCTGGGCGCGCTCGGTGAGCCGGGTCGGAGCCCCCTTCGCCGGGGTTCCCGGAGGATAGAGGGGCTCCGAGGTCTGTGAGCCCTGACCGCGCACCGTCCCCCCAACACCCTCCCCCCATGCCCAGGCCGCCGCGCCCCCCGCGTCCGCTCCCCGCGGGGGAGCCGGAGGCCGGGCCAAGTGGGGCCGGTCCTGAGGGCGCGCCCTCGCCGGGCGGGGCTGCCGTCCTCCCCGCAGCCTCTCAGCTGCCCGTGACCTTCTCTCTCAGGCTTCCCCGGCCCCAAACCAGACCTCATCTCTTGGATGGAGCGGGGCAGTGAGGCTTGGAGCCCGGCCGCCCAGGACCCCGAGGGGGCAAGCGTAGGAGGCGCCCTGCGAGGTGAGGGGCCCCCAGGTCTCCCCACCGGCACTGCTGTCACCTTCAGACCCCCCTCCCCTCCCAGCACCCCTGCGGGAACAAGGAGGCACGTGTGCGTAACAGGGAAGGAGGCAGACCAGGCACAAAGTTTTCACAACTCGAGAGTCATCGTGTAGAGACCAGAGTAGAGAACTCAGGAGCCCAAATCCAACACTCAGGTTTCCAGGGCCTGGTGGTAGAAACACCAGCCAGGCCCCCTTTTTAGGAACTAAAATCCCCTAAGAATAGGTGTGACTTCAGATCCGCCTTTCACGTTCCTCCAGCAAAGCGAAGTGGTACCTGAGGACCTGCCAGGCCCACAGCCTGGCTCCCCTCCCCACCCCCGCAGAGCGGGCCGTCTGAGGCGGAGAGGAACCTCCCAGCCTGAGCTCGCCGCGCGCCCGCTGGTGTGCCCGCCCGCAGCCCGCAGCGCGCACAGGAGTCACCGTGACTCACTTGTGACACGCGAGGAGCCGAGGCCTGAGGGATGTGGACGTGTTCACTGTCCTTCAGACCTGCGTGTGGACCACCGCGTAGAGTTTCTCTGGCACGTCTGTCTTTAAGCGAAAGCACCCTACAGCCCGAGACTGTTTTTGGATGTTTTAGAGAGAGGGAGACTAAGCAAATGTGTTTGAAAATGTATCTTCACTTTGATTCTTATTTCGCAGGAAGCGCCCCAGACGAGGAGGAGGAGGAGCCCGAAGCGGGGCCAGGAGCCCAGGGACCTCGGAGGACTCCCGGGAAGGACTGGCCCGCGGAGCTGGTGAAACTCAACCCCGACGGGGCCCTGGGCAAGGCCTCGGCCAGGGCCCTGAAAGCGGCCTGGGACCCGCGCGCGGGGCCGCCCCCGGGGCCTGGCAGGGGCTCGGCCCGCCAGCGGCGCCACGCGTGTGCGGACTGCGGCCGCCGCTTCACCTACCCGTCGCTGCTGGTCAGCCACCAGCGCATGCACTCGGACGAGCGGCCCTTCCCCTGCCCCGAGTGCGGCATGCGCTTCAAGAGGAAGTTTGCGGTGAACGCGCACCAGTGGACCCACCGCTCCTGCTCCGGGGGCCGGCGCGGCCGGAGGCCGGGCATCCGGGCCGTGCCTCAGGCCCCGGTCCGCGATGACCGGGACCCGCCCGTGCTGTTCCGGCACTACCCCGACATCTTCGAGGAGTGCGGGTGAGTGGCTCCCGCGTGTGGGGTCGAGCCTGACCTTGGCGAAAAGGACCGACTGGGCCCTGACGCCTACATCAGGGGCTTGGGAACCCAGATTCACTCCTTGGGCTTCCCTCCAGGATCCCTCAGGTTTTCACACATGTAAAAAGGAAAGTGCCTGTAAAGATTCAACTAGGCTCAACTTGACACTCCTCTCCCCAGTTTTTCTAAAAAGTGTGCGAGACGCTAGACTTTTCTCAGTGCTGTTTCAGTAGCAGGTGCAACCAAGACCTTTGCTGTCTCAAAAGCACCCCCTGCTGCTTATCTGCCTGAGAGGTAAAGGCTGGGACTGAGGCCTGGGAGAGGGCCCCGAGGCCGGGGCCAGGCCCGGCTAGCTGAGCCACGGGGAGCCGGGAGCGGGAGTGGGTGGACAGCACCGAGCGGGTCTCTGCACAGGCACAGCTGGTAAGTCTCGCCCTCCCAGCCTCACTCCCTCATCTGTAAAATGAGGATTATTAATGTCTACCTCAAGGGAAAGGGTTACTGTGAAGACTGAAATTTAAACAGTATAGTATGTATGACATAGTAAATGTGCAATAAATGTGTTGAAAGAGTGAATTATGGAGATTTTACACCCAGAAAGGCTAAGGAGGCAGGACATGAATATCAATAGCCATGTTTTGCAGATGAGTAAACTGAGGCTCAGAGATTAAGTGATTTTTTTCAACATTTCATTGCTTTAAGACAGCAAAGCTGGAAACTGACACTACCACTTTCTCTGAGCTGCTTAATGGGTTCTGGGTTTACTTTTTAGTGAACACAGGTCCCGCTCAGGTAAGAGCTGAGATCTGGGCAGGAAGCCAGCAGGACAGCAAACAGCAACTACAGGAAAGGTTTTTTGGCCATGGCCAGCTAGCTCAGCTGGTTAGAGTTGTGGTTGGCAAATTCCTTAGTCAACAGAGCAAGCCGCAGTTTGCCAACCACGGGGTTGGAGCATCATTCTAATATGCCAAGGTTGTGGGTTCTATTCCCGGCCAGGCCACAAACCAGAATCAACCAGAAATACATGGATAGGTGGAACAATGGGTGGATGTTTCTCTCAATGTATCTTGTCCTTTCTCTATCAATAAATTAATTTTTTATAAAAAGGTATCTTTGTCCTTACTTCCCAGCCAGAGAGTGGCCGCCCCTTGGAGAGGTAGCTCCTCAGGACGCAGGGCCCATCCCTGCCTGTCTGGGAGAATCTCACAGGAAAAAAGAGCCTGCCAAAGCCCGGGACTTTCTTTTTTTAAAAATATATTTTATTGATTTTTTACAGAGAGGAAGGGAGAGAGAGAGAGCTAGACACGTTGATAAGAGAGAAACATCGACCAGCTGCCTCTTGCACACCCCCTACTGGGGATGTGCCCACAACCAAAGTACTGGAACCGAACCTGGGACCTTTCAGTCCACAGACCGACTCTTTACCACTGAGCCAAACCGGTTTCAGCCAAAGCGCGGGACTTTCACTCAGAAAGGTGCAGCCAGCACGCAGTGACCTGCTGGAGACAGCTGGGTGATAGGGAATCCCAGGCTGAGGAAGGCTACTCCATGCTGTCATTCACAAGCCACACCTGAGGCCTCTGGGTTTTTGTGCCGGGCTCCAGGAACAGGCTGACCCAGAAAAGAGTGACCTGATTGAGGCTGTGGTGAAAGCTGTGCCAGAGGCCCCACCTAACTGTCCTGGTTGGCCATGACCCAGGAACTGGAGAAGGAGAGGGCTGTGCTTCCATAGCACCAGGTGGTGATCCCATAGCACCGGGTGGTGATCCCATAGCACTGGGTGGTGATCCCAGGGCACCGGGTGGTGATCCCATGGCACCGGGTGGTGATCCTATAGCACCAGGTGGTGATCCCATGGCACCGGGTGATGATCCCATAGCAACAGGTGGTGATCCCATAGCACCGGGTGGTGATCCCATAGCACCGGGTGGTGATCCCATAGCACCAGGGGGTGATCCCATAGCACCGGGTATGATCCCATAGCACCAGGGGGTAATCCCTTAGCACCGGGTGGTGATCCCATGCACCGGGTGGTGATCCCATGCACCGGGTGATGATCCCATGGCACCGGATGATGATCCCAGGGCACCAGGTGGTGATCCCACGGCACCAGGTGATGATCCCATGGCACCGGGTGGTGATCCCATAGCACCGGTGGTGATTCTATAGCACCAGGGGGTGATCCTATAGCACCGGGTGGTGATCCCATGGCACCAGGGGGTGATCCCATAGCACCGGTGGTGATTCTATAGCACCAGGGGGTGATCCCATAGCACCGGGTGGTGATCCCATGGCACCAGGGGGTGATCCCATAGCACCGGTGGTGATTCTATAGCACCAGGGGGTGATGCTATAGCACCGGGTGGTGATCCCATGGCACCAGGGGGTGATCCCATAGCACCGGTGGTGATTCTATAGCACCAGGGGGTGATCACGCAGCACCGGGTGGTGATTGCTGTATGGGGAGATTTTCAGGCAAAGCAGCAGCAAGGAGCCTTGTTTCCTGGAAAGGCTATAAACGGACACAGTGTGGAATAAAGGGAAGAGCCTGGTCTCTGAGCAGACTGTCCAGGCACAGATCCTGACTCACTTGCTTTTTAGCTGTGTCGTCTCAGGCAAGTTACCTCTTCCCAAGTCACCTCTCCGTGCCTTAGTTTCTTCATCTATAAAACCTACCTCATAAAATTGCTGTAGGATTAAGTAAGATAATGTAGAAGATTACCTTGCATATTAGCATTTAATAAACACCGGTTTTTATTACTCTAATCAATACAAAATCGTGTGTGAAGAGGACCAAGAGGAGGCTGGGCAGGTCTTCTCCAGGAAGGTTTCCTGGAGGAGGAGGTGTAAGTTAGCCTTGAAGGATGAGAAGGATGAGAAAGATTCCGGCCAGGATAGATGTGGGTAAGGAACAGTAGTATGACTGAAACACAAACAACTAGGTATGGTTCTGGCCGGCAGGCTCGGTTGGAGTGTTGCACTCATACACCAAAGGTGGAAGGTTTGATTCCCAGTCGGGGCACATACCCAGGTTGCAGGTTCTATCCCCAGTCAGGGTGGATCCGGGAGACAACAATAGATATCTCCCCCCCCACCCCACTTCCTCTCTCTAAAACCAAATTTTATAAAATGTTCATCCAAGGATAATTTTTTCCCCATTGATTTTTTTAGAGAGTTTTTTTTTAGAGAGAATGGAGGGGAGACAGGAGGTGTTGAGAGAGAGACACACCAACTGGTTGCCTCCTATTCACACACTGATCAGGACCAGCAATCAAGCCTGCAACCAGATATGTGTCCCTGATTGGGAATTGAACCCAAGACCCTTTGGAATGTAGGTCAATGTTCTAACCACTGAGCAACCAGTCAGGGCTCAAAACCAATTAAAAAGAAAAGAAGTAGCCGAAACCGGTTTGGCTCAGTGGATAGAGCGTCGGTCTGTGGACTGAAGGGTCCCGGGTTTGATTCCGGTCAAGGGCACGTACATTGGTTGCGGGCATATCCCCAGTGGGGGTTGTGCAGGAGGCGGCTGGTCAATGTTTCTAGCTCTATCCCTCCCTGTAAAAAAATCAATAAAATATATTAAAAAAAAAAAAAGAAAAAGAAAAAGAAAAAGAAAGAAAGAAAAGTAGATGATGAATAACGGAAGATGCAGCAGTGAGGGGGATGCCAAGCTGGAAGAGCCAACAGATCCCAGCAGAGGAGCCTAAGGATTATCCGGAGGAGCCAGGGAAAGTTCTTAGCAGAGGCAGGGTTGTTTAGTAGGTACTTTGGCCCTGTCTGGTGTGGCTTGTCATCCGTGGTTGGGCGTCATCAGTGCACCAAAGATGCTGGTTCAATTCCTGGCCAGGGCACATGCTCAGATTATGGGCTTAATAGGGGTGTGCAGGAGGCAGCCAATTGATGTTCTGCTTGCACATTGATGTTTCTCTTTCTCCTTCTCTCTATCTCTAAAAATCAATAAAGAAAAAAAAAATTTTAAATATATTTTTTATTGATTTTTTACAGAGAGGAAAGGAGAAAGATAGCTAGAAACGTCGATGAGAGAGAAACATCGACCAGCAGCCTCTTGTACACCCCCCAACAGGGGATGTGCCCGCAACCAATGTACATGCCCCTGATCGGAATCGAACCTGGGATCTTTCAGTCCTCAGACCAACACTCTACCACTGAGCCAAACCGGTTTCCGCAAAAAATTTTTTTAAAGATGGCTTTGTAAATAGTGTAAAGTGTGACCTGTAGGAGGAGACCAGTTACTAAAGACCTGTCGGATATCTGCTCCCAGAGCTGATCAGGAGCTGGGACCAAGCTAAAGAGCAAGAAAATCTTGCTTCCTGACCTTGGAATTGGGAAGAAAGATACTCATGAGAGGTTTCTGCCATAGTATCTTATCTGCATGGCTCAGTGACTGCCAATATGAGCTGTGAACAAGCAAGTCCCAGAGGTTTCAAGCAGATAGCTGGGCAAGGGAGCCTGACTGCTGGGCAAGGGGCAGTCAGGAGTGGGAGGGTGTGAAGGCCCAGGGGTGACCGTACTGGGGAGGGGTGGGCCAAAGAGAAGGTGGAGCTGGAGAGGCGGGGGGAGCAGCACCAGGCACAGTGTGTCCAGCACAGCCCTGCCAGCCGCGGTCAGCATGAAGCACAGGATGAGTGCCGTCTGCTTTCTCATTTATCTCTTTAACAGGATTCTAGTAAGTATTTACCAGGTACTAGGAACTCATTGTGTGTCAGGATATAGCGGGGAAAACTGATACAGGAATCCTCTTAGAACTTGCCTCTGAGTGGTGGGAAGGGGGGAGACTAGTGATAAGCCAGTATATAAATAAGACAAGGCGCTGTACTGCAAATAAGCACTACAAAGGAACTAAAGCATGTGCTGAAGGTGCCTGTTGCAGATGGATACTCAGGCTGGTCGTGGTAAGGATGAAACATTAAAAAAAAAAAATTTATTGGATTTTTTTTAGAGAGATGGCTTTGTAAATAGTGTAAAGTGTGACCTGTAGGAGGAGACCAGTTTCCCCAAAAATAAAAGTGTCTTATATTAATTTTTTCTCCCAAAGTTGCCCTAGGTCTTATTTTCAAGGGATGCCTTATCTTTCCATGCGCTAGGTCTTATTTTCGGAGGATGTCTTATTTTTGGGGAAACACGGTATGTGAGAGCTATCACATCAATCATCCGCCTCCTGCACGGCCCCCACCTCCTGCATTCCCCCATTTGTGATCAGGGAATTGAATGGCAACCCTTCAGGGCAAAGGATGACGCCCAACCAACTGACCACACCGGGGAAGGGTACAGGTCACAGCTGTTGCGTGCCATGATGCAGTTTGGACTTACTTCTAAATATATTGGGAGGTCAGTGGGTTTTTCTTTGCAGTAAAATATGCACAACAGAATTTACCATTGGAAAAAAAATTAAATGTTTTTATTGATTTTAGAGGGGAAGAGAGAAATATAGATGTGAGCCACATCAATTGGTTGCCTCCCACAAATGTCCAATCAGGGCTGAGGAATCTGTCCTGCAACCCAGGTAAGTAGCCTTGACTGGAAATCGAACCCGAAACTCTTTGGTGCACAGGCCAACGCTCTAACTACTTAGCAACACTGGCCAGGGCCTGAATGACATTTTTTCCCCATGACATGACCCCTAAACATAAGCCTCATATTTACTTTTCAATACTTACAATATCTAGCCCATCATTTAAAATGTTTCTCGCCCTAACCGGTTTGGCTCAGTGGATAGAGCGTTGGCCTACGGACTGAAAGGTCCCGGGTTCGATTCCAGTCAAGGGCATGTTCTTTGGTTGCAGGCACATCCCCAGTGGGGGGGTGTGTGGGAGGCGGCTGATCGATGTTTCTCTCTCATCTTCTCTCTCATTGATGTTTCTAACTCTCCTATCCCACTCTCTTTCTCTCTGTAAAAAATCAATAAAATATATTTATAAAATAAATAAGTAAAAATGTTTCTCTTTACATTTACATGATAATACAGAATTGTTTGCGTGTGATCAGAAGAAGCTCTTCTGACCTCCTAGGTCCCAGCTTCTTACACTGCCCACATTACAACTGCATCTTGGTCTAAAACCTCACCTCCCTTTGGTTGCTGAGATGGTGCCTTCAATCATTTTGGCAGTACAGCATTGGTTCTGGATTGGAGGCCTAGGGCAGGTCATCCCTCCAAGCCTCAGCCTCCTGATCCAGAAAGGAACTGTCTCTGAAGTGTGAGGATCCATTGAGTTAACAAGCAAAAGCACTTACTGGTAGAGCAGAGGCTGGCAAAGAGTAAGTGATCATTCAAGCTAATCGAAGATTTTTAGTCTTTGTCGTAGAAGCAGCTGCAGCTCTTGCATAGTCTGCCGTTATTCTGTTAGGAGAGCTTGGAACTGGGAAATTAGGGCACATTTAAATGAAGCATTAGAACTCATCTAATTTTCTATGCAGTCATAATTGAATAAAGGATCCAGTTCACTTTCACAAGGTCAGCAGGGGTCAGTAAATTCAAACTATTCATGTTGCTTTTCTGAAACAGGCTGCGGAGGCAGGAGGAGGTGGAAAAGGCTGGCATTTAGGAGTCTGAAGACCCTGAGTCACATGGGCTGCCTGACTGGGTAACAAATGGGCCTAAGTTTTCTCTTCTGCGAAATAACTGAACGCTAAGGCAGCGAGGCTTTTGGCTCAGTGTCCTCAGTTAAAGATACAGTAAATGTTGGAAATACAGTACCAGATATAGAGAATAGAGTGACCCATACATGCATACAGAGACAAACACCATCTCTGGGGGATATTTAGGAAACTATTAAGGGGAATAGGGTGGGAGGAGAGAATGTTATTCTATACCTTGTAAATGAGAAAACAAAATTGAGAAATGGTTTGCAAAAAAATGTTTTATTAAGGTCATGGAGTGGGCCTTCTGGCCGGGATTAGGAAGTGAATGCTGGCCCCGTGGCCCCCTCTGCTAGACCCCTCCGGGCGCTCCCGCCCCCAAGCCTCACCTTTCACCCCCTCCGCGCCCCCAGGGAAGTCGAAGTGGCCTCGGCCATCTTAACTGTGGGCAAGGGCGCCCCCAAGGCCGCTGGCCCAACGGCGAGAGGAGAAACTCGAGGGGTTAACAAATCAGGTCACCAACATCAGACCCACACTACAGCTGTCCAACGCCCTCCTCTAAAGCACATGTGTCAAACACAAGGCCCGCGGGCCAAATCCATCCCCCAGGCCTTGCAATGTGGCCCGCACCGCGCTGTCATCACTGCACTCCGCTGCGTTTCCATCACAATGACAGTTTATGACTGTTCAGTAAACCATTCGGCCCGCGATTTAGGCTGGATTTTAGATTTTGGCCCCTTCTCTGATTGAGTTCGACACCCCTACTCTAAAGATAGAGACGCCGGAGAGCCGCCATCTTTTCTGAGGGCGCCTTCCTTCTCTCGTCCTGGGATCACCGAGTCGACATAACCCGCTCTCGGCGTCCTAGAGCGGCCCCACCGGCGCTGGTTCCGGCCTCTGAGGTCCCCGGAGGCCGCCAACCCCGGGCACCCTCCGCGATGGGGCCGGGCGGGCTCTGGGTGCCTGCTCCCGGCTTCCCGCCGAGGCGCCCCCAACGCCCTGATGGAAAGCAGATGAGGGGGAAGGCTGTCGGCTTCGTGTCCGTGTCCGTGTGTTCCTTCCCCGGAGGGGGTTATCCGCTGCCCGCCAAGAGGGCCCCGGGCCGCACGCGGTGCGCAGACCTAACGCCGCCGGGGCGCGCTCCTGGAGGCCGGCCATCCCTGACCTCTGAAAAGGGAAGGGGCAGGTGGATGGGAAGGAACTGACGCCCCACTCCCCCCACTCCTGCCCCAGGAGGCTCCGTTTCCTGTTATGCCCGCCGATCACCCTAACCTGGAATTGATAACTGAGTCTTCCCTGGCCACTCCTCCAGGGGCTCTCAGGCCTTCCTGCGGACAGGCCAGAACCGGTGCCACAACACGAAGGCCCCGGCACGCCAACCTCCAGTTCAAACCAGAGCTCGCTCTCCCTACAGCCAAGCCATCCCATTTGGCTCCAGGTAAATGGGATCTTTGGCTTTTGTACACGCCTCCAGCTAGTGAGCCTGTGCTCTTGCTGTTCTGCACTGTATACACCTCCTTCAGTGTATACAGTGCAGAACAGCAAGTGCCCTTCTCAATGCTGTCTTCAAGAAATTCCTCTTCTGCCCCATGCAGAAAAGCTCAGAACCGCGGCTCTGTGTCTGTGTAGATCTGAGCACAGTCTGCAGAGCTCACACCTTAGTGTAAATTTATTTAGTGTGAATTTAGAGCAGGAAGTTATCCTGGTTCACCAATACCTCCAACACCTAGAATATCTTGATGCCTGAGGAATGCATAGGTAGTATTAAGAAATGTATTGTTTTTTGTTTTTGTTTTTTAGTGGTTTAGTTTCTTCCCCTGGATTCCCAGACCCCAAACCAGCCCTCCTGGAGAAAGCAGGAGAGCCGGTGGGGTGCAGATGCTCCTGGGGAGGAGGGAGGAAGTCTGAGAAAGATGGAGAGGTGAGAAGTGGGGGCAATGTTCCAGTTCCAGCTAAAAGGAAAATGTTTTATTGAGCAAGAAACATCATCTACATGTTCCTTACTAATTTTTCTTGACCTGAATTTATGACACCTATTGGAGATTGAAATCTTTATTTATTTATTTTTTTATTTTACTAATCCTCACCTGAGGATATTTTTCATTGATTTTTAGAGAGAGTGGAATGAAGGGGGGAGAGAGACAGAGAGAAACATCAATATAAGAGAGACACATTGATTGGTTGCCTCCCAAATGTGCCCTGAGTGCCAGGGATCAAGCCTGCAACCAAGGTAAATGCCCTTGACCAGAATCAAACCCTTGGGCTGAGACCTTTCAGCCCAAGGGCCAATGCTCTATCCACTGAGCAAAACTGGCCAGGTCAAGACTGAAACCTAAACCTTCTCTTTCTCAGTTGACTGAGACGTCCTGTGGTCCCATGATCAGGTCACAATGAATGAATCGCAGTCTCCAGCTCAGCGGCAGTGTGTGAATTCAAGTTGAAGCTGGAGGCAGCTCAGCTTTCTGTCTCCAGGTCCCTGGGCCCTGTAGTTGAGGGTGTCCACTTTGGTTGATCCTGAGGTGGGTGGGACTGTCCCTGACTCATGAGCCCTGCAGTTAGCCATCACAGTTTAGGGAGAGCTTTCAGGGGTGAGGCCCCCAGCTGAAGGCTTCTGCCACTGGGAAGCTTGGTTCTGGCACTTGCATGTGAGTAGACCTCGCACAATTAACAGGGAGAGTTTTTGTTGTTGTTTTTTTTTTAACAAGTTTGTGATGATGCATTGGAAGCAAAGACATTCATGCAGATGACTTATCCTGTGTGCTTTACACCTTGAGTTTTTTTTTTTTTTAATATATATTTTATTGATCTTTTACAGAGAGGAAGGGAGAGAGAGAGTTAGAAACATCAATGAGAGAGTCATCGATCAGCTGCCTCCTGCACGTCTCCCACTAGGGACGTGCCCACAACCAAGGTACATACCCCTGACTGGAATCGAACCCGGGACCCTTCTGTCTGCAGGCCGACCCTCTATCCACTGAGCCAAACCGGTTTCAGCAACAGGGCAAGTTTTGAATCTGCTGTTTCACAGCAGCCACTCAGGAAAACAATACATTTAGAAAGGGCAAGCAGTGTGCAAGAGGCAGCTGATCATGATTCTCTCTCATCGATGTTTCTAACTCTCAAAAATATGCTGAAAGATTCCAATTAAAAAAAAAATAGGGGGGGGGGCAAAGAGAAGGAGTCTATTCAGGAGTTGTCATGAGCCCCCTGGGACCAGAGACACTGAGCTGCCTCTGAGCCTCTCCTCTCATCTGTGCCCAGCCTCAGCCTCCGGCACTAACGCAGTGCTCCCCTCCCTGCCCCGAATGCAGTCATGCTTGGCCATCATCTTTAGCCTGGTCCACAGCACTCTCTGGAGAGGGACCCTGTGGGAACCCTAACCAGAATATGCCAGATGATCAAGGCCCATTTGCCATATGCATGCGTGCAGGGAAGGTGTAACTGGTTATGTTAATGTAGCATCTGTGTCACTAGTGGCATGAGGCCTTTTCTGTTTGAGCATGTGTATAAGTTGCCACTGACCAACCAGGGGGGCGGGACCGCTTTGTGTGGCTACTCTGAAGAACTACCTTGATGGCTCCTGTAGGAGCAATGCTACTTGGTCTACAATAAAGTCTCTCCCATGTGCCCACGCCTTCTCATGTCTCCGTGTAATACCTTGCCCAGAGAAGCTTGATGTAGTCAAGCAGGATCAAGGAGCTGGTGCTCCCACAGACCCTTTGCAGCTAGCATGGCACCTGCCTTTGCCTCAGGTAGTACCTCTCCTCTACCTGTTGATTCACACAGGCAGGTGGCCCTACTCCTGTCCCACTATAGGAGGTACCTCTTCAGCAAGAGGCCTGCCAGCCTGGTGCCATCGGCCCAGGGGCCAAACCAAGGGTTCAAGCCCTGCCCTAGCTTGTTCCCAGGGAGACCCAGACAGTGAGTGGCTAGGACTACCCAGTGGCTAGGACTACCCAGAGCTGTTCCAGGCCTGTGTGTCATGGGCACCATGGCAAGGGGTGGACACTGACAGGTGACAAAATGCTGTTGCTCTTAATGGAAACATTCTGTTTTCGGATCCCGAGAGGCCGAGGGCTGAGGCTGAGTCCTGGGCAACTATGAGCCCTTCCCCTTTCCAGGCTTGTTGTCTCCTCCTTTCCCCTTTCTGCCATAATCAAGCCTTTCCCTTCAAGCTCTCCTGATGGTGGGGAGAAGCATCCACCAGATACACCGTGTCAGGCAGAAGCCTCAGGAAGGCCTTTGGAAATGTTGGCAGCGAAACAGTGCCAGGAGATAGACTTCAGTTCAGCAACCTCAGTACATGAGTTCTGGCTAAGAATTAAGAGCTAAGACTCAAACTTCAAAAGAAAGTTTAGCACAGCCAGTGTAGCTTAGTGGTCGAGCGTTGACCTATGAACCACAAGGTCCTGATTCCATCCTTGGTCAAGGGCACATGCCCGGGTTGTGGGCTCAATCCCCAGTGTGGGGCATGCAGGAGACAGCCAATCAATGATTCTCATCATTGATGTTTCTATCTCTACCTCTCCCTCTGCCTTCCTCTCTGAAATTAATTAAAAAAATTTTTTTTAAAAAAAGAGAATGTTTATTTAGAAAGTCAGAGGTAGAAGAAGTGAGCCATAGAAGAAATGGGCTCAGGAAACGAGCTACAGAACCAAAAGAAGGGCCCCTGGAGCTTGGGAGGGAGGGAGTGAGAGAGACTGAGACTTGCCTTGAGAGATGGGAGAGAGAGGAAAGGCTTGAGCAGGCCCTGGAAAAGAGAGAGCACACTGCCCTAACGGGTTTGGCTCAGTGGACAGAGCGTCAGCCTGAGGACTGAAAGGTCCCAGATTTGAATCCAGAAAGGTCCCAGATTCGATTACAGTCAAGGTTGTGGGCACATCCCCAGAAGGGGGGGGGGGGGGGGGGGGGAGGGTGCAGGAGGCAGCTGATCGATGTTTCTCTCCCATTGATGTTTCTAACTCTCTATCTCTCTGCAAAAAATCAATAAAATATATTTTTTTAAAAGAGAGAGAGCACATTCTAGGTCCCTGTCTTAAGAGCTTTTATCCTTTTATTTCGGGGTTCCAGGGGAGGATCCAATAGAACATTCATCAGCTTTCCTGATGTGTCCCTCAGAGTGGTAGTCTCTACTGATTGGTTGGCTCCAGGGTCATTAGTCAAGACAGCTGGTCCAGAAGCCAACAATGGCAGTCACTGATTTTGCTGCTCCGCTGGGCACAGCTGAGGCCTTGATGCCATGCCCAGGGTTAATGCTGAAGGGAGTGGTCCTGCAAGGGCTTGCAGTTTTGCCGGTTTCTCCTCCTCATGACCCTGTGCCCCGGGCCTCCGGTTCCTACTGATACCTGTCTGGTACCCACTACAGACGGAGGCAAGCAGAAAAAGCCAAACCTGCTGAAGACGGGGCGTGCATTTCCATGGATGTGGGAAATACTGTGATTGATTTGTCTGCCAAAGGAAAAGCATCAAGTCTTCTTAGGGCAGGTGTTTATGAAAGTGTTTGGGGGCACGAAGTAGGCGGGCAATCGCTGAAATGATGGGGAGAGTCGGTGCATTTGCTGAGAAAAAGACCCCAGGAGGGGCAGCTGGAGGAAGAAAGGGGTGCGTTCAACTTGAGCCACGTCTGCTGTACAGAGACAGGTGGCAGGCTGGCTGGGGAGCCCGTCTGAGCCAGAGGAACCAGTGGGGAGGCGCCGGCAGCACAGTGGGGAGGAAAGCTGCAGAAAGGGGCCTCTGACCTCTCTTCAGTCTCGTCCCTGCTCTCCCCGCTGCCCCCCATCTCCTGGTAACGGTCCCGGAGTGTCAGCCCAACAGGCGTCCAGCAGAGGCGGTCTCTCCTCACAGCTTCCCCTCAGCATTTGCGGACAGGTGCCGGCACCGTGAGGGCCAAAGCCGTTACCAGCGGCCCAGCCCGAAGCATGAGGCCGAGCTTCCGCAGCGGAGGGGCCGGGCCAGGGCTGGAACCCCTGCCCGCGGGGACGGGGCGGGTTGGCCCGGGCGCGGCGGGCGCCGCTCCGCCGGGAAGCCGCTGCGGCCATCTTGGTTGAGGGCCGGCGGCTAAGCCCCCTCCCCGCCTCCGAGACCCCGGCGAGGCGTCCTCTGGGCCAAACCACGTCGGAGCCAAGTTCCCGAGGCCGCGGGGCCGCCATTGCTTAGGAAGCCGCCTGTTCTCCGCACCTTCCCCGCCGCGGGGCCCGCAGGCCGCCGGGGCGGCGGCGGGGAGCGGGCCGCGGACGGAGCGGGGGCCCGGGGCCCGGCCTCCCCATGGCGCCGCCTCCGGCCTCGCTCCCCGCGCGGGACCCCGGGGCGGCGGCGCGCGCGGGGGGAAGCCCGCAGCCCGTGAGCTTCGCGGACGTGGCCGTGTACTTCTCCCCGGAGGAGTGGCGGAGCCTGCGGCCCGCGCAGAGGGCCCTGTACCGGGACGTGATGCGGGAGACCTACGGCCACCTGGGCGCGCTGGGTGAGGCCCGGACCCGCACGGGGAGGGGGTTCCCGCACGAGGAGGGGGGGCCCATACGAGGAGGGTGTCCGCGCACGAGGAGGGGGTCCCGCACGGGGAGGGGGGCCCATACGGGGAGGGGGTCCCGCACGGGGAGTGGGGTCCGCACACGGGGAGGGGGATCCCGGGCCGGGGCGGTTGGGCGGCGGCCTCCGGGCAGCGCGGTGTGCGTTCCTCTCCCCAGGGTTCCGCGGCACCAAGCCGGCGCTCATGGCCTGGGTGGAGGCGGAGGCTGAGCTGTGGGGGCCGGAGGCCCGAGATCCGGAGCTGGGAGCGGGTCTGACCGAGGGGGACGCGGGTGAGTACTGGGGACGCCGCCTCGCCCGCCCCCTGACCCGCTCCTCCGTCCCTCCCTGAAGCGCTTTCCCGGCGAAGGCGGAGGAAGGGCGGTGTGACCGGCTCTGCTGGGAGCTGTCAGGCTCTCCACTCCCGTGTGACGCGGAGCCCCTCACATCCCGTTGGCCTGAAGCTCTGTCTTGCCCCACCACATCCCCCCAATTTGCCTCCATCTAGCTCCTCCGCCCTGTGCTTTATTTAGTTTACTTTCATGTCTGTTATATTTTGGAGCAGCTTCCTTCCCTTGGCCTGTGCTGTTCGCTAGTGATTGGGCCTGCAGCTTGTTGCTCCGTGTACCCCGCGCCTCTGAGCCTGGCTCAGCCCAGCTCACGTCTGTGTGGTGCCGGCTGCCCGGAGCATCCCAGAGCATCTTATTCCCCAGGATCCAGTTAACACCCCTGCTGCCTGCCCCTAGCCATTTCCTGGCCCCAAGGTAGAATGTACTGTGCTGCCTCCTCCGCTTCTGATGCTTTGCTTTGTCCTCGGCAGCTGAGGAAAGGTGTGTCGTTTCCCTGCCTGTCCTGAGCTGAGTCCCCGAGGCAGCTGTGGGTCCCGGTGGCTGTGTGGCAGGCCTCTCATCACATGGGGTGTGGGATTCAAGGAGCAGGATAAATAAGCCAGCTCTGAGCTCTCCCCTTATCTCCCAGCAGATTCCAGAAACAAGGAAGAGAAAGGACTACCGGAAGGCACCGGGGCCCTGGAGAAGATCCTTCCTGTGGATGCTCAGTCTCTCGGGCTGAAGGCTCTCCAACCCCCTCCTGCGGGTCTCCCTTACAGTTTGGAGCAGCTCTCCAAGGTGCCTCAGCGGGGTCGCCCCCCACTCTTTGCCCACCCCCCTGTCCCACGGGCAGACCATCGTCACGGTTGCTACCTCTGTGGGAAGAGCTTTGCCTGGCACTCCACTCTGGTGGAGCACCTGTACACCCACACGGGCGAGAAGCCCTTCTCTTGCCCTGACTGTGGCAAAAGCTTTGGCCAGTCCTCCTCCCTGAGAAAGCACCTCGCCATCCACCGCGGGGAGCGGCCTCACCGCTGCCCGGACTGTGGCCGGGCCTTCACCCAGCGCTCTGCCCTCACCACCCACCTACGGGTGCACACGGGCGAGAAGCCCTATCGCTGTGCCGACTGCGGCCACTGCTTCAGCCAGAGCTCTGCCCTCTACCAGCACCAGCGGATCCACAGTGGCGAGACCCCCTTCCCTTGCCCGGACTGTGGCCGTGCTTTTGCCCACGCCTCAGACCTTCGGCGCCACATGCGCACCCACACGGGCGAGAAGCCCTACCCATGCCCGGACTGTGGGCGCTGCTTCAGGCAGAGCTCGGAAATGGCAGCCCACCGGCGAACCCACAGCGGGGAGCGCCCCTACCCCTGTCCTCAGTGCGGCAGGTGCTTTGGCCAGAAGTCGGCCATGGCCAAGCACCAGTGGGTCCATAGGCCTGGTGCCAGGAGACACAAGGGCCAGGGTGCTGGTGGGTTGCCTGTGCCCCCGGCCCCTGGCCCCGGGGACCTAGACCCACCTGTGAGCTTCCAGCACTACCCAGAGATATTCCAGGAGTGTGGGTGATGGCCTCAAAAGTGAGAAGACAAAGGGGGAAGATCTAAACATTTCCTGAGGCCCAAGCTGGAATGGGTACTGAACCTCTGGGGCTCCAGGAAGGTCATAGAATGCCTTGTAAGAGCTGGACCTGGAGAACAAGGGCCATCCATCATATTAGACCCTCTCCAGCTTGACAGGGGGCCACCTCAGTCTCTGCTGGCCTGGACTCTAGAAGCCCCTTTGCTGAGTTCGGACTGAGGTAAGACCCTCCCCACCCCACCGACCTAGACTGTGGGAAGAAAAGGCCGTTTCTCAGATGTGTTAAAAGGATGAGATGGAAGAGAACATTGTTTTACCTGTTTGCCTTTTTACTGCATCATGGTGGTAGGCACATCCACCCTAGACCCAACCAAGAGGTCTCATTCACTGCACTGAATCTGGCCTGCAACTCTTATTTTTTGGCCTAGTCAGAATTTTATTTTTTTATCTTTATTTTTTTAATAGCCAGTTTTTATTTTTTTTAATTTAATAAATATTTATTGTTCAGATTATTATAATTGTTCCTCTTTTTTCCCCCCATAGCTCCCCTCCACAAGGTTCCTACCCCACCTTCTGCTCTTAACGCCCCCCCCCCCCACTGTCCTCATTCATAGGTGTACACTTTTTGTTCAGTCTTCCCGCACCCCATACACCCCTTTTCCCCAAGAATTGTCAGTCCACTCCCTTTCTATACCCCTGATTCTATTATATTCACCAGTTAATATTGTTCATCAGATCCCCCCCCCCTTGGTTTTTAGATTCACTTGTTCATAATTTTTAAAAATATATTGATTTTTTTACAGAGAGGAAGGGAGAGGGATAGAGAGTTAGAAACATCAATAAGAGAAAAACATCCATCAGCTACCTCCTGCACAGCCCCCACTGGGGATGTGCCTGCAAACCAAGGTATGTGCCCTTGACCGGAATTGTACCTGGGACCCTTAAGTCCACCGGCTAGTGCTCTATCCACTGAGCCAAACCAGCTAGGGCTGTTGTTCATAATTTTTATCTTTACCTTTTTCTTCTTCCTCTTCTTAAAGAATACCTTTCAGCATTTCGTATAATTCTGGTTTGGTGGTGATGAACTCCTTTAGCTTTTTCTTATCTGTGAAGCTCTTTATCTGACCTTCAATTCTGAATGATAGCTTTGCTGGGTAGAGTAATCTTGATTGTAGTTTCTTGCTATTCATCACTTTGAATATTTCTTGCCATTCCTGTCTGGACAGCATAGTTTCTGTTGAGAAATCAGCTGACAATCGTATGGGTGCTCCCATGTAGGTAACTAACTGTTTTTCTCTTGCTGCTTTTAATATTCTTTCTTTGTCTTTTGCTCTTGGCATTTTAATTATGATGTGACTTGGTGTGGTCCCCTTTGGATTCCTTTTGTTTGGGCTTCTTTGGGCTTCCTGGACTTGTAAGTCTATTTCTTTCACAAGGTGGGAGAAGTTTTCTGTCACTGTTTCTTCAAATAGGTTTTCAATATCTTTCTCTCTCTCTTCTTCTGGGATCCACATAATTCTGATGTTGGTATGCTTGAAGTTGTCCCAGAGGCTTCTTACACTATCTTCAACTTTCTGGATTCTTTTTTCTTTTTGCTTTTCCAGTGGAGTGTTTTTTGCTTCTTTGTATTCCAAATCTTTGACTTGATTCTTGCAATCATCTAGTCTGCTTTTAGGTCCCTGTATAATATTATTTATTTCAGTCAATGTATGCTTAATTTCTAATTGATCCTTTTTCATATCCTCGAGGGTCTCGTTAAATTTATCGGCCTTTTCTAGGAAATTCTTGAAAAACCTTAAAACTGTGGTTTTGAACTCTATAGCCAGTCTTTTACTTTCCTCCATTTCCTTCATTTGTGGCCTACCTCTTTGTCTCTGCATTTTAGCTGCTTCCCTGAGTTGATGGAGTAGCTTTGTGTGCTAGGTGTCCTAGCAGGGCCCAGTGGCTCAGCCTCCCCAGTTACCTAAGGTGGACACTCTTGGTGCACCCCTTTGTGGGCTGTGTGTGCAATCTTGTAGTTAAACCTTGATTGTTGTTGGTATTATGGTGGGGAGTTGACCTCTAGGCCAATTGGCTGAGGATCAGCAGTGTCTCCGCTGGGAGAGCTTCTGTGCTCAGCTTGGATGGAGCGGAGTCTCAGTGTGGAGCTGACAGCCTTGGTTTCCTGTCAGCCCCTCCCTAAGAGGTCCCTATGTCTCAGTGTCCCACAGCAGTGGCTGCACGCACCTCTGAGAGAAGGCTGCTCTCGAGTTTCGCCCGCTTTCAGACAGTCCAGTTTCTTCCCGAATGAGTCTGGTACCCAAAGTCTCACTTGGAGCTGGATTTCAGTGCAGTCGGGAGGTTTTGTTTCCCTCCCAAACGAGAAAGCTAGCCATGCATTTGCTGCCCACCCTCTCTGCGCACAGTGAGTAAGCCAACTGTGTATTCAGCTGCCCGCCCTTTCCTCGCACACAGGTCTCTGCACCTCCACAGCTCCTCTGAGTCTCAGTGTTCTTTTCTCTTTCCTTCTAGTTGTAGAATTTCCACTCAGCCAGCTTTCCGGTTGTTCTGGACAATGTCCGCTCTGTCTTCCAGTTGCAGTTTTGAAATTGTTGTACGAGGCAGCAGAATAAGTGTTTACTTATGCTGCCATTTTGGTTTCCTGGCCTAGTCAGAATTTTAAAATATTACAAATTATTGGTTAAGATTCACACAGAATCCAGGTTTCTGATTTCTCTTGAGAAATCCAAAGATTTGGCAACTCTACCTAAGCTTCCACAAAACCACAGCTGGCAGGAGCTGGGACAGCCATTCCCTTTTTTTTTTTTTTTTTTTTTTTTTTTTTTTAAATATATTTTATTGATTTTTATACAGAGAGGAAGGGAGAGAGATAGTTAGAAACATCGATGAGAGAGAGTCGTCGATCAGCTGCCTCTTGCACACCCCCTACTGGGGATATGCCCGCAACCAAGGTACATGCCCTTGACCGGAATCGAACCGGGGACCCTTCAGTCCCCAAGCCGACGCTCTATCCATTGAGCCAAACCGGTCCCGGCGCCATTCCCTTTTGATGGAGCCGGAGCCTGTGCTCCACTTCAGCATGCTCACCACCCTCTTCAGCTCCCGACCAGCATCAGCTGGCACTCATGGCTTGCCCATGTCCTTTCCAGGCAGGCTCGCTCCATCTGGTGTTTTCCACCCCTTTACATGACCTGTTGGGCCTTTGGAAATTGGAGTTTGCAAACCATGGTCTATAGGGGCAGTTGCCAATTCTTTTGTGGTCAGAGCCCAGCCCTGTCCAGGCAATGGAAGCAGCCAGCCATGGGCAGACCCTGTCCTGCCTCTGGTCAGGACAACCCTTCACTTGAGGAGGAATAGAGGTTATGTCCTCTGCTGGCCCATGTGTACTTGCCTTTACTCAATCCCATGTCTGCTTACCTTAGGAAGGAAGATCTGTCAATCTGGAGAAACTTCTAAAGAAAGAGAACATTTGGGGAAAAGACACTGTTCAGGTGAAGTAATGAACTGACTTGATTCCAAGTCTGAGCCCACCTGAACCTTTCTGGGAGGATTAGCTAGTGTGCCACCTTGTCCTAATGGGACATGGTGTGAGAAGGCACCTTAGTGGTAGCAGCTACCTTTGTACCAGCTTTTTTTTTTTTTTTTTTTATTTTTTTTAATTTTTTACAGAGAGGAAGGGAGAGGAGGAGAGAATTAGAAACGTCGATGAGAGAGAAACATCGACCAGCTGCCTCTTGCACACCCCCTACCGGGGATGTGCCCGCAACCAGTGTACATGCCCTTGACTGGAATCGAACCTGGGACCTTTCAGCCCGCAGACCAACGCTCTACCAGTGAGCCAAACCGGTTTCGGCTGTACCAGCTTTTAATTCCCTAGAGAAGGCAGTGTACATCTCCTAACTCAGGCTGCCTGGGGAAAACCCAGCCTGAAACCCATTCTCACTCAGCTTGCCAATTAAGGTGTCATAATTACTACTTTCTTTGAGTGCTTTGAAGTTTGCAAGCTTGCTTAAGGCCCAAATGCCAGACCAAGCTCTTCTGCTTCCTGCCTTCAAGACCCAACTTATCACCATTAAAAGATAATTTTTGAGTGTCATGAAATACTTAAGCCGTGGCCTCATTCCATTCCATTCTTTTTAAAAATATATATATTTTATTGATTTTCCACAGAGAGGAAGGGAGAGAGATAGAGAGCTAGAAACGTCGATGAGAAAGAAACATCGACCAGCTGCCTCTTGCACACCCCCCACCGGGGATGTGCCCACAACCAACATACATGCCCCTGACCGGAATTGAACCTGGGACCTTTCAGTCCGAAGACCAACGCTCCACAACTGAGCCAAACCGGTTTCAGCCTTATTCCATTCTTAACTTCTCATTGTTTGGCAGGATACTTCCATCAAGGGTAGGACTCTTTTCTGCTACTGCAGGTGTCTGAGGCTCAAAACTCAAAACAATTGAAGCCGAAAGAGTTTCTAGGGCTTCACTGGAGAAATGCTTGTCTGTACCAGATATGAGCCCATCCAGTCCCCATTGTGAGAGGTGAGGCCATGACCACATGTCTAAAATAAGGGTATTGATTTGAGTTCCAAAGACCCTAAACTTTTTAGGAATGTTTACATGCATCTTTTTAGAAACAGGATGTGCAGAGCTGTGACCCAAAGAAGCTAAAGCCTGCATTAGGCCAATATTTTTCAAAGTAAGGCCTTCCTGCCGAAGACTCTCATAGTTTCTTTAAAACATAGCTAGCACCCTAGTTGGTTTGGCTGAGTGGACCATGGATTGAAGGGTCCCAGGTTCAATTCTGGTCAGGAGCATGTACCTCCACCCCCGGCCCTGGTTTGGGCGCGTGGGAGGCAACCAATCGATGTGTGTCTCTCACATTGAGGTTTCTCTCTGCCTCTCCCCTGCTTTCCACTCTAAAAATCAATGGAGAAGGAAATGCGTGTTCAAGTTTTCTGTGTGCTTAGGTGCCCGGGCTACTGAGGGTCTAAGTCCGGGCAGCCGAAGAGTGGTTAGCAAAATGAACAAAGATGTGCAGATGAGAGCAGTGATTAAAACAAAAGCTGATAGGAACTGAAGGAGAACATCAGAGTTGCTGAGAGCTAAATTAATTGAATGTGGTGGAAGGATCAACTGAAGGCACACTGTGAAGAAAAAGGACCAGAACACAGTACTGTGGATGACTTGGTGGCTGAAATCACACCAACAGGTAGAGCCCTGGTACCTGACAGTAAAGAAGGAGCTACAAAGAATAAGAACATTCCTTACTCAGCATGTCAGCCTTTAGATTGTGTTGTTTGTGGTCTTATTTCTGAAAGTAAAACTTGCCATACATTAGGAATCGCTTTCCCAAAATAAAATCCTTTTTTGTATGATGGTAAAAAAAAAAAAAAAAAAATCAATGGAGAAATAGACTCTGGTGAAGATTAACAACAAAATGTAGCTAGCTTCCTCAGGCCCTGTGCCCAGCTATGGAATCTGAGTCTCCAGGGATGGAATTTTTGTTTTTGAATGAGGTCCAGACCCACTTAAATTAGCATTAGTGTCAGTATTCCAAAGAGCTTAAAATCTCCATTTACAGTTTTTATTTAGCCTTAGAAGTATTTGGTAAAGTACTTTATCCATAGGGAAATGAAAATAGAAGTATCTAATTTAGGACTGATTGGAGCTTAGAGTACCGCACATCTACTAGATTTTTTAACTTAATAAAATTTACCATAATACGACTTAATTTATATTTTTTCTAAAAATGCTTTTTATATTTTCAATTTGGCTTTTAAAAAAAGTTCTTTATTGTTTAAAGTATTACTCCAGGGATGGACTTCTATGCCTGCTAAACTTGGAGAACCAGTCTCTGAACGAAATGTTATTTTCTAGCTGCTCTTAGCTTTTGTAAGAGGAGGGTTGGTCTCGGGGCCCGTGTCAAATCTTAGGTCAGGGGATGACCTAGCTAGACACAAGACCATTTCCTTTGTTCTTGCCAAAGGGGTCTGTGCTGTGGCCGGTCTCTTCCTGTGTAATTCTTCTGAATTTATTGATTTTAAAGAGAGGGAAGGAGCACACTAGGGGATGATGATGTGGAGAAAGTGGCTGCTCACCTTGGGACACACACAGTGGGAGAACAAAGCCAGGGGACTCCTACTCTGGATTAGCACCCTAGTTGGGACAAGTCGGAACCGTCATCAAAGGCTTTCTTGTGCTCGGAGCCTTTCGCTGCTTTGGGTAGCAGATGGGGCTGGGGGTGAGGGGTGGGGGTAGAAGAGGGGGCGGGTCTGGCTGTCACTTGAAAGCCTATTGCACAGATAGGTCTGGTGCTAGAGGAGGCTGCCCGGAAGCCAGCCGGCCACTCTTCTAGGCACTAGTGAGACTGAGCTTCCACGTGGAAGTGATGGTGCCTGGGCGGCTTGAAGCCCTGGACTGACTTCTGCTGCATGTGGGCTTTAGCCCACGCTATGAAGAGTACAGGCAGTGGATCTTGTCAGGCCTGAGGCTGGAATCTTTGCTCCTCACTTAGCAGAGCGGCTGCTCTCCTGTGTAAGTTTTCTGGTGGGTAAGCAGATCAGAAAGTCTCATGAAGGAGACTTGTCTCTCATGGTGTGAGTGCCCTTCCCAATCAGTGTACTTGTAGGTGTTCATCCTAACAGGTTTTTGGGCAGACAGACACTGGGATGGAAAGAGGCATGGAGCTGGAGGCTGTTTCTCTGGAGCGCAGAAAAGTATGCCGCTGGATTTGTAGGAAGGTACCAGTGGTTCTGTTTGTAGGCCTCTAGTGAGATAATTCTCTCCAGCCTTTTACCACTTGGAATTCTCCAAATTCTGTTCTCACCTCTTTTTAGGATAATGGAAGATGCCATCTTCCTCCTCAGTTTCTTCCCTTCATTTATTTGGGAAAGGCAGGAAAACACACCATGGCTCCTGCACCACTCACAGAGAGAGAACGTGGCTTTTCAGCTACCAGGAAGGCTACCAAACTGGTTTTCAGCAGCAAGGAACAAGAATTGGATCCTGTTAAGTTGTTTTCTACCGTCATTTTTCTCCTCCTTGATTCAAAGCTGCACCTAGGGCAGGGTTTCTCAGGTTTGCTTTCTTTACGAGCCTCCCTCCAAGAAGGGACTGGAAAGTTCATAGCCAACTTAACGGCCAGATGGTTCTCTCTGTCCACTTCCACTGCGAACTTTATCACTTTCCACCCTCACCGGAAACAAATCCCCACACGATCCTTGCCTCCGTGTGAGAAAACCACGGAGTTTTCTCACCCAAGAACCCAGGAACCAGGGAGTAAGGCTCCCAAGGACGGAGTTAAACTCGGGCTTCGGGGAAGGAGGGGAGGGGCAGGGTGATTGAAAAGAAAGCAGCCCTCTCGCGGAGGGCGGATCTCCCAACTGGCTCCTTCGGGGAAATGCTGGCGGAGTGTGTGGAGACCCGGGGAGGAAGGGTGTCTGTCCTCACTTCTCCAGCCTCCCATTCTTCAGAAAGATAAAACATCAAGGGAAAACGGGGGCGAGTAAAGTTCTGAAAGCAGAGGCCCAGCTCCAGGGGAGACGCCAGGCAGGGCCCGCCCACTCTTCCCGCAGGCACTTCGGTCAGACGTGGGAGGTGGGCCGGCCTGCGCACCTTCCAGCCAATCAGAAAGGAGCCTCGCGTTCCCTGGGACCAATAGCGCCGAGCAGACGGTGTAGTGGGAGGAGGCTGGGCGGGGAGAGCGCGAGCTTTGCTGGCCAATCGCTGAGCGCTCTAAGCGGTAGGGGCGGTGCCTCTGGGAACCCGAGGCGGAGCTGTTTCCTTGGCAACGATCCTAGCCCAGCGGGACCGGGTGGGGAGGGTGGAAATGAGGAGCAGTGCGGGTAGGCCCGCCGGCAGTGGAATTCTAGCGGGAGTGTGGGGGTGTCCCGGAGTTCCCATGAGTTCAAGGAGAGGCGGGGGCCCGTCCAGGTTTCCGAGGCGCGGCCGGAGCTGACCCCGAGGCCCAAGAGCGAGGGGAGCTAGACGCCGCCCCCGCTGGCGCCGGGCAGCGTCGCTCCTTCCCCTGACCTTGGTCTCGCTTGTCACCTCGCCCTTGGCCGCAGTCACTGACGGGTGCAGAGCCCAGTGGAGGACAGACCCCCGGGCGGACGGAGACCTGGGACACAGGCACACAAACTGCCCCAGGCCCTCCCGCCGGCTCCAGGGCGCTTCGTCCTCGCCCACCTCAGCTGCGGGGCCATCCAGCCCAGGGTTAATGCCAACGAGTTTCCGCCTCCAGCCGCTCCTAGAGAGGCCGCGGCGCGAGCCACCGGGGGAACTGGCCGCGGACGGACACTTCCTGTGCGGGGGGAGGGGTCGCTGCCGCAGCCCGGCCTGGGGCTGGGGGCCAGACGGCGGGGTCTCGCGCGGGCAGCCGGGCCTGGGGGCAGCAGGGCTAGTCGTGAAGTGCCCCCCGCCTCCGAGGACACCGCGCGTGGGGGCCTGTGAGGGCCCAAAGCCAGCGGAGACCTTGTGGGTGGAGGCGGGGCTCCGGGGAGGGCAGGGGAGGGGCCCGGCCGGCCGGCCAGAGAGGCCCAGGGTCAAGACGTCCGGCCTTGGGGGCTGGGGCTGGGCCGCCGGATCCCCTGGGCGTCGCTGAGGGGGCGGGCGGCGAGGGCCTGGGTCTCGGGGCACTCAGGCCGGGTCGTAGGATCGCTCCGCCATCGCCGCCGCCGCCGCCGCCGCGCTGGGAGCCAGCGGGGATGGAACGGGAGGCGTCGCCGTGGGGCCTCGAACCCCGGGATGTGCAAAGTCCTGACGAAGTGGGGCCCGAAGGGTTCCTCAAAGGTGAGGGAGGAAGCGCCCCTCCAAGGAGCGTGCCTGGGAGGGGGGAGGAGGCTGTAGTCCGTGGGTGGGAAGGGAAGGGGGATTTGGACCCCTGGGACTTGGAGGAGGTGGGGGCGGGGACTGGGTGTCCTGGGTGTGCCGTGGGGAAGGTGGGAATTTCAGCACCTGCACAGGGGCCAGCGACCATGTTTGAGGAGCAGGGAGACGTTTGTGCAGCTAATTAATGGTGGGACCCAGCGACCTTCCAGGCGCCACACAATCTGGGTTTTCTGTAATTCTCTGATCCTGCAGGCAACATGCGTGAGAATGAGGAAGAGGAAATTTCTCAGCAAGAAAGCACTGGGGACTATGAGGTCGAAGAGATACCTTTTGGGCTTGAACCCCAGAGCCCTGGGTTTGAGTCACAAAGCCCAGAGTTTGAACCCCAGAGCCCCAGGTTTGAGCCTGAAAGTCCCGGTTTTGAGTCCCCAAGCCCTGGCTTTGTGCCCCCAAGCCCCGAATTTGCACCCAGAACCCCTGATTCAGATTCTGAGAGCCCTGAGTTTGAACCACAAAGCCCTACTGGGTATGAGCCCCAAAGCCCTGGGTGTGAACCTCGGAGCCCTGGGTATGAGTCCCGGAGCCCCGAGTTCAAAACCCAAAGCTCGGAATTTGAAGCTCAAACTTCCAAATTCCAGGAAGGTGCAGAGATGCTTCTCAATCCCGAGGAGAAGGATCCCTTGAGCGTCCCCCTGGGAGACCATCCCTTGGACTCCTTCACACAGGGGTTTGGGGAGCAGCCCGCAGCAGGCCTTCCCCTGGGGCCACCTTTTGAGATGCCCACAGGGGCCCTGCTGACTACACCCCAGTTTGAGATGCTCCAGAATCCTCTGGGCCTGACAGGAAGCCTGCGGGGTTCGGGCCGGCGGGGTGGCCGGGCCAGGGGTGGACAGGGCCCTCGGCCCAACATCTGTGGCATCTGTGGGAAGAGCTTCGGCCGGGGCTCCACCCTGATCCAGCACCAGCGAATCCACACGGGTGAAAAGCCCTATAAATGTGAGGTCTGCAGCAAGGCCTTCTCTCAGAGCTCCGACCTCATCAAACACCAGCGCACCCACACGGGGGAGCGGCCCTACAAGTGTCCCCGCTGTGGCAAGGCCTTCGCCGACAGCTCTTACCTGCTTCGCCACCAGCGCACTCACTCTGGTCAGAAGCCCTACAAGTGCCCTCACTGCGGCAAGGCCTTCGGAGACAGCTCCTACCTCCTGCGGCACCAGCGCACGCACAGCCACGAGCGGCCCTACAGCTGCCCCGAGTGTGGCAAGTGCTACAGCCAGAACTCCTCCCTGCGCAGTCACCAGAGGGTGCACACCGGGCAAAGGCCCTTCAGCTGCGGCATCTGCGGCAAGAGCTTCTCCCAGCGCTCGGCACTTATCCCCCACGCCCGCAGCCACGCCCGAGAGAAGCCTTTCAAGTGCCCCGAGTGCGGCAAGCGCTTCGGCCAGAGCTCCGTGCTGGCCATCCACGCCCGCACCCACCTGCCCGGCCGCACCTACAGCTGCCCCGATTGCGGGAAGACCTTCAACCGCTCCTCCACGCTGATTCAGCACCAGCGCTCTCACACCGGCGAGCGGCCCTACCGGTGTGCGGTGTGCGGCAAGGGCTTCTGCCGCTCCTCCACGCTGCTGCAGCACCACCGCGTCCACAGCGGGGAGCGGCCCTACAAGTGCGATGACTGTGGAAAGGCCTTCTCACAGAGCTCCGACCTCATCCGCCACCAGCGGACCCACGCCGCTGGCCGTCGCTGACCGGGGGCCCTGTGGGGTGGGGATGTGGTGGGCAGAAGAGGAGGGGACGGAGTTAGAGAAACCTTTAGAATAGTGGGGAAGCTGGAGGAGTTGAGGATTCTAGGAGGAGAGGGGGCTAGGGAGGAGGAAGTTATATGCCCTGGAGATTTATGGGAAATGGGTAATGAGGGGTTGGAGGTAGGCCAAACAGGCAGCAGGAGGCTCTGGAAGAATCCAGAAAGAGGTCAACAGAGAGCTGGCCTCAGCAGCAGCATGCCCCTTCGTGTCCGCCTGCTTGGCAGAGTGCTAGACGGGGGAGGGAGAGGGGGGGAGGGTTACTTAGTTAGAGCGGGGTAGCTTAGTTCCTTAGCTACTGAGACCCTTGTTGAGTCAGGAAGGGATGAGGGGAGGTGGGGTGGGGAGTGAAGCCCAGAGTGGGGCCTGGGCCTCTGAGTGCAAACCCCAGTCTCCCTTGTCTTCCTCAGGCTTTGGAGCCCCTGGATTTGAGTTAAATAAAAACCTCTATGTGGTTAAAGAGCTTTGTCCTCAGTGTGTGCATGGGCAGTGGGAGGCACTGAGTCATAACTGAAGAGCCAGTGGAGCCACAGGGCCGCGTCTGGGAAGTGCTGTTGCAGTAAGTCAGGGTTTCACTGGCTTGGAGGCTCAGGAGAAGTGACTTGTCCGTATCTGCCCCAGCCATCGTCCACACTTTGAATGCTGCACAGACACACAGGGGCCTGTTGTGGGTTTGAGAAAGCCTTTCCAAACTGTGGCTCTCCCTCTTCCCAAACAGGGAGCGTCTGCCCTTGGGCCAGAAAACAGACCCTGATTCTCATATCTGGGCAAGGAGCCCGTGGACCATTCCTCCCCAGCTGTGTCGCTCCCCCAGCCCCACACCCCACCAGCTGCAGCCTCTAGCCAGCGCTCTGCAGATCCTGCCTCTGACCAGGACTTCCAAGTTTCAGCCCCATCCACAGGGGTCTCTGTATTGGACCCAGTACGAGGGTTGGATGTCAGACCCACCCACCAGACTGGCCTGATTTGCCACAGCTCGTCCTCCTTTTTAGGACCCCTGAACATTTCCGTGGCATCACCCCGTTACCACCCCATCTTTATCCTACTTTCCCTCTGAGCCTCAGCCCTCCTAACACTGGCTCCTTAGGAAAGGATGGGAAGTTGATGCCATCAGTGATTGGGGATGGGGGATGGGGGATGGGGGATGGGAAAGGGGGGAGGTGAGGGAGGATTCTGGGGCGTGGCCTGTGATACCTTAGCCGAGGGGACAGGCCATGCCTTGGGGAGGCACCTGGCTGCTAGGCACATCTTGAGATGAACTGCTAAGGGCCTGACAGTGCCCTGTGGAGGTTTGTTTATTTCACAGATGAGGAAAACGGAGCTCACAGAACTAAGTGGCCTGTTCAGAGTTACTCTGTGACTTAAGAGGCAGATAAGACATTCGACGAGGTCCACCTGGCTCCACTTGGCTCCACCTGGCCCCCGCTTGGCAGGCAGGCAGGCAGGGAGTCATTGCTCTATGGCAGGCATCTTCAAACTACGGCCCGCGGGCCACATGCGGCCCGCAGAGGAGTCTGATCCGGCCCGCCTGGTTTTTTGGGCAGTGAGCGCAGCCGAGGTGTTACAGTAGGAATTAGTAGTTCATATAGTCCGGCCCTCCAGCTCTCTGAGGGACCGTGATCTGGCCCCCACTTTAAAAAGTTTGAGGACCCCTGCTGGGGTCTCCAGGGCCTCAGGATCCCGACATCATCCCCACCCCCGTGCTGTCCTCAGGGCCTTATAGCTTGTCAGGAGTGAGCCACTTCTCCAAGCACATCTCAATCTGGCCTCTTCATCGGCAAGCCCTGGAAGGGGCCTGGGAGATCGTGTGATGCCGTAGTAGAGTTTGGTTGTGTTTAGTGGTTTTCAAAGTTTTCATTATTTTTGGAAATAGAACCCTTAAAGTAAAATCTGTCTTTTAAAGATCTTTATAAACGTTATGTACATTTTTATACAGACACCCTACCATACAAAATTTCAAATATTAAAATACTCTGACTCCTATATGTAGTATAGTTCACTTATGTAAGTATATACATAGAACTGCATTTCACTACCTGAAATACTATATTTGGAGACATTACTTGTTTTTTTTCTATTACACAATTTAATTTTCATATTTTGGAGTTGATTTCTTTTTTCAGCTTCCAAATATGTTCATACTCTTTTAAGCTGGTCACGGTGCTTGCGGTGCTTAATTGATAAAGTAGCTGGTACACAAAAAACATCCTATCTAATAAAAGAGTAATATGCAAATTAACCATCACTCCACGACAAAATGGCGGTGCCCATAGCCACAAGATGGCGGTGCTCAGTCCTCTTAGCCCTGCAGGAGTCCCCAAGTCCACCCAGTGGCAGCAGTTCAGGGTGTCTAGCAGGGAGGCACCTGCCACCCACTCAGCGATCCCCGCCCAGTGGCCGCAGCCTGGGGTGTCCAGCTGAGAGGCACCAGCGCCCTGCACAATCCCCAGGCAGCAGCAGCAGCCTGTGCTGGGGTGTCAGGCCAGCAGAGCCATGCACCCCCACTGCACAATCTTCAGTCCAGTGGCAGCCTGGGCTGGGGTCTCAGGCCAGCAGGGCCTCATACCTCTGCCATGCCATCTTCAGGACAGTGGTGGCAGCCTGGATTAGGGCCACGCACCCCCACCTAGAGATCCCCACCTTGAGATGGTTGCCTGGGCTGGGGTCTCAGCCTGGACAGGGCGTGATCCCCTTCCAGCAGTGGCAGCCTGGGATCTAAACCATTGAGTCACATCAGCCAGGCAGATATAGAGGAATCTTAAATGTTTCTTAAAAAAAAATATATATATATATATATATATTTGATTTTTTTACAGAGAGGAAGGAAAAGGGATAGAGAGCTAGAAACATCCATGAGAGAGAAATATCAATCAGCTGCCTCTTATACACTCCTATCTAATAAAGAGGGAATATGCAAGGGAGGGCATTTTGGGGTGACCAGGGTGTCAGGGGAGGGCAGTTGGGGATGATCAGGCTGACAGGGGAGCAGTTAGGCATCAATCAGGCTGGCAGGGGAGTGGTTAGGAAGTGATCAGGCTGGCAGGCAGAAGTTGTTAGGGGCAATCAGGAAGGCAGGCAGGTGAGTAGTTGGGAGCCAACAGTCCTAGATTGTGAAAGGGATGTCTGACTGCCTGTCCCACAGATCAGGCCTAAACAGGTAGTCATACATCCCCTAAGGGGTCCCAGATTGGAGAGGGTGCAGGTTGGGCTGAGGGACACCCCTGCACTCCCCCCCACCCTATGCACAAATTTCGTGCACCGGGCATCTAGTACTATATAATAAAGAGATAATATGCAAATGAACTCTCACACCCTAACAAGATGGCTGCCTACAACCTGGTCAGCAGGGGAGTTAGTGAGGGACAACCAAACAACTGAACAGCAGGCTGTGTGGGGTGACCAGGCCATCAGGGGGGGGCAATAAGGGGTGACCAGGTCAGCAGGGGGGGCACAGTTAAGAGTAACCAGGCTGGCAGGAGGGAGCAGTTGGGGGGCAATCAGGCAGGCAGGCAGGTAAGCAATTAGGATCCAGCAGCCAGGATCGTGAGAGGGATGTCTGACTGCTGACAGTCGGATATCCCCAAAGGGATCCCGGATTGGAGAGGGTGCAGGCTGGGATGAGGGAACCCCCCCACCCCACTGTGCATGAATTTTGTGCACCAGGCCTCTAGTTAGTATATAAAAGCTGATCAAATGAGGGTGGGGCTCAGCTGCTCAGCCCCCACCCCTTTCTCTTGTGACAATTCCCGAGGTACCTCCAGATCCCAGGTCAGGCAGACCAGACCCAGGAAGAGCATGCGTCTTCCGAAGATCACGGTGGGAGAGCCAGAACTCCAGCAGCAGCTGTCTTGACTTGTGGTCCAGGATGCTGCTTGTACCACACCATCCTGCACACTAAACCACTACTCTGCCCAGTTATCAGGCTGCTGGGCTGGGAACAGGGACCCACAGTTTCCAAGTGCTATTTAAGGCTCCTCACAGCTCTGAGATGGAGCAAAAGTAGATGCACAGTTTTGAGTATGTGAAACACAGAGTTTATTCTTGTATTGTTATTTATTATTTTCCATACAAATAACTGCAAATCTACTTCTGCCCACCCCTGTACAGTTATTTCTATTTTACAGATGAAGAAATGAGTCCCAGAGAGAATAATTGCCCCACACCACACAGCAGAGCTGGATTCAGACCCAGGGCTGACTGGGTTTTGCCTCCTTTCGTATCAACACTAAGATGCCACTTTGGCCGAAACCGGTTTGGCTCAGTGGATAGAGCGTCAGGGCCTGCGGACTGAAAGGTCCCGGGTTCGATTCCGGTCAAGGGCATGTACCTTGGTTGCGGGCGCATCCCCAGTCGGGGGTGTGCAGGAGGCAGCTGATCGATGTTTCTAACTCTATCCCTCTCTGTAAAAAATCAATAAAATATATTAAAAAAAAAAAAAAAAAAAAGATGCCACTTTGTCACCATCTCCCTCCCGTGAGTGGAGTGTTTCCTGGAGGTGCATGCTTCGTCATGGCAGATTCATCACTCGCATGTGCTGTGTGGCATGTAGGCTTGCGTGTTACAACTCACATTTATCTCCATTTAATTTCTAACGGGATGCAACTAGATGTAACCCAAGTAAAAAAAAAAAAAAAGCTCTTTGGGGATCCTCAATAATCCCTAAGAGTATAAAGAGGTCCTGAAACCAAAACATCTGAGGGCCACACTGAACGCTTCCTTTGTGCCAGCCCTGGTGAGGGTCAGCGTCGGCAACATACCTGAGTGAGGCCTGCGACCTGCCTTCCAGAACCTCCTACTCTCGGGACAGGAGCCCACACAGTCAGTGTGATGTGCTCCAATGAGGTATGAACAACGTGCTGTTGGCTGCGTACTTCTGCCCAGGAATTGTGGGATTGAGAACAGCTGTGAAGCCGGAGGGTTTTCCTGGCTGGAAAAGGGCGGAACCGCATTGCGAAGGCACAGCGGCGGCGGGAAAGGACACAGCTCTGCGAGGACAGGTGCTGGCAAGGAAGGTGGGAGACCTGGGGGTGAGATGGCAGGTCTGGTCCTGAACTAAGCCTTCAGATAGTTTTAAAACAATTAATTTTAAAAATATTTTCTCTTTAGAGAGGAAGGGAGAGAGAGAAGCATGGATGTGGTTGGCCGCTTCCTGCACTCCCCCTTACTGGAAACTTCCAAACATGTTCCAGAGCTCGAAACCCTGGGCATGTGCCCTGACTGGGAATTGAACCACCAACCTTTTGTTGCACTGGATGCCACCCCACCAACTGAGCCACATCGGCCAGGGCAAGCCTCCCAGATCTTCTGTGCTTTTTTGCTTCCAACCTGGATGCGAATATGGACTTTCCCCCCACGTCACAGAATGTCACCTCTTTAGAGAGCCTTTCCTTTCCTGGCCGCCTACCTGAGAGGACCCTCTCCCTCACCCTCTCACTTGGTATCCCCACTCATTTCTTCTCAGCCCTATCACTACCTGGAAGCATATTTCCACTTTTTTCTCAATGGAGTGAAGCTTCCTGAGGCATGTTCACCCCATGTGCTCAGAGCACAGAACAGAGTGTGACACAAAGCATTCAAAGAAATATCATGTGAGTGAGCACAGCCTGACAGGCTTCCCTTGCAGACACTCGGTCCTCTTAGTAGTTCTGTGATAGTCACGAGTTAAAAGGGACCACGAGAGGGCAGCAGTGACTGGCCCCTCTTTCCGTCTAAAGGAGGGGCCTCAGGGTTTTCAAAAAGGGGAGTCTGGTCTGCTCTCACCTCTTAGTAAGTTGTCAGTGCTTCCCGGGCCTTCCTCACTTCCTGTGTCTCTCTCCGCTTCTCTTTTGAACTAGCCCACAATAACAGGCAAGGCCAGTCTTAGGGTACTCACAGAAAGAGAGATGAGAGAGAGATGGAGAGAGAGAGAGAGAGAGAGAGAGAGAGAGAGAGAGAGAGAGAGAGAGAGAGAGAGAGAGAGAGAGAGAGAGAGAGAGAGGGGGGGAGAGAGAGAGAGAGAGAGAGAGAGAGAGAGGGAGGGAGAGAGAGAGAGAAAGAGGGAGAGAGGGGGGGGAGAGGGAGACGGTGGGGGGGGAGAGAGGGAGGGGGAGTTGTAGAGAGCTAGGATCTGCGAGATGAGTGAGCGTGAGGGTGTCTACGGTCGCGCTCTTCCGCTTCTCTCGCTTGTTTGGGTTCCACTTAGAGAAAGGGTTGAGAAGAAAATGTTCACTTAATGAGATGGGGCTGGAACGTGGCTCCAGCACAGAAACATCACCTTATCGGACAGACTTTCCCATTTATTGGCTTTCCCAGGTCCCCACCCTGAGCTTAGGTCTCACAGGGGAGCCAGTGGGGTGTGACCGAGTCCTGCGGGGCTGTGGAGTAGGCGCTGTGGAAGGCTGAGCCTTAAGAGGGATGCCATGGCCCCATCCAAACTTCCTCCATCTCCCACAGGCTCCCTGCTTAACGGAGTGACATGTGTCAAGCACCTACTCCGTGCCAGCCCTGTGATATCACCAGGATTCCAGGTCCGGTGCCTAGCCTGGAGCTCCTGCTGGATCTGAGACGAGGATAGGAAATAAATCCTTTACAATGAACACCTGACGGACAATTAATTGCAGGCCAGCGTCAGCATGCATGGTGTGGGAACCCAGACAAGCCAGGGCGGGCTGCCCTGGGGCAGAGAACAGAGTAAGACACAAAGCATTCAAAGAGAGATCTGAAGATGGATGGGAGTCAGCCGGGAAGAGGGAGGAATGAGGGGGCAGAGCAGGCTGGGTGAAGGCAGTGAGGCAGGACAAAGCTGTGTAACCGGAGCTTAGCAGGGAGGGGGGAGGGCTCTGCTGGAGGCGGGAGGCAGGGGGCCCTTTGGCGGGTGCACCCTGAGGCTGTTTTGCAGGTTTGGGAGGCACAGGAAGGAATCCGGTCTCTAGCTAAAGCACAGGGTTTGCAGCAGGAGCGGTGACCCGGGGCAGATCTGCTCTCGGGCGCGGAATGGAGGCCGGGCTCCGGGCAGCAGAGAGCGGGCAAGGCTCTGGCAGCCCGAGGCCTCTGCAGGCCGCGGGCAGGTGGGCTGAGGGCTGGCAGTGTCACCATTTCTCCAAATTTAGATCAGCCGCTCTTCCAGGGAGGAAGCCAAGCAGGACCAGCCGGTAACCACAGGCCTCACCTTGGCAGCTTCCTGGCCAGTCCCTTGGGGGCAGGCAGGAGTGAGCTTCATGTTCAAGACTGAAACAGGGGGCTGAGCAGGGGCAGACTGGCTAGAGCAGCGGTCGCCAACTGGTGGTCTGCGAGGTCCGAAAGGTTGGCGACTGCTGGACTAGAGGACACAGTGACATGCAGGCAGAGCAGAGTGGCACCAGCACCCCAGTCCGGCGCCGGCCCTCTGCGCCAGCCTGGCTCAGTCTGTGCCGCCTCCGTCCAGGGCCGTCTCCTTGGGGAGGAGATCCACGCAGCTCGGGTCCGGGGCCTCTTCCTCAGACGCCAGCTGCCCCGGGCCTTCTCCGGGGACCCCGTTGGCGGCATCGGCGGTGGCCTCCATCTTCTCCTTCAGGTTCCGCTTGAAGAAGCCGACCTGTAGGAAGAGCGGGACTGAGTGAGCAGTCGTCCATGAGGCACAGCTGGTCCAAGCAAAGCATGAAAGCACCCTTTATGTTAATTGTCCGTGTGAGCCATGACACGCGGTGTCTGCTCCAGGGACGGGCGAGAGTGTCCGCCACACCTGGGTCTTGGCAAAATGCTAAAAAGCTGTACGTTTCCTGGTTCATTAAAAAAAAAAAAAATTACATATAGATTGATTTCAAAGAGAAAGGGAGAAGGAGAGAAAGAAAGAAAGACATCAATGATGAGAATCATTGACTGTCTCCCTCCTACATGTCCCTAATTGTATTGGAGATTGAGCCCACAACCCAGGTATGTGCCCTTGATCAGAACCAAACCCGGGACGCTTCAGTCAGCAGGCTAACGCTCTATCCACTGAGCCAAACCAGCCAGGGCCACTGGTTCATTCTTTTGACTCAGGAAAACGCCAGGAACCAATACTTTAGGTGGGTGGCTTGGGGTGCATATTACAATATCTAGTAATATTAATAAGAGCCGATGCTTATACAGTGCTTAGTATGGGTCATGTGGTCTCTGATGAAAGCTCCAAACATATACATTATTTGGCTCAGCGATTGGAGCAGTGTGCGAAGGTGTGGGTAACAAGAACCTTGAAACAGGTGTAAGTTACAAACAATCTAAATGTTCTCCAGCAGAGAATGTGTTAAATATGGTGGGACACCCGGAGGGCAGAAAACCACTGGTTACAAAGCGAGAAGCTCAGGCGGGAGGGCGTTGAGGTATAACATCGGGGATAATATGAGTTTCCAGGCGGTAACACAGTCTAATCCATTCGCGTTTCCTACACACACACACACACACACACACACACACACATACACACGCTGACTTCTCCATCTCACGCTCACACATACACACACGTTGACAACAAAACCACAACCTACGGGATAGAAACAGAAAGGCTGTTTTAATGACAGCCCTCTGGGGGTTCAGTAGAAAGAAACTTTAATTTTAGGTCCTTTCCTGGAACGTGTGCATGTTTCCAGGCCACACTGCCCTCCAGCCCCGTCCCCTCGCTAACTTCCACTCCCCCTTCAATCCCAGTCCGGGCCCGCTCCCCGGAGGCCCATGCGAGGCTGCCGAGCCACAGGCTCCGAGCACGCAGCCCCGCGGGGGAGCCCCCGTCACGTGTCCCTGTGTCTCCCCCAGGAGACTGTGAGCCCCGCAGAGGCAGGGCCTTGCTTGTAGCACGCGCCTCTGCACCCAGTGCCTGGATCTGGATTTGTGGGGGAGCGCTTCTTCCTCCCCCTGGCCCCCACCCTGCCTGGGCAGGCTCGGGGAGTGAGGCGGGGAGTCTCTGGGCCTCAGTGGCCTTATCTGTAGAAGGAGGAAGTAGGCTGAGACCCTTCGAGGCGCTGATGCTCCTGGCCTCGCCATTCTCCTCCCTGGCTCTGCCATTTCCTACCCCCGCCCGTCTGCTCAGCCAGGCCCGTCCTTCCAGAAGCTCCCACCTTGTAGAGCGCCAGGAAAATCAGCAGCAGCAGCAGCAGCCCGCCGGCGCCGCTCAGCACGTAGAGATAGAGCATGTCCTTCTCGTACACGACGTCCACCTTCAGGACGACCTGGGAGGGCAGAGGGGGGAGTCAGAGAAGAAGCCCCACCCCCAGATGTCTTGTGAGTTCGGCCTCCGTCTCCAGGTCTCCGAATCTCCAGTCTGGACTGGTCGCACCAGGCTCTGGCCCAGGCCCTTTCCCCACACACCCCGCTGCGGCCACCAGCGTGAGCTGGCGAACACGCACACAGTCCGAGGCGGCTGCCCTCAGAGCCAGGAGGAAACGCCAGCTTCGCAACTCAGCCTGCACAGCCTCCCCAAAGTGCTCTGCTCACCTCTTTAGCCGCAACTTCCCTTCTGTGCTGAGCCTTCTGCTCTTAACCTGCCCGCCCCTCTCAATCCGGCCCTGCCCTTGCTGCCTCCCGCCTTGGCCTTTGGTCCTGCTCTGCCTTTGCTGAGCTGCCTCCAAATCCATCTTTACTGACGCATCTCGGCCAGGTAGCCTCGCCGTCTGCTTGCTCACCAGCGGCGGTGAGAGCCCTCGGCTTCTGCGGAGCCTTTGCCCAGGCTGGTGCTCTGGCTGTGGGAGTTCCCCTGTGCCAGCCCACACCTCCCCTGGGCTGCCACTGCCAGCTCTGCCCCTGCCCCTCGGGCCTCTCCGCTGACCTCTGCTCCGGGGCCTCTGGGAGGTGAGCATACCTGGGCCAGGGAGGCGTTGCTGCTGTAGAGGTGGAAGTGCCTGCTGCTGTTGAAGGAGACGGAGAGGGAGCTGCAGAGGCTGATCATGGAGGAGGCCTGTGGGAGGGGGAGGCGTCAGAGCCGAGCACAGGCCCAAGTGCCGCTGACTCCTGCCCCACCTCCACCTAGGGCGGAGGCGGAGGAGAATGGGTCCGAGCGGTGCATGGCAGCCGGCCGGTCGTGGGTTCTGCAGCCCAGTGTGCCACCTCCACTGCTGGAAGGAGCTTCCCCATAAAGAACCATGAAAACAGCCTGCAAACGTGGAGCATGTCATGGTTCTCTTTCATCTGCAACTGCATAAACATCGGGACTTTTCAAGATAAAAACAGGAAATGCAGAAAGACATCGGTGAGAACCCCCATCCCATACCCCTATCTCCCCCCCCCCCCCCCCCCAAGCCCTCCTGTCTCGCCAGCAGCGCTACCTTGATCTCCCCCACCAGCTCCACAGTCCCGGTCACTCGGACGAGGATCTCCCTCTGGAAGGCCACTGGGCAGCGGAACTGGGCTCCAGGCAGGCAAGGCTGCTGGGAACAAGGAGAGCAGGGGATTGAGGGCCCATCTTCCACCTGCATGCTGCCCCCCTCCCCCCTTACTCACATGTCCCTACCTCAGCCACGCTGGGTGGCCTTTCCAGGCTCTCACTGTGACAGGAGACAGGAGGCTCCTAGGGATGAGGATCTGTTAGTCCAGAGCTGGGAGGACTGGCCTTCTCTCCGCCCCACAGGCAGGCCCTGACATTCCGGTTCTCTCCGCCTGGCCCTTGGCAGACTCAGACACCACCGAGGGGGCAGGACTCATCCCTCCTCACTCCCTCCCCAATCTGTACCCAGCCCCTCAGCCCTGGGCGTGCTCCCCTCCGGCAGCACTCACCATCTGCACGGCCCACGTGTGTTTGATGGGCCCTTCGCTTGGAGGCCCTGGCACCCTGATCAAGGCCTCCAGGCCGGGCACGTGGGGGTCATGGACAAACGGCTGGATCTTCACCTGGTACAGAGGACAAGTGGCTGCCGAGCCCTGAAGCCAGCCACCCTCGTGCCCTCCAAGCCCAGTGCTCACTGGCTGAGGCCACTCCTCAGGCTGAGGGCACCACCCGCCCTGTCCTCAGTGACATGTGCGGGTCCCATGTGCTTCTCTGCCTTCTCCCCGTGGCACACCTCCCACGTCCTGCGAGTCACTGCTCAGATACCATCCTGGAAGTCTGCCTCACGAACAGGGCTGCTCCCCACACCTGTGCTCCCATGCCTGTGCTCCCACAGTGCTCCACACCCCCGGCGGGATGGCCACGGGTCTGCTCGGTGCCCGTATGTCCGAGGGGCTGTGGGCTCTGAGAGCAGGAGCTGTGGTTTATTTCACCCGCGTGCCCTACTGCTTGGCACAGAGACCAGCACAGAACAGGCCTCAAGAAAAGTCATTTTCTGAATGAGCAAAAGCATGAATGACATTTAACAAGGCTAGATGCAAGAATTATTTAGCCAACGAGGCTTGGGAAAGGCTCGTTTGGGCAACTGCATTGACCTAATTTAAGAAACGTTTCCTGAGTATTTTGTACAAAAGAGCCAGCCGCCTGTGCTGTCCCGGAAGACTGCCGTGTGGGCTGTGAGAGCGCAGAAAGGGCCGGGGGCTGCGCAGACGTGACCGTCAGGGCCCTCCGCGCTGCGGCTCGTACCTTGTAGACGTGTTTGACCTGGTGGGTCTTGGTCCCCTTGGGGGTGAAGATTATGTAGCGTGTGGAGCTTTCCTGGCTGTGGAGAGAAGAGCAGAGGTAGAAGGTGGAGAGGACAGCAACCCAGAGGCGACCAGGGCTGGCCACGGAAGCCTCTGAGTGGCCAGCACTGGTGGGGACCTCGCTGGCACCTCAGAATCCTTACAAGACCCCGCTATTTCCCTTCGGAGACCAAGGCCGGTGGGAGGGGGCAGCCTCTTGCCCAGAGTCCTGCAGGGAAGAACCAGGACCGGACCCAGGGAGCCTGTGGAGCCATGTTCTCCCAGCACACACCACTCCCAGGTCTCCCGTGCTGGCCACTGCTCATCGCCTGCACAAGTGCGCCAGCCCTGGCTGCCTGCCACCCATCTTTCCCTTCCTCACAGCACCCTGGATCCTGCCACTCACCACACAGAACCCATCAGAGGCTTCTAGCCCCCACAAGGTCAGGTCCAAAGCCAGATCCCGGTCTGGCTGCCTGCTGGCCCCGCACAGACCAGCCGTCCCCCGAGTCCCCGCTCCTGCCCCCAGATCTGCGGGCTGCTGGCTGCTCCAGGCCTTCTCCAGGCTGCTGTCCCTGAGGAGTGCCCCTCCTCCCTGGCCTGGTCCTCACGCTCCAGACCCTGGTTCAAACCCCGGTTCCCTGCACCTTCCACCTCTCCTCCACCCACACCATCCTTCCCGGCTCTAATGTCATAGCACGTCTGACAGTGTCACTGTGTCCGGCATTGGTTTCAGAAGCACCGGGGTCGCTGGCTCAGGCCTGGCCCTGCTCTCAGCTCACTGAGCTCCTCTACCTTTCTGCTTCATCTCCTTTTCTGCAAACGCGAAAATCCAACCTGTGACCCCTGGCCTTCCTTCCACAGTATCCTGAAGCCCACTGCTCCCGTGGACGCAGAGTTCGGTCTGTGATCCGAGTGTCAGCGCTGAGCGGGCAGAGCCACCTGAGCGCTTCTCGCCCACCTCTGCCGCAGCGCTGGCAGGAAGGCCGGGCGCCCGGCACCGTGGAGAACGAGCTCGGCTGGGTCTTGGACTCAGACTCAAGCTCAGAGTCCGGCGCCAGTGCTTCCCCGCCGTGGACTCTGAGCCTCCGTTTGCTCTTTGGTGAAATGGGGGCGCAGCTGCTCCCCAGGCGCCGAAAGCCCTGGGAGAGCCATGGGCGGAGCAGTGCCGCCCCAGGTCTGCGGAGGTCACATCCGTGTGCCTTTTCATCCCCAGAAAACGGTGATCTGACTCCGAGCTCTTAAAGGGCCTTCGCTCTTTTGTGCGTTGAAAACTGATGACCCCGGGGTGAGGGGGGACGACCCTGGACCAGGGCGGGGCTTTGAGGGACAGCGGGGAGGCAAGGTCTGGGCCCTGGGTGGGAGGGAGACTCACTCCTCCGTGAGGATGTTGATGGGGAACAGGACTGGGACGCTGGTGGTGGCTGAGTTGTCCTCCAGGAGGCCCGGCTGCTCGTTGTCACTGCGGGGCAGGGAAAGGCCGGTTAAGAGCGGGCTCGGCCTGAGCTGCAGGGCACGGAGTCCGGGCGGGGAGGTGGGCTGCCTGGGCCTGCTCACCAGCTCACATTGGCGTGCAGCGTGACGGCGTCCCCCCAGGAGCTGTTCAGCAGCGTGTGAAACATCACCTGGATAACAACCTGGCGGGGAGGGGGGGTGAGGGAGGGCCTGAGCCCCGAGGCACCACACAGCCCCCAACCCAACCCCATAACGGCATCACTGAGCTGCCGCCCACGGGTGCTCACTGCGCCGCCCGGCCTGAGCACTCACCGAGCTGCCGGCCTTAAAGATGGGAGAGCTCACGTTGCAGGAGAGGCCTCTGGTGGGAAGCCGGGGCTCCTCCTCCGGCAGCTCCTGGCAGCTCAGAGGCAGCTGGCTGTGGGGCTGGCGGTGAGGAGAGAGAGGACAGGTGTTTTAGTGGCCAAGGCAAAGGGTTCCCAGAGGCCGCCTACCCTCAGCTCTGCCCCTTTCGGGCACATTCTCTGGGGTGGGGCCAAAGCACAGGGGCACAGCGAGGGTTTGTGCCTGCTATTGACAATAGGGAGAACCGGGAGTGACCAAGCCCTCAGAGAGGCAGGAATGGTGCAGCCAATTGTGATGCCATCACAGGAGAGGATATTGGGAGGGTGTCACGCTGCTCTTACAGCGACACATCCTGCCACCATTTTTAAAGCGCCTGATGGAGGCAACGCAGCACCATTCCTCGTCATCACACCCTGCGAGGGCCGCAGGGGAAGGGAACTCGATAAGGTAACAGAGGCCGGGAGGTGAGTGACTTGCTCAAGGTCTCAAGCGGAGGAAGCCGGCAGGGATCCGGCAGGGACAGGAGCACAGGCCTGTCTGACTCGGCATCTCAAGTTCTTTGTCACTCCGTTAGATGCCCCTTGGGGAAGTACGGGGTGCTGCTGTGTAAGAACAGGCCAGTGTCCATGGACAGGTGAGGGGGACAGTGTGCTCTGTCCCTGCCACGGGAAAGCACCTGGCCTTAAGATGAGTGAACGTTACACGTGCTGTCACATGAACCTCAACAAGTCATTGTGAGTGAAGTCATACAGGCACAAAAGGACAAGTGTATGATCCCTCTCGTAAGCAATATCCAGAATAGGCAAATTCAGAGATAGAAAGCAGAGTCACAGGGGCAGAGAGGGGAACAGGAAGTTATTGCCTAAGGGTACAGAACTTCTGAAATGATGAAAGAGTTCTGCAAATAGATCTCGGTGATGGTTGCACAATATCATGAATGTACCCAAGACCACTGAACTGTATAGTTAAAATGGTAAGGTTTATAGTACACATATTTTACCACACTAAAAACATTAAAAAAAAAAATATGGGGGGAAATGCCATTGTAGTAAAAAACAAATATAGAATAAATAAATTGATAAATTATCCTAACTGTTTTGGCTCAGTGGATAGAGTACTGGCTTGCAGACTGAAGAGTCCTGGGTTCGATTCCAATCAAGGGCATATGCCTGGGTTGAGGGTTTAATTTCCAGTAGGGGGTAAGCAGAAGGCAGCTGCTCAATGATTCTTTCTTATTATTCATGTTTCTATCTCTCCCTCTGCCTTCCTCTCTGAAATCAATAAAAATATATAATCCTATATAATAAAAGCCTAATATTCTAAGTTCTAACTGTTAGTTCTACCATTCCACCAGTCTCTATGATGTGCTCTGACCACCATGGGGCAGATGCTCCAACCAGTAGGTTAGCTTGCTGTTGGGGTCTGGCCAATTGGGACTGTGCGAGATGGACTGGATATGCCCTGGAGCCCTCCCACAGTCCTTTCCTGCCCGACTGTGCACCAACGGAGTCCTTCGGCCTGGCCTGCACCTTCTCAAAATCAGGGACTTCTTGGGGGATGTTGGAGTCCAGTTTTGACCTGGTCCCCGCAGGCCAGGCTGAGGGACCCCAGGAATCTGTGCACTGGGCCTCTTGTATATATACGGTATATATATATGGTGTGTATACACACACACACACACACACACACCATATATATACACCATATATATATATATATATATATATATATATATATGTGTGTGTGTGTGTGTGTGTGTGTGTATACACACTCACACTCACACACACACACACACACACACACACACATATATATATATATATATATATATATATATGATGCAATTTGTATGTATAAACAGAAGGACAAATACCAAAATAGTCAAAGTGGTAATTGCTGAGCTATAGAAGTCTGGGTGATTACCATCTTTAAGCGTTTCTATAATTCCCGAGTTTCTGTGGGGATCACGTATTACTTTTGTAATCATAATTTTAAAAATGCAAGTTGTATTTAAGACAACCCAGGCCTCAAAACCCATTGGTCACCTGGAGGAGGGTGGGAGGTCTCACTGACCCTGTGCGCATGTTCTTGCTCAGCGGGTCCCAGAGCCTCTGCCTCGGGACCCTCTCACACCCTGAGGGTGTCCTCACCCCCATTTGGTGGTTGTGGAATCTGAGACTCAGAGAGGGGAACCTTGTATCTCAGGCCATACAACTGAGGGTGTGACCCCAATTATGGCCGGAAGACCTGTGCTTGGGGCTGCCCGCGCCCGGCTGCTGAGTGCCCAGAGGGGCAGAGGCTGCAGGGACTGGGCCTCCTCTCACCTTGAGCACCTCCACTTTCCTGAAGGACAGTCCCCAGGGGAAAGCCAGGCGGAGCTGGACCCAGTAGGAGTCTTCGCCCGAGTTACTCAGAGTCAGCTCCACGGCGAGGCTGGCCGAGGGGGTCAGCCGCAGGGCCTTGGATCTGGGGGAAGACCGGGGAAAGTCAGGGGGTTAAGGTGAAGGAAGCGGGATCGGAGGCGGGGCTTGTGGCATTGCAGAGTCCAGAAAAAATAAACCCCAGAAACAGCTCCTGCCTGAAGGCCTGACACTTTGCAACCGCGTTCAACCCTGACGGGAGAGCCACAGAGACTGGCATTCTCAGGGAAGGAAACAGGCCCAGTTAACACCTCCAGTGAGGCGGATTGGCCGTCCGGGGGGGGCGGGGGGGAATGGGGGGGGGACAGGAGGGGAGCCTTATGGACCTCTCGGGGGAGAAGGACAGCCGCAGGTTGGCCTCGCATTTCTTGTCCTCGCCACAGTTCTTCTCGAAAGGGATCTGGAAGGCAAGAAGAAAGGACCGGGAGGCTCAGGCCCCAGATCCAGGAGGGCCTGGCGCCGGCTATCCGTCAGCCACTCTCCCCTCTCACCTCCTTGGTCTCTAAGTGGGGCGCTGGTCTCAGGATGGGCCGGATGTCCTTGCCCTGGAACATGGGGAGCGGGGGGGCAGGAGCGGTTAGCTGAGGCATCAGAGCTTGTGGAGGGGCAGGGAGTGCTTGGCTCAGCTGGGCCAGCTGTGGTCGCCCCTCTCAGGGCAGGGCCACCCCCCGGAATCAGCCCGAGGCCATCTGAGCAGTCCTCCTCTGGTGTAGCTCCTTGGGGGGCTGCGGACCAGGGTGTCCATCCCCTCTCTGGACAGGAGGCCAGGCCTGACCACACAACCGCACAGCTCCTCCCGGCCATCTCCTGGCAGGAATGTCCTCTGAGCTCATTGGCTAATGAGTGCTTCTGTGCTCCCTCTGGGACCCCCAACGCCTCCTGCAACCGCTCTCAAGATCAAGGTCAGTCTTTGCAATATTTCCAGAGCTCCAGCTCTGGGCCAGGCCCCATGCCGAGCATTGGGCACTGGGCATGCACCAAGAACCCAATGGGCACACTCTGCCCTCCCAGACTGGTGGGAGAAACGACCTGGCATCCTCAGGGTTACGGTGGGCAGGGGAATCTTTAGATCATGTGGGAGGAGATCCCACCCCCACGTGGGGGTGGGGGTTGGCCTTCCTGAAGGAATGGCCTCTCCAATGAAGTCTAAAGGATGAGCAGGAGGGGCCCAGGGAAGGACATGGCGCATGAGGATTTCAGGCTCAATCCTCAGTGCGGGGCATGCAGGAGGCAGCCGATCAATGATTCTCTCTGATGTTTCTATCTCTCTCTCTCCCCCTCCCTTCCTCTCTGAAATCAATAAAAAAATAGTTTTAAATAAATAAATAAATAAAGTAGAGCCTCCATTTTAAAAATCTGGTTATATGACCATATGTGTTTCTCAGCCTGTTGTAATCAGGTGTGGCCATGTGACTATGTTCTGACCAATGGGATGTGTGCCCTGAAGAGTCCATCCATCATTTCTTGCCCTGGAGAGGCCCCAGAGCCTCCACCCAGATTCCTCTTCTTCTCAATCTTGCTTTTCCAAATTTCCCTTAAATACAAACTCCCATAAATTCCTCTCCTGCTTAAGAAAGCCATATTTGGTTCCTATTGCTTTAAACCAAGACGCCTCTATAATAGTGTTGCTAAATTGAATTTCTACTCTCCTCTATTTGCTAGCAATTCCCCCAGCTAATGTCTCCTTACCGTCATCTGGTCTCTCGGAGTCCCTTCTTCCTCCCAGAGAGAGAAGTTCAGGGAGACATTGATGGGAGAGATGAGGTCCTGAATGCATACCTGAGGGAGATAAGGATACATCTTATGGCAAGAGTTTAACCTTTGATTCCACAACCAACTGCATCCCTTGTCTGAGTTTTATAACTGATGGAATGCTGGTAACTAGTTGTCTTCATACGAGTAGCGGGAATACATTTACCCCACATTGGGGCTGCTTCTCAGCCCGGGTGTCATCCCTCAGCCCCAGTTCCACGCAGACATCGCTAAGCCACCACAGCACTTTTTTCCATGGAGTCCTGACAGAAGCACCGAATCTTTGTCCAACTGCTCTAGGCAACCTTTATCAAAGTTTGCACCAAAAAAAGATATCCTAGAATTAGAGACCGGCCCCTCACAGTCAGGGAGCCTCAGGGGATGTCTGACTGGTATCGGGCCTAAGCCGTCAGTCGGACATCTCAGCGCTGCCACAGAGGCGGGCCACTGTACGCGTCAGCCATTAGCCCGGCTTGTGGCTGAGCCACTGACCACCAGGTTGGCCAGCCGGGGAGTAACGCGGGAGGGCTCCAGGATATGTCTGGCTCATCTTGCTCAGTCCAGATCAGCCAGACCCCAGCAGCAAGCTAACCTACAGATCTGAGTGTCTGCCCCCTGGTGGTCAGTGCACGTCATAGCAAGCAGTTGAGTGGCCTTAGCATATCATTAGCATATTACACTTTGATTGGTTGAATGGCCAACTGGACACTTAGCATGTTAGGCTTTTATTATATAGGATAGCCTAGTTCCTTGAGAACAGGGGTGAGTCTTAGTCTTTTTGTTGTTACCAGTGCCTGACTGACATTTGAAGATACTCACATCCTATTCACCTAGTTTCTACCACCCCTCCACATTCAAGAGGAGGAAGACCAGGTCTAAGAAGGTGACACAATTTTTCCAAGGACTAGAACTAGGAAGTGAACCCAAATATTTCCAACTCCCAAGTCTAAACTTTATTTTTTTCTAGCATATCACAGAGCCTCTTCCCTGGCAAATTTACGCGTAGAAATTTCCAAGTTTAGTAATCGGGGGGCGGGGGCTGTGAGGAGGCAGAGGGGCACTAGCTGAGCTGTGAATGAAATAGAGTTGAGTTGATAATTGTTGAAACTGGGTGAGAGGTACTTATGGGATCCATTCAACCATTTTTTTTGTACTTTTGTATGCCTGAACATTCCCATAATAAACAATATAAAGCCAACTGCAAGATTTTATACACCAATCTATACGAGTCTCTTATGAAATAGTCAAGAGACCAGAATAATTTAAAGTCAAACCCATTTTACACAGGACCTTGATGAGCAAACTGATTTGGGGTGTTTTAGCAATTGTTTAAGTCAATATTAAAAGACCTTTTTCTGAGAAGGAGATGGATAATAACCGCCCATGTGTACCGGCAAACAGTGACACTCTCCCCTGGGTATTCTGTGGTCCTGACAAGTAATTCTGAAAGCTGGGCAGCAGCATTAGTACATGGCATAGGAAAAGGGTAGGAAAGAATAGAAAGCACTTTATAATCATAGACCTGTGGAAAATGCCTATGTGTCTAGATTAGGGGCTGGAAGGAAACGGGCCACAGGTGTTATTTCTACTGTCGCACAGAAGAGGAAGTGGTGGTACAGAGAGACCAAAGTGACTCCTGACTCAGCGGTGGCCCAGAGCTAAGCCTCGCACCCAGAGCTGCCTCTCTCGCTCAGCTCATCCCCCCTTCACTTCCTGGCGCGGCCTCGCTGGCTCCCTTACCGGAAAGTGGAACCAGACGGCAATGCAGGACTCGACGCTGGTCACAGCTACGTTCCCATGGAGCTCACGCCTCCCTCCCGGGAACAGGCCCCGGCTCCACACCCGATGGTTGTCCAGCTGCAGAGTGTAGGTGAGGTTGGTGACCAGCGGTCCTGGGCGGGGAGAAGGCAGGAGTTGAGTGTCGGTGGGTCCTGGGGCCATAAGCCCGGACTAGGGGGGCAGAAGCCCTGGGAGCAGGAGGCCAGCACTGACCTTGGAACTGGGGTGTGAGGAGCTTGCCCTGGAAGCAGGCGGTGATGTTAACACCGTCCTTCCTCTTGCCGCTGCTGGAGTGGGAGCACTCGACTTCGTGCACGGGGATCTCGGTGGGGGAGAAGGACATCCGGGTGACCACGTCCACCACGGGCCGGGAGCTGTGGGCAGAAACAGCCGCTCTCGCCCCTGGCCTCCGCGGCAGCCCTGTCAGGACCCCAGCCCGTCTACGGCGCCCGGGGGCCCTCTCGAGGGCAGACCGCCACGCCAGCCTCTCCTTCCAATGGTGATGCTAACTCGTCCGGCGCCTGGCTCAGGCTGCACTCTGCTGGCCCATTTTCCACACAGAGGAATGAGCTTTTACTTTTAATTCTTATTTATTTATTTTAAATATATTTTATTGAATTTTTATAGAGAGGAAGAGAGAGGGAAAGAGAGTTAGAAACATCTATGAGAGGGAATCATCAGCTGCCTCTTGCACCCCCCGCCCCCACTGGGGATGTGCCCGCAACCAAGGTACATGCCCTTGACCGGAATCGAACCCAGGACCTTTCAGTCCACAGGCCGACGCTCTATCCACTGAGCCAAACCGGTTTCGGCAATTTTTATTTTTAAAACATATTTTTAAAAAAATATATTTTATTGATTTTGTACAGAGAGAGAGAGAGAGATTTAGAAACATCGATGAGAGAGTCATCAATCAGCTGCCTCTTGCACACCCCCCACCGGGGATATGCCCACAACCAAGGCACATGCCCTTGACCGGAATTGAACCCGGGACCCTTCAGTCCCCAAGCCGACGCTCTATCCATTGAGCCAAACCGGTCTCGGCTAAAACATATTTTATTGAGTTTTTACAGAGAGGAAGGGAGAGGGATAGTGAGTTAGAAACATCAGTGAGAGAGAAACACAGATCAGTTGTCTCCTGCACCCCCCCTACTCGGGATCTACCCACAACCCAGGTACATGCCCTTGACCAGAACTGAACCCGGGACCCTTCAGTCAGCAGGCTGATATTCTATCCATTGAGCCAAACCGGCCAGGGCAAGAGTGAGCTTTTAAAGAGAGAAATCAGCCCTGACCGGTTTATCTCAGTGGATAGAGCATTGGCCTGTGGACTGAAGGGTTCTGGGTTCGATCCCAGTCAAGAGCACATCCCAGGTTGTAGGCTCGATCCCCAGTAGGGGGCATTCAGGAGGCAGCCGATTAATGATTCTCGCACATCTTTGATGTTTCTATTTCTCTCTCTCTCTCTCCCTCTCTGAAATCAGTAAAAATATATGTATTTTTAAAATAAAGAGAGAAATCATATTGAGCTACTCCTATGCTTATAAGCCTTCACTGATGCTACTTTACTCCCCCAAAATCCAAACGTCTTACTAGCCACGCCACTCTGCCCTCCTCCGTCTCCTCCCCTGCACACACCCGTTGGCTGAGCATGTCCCAGCCACACTGGACATGTGCCGGCCTCACAGCCTGGGCACAGCCTGGCTTCCCACCCCAGACCCCTGCAGGCCTGGCTCCTCCTCATCCTTCAAGGCCCCGCTCAGACCTCATGTCTGGCCCCTCTGCCTATCACAGGCCTCCCTGCCAGCCTCTCCCTCAGCGCCCGTCCTTTCCCTTGGCACTTCCAATCGCCATCTCACTGCTGTTCAATCTCTACTCTCTGTACCCACGTCAGCATTTAAGACAGAGGAGGCGCTTAGTAAATTCGCTATCTGACGTCACACGACATCTCCCATAACTCTGAGAGATGGGCAAGGCGGGGGACTTGATCATCATTTCACAGGCGAGGGCATGGAGTCCCGAGAAGCTGCCTTCTCCGGGCCTTCCTGTCAGACAGGCCTGTTCAATCACAGCTGCTTTCCTGGGGGAGGCGTGCCGCCTGCTCGGAGAGAACCTGCTCCGGGTCGGAGACCGCTGAGCTCGCGCCCGGAAGCAGCTTGCGCAGGCCCGTCGGAGGGACGAGAGCTCCATGGACATTCGGCGGCACCGGGATCCTGTCTCACCTCAGCACGATCACCTGCCCCTCGGCGCCCACAGCCACGTCTGCCAGGCCGTCCCCTCCAAGGTCCTTCACGCCGTGGATGGAGCGTCCGAACCACTGAATTCCGGGGAGCACCTGGGCCCCTTCTATGCGCTGAGACGGAGAGAGACATTCTCGCTGAGCCAGGAGGAGGACGGGCCGCAGGGGGAGGACGGGGGCGGGTGGGGTCAGGGGGGTGGGGTGGGTCTGGGTTAGAGGCTGCGGGCCGTGGGGACGGGTTCCCTGGCAGGCGGGCTCCTCACCTGGCTTGGCCTGGGGCTCAGCCCGCCAGGCTGCCCGTTGAAGAGGTACACAGCCCCCCGCTCCTCCAGAGGGGCGCCCACTGCCACGTCCACCAGCCCGTCGCCGTTGATGTCCGCCAGCGCCGCGATGGCTGCTCCGAAGCGCCCCAGGGGGTAGCCGGGGTCCCCCTGCAGCTCCGAGGCCGCTTCGAACCCCGACTGGGAGGAGAGGGGGACAGGCCCGCCGGTCACTCAGCAAGCCCGGCAGGGAGGCTTCCACTGTGACGGACACTGAGGAGTGCCGGCCCTGGTCCCTGCAGAACGGCAGCGATGCCCTGACTAACCGGGTTCGAGTCCCGGCTCCCCCCTCGCCAGCTCTGGAAGGTCCGGGCCTTCCTGAGCCGCAGACTTCGCATTCGGAAGACACAGCTCATGGCACCACGCGAGGTGATTGTGGGGTCAAAGAAGGGCTCGCACAGAGACAGGGAGGCGCTGGGCCTGCCCCCCAGGCTGCCCCCCGTGAGCACCGGCTGCCTCCTGCCTGTCTGCTGTCCTGAGGGCTGACTCACACCCAATCCCACAGGGAAAGACTCAAAACAACAGCCCCGGCCGCCTGGAAACCTGCTTACCCCGCCCCTCAGCCCCAGGCCCGGCCCCCACCTGCTTCCTCTCGTAGATGAACACGCGGCCGCCCCTCTGCGCCCCGTAGAACAGGGGGGCTCCGACCAGCAGCAGCTCCGCCTCCCCGTCCCCGTCCGTGTCAATGCCGCACAGCTCGCCGCCGAAATAAGAGCCGACCTGCGGGAGAGGGGTGTGAGGAGCCTGTGAGCGGGAGACGCCGCCCCTGGGACAGCCGGTCCGATCCGCTCAGGCGGGCGAGCCGGGACAGTGGGGTCCCTCAGGTCCGAGGAGGTGACTGGTTGGCCTCAGGGGGCTTGCTGGGAGCGGTGTGACAGCTGGCACAGGCCGGCCACCAGCAGGTGGGCGATGCCCAGAGGCCCAGGGAGGTCCGGCCACAGCAGCCCCGGCCCCGCCCTGTGGGCCATGCTCACCTGGGCCCCGTCTAGTCTCTGGATCTGGCTCCACTGTCTTCTGTCCCCCGACTGTTGGAAGAGCAGCACCCGCCCCACGTGCTGGTATCGGGGGGCTCCAGCGGCCAGCAGGGCGGCGGGCCCTCGGGAGGGCAGCCAGGTCACTGTGTAGCCTAACGGGGAGAGCGGACGTGGAGTCAGCGGTGCAAGGCCTGCTGGGAGAGGGGAGCGGGGGCGGGGCCTGGAGACCGGTCAGAACAGAGATGTGCTGGACCGTCCAGGGGGCCGTGAGGACAGGAGCCGTGCTGGGCACATGCAGCCCCTCCCCCGGCCGCGCTGGGTGTCCCGGGCCGGGCGCCGGCCAAGCAGAGCAGCCACAGCGCAGACACGGCCCTTCCCGCGGCTGTTCCCCTGGGGTGAGGAGGCCACATTTTAATACATCAGACATTCAAGTGGGGTAGATGGGCAAGAGGGATGCAGAATTTGCACAGATATTGAGGACATTTCCTGCTTAAAGACAAGCTTCAGGCTCCCTCTGCCTATCACGCCTGGCCGGCCAGGTGCCGGCCTCCGCCAGCTCTGACAATGTCTGAGAAGATGTGCAGGAGGCACCGGGAGTCAGCAGCGCCAGCGCCGGCCAGTGGGACGCTCCCGTTCAGAGCGCAGCGCCCTGACCCAGTTTTCTCCTCTGCTCAGAGCAGCGGAGAGCCAGCGGAGAGCAGGTGTGTAGGCCCTAAGGGCACGCGAGAAGAGGGTGAAGAGGCTCAGCCACTCGTCTCTGCTGCCGAAGCACAAGGGGAGAGCTTGCCCTTTGAAGTCAGAGTGACACAGTTTTAATCCTGGTGTTATTACCTCAAGCCACCGAGCTTCAGTTTTCTCATCTTAAAAATAGGGGATTGCCCTGGCTGGGCGGCTCAGTGGTTGGAGCTTCGTTCCATGCTTCAACCAAAAAGGATGAGGGTTCCATCCCCAGTCAGAGGGCGCATATGGGAGGCAATCGACAGATGTTTCTCTCTCACATCAATGCTTCTCTCTCTCCCTTCTCTCTCTTTAAAAATCAATAAAAACATCCTCGGATTAAGATTTTTTTAAAAGTAGGGATAGTATCAACCGTTCAGGGTGGTTTTTGAGAAGTAAATAAGGCCATTGCTATAAAATGCTTAGCACTAGGCAGGTGACATCCGAACTAAGATCTGAAGGATAGCAGCCTAACAGGCACTCAAGATTATACTTATTCATAACGCACTCATACATGTGCACATGCAGTGGGGTGGAGATGTTATTTCTCCCTCCTTTCTGAGCAGCACTGCCGCCATTTTCCGGATGTTAAAGGACAGAAATCCCTGGGAGGCAGAGGGGCCGGCCTCCGGGTGTGCGACCCGGCGAGTATGTGAGTGAGTACGTGACCTCTCCAGGCTCTTCGGCCATAAGCCAGAGGCAATAAAACACCTCCTCACAGGGCTATCGGGAAGGTGAAATGAGACCAAACACGTCGTTACACAGCACACACTCAGAGCAGCGCCCGCTCAGTAGAGAACATCAGAGAAAGAAGAGACAAACCACGGAGGGCAGCCTCCCTTAAAGAGTAGATGCTGAGGAAGACTTTAATCAGATCTTCCTGTCTGCCCCTGGGGCAGGCTGACACCACCAACGTGATGGGAAGAGCTCTAAGGCGAGGCCCCTGCAGCCGGAGATGCCGCCGCCCGGGAGGGGCGGGCGGGCGGGCGGCAGGGGCACCCGGGCGGCGGAGTGACCCCTCGCTGCCTCGTGCCTGACCTCGGAGGAGCTCTGGGGACCGCACCAGCCGCAGCTCCTGGACGCTCGGCGGAGGAAGCGGGTGGGGCTGGTCCTCCCGCACCGCGTGGGGGAGCACTGTCCCTGGGCTCCATGTGCGGGCAGGACTGTGACACAGGGCCCACCGCCGAGGAGGGAGCTCGGGCTCCCGCTCCCAGCGCAGGAGCCGGCAGTCCTTGGGAGGAGGCCCGGCAGGGGGAACTGGAGGAGGGGGAGTGACAGGCGGAGGCCCTGGGGCCGTGTGGGATGGCACAGGCGGGTGGCAGGGCTCTCTCTGGGCCGGGGGCGGCCCCGGCGTGCGTGGGTCCAGGGGAGACCAGCGGTGGAGGAAGTTGGGGGCAGAAGCAGCTGCCGCCTCTGGGCTGCGGCTGGCATAGAGGGCGTTGTCTACCCTTAGGGGTGAGCCGGCCGGGAGGGGCAGTCTCTCTGGGTGAGAAAACTTCGGGATCCAAGGCCTCACAAACACGGGAAATAGAAGCATGACTAACACCAGCGGGGGCCCTCGGGGGGAGCTAAGAACGCCATCGCCACCTTGAACTCAGCGTGTCCACCCCTGGCTTCACCGCTTCCCTCGCTTTCCTGAAGGTCAGTCTGAGCGGCGCTCTGGCCCCTGGACCAAAGGCCCGGCACTCACCCAGGTACCCCGCTCTCGCCTCCAGGATCGAGGGGTCGTTCCCGACAAAGGTGTCGCCCTGCAGGTCTGCCTCCAGGTCCAGGAAGCCCCCAGCCCAGTCATTGGCGCCGACCGCCCCCACCACACCGTGGTCCTGGCCCAGGAGGAGCGGAGCAGGGTCAGAACAGGGCGGCTGCTCCCACGACCTCCCTCCCGTGGCCCGAGGCTCCGGCCTCCACTCACCCCGCGGAGGGCAGCGCTGATCCCGCTGGAGGACAGCTCCAGGTTGAAGGACGTCAGGTCCAGTTTGTTTGTGCCTGAGGGGCGGTGACCAGGAGCAGTGAGCGCGGTGAGACTCAGGGCGGGACGGAGGGAGAAGGCAGCATCGCCAGGCGGAGAGAGCACGGACTTGGCAATGAGACACAGTGGGAAGGGGCTTCCACGCCGTGAGCCCAGATGGGTGTCCTGCTACTGCCCTCAGCCTGTCTAAGACTCAGCATTCGGCTTCTGTGCTTACTGGGACTTCCCCACCTCAACGGATGACACCCACCTCCTTGGGAATCATGCCAAAAACACAGGAGTCAACCTTGACCCTGCCCTGTCCCGCTGTTCCATCGCCAATATGTCACTAACTCACATTGGGTCACCAGCAAACTACACCTGACCACTGGCCAGAGGAAGTGACATCTAAACTGAGACCTGCCCGGCCAGCGCGGCTCGGTAGTTGAGCGTTGACCTATGAACCAGGAGGTCATGGTTCAATTGGCGGTGAGGGCACATGTTGGGTTGCGGGCTTGATCCCCAGTGTGGGGCGTGCAGGAGGCAGCCAATCAATGAGTCTCTCATCATTGGTGTTTCTATCTCTCTCTCTCTTCCTTTCTCTCTGAAATAAATTTAAAAAATATTTTTTAAAAATAAGTAAACTAAGACCTGAAGGATGAGTAAGTGCAGGTCAGAAGAGAGGATAAGAGCTACAGATAATAAGAGCTACAATTGAATGCTGAGCAATCTGCTAAGCAGTTGTTAGGGGTTGAGTTGTTGTCCCTAAAAAAAGTATGTTTGAGCCCTAGCTGGTTTGATTCAGTGGATAGAACATCAGCCTGTGGGCTAAAGGGTCCCGGGTTTGACTCCAGTCAAGGGCACATGCCTGGGTTGCGGGCTCAATCCCCAGTTGGGGGTGTGCAGGAAGCAGCCGATCAATGATTCTCTCTCATCATTGACGTTTCTCTCTCTCTCTCTCTCTCTCTCTCTCTCTCTCTCTCTCTCTCTTTCTCTCTCTCTCTCTCTCCCTCCCTCCCTCCCTCCCTCCCTGCCTCCCTTTCCCTTCCTCTCTGAAATCAATATAAAAATATATATATTTTTAAAAAGAATGTTGAAGTCCTAATCTTAGTCCTTCAGAATGTGACCTTACTTGGAAATATGGTCTTTAAGAGGTAATCAAGTTAGGATGAGGTCATGAGGGTGGGCCCCAATCCAATATGGCTGACATCCCTGTAAAATGGGAAAGTCAGACACAGAGACAGACATGCCCAGAGGGACGGTAACATGGAGACACAGGGGAGAAGACAGCCGTGCCAGAAAGAGCCTGGCCCTCTGACCCCGTGGGCTCTCCCTCCTGGCCTCTGGCACTGTGAGAAGCACATGTCTGCCGCTGCGCCCCCGGCTGCATGGCACTTGGTCAGAGCAGACCCAGGCAACTAGCACAGCAGTCAAGCCTGTGAGACCGTGTCATCATCCCCACTTAGCAGAGAACAAGGAGCCTCGGAGAGGGAGAGTGACCTGGCTGAGGTCACACAGCACAGGCAGAGCGGATTCCCTGGTTCTACTAGAAACACCACATTGCTGCTCAAACTCTCACATTCCCCCTTCCTGGACGCTGAACCGAGGTCTTCCAGCAAGACTGTGGGGCTGGGCCGGATGTCACCAAAGTGCTGAACTGAACACCAGAGCTCTGTGCCCCCAAAGGGCCCTTCCCTGTGGGAACCATGCCCCTTCCAGCAGACTAGGCCCCCGGGGAAACCCTCCCACGGCCAGGCCTCCATCTGGTGATGCCAATCAAAGTCTTCTCTTTTCTGGACCAAGGAAGCGGGCCTATGGGCTACTTTCAATTGGCCACAGCCCGCTTATCCATCTTAAGCCATTTGAGGCCTAGGATAAGGGAAATGAAGAAGCTGGGGGCAGGGGAAGGCGTTATGGTCATCCCACAGGGCTCAGCTAACTCCTGCGAGACAGAGTTCAGCCCTGGGCCTCAGCCTGGGCCAAGCTAAACTCGAAGAGGAAGAGGGAGTTTCAGAGGGAATAGAAGCCGCTCCTCAGCCACTCTCTGCTAAATTCCCGCCCAAGGCCTTTCTTCAGGAAGCTCCTGGCACTGCGTCCGCCACTGAGCAAGTGCTCCTCACTGCTCTCCGGCGCGCCTCTCCCCTCTCATCCCAGGTGAGCTTCTGTACAGAATTTCCTGAACCATCTGTCCAGGGTCCGCCACTCACCCTCAATGTCATAGATCTTCTTCTGCAGATCAGTGAACAGATCTTGAAGCTTCTCAAATGTGTCCAGAATCTTTACAAACTCTTTCACGGGTTTTGAAGCAAATTTGTTTAGTGTCTCCTGACTTTTCTTGTTCTGAAATAGCTTTCCAATCTGTGAGGGAGAGAAGTACTGACCTCCTCAGAATCGCAGGCCGATTTTCTACTATTTTCCCAAGACCATGGCTCCAGGGAGAAGGGAAGTGGGGGTCAGAAATAGGAGAGGGAAGATGAGATGGAGGAAGAAGGCAGAGGCTTGGCACCTGGGGCCCATACCCCGATGATGTAGCGGGTGATGTCATCGGCCACGCTGATGTCGCCGATGTCAGTGGCTTCCCCGTCAGTGATGATGATGAGCACTTTGCTGGCATCTGGCCGCGCCCCAAGTTCCGTCCGAAAGACCTCGGTCCTGTGTTCAAGAAGGGGGGATGTGAGAGACTCCCCCCAAATCATATGAATCTCATTAACTCACTGCCCCGCTGATTATGCAAAAGTTCTTCTCAGATATCTCCCCCCTCAGGATTTCCAGCCTGCCAAGTTCTCTCCCGAGCCTCCTGCCCCGTCCTTGCTGCCACCCCTCTCCTCAGCCAGCATCTTCAGCTGGACCCGGGCATCAGCGGGAAGGGGGAGACTTGGTGAGGGGAGACTCTGGGCATCCAACCCTCCATTTCAACCCCATGGCAACTATCTTCCAATCAGATATGTTGGTGATTTAGGTGAGATTTCAGTGGGGCCGGGGGTTCCATGGCGGAAGAAGACAGGAAAGTCACGAGTCCGGAGCAAGCCCAGAGCATGCTCTGGCACTGTGAGACAGCACATGTCTGACATCCCCAGAATCATGCAGCACCGACCTGCCGCCCAGCACTCGGCAGCCTGTACATCGGGCCGCAACCAGTCTCCGGGGAAGTGAAGTAACTGATTTCTGTGTCATTTCCCCCCAAATACACAGACAGAAGCTCCTCAAGGAAAGGGCCGTGTCAATGTGCTGCTGACGTGCGTGTGAGATAACGGGACGGGAGGCCTGCATCTGGCCAGGCCGGCTCCAGGCCTGCCTTCTGCAGCCGCCTCGTGAGGCAAGACGGGCTGCCCACAGACTCTGCTGGGACAACAGCTGTATCTGAACCATCTGACCTTCTCCCCCCGCCCCTCAGCCAACCGGCGACGGACAATTAGTCCAAGAGCAGCCCGGCCACAGGCCCTGACGATGACATGACCTGCTTTAGGGGCAGAGCTGGAAGCCACATGGAGAGGCCGCAGTGAAGGACAGACCAGGGAGGAGGCTGACAGTTACTTGGAAGCTGCCGAAGGCGGAGGAGCGCTGGCGGGCAGGCCCCAAACACCGCTGTCAGGACCTCTACTCTACGTTGGATGTAACCTCTGTCCACACAGACATGGCCCAGCACAGGTCCTGCTCAGGCATCGGTGTCCCATTTACCCAATAGATTTTCCAATGGCCTCCTGCACTGGCTTCCCTGCTTCCATCTCTGCCCCTTGCACAGTCTGATATCAACCCTGCAGCCAGAGGAAGCCTTTTCCAAACGATCTCCTCTGCTCCAAACCTCCCGGGACACCTGTTACTCAGAAAAGCCAAGTCCCCACGAGGCCTCGGCTCCTCCAGACACTGTGGTCCCTCTGTCCTCCCCGCCCCACTGCTCTCCCCTCACCCACTTCTCCGGTGCTCTGGCTTTTCTCCAGCGCCCCACGCACCTCATTGCTGGCCCTGCTGTCCCCTCCGCCCGGGGTCCCCAGGTCCCCACAGGGCTCGCTTCCTCAACTCCAACAAGTCTTGGCTCCAACGTAACCTCCCCTGATCTTCCTATTGAGTATTGCTTTGTGTGTTTTTGTTGTTGTTGTTGTTGTTGTTTTTACTATTTTTTATTGATTTTTTTGCAGAGAGGAAGGGAGAGGGATAGAAAGCTAGAAATACCGATAAGAGAGAAACATTGACCAGCTGCCTCCTGCACACCTCCTACTGGGGATGTGCCCACAATCAAGGTACATGCCCTTGACCAGAATCGAACCTGGGACCCTTCAGTCCGCAGGCCAACGCTCTATCCACTGAGCCAAACCGGTTTCGGCGAGTATTGCTTTGTTTTTAACCAAACATGTCTTCCATTGTATGAACTCATTTATGTCGTCATCCTGCTTCTCACATTTCTCTCCTCTGCTCAGAAGTTAAGGTCCAAGAGGGCAGAGGTTTTTCTTCGTTCCATTCCCTGTAGGAGTCCTAGCCCCCAGAACACAGCAAATCACCGCCTGCAGCCAAAGCCAGCCCTCAGCTTGTTTCCATACAGTCCAAGAGGCAAAAATGGGTTTGCATATCTTTGTTTTCATAGGATTACAAAACAAACAAAGAATAATATGTAACAGATGCTATATGTGGCCAGAAAAACCTAAAATATTTACTATTTGGTCCTTTACAGAAAACAAAACAAAACACACACACACACACACACACACAAAACCCACATAGAAAACTTGCCAACTCTTAATCGGGAACACTGCCTGGCACACAGCCAGAATGCCAAGAAGTGTTTATGAAATCCACTGCCATGACTGCTCCTTTTTGCTCCCACAGTCGACACCTGTTAGGGTATCTTCCCATCCTGTGGTGACCCCTTTCTCTAAGAATTACTCCCAGAATCTGAGTTTGTGTCATATGACTCTGCACCATAAAGTAGACCACGGCCATGGCTGGCCCTAACGCAGACTCAGCCAGTCCCGGGCTCGCCTGGAGGCTGGCATTCAGGCTGAGGGACGGAAGCTGCCATGCCTTCAGGGGCTGTCGCCTGACTGTGCGCCCACAAAGCTGCCTCCGAGAGAAAAGAACGGAGTGGATAAAGACAGGTCCAGCACGCCCCAGGAGAAAGGAGCCAAAAACACGCATGCAGAGCCCTGGGAGGTATCACACGCATGTTTAACGTGTGCAAATTCAACTCTACGTCCCTGGCAACAAAGACACGCAGAGGCGAGAAGTGTGCTAGCATAGGAGGCCCCTCCAGCGACTTCACTCAGCTTGAGTGCGTACCCAGGGGAACGCGGGAGAGGAGACACAATTCTCGCATTCCTCAAGTTGCTGTTCCATGGCCAGTCTAATGCATGTTTAAAACGTACCATGTGGCCCTTCGACATGATCCAGCTACTTCATTTAGGTCTCAATTTAAACACAGCAATCTGATCCAACTGGGGGAAAATTTTTTCTGTAGTAAATTTAGGAAATCGAGATATACTAGTTTCCAGTATGGGACTTGAACATATTGAATTTTATGAACAGTTGGAGGATGATGGTGAGTATTTGACATTTTTGTTCATGGCTGACTTCAAAGCTGATTCCCATCGGAGAGGGGACTCTGCTGTAGCTGTCCGGCTTCACAATCGCTTTCTGAAGGCCTGGCTCCGGTCCCTCGAGAGGCCTGGCCATCCCCCTGTCTCAGAGGCTCATGAGTACCCCTCAGCCTCCCTGAGGATTGAGTCAGTATAAATCAATTTCTGCTACTTACAACCCAGAGCCACCACTGAAACTGCTCCACTTGATTCTTACAATAACCTGCCCTTGCTGAACCCATCTGTTGAGTTCTACAACCAACTTAAAGAAGCTAGTGTGCACAGAGTGACTGATGGCGGGCGGGGGCGGGGGGGCTCTCTCCTGCAAAAGGGAACTCACGCAACATAGTTTATGGCGCCAAAGGTGTTGGTCAGCTGTTTCATATGAACTACTTTGCCCAGGAGGACGTCAGGGTTCTTCAGATTCACATAATCCGAGAAATTGAATTCTGTTTTGTAGTTTGAGGAAAACTGAACAGCAGCAAACTATAGAAGAAGAAAGAAATGAAATGTTATATAAGCCTTCTCACTTGTCTGCTCTAATCTTCTTTTTCTTTTATGCTTTCATTGATCTCAGAGAGAGGAAGGGACAGGAAAAGAGAAATAGAAACATCAATGATGAGAGGGAATCAATTGGCCACCTCCTGCACATCCCCTACTGGGAATGGAGCCTGCAGCCCAGGCATGTGCCCTGACCGGGAATCGAACCATGACCTCCTTGTTCATGGTTTGACATTCAAAGACTGAGCCGCGCCGGCCGGGCAGGCTCTAATCTCTACTTCTTATCCAGGACTTGGACCACCCAACTCCACTGCCCTGACTCAACTCATTCTTTTGTAAATAAACAAACACAAAATAAAATAAAATCAATCTCTGACTCTTTATGTAGTGCTGTCTGTGGCGCTCCTGTTCTCTGGGCCTGCCTACCTCACCAACAGAACTGGTTCCCGCTAGCTCTGCTTCTGAGTGGCTCTGCTAAACAGGGCACAGTTGCCTAAGCCAAATACAGCCACTTGGCTGAGGCGAGGCCAATGTGTTCTCTGAGCATTTGGAATTTGCAGTGGGAGGGGCTGGTTGAGAGAAAGAACCAGTCTCCTGAGACTTTAACTTGTGAACTTAAGAACTTTGATCCAAAGAAGCTGAGGGAGCCATTACACACACACACACACACACACACACACACACACACACACAAGGGAGGCAAAAAGTAAAAAAGAAACAGAAATGAGAACTAGGGGAAATTCTAGAAGCTTTCTATTCCTTGTTCTTATCCCTTCCAGAAGTCCCATTATTCCTAGCCATGCCCTTGCAGGCGTCTTCAAACTACGGCCCGCGGGCCACATGCGGCCCGCAGAGGAGTCTGATCCGGCCCGCCAGGTTTTTTGGGCAGTGAGCGCAGCCGAGGTGTTACAGTAGGAATTAGTAGTTCATATAGTCCGGCCCTCCAGCTCTCTGAGGGACCGTGATCTGGCCCCCACTTTAAAAAGTTTGAGGACCCCTGCTAGGGCCTGGAAACTCCTAACACTCCCTAGACATGCTAAGATTTCCTTGTATGCCTTACACTGGCGTGGGGAGGCCCCTCTAAGCAGGAACCCTCACTCACACACTTACCTGGTAGGACGAGTTGCTGAGTTTCTTCATCACGTCCTTCATGAAGGCCAGGATCTTCTGAAATTCGTCTGCTGCCAGGCTCGCTGAGCCGTCAAACAGGAACACCAGGTCCACGTTGCCCTTGAGACATTCTGCAGAAGCCAGAAACGAAGAGACTCGGTCAGCCATTTCCGACGTGGGCCGGCCCAGGCTGCTCCCGAGCACGGCCAGCCCCTCGCAGGCTGTCTCCCTCGGCCCCCGTTCCTCACCTTGGTAGCCCGGGCGCCCGCGCAGCACCGGGACCTGCAGGTCCTGGCCGAAGAGGTAACACTGGCCGCTTAGATAGATGTTCTGGTCGCAGGTCCGGGACAGCCCGGGGTCACAGGCCTGAAGGAGGCACAGGTAAGAGGTTCAGCCTCCTCTTGCGGTGTCTTTTGATAACACCAGCCAAAACTAAGGTGACCAGACGTCCTGATTTTTAACAATTTGTCCCTTGTCCCGTGGTGTTTTAAAGAAGTCCTGATTTTTGGGGACTTCTTTAAAACGCCGCAGGACAAATTGTTAAAAATTGGGACTGTGCCGAAACCAGTTTGGCTCAGTGGATAGAGCGTCGGCCTGCAGACTGAAAGGTCTCGGGTTCGATTCTGGTCAGGGGCATGTGCATTGGTTGCGGGTACATTCCCAAGAGGCAGCTGATGGATGATTCTCTCTCATCGATGTTTCTAACTTTCTACCCCTCTCTCTTCCTCTCTGTAAAAAATCAATAAAATATATATTTTTAAAAAATACTTTAGCCTCTGGGAGCGGCCAGGCCCGGAGCAGCCGGGTCTGGTGCGGCCAGGCCAGGCGCAGCGGCTGACAGGCTGGGAGCAGCCAGGCCCGGAGTGGCCGGGCCCGGAGCAACCGGGCCCAGAGCAGCCGGGTCGGGTGTGGCCAGGTCTGTAGCAGCAACAGCCAAGTCCAGAGCAACTAGGTGGGGAGTGGCAGTGACCAGACCCGGAGCAGCAACTGCCAGGCTGGGAGCGGCCAGGCCCGGAGCAGCCGGGTCTGGTACGGCCAGGCCCGGAGCAGCGGCTGCCAGGCTGGGAGCGGCCAGGCCCGGAGCAGCCGGGTCTGGTGCGGCCAGGCCAGGAGCAGCGGCTGACAGGCTGGGAGCAGCCAGGCCCGGAGTGGCCGGGCCCGGAGCAACCGGGCCCAGAGCAGCTGGGTCAGGTGTGGCCAGGCCTGTAGCAACAACAGTCAGGTCCAGAGCAACTAGGTGGGGAGTGGCAGTGACCAGACCCGGAGCAGCAACTGCCAGGCTGGGAGCGGCCAGGCCTGGAACAGCCGGGTCTGGTGTGGCCAGGCCCAGAGCAGTGGCTGCCAGACTGGGAGCGGCCAGGCTTGGAGCAGCGGCTGCCAGGCTGGGAGCGGCCAGGCCCGGAGCAGCTGGGTCCGGTGCGGCCAGGCCCGGAGAAGCGGCTGTCAGGCTGGGAGCAGCCAGGCCCGGAGCGGCCGGGCCCGGAGCAATTGGGCCCAGAGCAGCCGAGTCGGGTGTGGCCAGGCCTGTAGCAGCAACAGCCAAGTCCAGAGCAACTGGGTCAGGAGCGGCAGTGACCAGACACGGAGCAGCTGGTTGTGGAACAAACCAGAGCAACAGAGGCCAGGCCCGGAGCAGCCTGGCCCAAAACAGCTCGCTCCTCACCTGCCCCTGCCCCACGGCTGCCTCTCAGACATGGCTGGAAACTTTTGCGGGAACTTGAGGGTCTGCTGAATCAAGTGATGAAGGCTTAGATCTGGATGTGTTGAGTTAGTATAGCGCTGGGGTATTGATCTGTGAGTGCCTTGGGTGGGGCCTGGATGAGGCTGGTTGACCTATTTGGAAATGTCTTTTGTGTGAAGTGTATCATTGGGCATGTGGAGGTATTATTGATATGAGAAAATGCTAAGTAACAGATTTGCTATCTGAAAAGGGATTTACTATCGGGGAAAGGGAGGGAGGAAGAGACTGAACATAAACTGTGCACCAATGGATGAGGATGAGGGGGCAGAGGGTGGGGTGGGAACCTGGTGGAGGGGGGAAGAAACGAGGAACCTGTGTAATAATATGAACAATAAAGATTGATTTAAAAAAAAAAAAAATACTTTAGCCTCATCCTAACCAATGCAATCTAAGAAATCATGAATTTGAAATGTTTGTTGTAAATGTTTCTACTAGTCCGTTAAATAAATAAATATGTAACTATTCAAATATTAAGTTTGTGTACCACCAAAAATCATCTTGTATATCAATTGTTATAGATACTTAATATTTGGGAAAAACTTAGGTTAAGTAAGGTCTTGAAAATAGCTGGCTCATAGTTTATTCTCAATAAACACTGACTCCAAATCGCTCTGATGCCTTTGATCTTCTATAGGATCTTTTTTTTTTTTTTAAATCCTCACCCTAAAGGATAGAGTGACTTTATTGATTTCTGAGAGAGAGAGAGAGAGAGAGAGAGAGAGAGAGAGAGAGAGAGAGAAATGTTGTTGTGAGAAACATTGACTGCCCCTCGTACATGCTCTGAGTGGGGATTGAAACTACAATGTGGAAATGCGTGCTGACTGGAAATCAAACCCAAGACTCTGGTGCACAGGACGACACTCCAACCAACTGACCCACACCAGCCAGGGCCTTCTATATGACCTTTAATCCGTTTTATTTTCTTTCTTCTTTTCAATCAGTTTCCTAGCATTGAGCTTCACAGGCTCTGATATCACACGACACAAAACTCTTACCAAAAGGTTTCCATTCGTGGGGTCTGTCGCCAGGGTCATCCCCAAGTACTGAGAGGTGTCGTTGGAACCTGTGGGCACCATAAGATCGGTCTGGAGGGATTTAGGCGATCCAGGAGTGGAGGGGGCCTGCCTCCACTTCCCCGAGGCACCTCCTCCCCACTCCTCGCCCGCCCGTCACTCACCGCTCACGCCCAGCGGCAGGCAGTGCCCGGTGTCCGGCTGGCACCGGTAGAGGCCTCCCGGGCTGCTCCCCTCGCCCGGAGCGCCCACGACCACCCTGATGAGAAAGCTCGCTGTGAGACGGGGTTCCCAGGCCTTACCACCCACTCCTACCTGATAAGGGGTACCCTGTCCCCCGCCAGGTACCCCAAAGCAATGCAGCCTTCTCCTCAGGCCCCACCTACTTCCTCCTCACGGAATCTCAGAGAAGCCACCCACCATGCCAGAGTTTTAATAGAAAGTAAGAGCTGTCTCCATCTACAGTCTAGAATAGGGGTGTCGAACTCAATCAGAGAAGAGGACAAAATCTAAAATCCAGGCTAAATCGCGGGCCGAATGGTTTACAGAACAGTCATAAACTGTCATTGTGATGGAAACGCAGCGGAGTGCAGTGATGACAGCGCGGTGCGGGCCACATTGCAAGGCCTGGTGAGACGGATTTGGCCCTCGGGCCTTGTGTTTGACACATGTGGTCTAGAAAGACTGAGGACCTGAGTGGGCCAGCACGTCATAGGCCTGGCCTCCTGTGCTGGGCTGGGCGGGGCATGTGTCCGGGGAGACCCGGGACAGGCAGCCCTGCCTAGGTGGGACTGGGACGGCGCCTCCCGGTGTCCCTGCTGTGGCCCTTTCGCCGTGCGGGGCCCATCCTACATCCCGGGCCCTGCTCCTGCTCCCGAGAAACCCCACACGGGCTCCTGGGCCCCGGCTGACAGGGTGCCTGGTCCCGGCTCCGCGGGCAGGGCCGGGCATCCGCTCACCCGCTTCCGACCTGCAGGACGCGGTACCCAAAGTGCCGGCCGGCGTCAGGGAAGGACAAGTTCTGCACCTGCCGCACGTCCAGGTTGTAGCCAGAGGCCAGGGCTGAGGGGACAAAGGGGGCCGTCAGCCACTTCCGGCCGGGGACCCCCTCTCACCCTACCCGCGCCCACGTGCCCCGGGGATGGGCAGACCCCCAGGGCCGGCTGCCGCGGACCAGGCCGAGCGGGGGCTGGAGGCCTCGGCAGGGAGACGGGTGCGGCTCCCTGCTGCCCGGAGTGCGGGCAGCCCCAGGCCTGGGAAGGACACAACTTCCCGTTGGCCTCTCAGCAAAGAAGGAAGGATGAGAAGGCAGAGGCCGTGGGAGAGGAGCCGCCGGAAGGGGCCCCTGAGGCGCTGGGGATGCCCCATGTCGGGTGCAGCTCCCACACACTCGTTTCTCCCGGCGCCAGAGAGCTCGGTGGTTTTCCTCAGGCTTCCTCCCACACTCCGCTCAGGGTTTCAAGATCCCCACGAAGCTGCTTCCTCCCTGCTCCCTCCTCCTCCTGCTCCTCCTCCCTCCATCCCTTCTTCCCTCCTTCTTTTCCCTCCTCCCTCCTCCCTCCTCCCTCTTCCCTCTTCCCTCCTCCCCTCGCCTCTTCCCTCCTCTTTTGCTCCCACACTCCCCCCCAGCCAGGGACCAGCCTCCTCCTCAGCCTCAGATCTCAGAGTCCCAGCCTCAGGGCCCGGGCTGCCAGTCCCAGGCTCACCTTCCAGGCCCAGGCTGACCTCACAGCATCCCAGGTGCCAGAGCCAGGCCCCTGGCCCCGCATTGTTCAGAGGAAGAGCCTGAGGCCCAGGAAGGGGCATGACCTCTGAGAGGGCGCAGAGAGGAGGGCCCGGTGGACCAGACCCAGCACAGCTCTGTGCACATTACCACCTGCCGGAGGAGGGCCCACGCCTCATCTCTCACTGTGGCCGCCTTGTCCGCCTTCCCGCCTCGTCTCCACACCTGGCCTGTGCTTTGGACTCTTTCTTCGGCCCCCCCTCTCCTCTCCATTCTTGCCCCACATCACCTGCTCCCGAGCTCTGGTTCTGTAAAGCCCTGCGGTTCTCTGGCCGCAGCCACAGGTCCCTCCCGCCCCTCCTCCCCGCCCGCTCGCTTACCCAGGAGAAAGGGCCCCGACAGCAGCAGCCTCGCCGCGCTGCAGGCGTTCATGTTTGAAGCCGGCGGGTCTCGGAGGACCCTGGGGACGGCTGGCGGCCTGGACGGGCGAGAGAAGGAAATGATAAAGCCCTGGTGTCTAAGTGGAACTTTCTCACAGAGGCACCAGCTGATATCACTGGGTGGTGGTGAAGGAGGGGGTGAAGGGTTGTGAAACCGCCAAGTGTCAGAGAGGAAGTGTAAGCAGGTTAGAGATTTCCTGTGCTGCTTGTGCTTTCACATCATCGCAGACAGCACCGAGGGCGACGCATCTTCATGGTCCACCACACAGGCATCAGAGAGGCTGCAAAGCTCAGCAGAGGGCGGGCCAACAAGGCCCATAAACCGGTGCAGCCACACCAGGGGGCCTTCTCTCGCCATTGAAAGATGCCCATCAAACCCTGTGAAGTAAAAAAGAGCAAGTTACAGAGCAGTATATGTAGAAACTCATTTTTATTCTAAAAAATAAATAAATAAATAAAAAACAATGCCCACAGAATGAGAGAAAATATCTGCACATTATATATCTGATATGGGACTTCAATCAAGAATATATAAAGAACTTTTGCAAGTCAACAATGAAAAGACAAGCCATTATTTTAAGTGAGCAAAGGGTTGGAACAGACATTTGTCCAAAGATGATATACACGTGGCCACCAAGCACGTGGAAAGATGCTCAACATCGTTAGTCTCTAGAAAAATTGAAATAAAAACCAAAAGAAGATGCTGCTTCACACCACTCGTTAGGATGGCTAGAATAAGAAAGAAAAAAGTGCGGGTGAGAAGGTGGAGAAATGGGGACCCTGTACTTCGCCAGTGGGGGTGTAAAATGGCGGAAAACAGCTCGGCAGTTTCTCAAAAGAGGGAAATGGCAAACAGAGAGTTGCCATATGACCTAGTGATTCCCAAAAGAATTGAAAACATACATGAATTTTCTTAGCAGCATTATTCATTTTAGGTCCGTCACATGGATGAGTGGATAAACAGAATGTGGTTTGTAGCCTTACAATGGGATATTATTTGGCCGTAAAAAGGAATGAAGTGCTGGTGCATGCTATAACATGGATGGACTTTGTAAACATTATAATAAGTTAAAGAACTCAGGCACTAAAGGTCACTTGCCGCCTGGTTCTATTTAAGTGAAATGCCCACCATTGGCAAATCTAGAGAGACAGGAAGTAAATTAGTGCTGAGAGGATTCGGGGAGTGGTTGTGGTGGATAGAGGGTTTTTTGGGGGGTGATGAAATGTTCTGGAATTAGATGGTGGTGATTGTTGCACAACTTTATGAATGTATTAAAAACCACTGGATTATACATTTTAAAATGGCAATTTTATGATTCGTAAATTATACCTCAAAAAATGAAGAATAAAAGTTGAAATTATGTGTGTAAGTGTGTGAGCGTAAAGCAAATCCAAAAGGACACACAACTAAACTGTGCCATGCAGCACCAGCACAGCCAAGGGTTCGGTGAGCCTGGGGGGGTGGGGGGGAGGCGGCGAAGGATGAAGAAAAGACAGACAAAGAGAATAAGCTGGGCCTAGCTGGATCTCCTGTGCCTAGATGAGGCCACAGAGAAAGAGCCAGATGGCAAGCTGAGCCTTTACTTTACAGTCAGAGGTAAACAAGGTATTAGTCACCATAGTTACCATGTTTTTGTGCGTTTCACTTGTTTTGGCAGCACTGGCCGCACCTCCCTAGCCCATTAGCTACCCAGGAAGGACCTAGGGGGCGGCTATAAGGTCAAGCTTAATTCTGCGAAGAGGGCTGTGCCCTCTAAGCTGGGACTTGTCTGTGGCTCTGCCACAGGTCAATCCGAGACTCAGCTTTAGAGCGCTCCCTACCCAAACCCCCAACAGAATACGGTTTTTACTTTCTGTATTGCCTGAAAAACATCTTTTACAACGAGGATGTATAATGGGAAGTTCTGAAAGAGTGAAGATATTAAAACCATAACAGAGTAGAAGCACTGTGTTTGTTTATGGGAAAGTGGGAAGGACACTGAGACTTCCCCGTGTGGGGCAGGGCCTGCTTCCCTGCAAGGCCCCTGCCCGTGCCCCTCCTGGGGCAGGCGTGTGCACCCAGCTTATTCACCAGCTCCTGCCCGGCAGCCACCAGGTGGCAAGCTGGCTCCTGGGAATTAGGTGATGTCAGATGGTCTTTTTCAAACTCATTTAAAATCAGATAATTCAGACTGGCTTCTTTGATGTTCTGTATGGCAGTTCCAATTTACATCGAACCAAATTCTTTTGTTTTGTTCTGAAATTACAAAACTATGCATTTTAAAACTCAAAAGGGTAAAGACTCTTTTAACATCTACCTTCTGCTTCTAAATCTCAAACGTAACCATAGTTAACAGTTTGGAGCCCTACAATCTTCATGACAAGATATTGTTAGTTCTAGTTAAACAAGCAGATCTCACCTGTTTGGAAAAACTGTCATTATCTCAGCAGAGAACATCGACCGAGAATTAACCATCCAAACAGCTCTCTCCGGTGAGAAGGTTTCCTGTAGGCCGTCTTCAACATTTGGATGTGCCCTGGCCCCTGAGGCTTCTCAGTCAGGGCACGTGCCTGGACTGTGGGCTCGGTTCCCCAGTAGGAGGCGTGCAGGAGGCAGCCGGTGGATGTTTCTCCTCCCTCTCTCTTCTTCTCTCAAAATCAATAAAAATACTTATTTTAAAAACAATTTTGGGTGTTTGAATCAGGGTTTAAGTTTATAGAAACTTTAAGCGTGTCAGTAGCAACCCCTGGGATAAAAGGCAATCAGGAAATAATCTGTCTCCACTGCTTGGATTACAAGTCCCTGTGTGTGTTTCAGCAGGCAAGTGTACTCGTTTACATATTTATCATGTTATGTTTAAGAAAAAAAAATTTATTTCCCCCCCTTCTGGTTGAGTACGACAAAGCTGAGAAAGCTTCAAAGTACAAGCAAGCCCCAAGGATTCTGGGAAGTAGCCAGAAGCTCAATGCCCAGAGAGCAGGTAATTTCCCTGAAGAGGTGGACCTCCGAGGTCTCAGGCTGGGGCCACGTGGGGATGCTCTGAGGCAGGATGTGCCCCCCACCACACCACACACACACACACACACACACACACACACGACTGGCTGACTCATATCTCGACTGTCAGTTCTCTGAGAGTCCAAGCGCCCTGAACTGCCTCTCGGTTCTATTCTTTTTGTTTGAATCTCCACGAGTTCTCAGCAGAACCTTTACTGCGACTCCAGTTCTTCCTTTCCTCAGTTGGCTCCCCTAGGACGGTTCCATCCCCCACGAACCACCAAGTTAACTTTGAGAAGGTTGAGCACGTCTCTCTTAGGCTTTAAAACCTCTCACAATGCCCCTTCACACACACAAAATCCAGTCCACGCTGGCATGGCTTTCATGATCTCTCATGCCCCGGGCTCTAACTTAGCAATTCTCTCTCCAGGGTTCAGATAGACCAAGTCCTGGAGAGGAGGGCATGACGCTCCCAGTGTTGGCAGCCCCTTTGAGGAAAGCAATTTCAGCAGCATGATGTCATCTTGGCTACATCAGATGAACAGTCGAAACTGACCCTGCTGGTGAGGTGATGGCGGACGGGACCCTAAAGCAATGCCCAGGGCAAAGGCAGCCATGGATAGATGGAACCCAACAGACACCAGCTCTCTTCAGATGGCTTGGTTACTTATGAACTGGAGGTCCAGTGCACAAAATTCGTGCACTGGTAGGGTCCCTAGTGACTGCTGGGGGGGACCTCTCTCCCTCCCTCCTCCCCCTCACCCCAGCTAACCCCGCCCCCTGATCAAACTCCCAGAGGAAAGCCTGGTGGAGGGGACAATTTGCATACTATACTTTTACTATATAGGATTGTTTTATACAGGATCATGAAAATGACTCAAACATATAATCTCACAGGCCAATCACAAATGAGATCCTAGATTGGGAAGTCCTGGGGTACACAGAATCTGTGCCTCTAAGACAGAGCCAGTGGTCTGGATGCCTCAAGTCCTCTGTGTCCTTTGTCAAGTAAAATTATTTTAATAATGTCTTCTTTCTCTATGTATGGACGAGGAAACAATGAGAGAGCATTTTCTCTTGCTCCACTTGAGAGTAAACAGGCCCTAGCAGGTCTGGTTCAGTGGATAAAGCGTCAGCCTGCGGACTCAAGGGTCCCAGTTCCATTCCGGTCAAGGGAACGTACCTCGGTGGCAGGGTCCTTCCTGGACCAGGCTTGGTCGGGGCTCGGAACTCGTGCAGGAGGCAACCAGTCAATGTATTTCTCTCACATCACTGTTTCTCTGTGTCCCTTTCTCTTCCACTCTTCCTAAAAATCGGTGGACTTGGAAAAAGATCCTTGGGTGAGGATTAATAACAACAATAAAATAGAATACGGGTAAACAGAACTTTGTGTCCAGCCATTTCTCATCTTTTTAAAAATATATTTTTTATTGATTTTTTACAGAGAGGAAGGAAGGAAGAACAGAGAGTCAGAAACATCAATGAGAGAGAGAAACACCGATCAGCTGCTTCCTGCACACCTCCTACTGGGGATGTCCCCACAACCAAGGTACCACTAAGGTATATGCCCTTGCCCGGAATCGAACATGGGACCTTTCAGTCCTCAGGCCAATGCTCTATCCACTGAGCCAAACTGGTTAGGGCCATTTCTCATCTTCATCACTGCTCATTCCCTGGTCCAAGACGGCATCATTTTGTGCTTCCTGGATTTTGCATTGCTCCTCTAACTGGTCCACCTGCTTCCAACCTTCTCTTTTCAGATTCACAAAGATTTGCTGGTGCAAATGCTGCTGATTGCCATCAGCTGTGGTCTCCTGACCCACGGTCCCCGCCCACCACTTCCTCCCAGCACAGTGACAGGAGGTCAGGACGGCTCTGGCAGAAATGTCTGAATTACCACAGTGCTCTCTCCCGTTCTTCCCACCTGCTAGGAGGTTCCAAGGAGGACTTCCCCAGAGAAGGAGGCTGGGCTCAGAGGAAAGGAGGTCACTGAAGCCCAGAGGAACCCACAGTGGGTGAGGCTTGGCGGTCACCCTATTCCAAGGCCCTTCTGATCTCACTAGAAGCCCAGTGCACGAAATTCGTTTACTGGAGGGGAGAGAGGGAGGGTGTACCTTAGCCCAGCCTGCACCCTCTCCAGGCTAGTTCCCCTCGGGAGATGTCCGACTGCTGTTTTAGGCCTGTGGGATCGGGCCTAAACTGGCATTGGGACAATTCCTCTCACAATCTGGGACTGCTGGCTTCTAACCACTTGCCCACCTGCCAGCCCAATCACGCCCTAACCACTCCCCTGCCAGCCCAATCAATGCCTAACTGCTCCCCTGCTGGCCAGATTGTCCCAACTGCCCTCCCCTGCTGGCCTGATCGCCCACAACTATCCTCCCCTGCCAGCCATCTTGTGGGAGCCACCTTTGACTACATGGGGGCAGCCATCTTGTGTGATGGCATGAGGGTCAATTTGCATATTATCTCTTTATTATATAGGATGGCCAAGTGGCCAGAGCATTCTAAAGTTCTGGAAACTCTGCCTGGATTTTCTGAGGGTGGGCTGAGCTGAATGCACCACAGGTAGGGATTTGCTCAGTATGTCACGCCTTGGGTATTGACATGTAGTCCAGTCCATGGGGCCAGTTGTCATGGGGTGACCTCACTCCAGGGGCTCCATTCCAGCCTATAGGCACATGGTTGGTTTTTGTGGCCAAAAGAACACACAGTTCAGGGCCGGGGACCTGGGAAGCAGTTCCTGGCAGTACTGTGTTGTTATGTTGTACAAATGAGTTTCGTCACCTCCCTGGACCTTCCTTCCTTCCTCTGTACACAGCTCAGACTCCTCTAGGACTCACCAACCTGAGAGGTCAAGGGGCCGTATTAATCTTAAGAGCCCCATTTGTTGCCTTATCACTCCCACTGCTGCTGCAAGGTCTCCAGCTTCCCGCAGATCCCTGTGCTATTTCAGGGAGTCTCCAGCGGTATTTGCTTGTGCTCCACTCCCTGGTGCATGGATTGCTCCAGCTCACACCTTGGCTCTTGTTATATAGCCGAGACCTTAGCTATAGCAGTTCTTGACTGTTGGTCTCAAACCCTCGAAAATGCCAAAGCTGCGGGAGGCGGGTGGAGATGAGAATCTCTCTGGGTTGAGTTGCATCATGGGACAGGTGTCCCCCCAGGCGCTACTTCCTGGGCTCCAGTGTGGACAGGCTAGTGGGCAGCTCCTTCAGCCGTTCTCATCTCTCTCCATTCGACCCTGATTCTGTTCAGGGGGCTGGGTCAGGCATACACTTGAAAAATAGCCACCATGTACATGAAGGATCATTACTTCTCTAGGGCAACCAAGACTTTGTTTCCGGGTCAAGTTCGTTCTATTATGGGTCTCTCCCCGCCCTCAGGAGATTCCTCTAGTCCCTCTTGAAAGTCTTCTGTGGGGTCACCTTAGTTCTCCAGACATGCCCGGTCATTCTCGAACTTCTGAAGTGGCCTACACCCGAATGTGGCCTGCTACATACGTGATGGGGATGTCAGTATACCCAGTGTGTGTATTGTTTTTGCCTTTTTAAAAAAATATATTTTATTGATTTTTTTTTTTTTTTTACAGAGAGGAAGGGAGAGGGATAGAATTAGAAACACTGATGAGAGAGAAACATTGATCAGCTGCCTCCTGCACACTCCCTATTGGTCAGAATCTTCCCGCAACCAAGGTACATGCCCTTGACCAGAATTGAACCTGTGACCCTTGAGTCCATAGGCCGACGCTCTATTCACTGAGCCAAATTGGTTAGGGCTTTCTCTTTTTTGTTGTTGTTGTTAATCCTCATCCAACGATATTTTTAGATAGAGTGGAAGGGACTGGGAGAGACACAGAGAGAGAAACATCAGGGTGAGAGAAACACATGGATTGCTTGCCACCTGCATGCGCCCCCACTGAGGCCAGGGATTGAACCTGCAACCGAGGTTCGTGTCCTTGACAGGAATTGAACTTGGGACCCTTCATCTTCGGGCCACACTCTATCCTCAGAGTCAAACCAGCTAGAGCTACTCAGTGTATTTTATTTGCTACATCAAGGAACATGAACTGCCTTCCGTCATTTTACCTCAGTGGGTAAAAGAAAAGCATTTCCCGTCTTCTCAATAGGTAGCTTAAGTTCCTCTAGGAAACAAATCGAACTTGGAGCCTGCGTTATTGTCGGATGCGTTTGCACTGCATGCGGAGGTGAAGTGTTTGCAGGAAGCAGCAGCTGCTGCTAATATCTAAATGATAACAAGGCCTCCTCCCTGGTCTCACCATCAACCAGACTATTCTCACTCCTGCCACAGCTTTTGCAGCAGAAAATGCTAAGGCTCCTTCAGCAACTGCGGGTGACTCCCTTCAAACACTTAGATGGCCCAACCAGCGGTGTGGCTCAGTGGGTGAGTGTCACGGTTCAATTCCCAGTCAGGGCACATGGCCGGGTTGCAGACTTAGTCCCCAGTGGGGGGCATGTAGGTGGTAGTTGATCAATGATTCTCTCATCATTGATGTTTCTCTCTCTCTCTCTCCTTCTCCCTTCCTCTCTGAAATCAATAAAAATATATTTTTAAAAAACAAGACAAAAAACACATGGATGATTAATATAGAGGGTCTTTGCCAAATCTCATATTGTGGCAAGCAATAGGAACTCATTTGAGTTGACAAAAACGATATGTTTGTTTATAGGATATCAGGAAGCCCTTAGCCTAGCAGGAGACCCACAGATTGAGAACCGCTGCTGTAGAGCCTAAGACCATGGGAAAACACAGATATTTACATTAGGATTCATTAACAGTAGCAAAATTGTGGTTATGAAGTAGCAACAAAAATAATTGTATGGTTGGGGGTCACCACAGCATGAGGAGCTGTATTAAAGGGTTGCAGCATTAGGAAGGCTGAGAAGCACTGCCTCAGAGGAACCCCAGTACAATCGGGCCTTCCAGGTGGTGGGAAAGAGCCCCACATCTCCCCCTCCCCCCCAGCCTTCTCTCTGCTGCTCTGGTGCCCCTTCTCCACCTCAGCAAAGGTGAAGGTGATTGCCCCTCAGTGGCAAACTAGAGGCCACAGACGCTGAGACCTCTGAGTTGTACACTCAGGGGGAGACTGGAATTGGGCCAGCCGGAGAGGAGTCAGCTTCCACCCTACAGTAGTCAGCTTCGGCCAAGGGAACAGCGTCACATCCTAATGCAAACCAGCATCTGGCCACCTCAGCCTCAGCCCCTGGGAGAGGGTGGCAATTCTCTAGCAGAAGCTGTAGGCGGAGGCAGAAACTCCAAAAGTTCTCTGTTACCTGGGGTGAAGCTCAGTCTTACTCCATAACTTGGCCCCAACTTTCTTCAGCCTCAATTCCTACTTTTTCTCCTCTCCCTCACATTGGCCTGTCCCTTTGCCTGAAGCATACATTCCCCCGTCGCCGCTTGTCAGCATCTTCCGGGTCCCGTGAGGCATCATGCCAACCTTTCCAGGCCGTTCTGTAGGGTGCCTTTGACTAGACGTGTAGTGACAAATTTCAGATTTAAAAGCGACTCCTGAATACCATCACCTAATTCAACCTCCACCATCTCACTCAAGTCCCTGATACATTCCCTTGTACTAAATCTTCAATCAGACGCGGCTGGTCCACCTCCGGAGACTTCTCTAGGAGCCCCTGTGAGGTCCCAGTGCCTCTGCCGGTAGGAAGCACTTGTATTACACGCTCATTTGCCTTCTTGTGACTTGGTTCTTCCTTCCCTGCTGAAAGGCCCGGACAAGTCTGTTCTCTTCCCCATCTGGAAGGCCCCTCAAAATTTGGCCCTGCCCTGGCCAGCTTGGCTCAGTGGCTAGAGCGTCAGCCTGTGGACTGAAGGGTCCCTGGTTGGATTCCGGCCAAGGGCACATCCTGGGTTGCGGGCTTGATCCCCAGTGGGGGGAGGGGATGCAGAAGGCAGCCAATCCATGATTCTCTCTCGGATGTTTCTATCTCTCTCCTTCTCCCTTCCTCTCTGAAATCAATAAAGAAATATATATTAAAAAAAAAAATTGGCCCTAGCTGGTTTGGCTCTGTGGATAGAGCATCGGCCTGCGGACAGAAGGGTCCCGGGTTTGATTCCGGCCAAGGGCACAGGCCTGGGTTGCAGCTTGATCCCCAGTGTGGGGCGTGCAGAAGGCAGCCGATCAATGATTCTCATCATAATGTTTCTATCTCTCTCTTCCTCTCCCTTCCTCTCTGATATCAATTTTAAAGATATTTTAAAAAATTGGACAGGGCTCATGTCACCCCTTACTCTCCTTTCTTTCAGCTGCACATTCTCAGTCATACCTACTATTCCCCAAAGACACAGACTCAAATCCTCTGCCAGCGCAGGAGAAACACCTGCTTCCACTGCCCTCCGAAAACCTGGTGCCTCAAAATAAATGCAACAAAGACAAAGGTGTTCCAAGAAATCTTTTCATATCGCCGAAACCGGTTTGGCTCAGTGGTAGAGCGTCGGTCTGCGGACTGAAAGGTCTCAGGTTCGATTACGGTCAAGGGCATGCACATTGGTTGCGGGCACATCCCCGGTAGGGGGTGTGCAAGAGGCAGCTGGTTGATGTTTTTCTCTCATTGACGTTTCTAGCTCTCTAGCTCTTTCCCTTCCTCCTCTCTGTAAAATATCAATAAAATATATTTTTTTAAAAAGGAAGAAAGAAAGAAATCTTTTCATATAAAAGGGAAGAAAATCAATTAACTATCCAGCAATAATAGGAAGTTAGCTATATTGATTTAAAAATCCATTTTGGGAGATCCAAGATGGCTGCGCCCAGGTGAACACCTAGCCGCAGCTGCACACAACAATTTCAATAAAATACAACTAAAATATAAAACGGACATTGCCCAGAACTTCAGGAAGGTTGACTGACTGGAAATTCTACAGTGAGAAACAAGGAGAAAACCAGAAGGAGGTGCGGAGGAGCTGGAAAAGCCAAGGTACGGAGACACGCGGAGAGGACGGAGCCGGAGAGGAGGAAGGCCGATTGCCTGGCGGGCGTTCCCTAGCGGAAAGGAGATAAAACTCCGACTGTGCTGGGCCCCCGAATGCTCTGATCCCCAGTTTTAAGCCAGATCCCGGGGACTCAGGCTCAGCCATAGGGAGCCGGGCTGTAAGGCCGAACCCCGGGGAAGTGGCGAAAGGAGGTCCCGGCGGTGCGCACACTGCGCGCAGAGAAGGGACATTCGGCTGTGCCGCGGGATTGCCCTGACGGGAAGGAGACTGGGGCTCCAGACTGCTCTGAACGCCACCTCCAACTCCACTTCCAACTGAACTGAACCCCAATACCGGGCTCATTGTGGGAGAGCATAGACTGTTTGGCAGCAGGCGAAAATCGAGGACACCTTTCTCTCAGAGGCGCTGGCAGCGAGCACTGACAGACCCGCATAGGGCGGGGCTGACGGAAGCCAAAGCTGCAGGCTCCACCCTGAAACCCCGTCCCATCTGTAACTGCGAAATTCGACAACAAAATAGATCACAAACAAAAGAAATGGAGGACAAAAAGCGTCTGGATATAGAGTTCAAATCTACGCTTATAAGGTTTTTCAAGAATTTCCTAGAAAAGATGGATAAGGCCTATGAGGATATGAAAAGAGATCAACTAGAATTAATAAGGAGTCATCGAGAAATGATAAGGGATCAACAAGAAATAAAGAATACATTGTCTGAAATAAAAAATATTTTACAGAGTCCTAAAAACAGAAGGGAAGATCACAAGAATCAAGTCAAAGATTTGGAACATAAAGAGCCAGAAGACACTCCTCCACATAAGCTAGAAGGCAAGAGAATCCAGAAAATTGAAGATAATGTAAGAAACCTCTGGGACAACTTCAAGCGAACCAACATCAGAATTATTGGTGTCCCAGAAGATGAGAGAGAGCAAGATATCGAAAACATACTGAAAGAAATAGTGACAGAAAACTTCCCCCACCTGGTGAAAGAATTAGACTTACAAGTCCAGGAAGCGCACAGAACTCCAAACAAAAGGAATCCAAAGAGGACCACACCGAGACACATCATTATTAAAATTCCAAGAGCAAAAGACAAAGAGAGAATATTAAAAGAAGCAAGAGCAAAGAAGGTAGTAATCTATAAAGGAGCACCTATACGATTGTCAGCTGACTTCTCAACAGAAACCATGCAGGCCAGAAGGGAATGGCAAGAAATATTCAAGGTGATGAATAGCAAGAACCTACAGCCAAAAATAATCTACCCAGCAAAGCTATCACTCAGAATCGAAGGCCAGATAAAGAGCTTCACTAATAAAAAAAAAAGCTAAAGGAGTTCATCACTGCCAAACCAGAATTATATGAATTGCTGAAGGGGGTTCTTTTAGAAGAGAAAGTAAACAAAGATAAAAATTATGAACAACAAATACGTAATTATCAACAAGTGAATCTAAAAACCAAGGAAATTAAAAAAAAAAATCTGATGAACAATATTAACTATTGAATATAATAGAATCAGAGGTATGGAAGGGGAGTGAACTGACGATTCTTGGGGAAAAGGGGAGAGGGGGGCGTGGGAAGAGACTGAACATAAACTGTGCACCTATGGATGAGGACAATGGGGAGAGGGGAAAGGGCAGAGGGTGGGGTGGGAACCTGGTGGAGGAGAGCAATGGTGGGGGGGGGGGAAGGAACATTTGTAATAATATGAACAATAAAAACTTATAAATAAATAAATAAATAAATAAATAAAAATCCATTTTGTAAAATACTATTCACTCTTTAACAAAATATAGCATATTGACATGTACTAATATAGAAAGATTGTCATGATAATGCAAGTTTTAAAAAAGCAAATTGGGCTCTGGCTGGGTGGCTCATTAGTTAGAGAGTCCTCCTGATATGCCAAGGTGTCGGGTTGGAGTGCAGGTCAGGGCACATATGTGAATCAACCAATGAATGCATACATAAGTGGAACAACAAATCTCTCTCTCTCTCTTAAATCAATCAATAAACTTTTATAAAACACAAATTACAAAACTGTGTGTATTACATCTTGTTTGTCTGCTAAGCAGGCAGTCTTTCTGTCCCACATCTCTGCCTCTTAAATATTTTGTTATTGAAGTGAACACATTAAAACAGATGGAGGAGCCGAAACTGGTTTGGCTCAGTGGATAGAGCTTCAGCTTGTGGACTGAAAGGTCCCAGGTTGGATTCTGGTCAAGGGTATGTACCTTGGTTGTAGGCATATCCCCAATAGGGGCTGTGCAAGAGACAGCTGTTCGATAATTCTCTCTCATCAATGTTTCTAACTATCCCTCTCTCTTCCTCGCATAAAAAAAGTCAATAAAATATATTTTAAAGTAAAATAAAATAAAACAGATGGAGGAGAATTTTACTAAGTTCTGCATAGGTATTTCTAGACTGCAGAGATGTCTTGAGTTATCTCCTGGAGTATAGAGGGGGGCTTTCATACTATGATATGTATCTGTAGTGTTTGAATTTATTTCCAAAGCCCAGCCCATGGGCTCAGGGCACATGCCCAAATGTCAGCTTGATCCCTAGTAAGGGGTGTGCAGGAGGCAACTGATCAGTGTTTCTGTCTTTCTATCCCTCTCACTTCCTCTCTAAAAATCAATAAAAACACATTTAAAGCCTTAGCCGGTTTTGCTCAGTGGATAGAGCATCGGCCTGGGGACTGAAAGGTCCCAAGTTCAGTTCTGGTCAAGGGCACATGCCCAGATTGCAAGCTCGATCCTAAGTAGGGGGTATGCAGGAGGAAGCCAATCAAATAATCTCATCATTGATGTTTCTAGCTCTCTCTCCCTCTCCCTTCCTCTCTGAAATCAATAAAAACATATATTTATTTATTTATTTATTTATTTATTAAATATTAAAAAATCAATGAAATATATATTTTTTAATATATATTTCATTGATTTTTTTGATTTTTTTTTTACAGAGAGGAAGGGAGAGAGATAAAGAGCTAGAAATGTCGATGAGAGAGAAACATTGACCAGCTGCCTCTTGCACACCCCCTATCGGGGATGTGCCCACAACCAATGTACATGCCCTTGACTGGAATCGAACCTGAGACCTTTCAGTCCGTAGACCAACACTCTACCACTGAGCCAAACTGGCTTTGTCTAAAAACATATATTTTTAAAAACATATTTAAAATAGTACAGAAAACAGTAAGAATAAAGGATTTGCAAAGCTTTGTGAGCTCTATCAGGGTGTTGATCTCTTCCCTCAGTCACATTCTTTCCATTTGTTCATTCCACAAATGCTCCCTGAGGCCTTTTCTGCACCAGCTTCCACCCTGGGCCTCGGCTGTGGAGGCAGCTGTGGGAGCTCACAGGTGTCAGAGAAAACCTGGCGACTCCTGCCAGAAAGGAGTAAATCCCGTGGTCATTGGATCACAGCCTCGAAGATAAGACTGTTTGTTGGGATAAAGGACTTTCTGGTCATTGAGAGCACCCTGTGCAAAGGCCTGGGGCTGGGCGATCCGCACTGCTTTCTGTTCCCCTCCACCCTGCTCCGCCCTAGCTGCATCCTCCTCCTCCCAGCTATTCTCTTCCTAGCAGCCAGATGGTCTTTTTAAAAATATATATATTTTTACTGATTTCAGAGAGGAAGGGAGAGGGAGATAGAAGCATCAATGATGAGAATCACTGACCAGCTGCCTCCTGCACGCCCTCTCCTGGAGATCACGCCTGTAATGCAGGCATGTGCCCTGACTGGGAATCAAACCTTGACCTCCTGGTTCATGGGTCCACAATTAACCACTGAGCCACACTGCCTAGGCCAAAATGATCTTTCAAAAACAAATACAACCGTGTCACCCCCCTGCATAAAACCAATCCTGTGGCTTCTCTTTTAGGATAAAAAGTCCAAAAATCCTTCATATGACCCATTAGATCTTGCACCCAACCCATCAGGAAATTAGTTGGCTCTACCTTAAAAAAACACACACACAAAAAAACGCCGAAACCGGTTTGGCTCAGTGGTAGAGCGTCGGTCTGAGGACTGAAGGGTCTGGGGTTCGATTCCGGTCAAGGGCATGTATAGATACATCGGTTGCGGGCACATCCCCGGTAGGAGGTGTGCAAGAGGCAGCTGGTCGATGTTTCTCTCTCATCGACGTTTCTAGCTCTCTATCTCTCTCCCTTCCTCTCTGTAAAAAATCAATAAAATATATTTGAAAAAAAAAACAAAAACAGAATCTTATCACCTTACTATCCCCAATGTAACACCTCACACAAGCTCCCACGTTCCCCCCTCTGGGTTTTTGCAGGAGCTCCCTTGCTGTCTGTCTGCATCTACTCCCCACCCATCTGCCCTCACTCAGCAACCATGCCACTCCTCTGGTCTGAACTTCCGGATGGCTCCTCTCTCACCCAGAGCCAGATCCAGGGGCCTCACAGTGCCCTCTGTGCACATCTGGCCTCTCATTTCCTCCCTCACATCACCTCCTCCGCTCCCTCCCTCACCACATGTCAAAGCCATATCGCCTTTCAGTTCTTCTAACACACAAGGCATGCTTCAACTCACGTCCTTGTCATGGTATTTCTCTGCTGGCATACTGTTCCCCCAGATTCTCACATCACTTCTCCCTCACCACCTTAAACCATCCTCTCATCCCCTGTCTGCAGCTCCGAATCCTCCTCCCTCCGACTTCTGTCATTACTCTGAGTCTCTTTCTCTCCTTCTCTCTCTTGTTCATATGACAAGAGGTGATTCACCAAGGCTTCTCACATTTACCCCAGACACAAAGCTGATGCTTCCTGCCACTTGGGATGTGGCCATGGTGTTGTGTCTCAAGTATTCAGAGGCAGAGCCTGTTGCTGAAGGCCATGGGACAGCCTAGGAGAGGGGAGGTCTGGGGGCTCGGGCTGTCCCTGTCTTGTGTCAGGCCCAGGTCAGGAACCAGGCGTGGGGCACCGACCTGGATGTTGGGCCAGAGTGGTGGAGTCTCAGACTAACTGGACAGGTTTGGGGTTAGAGGGCAGATGAAAAGCTATAGCAAGGTCCCATTACATCAGTCCTTCCGAGACTAAGAGGCCCTACATCCTGTGCCACCTTCCCGCCTGTGCCACGTCATTCCTCTCTCCTCCGCTGGCTCACCAGCACCTGGCCTCCGTGCTGCCCTTAGAACACCCTGGGCATATCCTGCCTCAGGGTGTTTGCCCTGTCCTCTACATCAAGACTCTTTCCGCATTGCTTCTCTCCTAGTCCTTCACTGCAAAGTCACCTTTTCAGTCAGGCCTTATCTGGCCACAATCACACAACACACACTCTCACCCTCCTTTCTGCAGACTTTATTTTTTCTCCTTAGTATCTACCCCTGACGAACACATGGCTCTCTGTGGCAATTGCTATCTCCGCTAGGATGTCAGCTCCATGAGGACAGGGATTTTTTGTCTCTTCTGTTCATTGCTATAGCCATTCCCCCCCGCCCCCCCCCCCGCCCCACCAAAAAACAAACAAATAAAAAAATACACAAATAAAACTGTTTTTCTTGTTCTCTGAAAGCGAAATATTTCCCGTTGCACACACCAAACAAGTCAGTACAAGACTAATGACGTAGCAATCGGCTGCTAAAATATTCACTGCTAATATTAGTGGAGAGAACATTTAAATCAAAGGGGTCCCAAAAGGAGAAGAGAGAGAAAAAAGACAAAAAACCTATTTATTTACTTTTAATCCTAACCCAAGGATATTTTCCATTGATTTTTAGGGTCAGTGGAAGAGAAAGGAAAGACAGAGAGAAACATTGATGTGAGAGAAACACATCAATTAGTTGCTTCCTGCACAAACCCCAAGCAGGGCCTGGGCTGGGAAGGAGCCAGCAACCAAGGTACATCCCCTTGACAGGAATCAAATCCGGGATCCTTTGTTTCACAGGCGAACAGTCTAACCACTGAGCCAAAATAGGGCGCAGAAAAACTATTTAAAGAAATTATGATCCAGCTGGCATGGCTCAGTGGTTGAGCTTCGACCTATGAACCAGGAGGTCACAGTTTGAGTTCTGGTCAGGGTGTATGCCCGGGTTGCAGGCTCAATCTCCAGTGTGGGGCGTGAAGGAGGCAGACAATCAATGTTTCTATCTCTCTCTCCTTCTCCCTCCCTCTCTGAAATCAATAAAGAAATATATATTTTTTTATTTTTTTCAATAAAGAAATATATTTTTTAAAAGTTTGGAAAAAAAGAAAAGAAATATAATGGTCATTACCAAGGCTTTTAGAATGCAGTTTCACATTTGCCATGAACTTGACCACAAAACATTTCCCCAATAGGTTTTTTCCTGCTATGTTGGTAGCATAGCATTCAGCCTACTGGGAACATTTTACTAATCTTGATCTACATTGCCAGAGCACTGTCCACTATAAATCTAACAGAAGCTATACAAGGTTTTTGTAAAAGCCATTGGTAATCAGTGAGATTTGATGATAGTCACTTTAAATGTCTGGGGCCTTGATGTCCTTTGTCTAGCTAATCCTTCTCAGTTCCCAGACAGCATGTGATCATGAAAATCTCTATTCCTGTTACATAGGACCAACTGAAATGACATCAGGATTGAACAAAAAAGGGAGTAAGATGATTAAGTCTCAAACTCAGGAGGAACTAAGGCAGTGGAAGGACTCAGAACATGTGAAATTCCTTAAATAAATAAAAGTATTAACTTTAAATAATTGTGCCTATGTTACAAATAATAAAAGCCCTCTATTCTTTTTGTAGAAAAAAAAACAAATTTCCGAGGATCCAAGATGGCTGCTCAGGTAGACACCTAACCGCAGCAGCACACAACAATTTCAATGGAATACAACTAAAATGTAGAGTGGACATCGCCCAGAGCTACAGGTAATCGACTGACTGAAAATTCTACAACAAGAAGGAAAGAGAAAACCAGAAGGAAAATCAGAGGAGCTGAAAAAGCCTAAGGTACGGAGACATGCTGCGCGCCCACACACGCGTGCGGGCGGAGAGGTCACAGCCGGAGAGGAGGAGAGGGCTGGGTGCCTGCCTGGCGTTCCCTAGCAGGAAGGAAATAAAACTCCCAGCCTGGGTTGAACCCCCGAACCAGCAGCGCTGAGCCCCAGTTATGGGCCAGACTCTGGGGACCCAGACTCCAGCAGGGGGAGATGGGGCTGTGAGGCGGAATCCCAGGGGAGCGGCGAGAAGCAGAGCCCCCGGAGTCGTGCACATTGCACACAGAGGACAGTCTGTTGACTCTGATGCTAGACTCCCCTAGCGGGAAGGAGAAAAAAGCTCCAGATTGGAGGAATGCGACGAGGAGCAGGAGCCCCTGCCGGACACCGGCCAGCCAGGGGCCAGCAAGGAACCGGGCGACGGGGCCCCCGGGGGGTGGGTGCCCCCGAGCCTTCAACTGCTGAGCGGGCAATGGAGCCGAGGCCGGGGGCTGCTTCCTCGGCGTTGGTGCTGACCCCGGCAACAGGCTGAAGCAGTGCAGGAGCCCGCGGAGAACAAAGAGGTGCCACAGGCCAACCTGCTGAGCTTCCAGGACAAGGAGGAAGAAACTGAAGAAGTTCTCAATGTGAAGAAATCAAGGGAGAGCAAAAGATAGTAAAATTACTTAAGAAAGAACACAAAGAAGATCTTGGAAAATCAAAGACTAAGTCAGAACTCAACTCAGCAGCCAACATTGCAACATAAATGCGTTTTTAAAATTAAAAAAAAAAAAAAGGACAGAATGTTGGAACGGCGGCGGCCAGGCCTAGCGTGGCCAGGCACAAGGCAGTGGCAGCCGGGCCTGCAGCAGCAACAGCCAGGCCCCAGAGCAGCAGCAGCCAGAACCAGAGCAGCAACAGCCAGGCCTGGAGCAGCCAGACCTGGGGCAGTGGCAGCCAGGCCTGAGGCGGAGGCGGCCAAGCCCAGGGTGGCCAGTCCAGGAACACCCAGACCTGGAGTGGCCGGGCCCAGAGAAACCGGGCCCAGAGCAGCCGGGTCGGGAGCAGCCAGGCCCAGAACAGCAGTAGCCAAGCCCGGAGCATCCAGGCCGGGAGCGGCCAGGCTCAGAGTGGCCGGGTCGGGTGCGGCCAGGCCCGGAGCAGCAGCTGCCAGGCTGGGCCTGGCCAGACCCGAAACAGCAGCTGCCAGGCTGGGAGTGGCCAGGCCTGGAGTGGCCGGGCCCAGAGCAGCCGAGCCCAGAGCAGCCGGGTCGGGTGCGGTCAGGCCCGGAGCAGCAGCTGCCAGGCTGGGAGCGGCCAGGCCCGGAGCAGCCGGGTTGGTTGCGGCCTGGTCCGGAGCGGCAGCTGCCGGGATGGGAGCAACCAGGCCCAGAGCAGCAGCTGCCAGGCTAGGAGCGGCCAGGCCCAGAGCAGCCGGGTCAGGTGCGGCCAGGCCTGGAGCAGCAGCTGCCAGGTCGGGAGCGGCAGTGGCCAGACCCGGAGCAGCTGGTTGTGGAATGGACCAGAGCAACAGAGGCCAGGCCCGGAGCAGCCAGGCCAGGAACAGCTCGCTCCTCGCCTGCCCCCGCCCCAAGGCTGCCTCTCAGACATGGCTGGAAACTTTTGCGGGAACTTGAGGGTCTGCTGAATCAAGTGATGAAGGCTTAGATCTGGATATGTTGAGTTAGTATAGCACTGGGGTGTTGATCTGTGAGTGCCTTGTGTGGGGCCTGGATGAGGTTGGTTGACCTATTTGGAAATGTCTTGTGTGTGAAGTGTATCTTTGGGCATGTGGAGGTATTATTGATATGAGAAAATGCTAAGTAACTGATTTACTATCTGAAAAGGGATTTACTATCGGGGAAAGGGAGGGAGGAAGAGACTGAACATAAACTGTGCACCTATGGATGAGGACAATGGGTGATGGGGAGGGGGTGGAGGGTGGGGTGGGAACCTGGTGGAGGGGGGAAGAAATGAGTTATCTTTGTAATAATATGAACAATAAAGATTGATTTAAAAAAATAATAAAATAAAATAAAATACAAATTTCCAATTATAAAATAAGTCACAGGGATGTGATGTACAGTATAGGGAATAGAAATTTTTAAATTTTTTTTAAAGAATTTTTTAGAAATTTAGAATGTCCTGGCCCACCTAGCCATGAGGTCATAATGTCATTGTAATACCTCTGTTTGGTGACAGATAGTTCCTAGACTTATTGCAGTGATCACTTTGTAAGATATATAAATGTGGAATCACTAGTTGTAGAGCTGAAACTAATATAATATGTGTGTAAACTATAATGAAGAATAAATTTTTAATTGGAAAAAAGTGTACTGAACCTAAAAGTGCAGTGTTATAATTCTAAATTATTAACACAATGGGGAATAAACTTTAATAGCCTCACCCCAATGATTTTGTTGTATGTGAAAAACAAATGAGGACTGGTACTCAGATCTCTGCTTCTCCTTTGCCTGTTCTCCCAACCTCACCTCCAGGTTTTTATCTTCGCAATCTTTTTTTTTTTTTTAAATATATTTTATTGATTTTTTACAGAGAGGAAGAGAGGGGGATAGAGAGCCAGAAACGTCGATGAGAGAGAAACATCGACCAGCTGCCTCTTGCACATCCCCTACCGGGGACGCGCCCGCAACCAAGGTACATGCCCTTGACCGGAATCGAACCGGGACCTTTCAGTCTGCAGACCGATGCTCTACCACTGAGCCAAACTGGTTTCGGCTATCTTCGCAATCTTTGACCTACACACTTGAATAATCCAAATGGTAAATTTAGATTAGTGGATCTCTCAGTTAAAAAGAAGAAGCGAGGAGGAGAAGGAGGAGGAGGAGGAGGAAGAGGAGGAGGAGGAGGAGGAGGAGGAGGAGGAGGAGGAGGAGGAGAAGAAGAAGAAGAAGAAGAAGAAGAAGAAGAAGAAGAAGAAGAAGGAGAGGAGGAAGAAAAAGATGTTTTAATTTAATTATATATCTTTAAATGCATTTTTATTGCTTTCAGAGAGGCAGATAGAGATAGAAACATCAATGATGAGACAGAATCATTGATTGGCTGCCCCCTGCACACCCCCTACTGGGGATCAAGCCTGCAACCCGGCACATGCCATTGGCTAGAATGGAACCTGGGACCCTTCAGTCCGCAGGCCAATGCTCTATATGCTGAGCCAAACCAGCTAGAGCAAAAAAAATATTTTTCTAAATGGATGATTTCAAATGTCCATGATACTGTCACAAAAATCACCCTTGAGAGTCCCATGCGAATTGTCTTCACATGAACTTGTTCTGCGCCCAGTGGGTTGGTCACCAGCCAAGACAGATTCATGACTTGTCTTGCTCTGGCCCAAGTGAACATTGCTTCCAAGTAGAAACAATAGGGAACTAATGAATAAAAACCTTCCCCTAAAGAGTCCTACTTCCTCAAGTGGCATGGTGCCGGTTATTGAAATTACCCAGAGGGCCCCCAGGATTTGGGTAGAACTGCAGCCTTCAGTTCAAACAGACCTCAGTCTGCATTTTCACAGGTTGATTTCCAGATGGTGACATTGTGCAAGACTTCACCCATCTGGAACCTCCGTTTTCTTATTGGTAAAATGGAAATAATAATAATACTCATTTTCTGTGGCTGCTATGAGCAAGTACATAGTGTAAAATGCTCAGCACCTTGCCTGGCTCATCATATGTGCTCAGAAAAGTGTATTGTACGTGATTAAAGAAGTAGCTTCCATTTTAGTCTTTAATTTCTTCAGATGACTCCATGTTGGCACCTCAGTCCCTTGCGCAGCCTTCAGTTTTCTTCTCCCACTTTGCTGTCGTCTGGGCAACTCTCAGTCCTTTTGGGTGAAGGGACACAGGAGCTTCTCTGAGTCCATTGTGATGACAGATCTAACACTCTGGTACCCGAATTGGCTGCATTGCTCCTTCTTTCCTTTCATTTTGAACCCAGGGTTTGACCCCACAACACTCCAGGCCTGGCTGCTCTGGGCCTGGCTGCTCCAGGCTTATTCTCTCTTCTTAAAGGAAATCTTTTTAAAACAGATTTAATATACTTGAAATTGCATGGAAAGCCTTATCAAATAAAAATTAATAAATATATTGAAATACTTTTAGATATTAAAAAAAAAAAGTGTATTGTATAAAATGCTGTATTTGCCGAAACCGGTTTGGCTCAGTGGCGGACTGAAAGGTCCCAGGTTTGATTCTGGTCAAGGGCATGTACATTGGTTGCGGGCACATCATCGGTAGGAGATGTACAAGAGGCAGCTGGTCGATATTTCTCTCTCATCAACGTTTCTAGCTCTCTATCTCTCTCCCTTCCTCTCTGTAAAAAATCAATAAAATATATATTTTTAAAAAATAAATAAATAAATAAATAAAATAAAATAAAATGCTGTATTTATCCAACAAATGTTATTGCCATGTAGTGTTCGGGAAACCAGGGTGGAAAAAAACGGCAGTCCCTGCCCTGTGGCTTTGACAGACTAGTGAGGCAAACAGATAGTCATGATGTAATTACATGAATAAAGAATTACAAATTGGCCCTAGCTGGTTTGGCTCAGTGGATAGAGTGTTGGCCTGTGGACTAAAGGGTCCTGGGTTTGATTCAGATCAAGAGCATGTACCTTGACTGTAGGCTCCGGACCCTGGGTGGGGTGAATGCAGGAGGCAAACAATGCACGTGTCTCTCTCACATTGATGTTTCTCAGTGTCTGTGTCTCTTCCTCTCCCTTCCACTCTCTCTAAACATCAATGGGAAAATATCCTCAGGTGAGGATTTAAAAAGAAGAAGAAGAAGAAGAAGAAGAAGAAGAAGAAGAAGAAGAAGAAGAAATTACAAATTAGAGATGAAATCCTCAAAGGAATGAACCTAGAGCTTTATTACCAATAGAGGAGAATTCCTACTCCACGCCCTGCTCTCTCTTCCCCTCCCCTTTACCCCCCCCCCCTCATTGCCCACACTGATATGGATGCTTATTTTTAAAGAGTCATGATAATAGCCCTAGTCAGTTTGGCCAGTGGATAGAGCTTTGGCCTGCAGACTAAAATGGTCCCGGGTTCGATCCTGGTCAAGGACACATGCCCAAGTTGTGGGCTCCATTCCTAGTAGGGAGCATGCAGGAGGCAGCCAATCAATGATTCTCTCTCATCTCTCTCTCCCTATCCCTTCTCTCTGAAATTATTAAAAATATAAATTTTTTTAACAGTAAAGGGGGAAATCAAGATGGCAGCATAGGCAGACACCTGAACTTGCTGCCACACACAACCACTTCAAAACTAAAACTAAAAGACAAAACGGACATCACCCAAAACCACAGGAAGGCTGGCTGAGTGGAAATTCTACAACTAGAAGGGAAGAGAAAAGCACACTGAGACTCACAGGAGCTGTGGAAGTAAAGGCAGAGGTACAGAGGTACAGAGGTGTGCGTGTGCGTGCAAAGGGCTGGCAACTGAGTATGCAGCTGGCTTTTTCAATCCACAGGGAGACACAAGCTACCAACTGCTCTGAACTCTAGTTCCAGGTGAGATTCTGGGGACCCAGACTCATATGGGGAGAAACTGGACTGTCTGGCAATGGGTGGAACTGGACGACAGCTTTCTCTAAGAGGTGCTTGCAGCAATTACCACAGGACACTGAGACCCAGGGGGCTCGTAGGCCAGGGCTGACAGTCAGCCGTTGCTGTTTGCTCTGCCCTGAGACTCAGCTCCATCCAAGCTGAGTGAAGAGGCTTTTGCATATGAATGGCCTGGTCCTTTGAAATCTAAACTTACCTAACAAACTGAAGCTGAGCCAGTGAGACCCAGAACATCCAAAAGAAGGCCCAAGGCCCCACAGCAGCTTGCATTGCTTCACAGCTGGGCCTCATCTGGGCACCTCCAAAATCCAAACAAGAAAAGGAATCTGCAGATCTCTCCATAGCTCCTGCTGGGTGGCCTCAGGTAGAGGCTAAATTAGCACCTCCTTGGAGATCCAAGAGCCAGTGCACCCAGTGGTCAGAGTGAGACCATCCAGATTACAACTCCTCAGATCCATAAGGGGCACACTCAGGGGTCAGACTCAGTGAGCACCAAAGCCCCACTGAAGCAAGTCTTGCCCCATAAGGGTGTCTTCAGCACAGAAGTTCTCCCATCGTAGACACAGCTGATCCTCACAACCAGTTGGCCTGGAGGTCAATTCCTCCCAGTGATACCAACAACAATCAAGGCTTAACTACAACAAGATTGTGTACATAGCCCACAAAGGGGTGTACCAAGAGTGTCCACCTTAGGTAACTGGGGAGACTGAGCCACTGGACCCTATAGGACACCTAGCACCCAAAGCCACTCTATCAACTCAGGGAAGCAGCCAAAATGAGGAGACAAAGAAACAGGTCACAAATAAAAGAGATGGAGGAAAGCAAACAACTGGATATAGAGTTCAAAACCACGGTTATAAGGTTTTTCAATAATTTTCTAGAAAAGGCCGATAAATTTAGTGAGACCCTCGAGTATATGAAAAAGGACCAACTAGAAATTAAGCAAACACTAACTGAAAGAAAAAAAATAATATACAGAGATCCAACGGCAGACCAGAGGATCGTAAGAATTAAGTCAAAGATTTGAAATACAAAGAAGCAAAAAACACCCAACCAGAAAAGCAAAAAGAAAAAAAGAATCCAAAAGTATGAAGATAGTGTAAGGAGCTTCTGGGACATCTTCAAGCATACCAACATCCAAATTATGGGGGTGCCAGAAGAAGAGAGAGACCAAGATATTGAAAACCTATTTAAAGAAATAATGACAGAAAACTTCCCCCACCTGGTGAAAGAAATGGACTTACAAGTCCAGAAAGCACACAGAACCCCAACAAAATGAATCCAAAGAGGACCACACCAAGACACATCATAATTAAAAAAAGACAGAGCAAAAGACAGAGAAGAAAAACAGTTTGTTACCTACAAGGGAGCACCCATACCATTGTCAGCTGATTTTTCAACAGAAACTATGCAGGCCAGATGGGAGTGGAAAGAAATATTCAAAGTGATGAATAGCAAGAACCTACAACCAAGATTATTCAACCCAGCAAAGATATTCAGAATTGAAGGTCAGATAAAGAGCTCCACAGATAAGAAAAAACTAACAGAGTTCATCACCACCAAACCAGTATTATATGAAATGCTGAAAGGTATTCTTTAAGAAGAGGAAGAATAAAAAAAGGGTAAAGATAAAAATTATGAACAACAAATATATATCTATCAATGAGTGAATTTAAAAACCAAGTGAATAAAAAATTTGAGGAACAGAATAATCTGGTGAACATAATAGAATCAGGGGCATAGAAAGGGAGTGGACTGACAATCCTTGGGGGCAGGTGTGTGTGGAGGGGCGGAAAGAGACTGCACAAAAATCATACACCTATAGATGAGGACAGTGGAGGTGGGGGTAAGGGCAGAGGGAACTAGGTGGAGGGGAGCGATGGGACAGGGGGAAATGGGGGAGAGGGAAGAGGAACAACTGTATTAATCTGATCAATAAAGATTTAAAAAAAAAACTCAACCAAAAAAAAGTCATGATAATTAAAACTTAGAAGAAAAAATAATTACGAATTATGCTAAATGCTGAGAGGGAACAGTCCAAAAGGGAAAGTCCAAAGAAATAACCAGGAACAAACTTATCTAGTCACTTATTAACCCAGGTTAGGTGACGACAGTCAGATTAGAATGTTTTTGATTTCCATTTAGTGACGTGCGAATCCTTCACATGTACAATGTGCTGAACATTTTGCAAACAACATTTGGTAGTTGAGGATTCATATAATCCTTTCACAAGATTCTAAGCAGAGATTATGACCTTCATTTTACAGAAGTGGAAACTAGCATGTGAAGAGGTTAGATAGCCCTAGCTGGTTTGGCGCAGTGGAGAGAGCATTATGCTGTGGACTGAAGGGTCTTGGGTTCGAATGTGATCAAGGGCATATAACTCAGTTGCAGGCTTAATCCCCACCCCTGGCCAGGGGGTGTGCGGGAGGAAACTAGTAGATGTGTCTCTTTCACATCCATGTTTCTCTGTCTCTTGCTCTCCCTTCCACTCTCTGAAACAAAACAAACAAAAATAAATGGAAAAAGATTATTGGGTAAGGATTAACAACAATAAAATTTCTAAAAAAGAGAGATTATATAACTTCCTCAAACCCCGACAGCTCAATGGGAGAAAATTCAAAGGTCAGACAAAACTTTTGTTTCTATATATATATTCCTTTTTCATGACCTTATTTATTTTTTGTATTTTTTATTCTAAAATATAGTATGCTTCTTTTTTTTTATTTTTTAAATATAGCTTACAAAAAAGTGTGGGATGATTTAAAGAACACCATGCAACACCACCCAGCTCAAGGAACAGAATTTAACATAGCCCAGTAATCCTTACGCTAAATTTTGTTATTCATTCACTCTTACCATTTAAAAAGGGTTTTTTTTTTTCAAAAAAATATTTTCTTATTGATTTCAGAGAGGAAGGGAGAGGGAGAGATAGAAACATCAATGATGAGAGAGAATCAAGGATCAGCTGCCTCCTGCATGCCCCTACTAGGAATGGAGCCCTCCACCCAGGCATGTGCCCTGACCTGGATCAAACCGTGGCCTTTTGGTTCATAGGCAGATGGTCAAACACTGAGCCACTCTGACTAGGCTTTTAAAAGTTTTTATCATTGCCCTAGCCCAGTGGTCGGCAAACCGCGGCCTTGGTTTGCCACTCTGTTGACTAATGAGTTTGCTGACCACTGCCTAGCCAGTTTTCTCAGTGGTTAGAGCACTGGCCTGTGGAATGAAGGGTCCAGGGTTTGATTCCGTTTGAGAGCACATGCCTAGGCTGTGTGCTCGATCCCCAGTAAGGTGCATACAGGAGGCAGCCGATCAATGATTCTCTCTCACTGATGTTTTTTCAAAGTATGTAATACATTAAAATGTTTTAAAATGTTCTTTATTTTTAAATGTTAAAGGAACAAAAAGGCAATACACTGAAAAATCTCCTATCCTCTAAGCATTTCATTTTTTCCCAGAGGCAATGAATATTAACAGTTCCAGAAATATGCTGTTGCACATAGTTCCCCCTCTTACAACAAATAGTAGTATTCCACAGTACAGTTCTGAAGTTTGCTTAATGAACAAACATCACAGGCACATAACCTGGTGGTCTCTGGAGCAGATTGGATGCATGTACTGCTCCAGTCTACTTTGCCTGTAACTGTGAATAGGTCATTTAATCATTCTCAAAAGATTTCATGAGAATTAAATAAGTTAATATAGGTAAAGATTTAGACCTGTGCCTATTAGAACTGTATCTATTAGCAATATTATCACATCGATGATTTCTCACCCTTTTTTTTACAGTTGCTTGGTAGCTTATTATATAAATATATCAATTTATTTTAATCATAATGGATAAACATTTAAGTTGTTTCCAGTATGTTGATATTATAAACAGCACAGCAATGACTAACGTATTATTTTTCCACTTGGGCTGGTGACATCTGTTGGATAAAGTTCTAGAATTGGAACTGCTGGACCGAAGGTATTCTGTGCAGTTACACCTTTAATAGATCCTGGCAAACCGCCCTTCGTGGATACAGCATAGATTCTCACATCCACTAACCTAGAGGATACAGAGACTTGAGGAGAGAAAAGTAGGTGAGCTGCTGTGTTGTCTGGATGAGTCAACTGATGAGAGAGAGGGGTGGGCGGGGGGGGGGGGGGGGGAGAGGGGAGAGAGAGAGAGAGAGAGAGAGAGAGAGAGAGAGAGAGAGCGCGAGCGCGAGCGAGCGAGCGAGCGCTGGTAATGGAGAGGACACCAGAACTGAAGCCAGTGTCTGGAGTCCTCAACTTCGTTAAAGTCCTTTTAAACTTTGCATTATTTTCATGCAGGAGTTTCCTTATCCGATTTCTTATCATTCTTTCCGAGTTTTTCCACAGGTTATTTTTCCTCCCCTGGATCGATCCTATGCGCTGTCAAGCGACCTTTGGACCCTTGAGGTTTGCCAAGCCTGCGACCTTCCCGGTGCCAACCTGCTGTGCCAGCCAAACTGCCTCCAGGGGAGCAGAGATCCGCCTCCGGGGCGAGTTCATTCAAATCGCAGCGAGGCCGGCGGACCCGAGCCCCGCCCCGAGCAGCCGCCGCCAAGTTCGCAAGTTGGAGGCCGTTTGTCATACGTCAGTCTCCAGGCCTCAGGGGCCCGCCTCCGTGCGCCAGGGCGGCTATTGGAGGAGAGGGCTGTCAGTCATCAGGCCCCGCCCAGGGGAGGCCGGCCCCGCGCGGCGTGGTCGCAGTTCCGCGCGCGAGTCGTGCCGGTTGCAGTCGCCGCGGCCACAGCGGTTGTCCGTCCGCAGGCGCCGGAGCCTGAGGTAAAGGCGGCCTCTCCTCCGTCCTCTCCCTCCCGGCGGGCAGGCGCGATGGCAGACCCCGCGGCGGCGGGGGCCAGCGGGGAGGCGGCGGCCGTGGCAGGTTCGGCGGGTCTGGCGGGCTTGTCCTTGGGGCACGGCTTCTCGAGCTACCGGCCCTTCGAGCCGCAGGCGCTGGGGCTGAGCCCGAGCTGGAGGCTGACGGGCTTCTCGGGCCTGAAGGGCTGAGGCTGCAAGGTCCCCCAGGAGACGCTGCTCAAACTCCTGGCGGGACTGACGCGGCCCGACGAGCGGCCCCCGCTGGGCCGGGGCCTGGGCGGAGGCCATGAAGAGGTGGCCCAGGAAGCCGGCCTGCAGGTCATGGCGGAGCCCAGCCCGGCCTGCCCGGCCCTGGGCATCGGCATGGACTCCTGCGTGATCCCCCTGAGGCACGGGGGCCTGTCCCTGGTGCAGACCACCGACTTCTTCTACCCGTTGGTGGAGGACCCCTACATGATGGGGCGCATCGCCTGCGCCAACGTGCTGAGCGACCTCTATGCCATGGGCATCACCGAGTGCGACAACATGCTGATGCTGCTCAGCGTCAGCCAGAGCATGACCGAGGAGGAGCGAGAGAAGGTCACCCCGCTCCTGGTCAAAGGCTTCCGGGACGCCGCCGAGGAAGGAGGGACCACAGTGACTGGCGGGCAGACCGTGGTAAACCCTTGGATCATCGTGGGTGGGGTTGCCACCGTGGTGTGCCAGCCCAATGAGTTCATCATGCCCGACAGTGCCGTGGTTGGGGACGTGCTGGTGTTAACCAAGCCCTTAGGAACCCAAGTGGCTGTCAATGCCCACCAGTGGCTGGACAACCCTGAGAAGTGGAATAAGATAAAGATGGTGGTCTCCAAAGAAGAGGTAGAGCTGGCCTATCAGGAAGCCATGTTCAATATGGCTACCCTGAACAGAACTGCTGCTGGGCTCATGCACACGTTTAATGCCCACGCCGCCACAGATATCACAGGCTTTGGCATCCTGGGGCACTCTCAGACTCTTGCCAGACAGCAAAGAAATGAGGTGTCCTTTGTCATCCATAATCTGCCAATCATTGCCAAGATGGCCGCCATCAGCAAGGCCAGTGGGCGCTATGGGCTCCTTCAAGGAACCTCAGCAGAAACTTCTGGGGGCTTACTGATCTGTTTGCCAAGGGAACAGGCTGCTCGCTTCTGTTCTGAGATAAAATCTTCCAAGTATGGAGAGGGCCACCAGGCGTGGATCGTGGGCATTGTGGAAAAGGGAAACCGCACGGCCCGCATCATCGACAAGCCCCGGGTCATTGAGGTCCTGCCTCGTGGGACCATGGCCACAGCTGTGCCTCCAGACCATCCCAACGCCTCTTCCGAACCTAGCTCTTGAGATGGAACAGCAGAAGTGGTTTGGGCCTTACAGCCTGTGGACACAATCATGGACGATTCTCAAGAGTTGACTTTAAGAACAGATTTCCAAAGAAGGCTGCCTGCATAGGAGTTCCACAGTTGCCCTTTCTTGGTGATTGACTCAGCCCATCATCAGCTGCACATCCAAGGCCAGAGTGTCATTTTGGACTTTGGGGGAAGGTGGTTTTGTTTTGGCTTGGAAGGGGAGCTCAAAAACCTGTTTCTTCTTTCCAGGAGCAAAGTGAGGAAATTCCCATCTGAGAATTGGGGGGGGGGGGATGCATATACATATGCAACTAAATTTGGACCAATGTGGTTGGTGAATATAAATTGTTAAGAAAGATCTTATAATGCAATGACAGGTTCTTTATTAGACTTTTCTGAAATACTGTCTCTTTCCTGCTCTGGACAAGAATTGAGCAGCTTGTCCAGTGACTAGGAAAGGAAGACCTGCAGCCATCTGACCTGGTCTCTGTTAATGATGCCTCTTCCTCTAAACCCCTTTAAGGACTGGGAGAGGCTGACAAGCCCCAGAGCTCAGGCCATGATGGTCATTAAGATGTTAAATTTTGTGTTGAAAATTTCTGATGATTTCATCAGTAAACTGATTTCTAGTGAACTAAATAAAAAGCATTTTGTTGAAAAGTCACGACTA